>NC_084841.1:75780864-76392530 GCF_033115175.1 Lepus europaeus | reverse complement strand
GAACCATGAAATAACTTTCAGAAAAAACATCTTCTGACTCTGTTCTCTTGTTGTCTGTTGCTATTTGAATGTGTTATAAGAGTGAGGCTGAGACAAGCAGTAACATCCTGCTGCCCTAATCACAATAGAAGGTCATTGTTTCCTCTTTATGCTAGTTACAAGAAGGATGGCCTTAGCCTGCACTAACCGCTCCACAGTGAATGTGAGGGTCCAAACTGTTGAGGATACATGGAAGAATATTATGGGTTAAGCTCAATTATGCTTGTATTCAAGATGACATAATATTGAGTTTTTTCCCCCTAAACTCAAAGACTGCCAAGTCTGAGTCCTAATGAATTTCCTCACACAGGTGAATTGATAACTTCATTCATTTCTGAGTTCAAAGTATTCTTGTACATCCCCTCTTTGTGCCAGCCAGCAGTGCCAAAGGAGCAAAGGACAGGGCAGGGAACAAAACGTCTCTGTGGTCGACCATCAAGGAATTCACCATCCATTTGTTACCATTTTTCTTTTCTTTTTCTTTTTTTTTTTTTAATTTTTGACAGGCAGAGTGGACAGTGAGAGAGAGACAGAGAGAAAGGTCTTCCTTTTGCCGTTGGTTCACCCTCCAATGGCCGCCGCGGTAGCGCGCTGCAGCCGGTGCACTGCGCTGATCCGACGGCAGGAGCCAGGTGCTTATCCTGGTCTCCCATGGGGTGCAGGACCCAAGCACTTGGGCCATCCTCCACTGCACTCCCAGTCCAGAGCAGAGAGCTGGCCTGGAAGAGGGGCAACCAGGACAGGATCGGTGCCCCGACCGGGACTAGAACCCGGTGTGCCGGCGCCGCAAGGTGGAGGATTAGCCTACTGAGCCGCGGCGCCGGCTCATTTGTTACCATTTTTCATCATTTCAGCAAAACATGGTGAGATGAAAACCATACAGACTATCTTTAATCTCTATTTTATGATTCAAATAGCACTTGGGGTATTTAAGTACATATTGCCTATTGGAAATAAGCATAAGAATCACAGGTTTCAATCCCATCTCCAAAAGGGCTACTAATGTCCTCTCATGCAAGTTATGGAAACCTCCCAAGATTTCTTTCCATTTAAAAAAAAATCTGGAAAATAAGTCTCCCTGTGTAGCTCTGACAGTTAAAGAGCTGTACAGGGACTAGTATAATCCCTACCATACAGCTGCTCCATGACAAATGCCAAGTTTCCCGTCCCCTTCCCTCTGTTCTGTGTTGTGGTGTTTCTGAGCCATCAAAATGAATATCACTTATTGTTAGCCTATGGCTATCTCTTATTAAAAATCAAACACCAATTTGGAATAAAAAGTGGCTAAATGGGGCCGGCGCTGTGGCCTAGTGGGTGAAACTGCATCTGCAGTGCCAGCATCCCATATGGGTGCCGGTTTGAGTCCTGGCTGCTCACTTCTGATCCAGCTCTCTGCTATGGCCTGAGAAAGCAGTCGAAGATGGCCCAAGTCCTTGGACCCCTGCACCCATGTGGGAGACCTGGAAGAGACTCCTGGCTCCCAGCTTTGGATCGGCACAGCTCTAGCCATTGCGGTCATCTGGGGGAGTAAACCATCAGATGGAGGACCTCTCTCTCTCAACCTCTGCCTCTCTATAACTCTGCCTTTCAAATAAATAAATACATCTTTTTTTTAAAAGTGGCTAAAAGTCTACAAGTCAATAAAAATTAAAATCATAATGCCTTCTTTAGGAGGACAGAAAATAATAACATTGTTGTATCTTAACCTTTTAAAAATGATTTGTTTATTTTAAAGGCAGAGTTATAGAGAGAGAGGGAGAGACAAGTCTTCCATCTGCTGGCTCACTCCCTCTCTGTTGCTATGCCTTTTAAACAAAATAAATACATCTTTTATAAAATCTGTCCTGATAGAGATACATAATAAAAGAAATGTGGAGAGTACTGCTTTAAACATAAACATAAATTTAAACATAAACATCACTGAATAATCTAACCATAATCCCCCAAAAAGCTTTATTTACATTTTCATTTTATGGTTAAATTTGATCAGTTTCATAGCTTTGGGATCACACTGAGTGAATATGAGTTATTCTTCTAGTAATTAATAGTATTTGTTACAAGCAGCAGCTTATCATATTGTTACTAATGATTTATATTTAAAACATATAGAATATATGATACAATGAACTTAAGGCCAGTGTTTCTATTAGCTAAATCTATGGGGTTCTTTGTTACTTGCAAGTTGTTTTTAAAAAGATTTTATTTATTTGAATGGCAGAGAGAGAGAGAGAGATTCCATTCACTGATTCACTCCCCAAATGGCTGTAATAGCCAGAGCTGGTCCAGACTGAAGCCTGGAGCCTGGAGCTCCAGCCGGGTCTCTCACGTGGGTGGCAGGGACCTAAGTACTTGGGCCATTTTCCGCTGCTTCCCTAGGTACATTAGCAGGGAGCTGGATCCGAAGAGAAGCAGTTGGGATCGAAGCTGGCTCCTATAGGGAGCTGGCATTGTGGCAGTGGCTTCATCCGCTGGGCCACAACACAAGCCCGTATTTTCCGATTTGACCTGGGCTCACTTGCTGAGAGAATGATCATCTCTGTGGCTCACTTTTCTTCCAAAGACGAGTTGTGAGAGGTTTGTGACTTTCTATTGCTAACGATGTCAAAATAATTGTTCAAATTATAGAATTGAAAGAAAACTTACATATGATTTGGTTTGTAGTTCTCATTTTCCTAAAAAATAATAAATAAGTAGACCGTGTTTATATAATGCCCTGTAGAAAGTAAATGGAAGGAAATTGACTCTTAAAATACATGGGTTTAGGGCTGGCACTGCGGCATAGCGAGTAAAGCTGCTGCCTACAGTGCCGACATCCCATATGAACACAGGTTCTAGTCCCAGCTTCTCCACTTCATATCCAGATCCCTGCTATGGCCTGGGAAACCAGAAGAAGATGGCTCAAGTCCTTGGAAACTATTCTTTGAGTATCTTAAGACCCAAGAATCACATCTAGATATCTTTCAAGTTGCTCTGGAAACCATAATCACAAACGCTAAGTGACTGGGAAGACTGAGGATGTGGCTATTGTTAGGGTTTTAATGGTCCACAGAAAGAGGTCCCTAGGCCCTGGTGAAGGGTGTATGGGGTCAGAGTACCAACAAGCTTGGGTCAGAGCACGGATGTTTTGTCTAACCAGGAAAAGCCTCAAGAAAGCAGCCCCTGCCACTCCTGCTCTCCTGCTGACCGGTACATGGTTCTGGGTGGAGGCTGGTTTGGTAGCCTATTTAAAAGCAACCTTGGGGACCAGATTGTAGTGTAGTGGGTAAAGCCGCCACCTTCGGTGCCGACATTCCATATAGGCACCAGTTTGAGTCTTGGCTGCTCCACTTCCGACCCAGCTCTCTGCTATGGCCTGGGAAAGCAGTAGAAGATGGCTCAAGTCCTTGAGCCCCTGCACCCTCATGAGAGACCCAGATGAAGCTCCTGGCTCCTGGCTTTGGATCAGCACAGCCGCCATTGCAGCCATCTGGGGAGTGAACCAGGGGATGGAAAACCTCTCTCCAGCACCGTGGCTCAACTGGCTAATCCTCTGCCTAGCGGCGCCGGCACACCGGGTTGTAGTCCCGGTCGGGGCACCGGATTCTGTCCCGGTTGCCCCTCTTCCAGGCCAGCTCTCTGCTATGGCCCGGGAGTGCAGTGGAGGATGGCCCAAGTGCTTGGGCCCTGCACCCCATGGGAGACCAGGATAAGTACCTGGCTCCTGCCTTCGGATCAGTGCGGTGCGCCGGCCGCAGCGCGCAGGCCGCGGCGGCCATTGGAGGGTGAACCAACGGCAAAGGAAGACCTTTCTCTCTGTCACTCTCTCTCTCTCTCTCACTATCCACTCTGCCTGTCAAAAAAAAAAGAAAAGAAAAGAAAAGAAAACCTCTCTTTCTCTCTGCCTCTCCTTCTTTGTATAACTCTTTCAAATAAATAAATAAATCTTAAAAAAAAAAAAAAAGTAACCTTGCTGAATGATGGATCAGTGTGGAGGTACAGACACAGACACTTAAGTATAGCTGCAACCATTTTAGCTCAATGCAGGTTTCCCCATAGCTTCACATTATGTATGTCATGATTTTATGGTTCCGTAATCTCTCTTAGCATCCTGGAGTGTCCAGCCAATTATACCTCCATGGAAAAATAGCCAGTCCATAAAACAAAATAGAACAAAAATTATGGTTTGGGCTATCTATGTTGCACAGTGGGTTAAGTTGCCACCTGCAATGGTAACAGCCAATATGAACACCGATTTGAGTCCTGGCTGCCCCATTTCCGATCCAGCTCCCATTTAATATACCTGGGGAATCAGCAGAAGATGGCCCAAATGTTGAGCCCATGCTATGGGATGAAGTTCTGGGCTCCTGGCTTTGGCCAGGATGAAGTTCTGGGCTCCTGGCCTTGGCCTGGCCCAGGTTTGACTGTTGTGGCCATTTGAACAGTGAATCAGCAAATGGAAGATCTTTCTCCGTCCCTGTGCCTCTGTAACTCTGCCTTTCAAATAAGTAAGCAAATCTGAAAAACAAGCAAACAACAGCTATGGCTTTCATTTGTAGTCTTCCCATGGTCAACTCAGCCCGAACTAAATAGTTTATTTAACTCTTACCATTGACAGAAAAATCTGATAAATGATAAGGATCAAGAAACCACAGACTTTGTCCCCACATCTCAGGTTAGAAACTGGAGGTCAGGGTTTATTGGGCAAAGGGAGGACCCTTTGGCTTGAGTTCATATCTGTGAAGGGCTTCAAGGGTAAACTGTTGAAATCGTCTCCGATGAAATGGAATCTGCAGTCACACAGGTGCTGGAGAAAAAAAAAAATGTCCACTAAGGTTTGAGCTTTTTCCAGGTCTCCCATGTGAGTGCAAGGGCTCAAGCATCTGGACCATCTTCTACTGCTTTCCCAGGTGAGTTAGCAGGAGGCTGGATTGGAAATAGATCAGCTGGGACTCAAACTGGCACCCATATGGGATGCTGGCACCGCAGGAGATGACACCACAGTGCCAGTCCCTCAAAACTTTTTGTATCACAGTAAACTTAATTTCATTTCCCACCAGAGCCTGCAGTGCCCTGGTATTGAGGTGTGTTAATTCATTTTGTCCTCACATTAATCCCATGAAGGGAATACCCACTCTCAGTTATCAGAGGACAGAGTGAAGCCCAGGATGGTTAAGAAACTTCCAGCAGTCATAGTTGAAGGTAGTGGCAGGTGCAGAATCTGAGCCCTGAGTGTCCACCTCAGTCCCATGCTGTCCCATACAGTGGATTCCTGCAGTCCCAGGCTGTCTAGAGACCGCCTATGTTACCATCACCAGCAATGCTTGATAAATATGAACATTTTAGGCAATGTCTCAGAATTTAGGGGATGAGGCTGTGGCACCTGCTTTGCTAAACAGGCACCCGGAGACGATGTAATGACACCACAGTTTGACTCTCACAGAGTGATTTCCTTCTAAACATTTTTTTTTAATAAAAAAAAATTATTTTTATCAGGACTGCACTCTGGAAAAGTAGCTAAGCCTCCGCCTGTGGCACCGGTATCCCATATGGGTGCCTGTTCTAGTCCTGGCTGCTCCTCTTCTGATCCAGCTCTCTGCTATGGCCTGGGAAGGCAGTAGAAGATGGTCCAAGTCCTTGGGCCCCTGCACCCATATGGGAAACCTGGAAAAAGCTCCTGGCTCCTGGCTTCAGAGCAGCCCAGCTCCAGCCATTGTGGCCACTTGGGGAGCAAACCAGCAGATGGAAGACCTTTCTCTCTGTTCTCTCTCTCTGTAGCTCTGCCTCTCAAATAAATAAATTAAAAAATATTCAAAAAATAAAAAAGAGTGGGACCCATTATGGGAAATCAGATTTTTAAAAAAAATATTTTCTTTGTTTATTTGAAAGGCAGAGTTACAGAGAGAGGGAGAGGCGGGGGAGAGGGGGATCTTCTATCTGCTGGTTCACTCCCCAAATGGCTGCAACTGGCCAAAACCAGGACCTAAGAGCTTCTGCTGGGTGCAGGGGCCCAAGCACTTGGGTCATCCTCTGCTGTATCTCCAGATGCGTTAGCAGGGGTCGGATTGAAAGTGGAGCAGCCAGGATTCAAACTGGTGCCCATATGGGATGCTGGCATCACAGCTGGGCAGCTTTACCCACTAAGCCACAAGGCTGGCCCCTCTAAGCATTTGTAATAGGCTTAGGATATCCTTTTGGAAAAGATAGAAAAGGTGTACCTGTGCCTGCAGGATTTTCTGCAGTGTTTCTTTATTTCTAAACAGGATAGGGTATAATTGAACAAATCTGTACCCTTTTCAATGGTGGCAGCCAGCTAGGGGGAAATAAAATGGCTAAAACATCGGTGAAAGAATATATTCATAGGATATCCTTTGTATGACTGCTTAATTTTAATCAAGCATGATTATTAGTCATTTTAAAATCATAATCTAGGGTGGGCATCTGGTGTATAGATTAAGACACTGCTTGGGATTCCCACATTCTGTATCAGAGTGCCTGGTTTGAGTCCTGGCTACTCCACTTCCAATCCCACTGTCTGCTAACGCACACCTTGGGAACAGCAAGTGATGGCTCAAGTACTTGGGTCCCTGTCATCTACATGGAAGACCCAGAGTGAATTCTGGGCTCCTGGCTTTGCACTGGCCCAGCCTTGACTGCTGTGTGCTTTGCATTGGCCCAGCAGATGGAAGATTTCTGTTTTTCTGACTTTCTCCTTTCAAATAAAATGAAAAAAATTAAATCATATTCTTAAGTCTTTCTTTTATGAGACATCTTCAAAATGGTCATGGAAAACATGGATTATGAAAACATGGATTGCAAAGATTTTTGCACCAAAACAAACTTATCTTTTAGTTCCACATTTCCATGAGCTGTTTGATAACTTCATGTGCTCATATATGTTTTATTGAGTTATAGCTCACATGTCACACAATTCACCCATTTAAAGGTTAGCTCCATGATTTTTTTCATTGTAGTCGTGGAGTTGAGCACCTATTAATACAATCGATTTCATCAGTCTAACAAAAAGCCCTGCACTTATCAGCAGTCAGTTCCCATGCTTTCTTCCCTTCTCTTTCTCCCTGTCACTTTGCCTTTCAAATAAATAAATACAGAAATAAATCTTTAAAATAATACAGTTTTACTTTATCTGGCTGGGCCTTTTGGCTAATGCCGAGGCTCTGTGAGGACTCTGTTGGATAATTATTCCACTCTCCTTTGCATTCTTAGTTTGATAACTTCAAACATCACTAAACGATGCAGAGGGCATGTGCTGCAGCTGGGCTCCCAGGGTAAGGCGACACTAGCTCCTTTGTCCCTAGCATGGCTGGCAACCTTGCCACGGTTGTTCCTGTTTAGGCAGCAAGCAGCTTCCTGCATTTACTCAAGAGTGCTGATCAGATCACATTTTCAAATATGTCCATTGAATTAATGCATTGTGCATTTCGGAATAATCAGAAAGCCCATCTCATAGGGGTAACACGAAACTCCATCAATTATTCCATTAATTAAATTGGGATATCTAGTAAGTAACACACGGAATGGGTTCCTAGGAGCCCCAAGTTAGCTGTGTTTCTCTTTACTGCAGATCCCTACATGAACTGTTGTCATTGACCCTGCTTTCCTTGTGGGTAAGAGAAGGCAACTGGGGGCTCCAGACACTGGTTTGAACACCAGCGGCCTGGGTTCCAGTCCACGTGGTCCCCTGGCCTGTGTGTCATCATCTACCCTCTCCAGACGGGAGGCCCCTCCTGGGTTAAATGGGAGGCATGATAAACCAGTTCTTCTAGGGCAGACCAAGTGCTTTATTTATTCATTGGCTATCCTGCTTGTTGGTTCTGTAAAAACAACTGCTGTTTGTTATTCAGGATGCTCATATTTTCCCTTTGATGCTATTTAGTTTCTACTATAATTAGCCCTCCAAATTGTTGGTTTTCAAACGGTAAGTGGCAGGCAGCAAGGGTTCTGAAAATAGTAGATGGGTGTAGTAGGTAATGTCACGCTCTCTCGTCCCATAATGAATAGAAACTTCATAATAACTCAAAGTGTTACTGCCTTAAAGAGGAAGTTCTCCGTGGGAGGATGGGAGGGGTTAAAGAGAGAAACATCACAGATAGTGAGTCTGAAACTATGTTTCTTCCAGAAGGGCTTCAAGAAGTGAAACAACACAAAATGGAACAAAACTCACTATTAATCTTTCGAGGATAGGGTGGGATTCCGAAACACACTGGTTTTGTTTACGGTTTTTACCTCCAGTAGAAAGCTACAGGTCTTTATTGTGTTTGTGTGGAGGAAGGAACGAGAGGGGTGGGAGGCAGGAGGTTAGCAATATTTACCTCTTTGTCTGATCTCAATGGCGGGCCCCATCCACCTCTACTCGCTACCGCCAAGACGAAGCCTTTTTGCTACAACCTCTGAAGCCTTGCGGATTGAAAACAGAACGCAAGATGACGTGTTTCACACTTGAAAGCCTGGCAGGCTGGTTTGCAGGTGAGGTGAGGTGAGGTGATTGAACACGGGGAGGCTTCAACCTCTGTGGCAAGAAGCGCTTTCACTGCGAAAGCGACTCCAGAGGCACGCAAAGCCTCTTCAAGGAAGGAGTACACAGGTGGGGTCCTACCAGTACTACGTGCACTGAACACCTAACACTGGTGCTGCGGCCCCTGGGGCTCCCTCCGCAGCGCCCCGGCGGGAGGCGGCGTTTGTTCGGCCGGGGAGAGAGCAACTTGCAGGAGTCAACAGACACGGACCCTCCGGGCTCCGTGCACAAACGCACCTTTCCATGCGAGACGCTCCAGGGAAGCGTTTTCCACGTGGCAAGTGGACTGGAACTCGCAATAGCATCGCACGCATTCGTTTCAGCATTCGACGCTGATTGTCTGCTCATCTGGACCTCACGAAGCCACCCTAAAACAGTGACACAGCCTTGCTGCTCTCGATCAGCTTGCCTTGTGGAGAGGGAGGTGGACGATAACCCGACACCACCACCAGAAGCCTTGTTTGAGTGAGCAGAGCTGTGGCGGACATCGAGCAGGGTGGACGCACTCGTGGCGTGGTTAGAGAAGGGTTCTCTGCAGAGGTCAAACTGAAGCGAGACCCAAGCGCCACGAAGACTCGGAACAGTTCTTGCGCGAGGAGCGTGCACCGGGAACGGCGAGCCAGCGTTCCTCGCGTCCCAGAGCCGGGCAGGGGGTTTCGCTTTTATTCCACGTGCAATCGGTACGCACTGGAACTTCTCAAGCCGGGGGTAGGAAGTGCACCTTAATGAACGTTCGACAATGCAGTAGCGCACTTGAAGGGGGCTTTGGCACCGAATTTCTACGTCCCGTGGTGGTCAGCCACACAGGGCCACCCCGCCCCGTTTGCGCAGGCCGACTACACCCTGGCCCCTCGGCGGGCAGCTTCCGAGCGGCCGAGCGTGCGGCAGTTGACAGGCGCAGGGTCGTGCGCACCCCGGCCCTAGGACCGCACCCGCTGGCCCCGGCGCTCTTCCCCTCACGGGGCCAGCGGCCGTTCCGCCTCGGAGACTCGCGGGCGCTTCCTAATTTGGCGCTGCAAACAATAGTGGCTCCGGGCTACAGGCCACGGCGCGAGTGCTGGCGAGCGGGGCCGACGCTGGGAGCCGCTCGGGTCCAGCGCCGCGGGGCGCAGCCCCCCGGGGCCCGCTGGCGTCGACGGAGGGCTCGGCTTTAACGGGCCTGCTGCTGCGGGGCCCGGCGCCGGGTTTTCCGCTGCGCCGACATCCCCGGGGCCGCGCCCTAAGGGACCCCGCCGGGGGATGCGCTCCGGCCTGGGGGCCGCCCGGTCGCTGCGCGCGCCGGAAAGACCCGGGGTGCCCGCTCCGTCCCGCAGCCCGTGCGCTCTGCGGTCCGGAGAGAGACCTTCGCCCGCAGGCTGCTGCTCTGCCCTCAGACCTCGACGCGTGAGGCACCTGCCCGGCGCGGTCTCCCCGCCGCGTCTTCTGAAGTGAACTGCCCCTCGCTCGCCCTCCCATCATCACCCCGGCTTTACGCGCGGCGGGGAGCCCGACTGCACCGCCGCGGTTACTCTGGGTGTGTCTACTGCCTGCCTCCGGACTGTCCGCCCCTCAGGGGACCGACTGTGCTCCCCCGGCGCAGCACTGAGCCACCGAGCGCAGCCCCGCGCGCAGCGGAGCCGGCGGCGTCACCTCAGGCCGCTGCGGAAGGGGCGGAGCGTCGCGCTGCCCCGCCCCCCGTCTGGCGCGGAGCCCGCCCCCGGCGGAGCCGTCCTGGCCGCCTCTCGGGCTCCTGCTGCAGCCGTTGCGAAAACCCGGAACGGCGGATCCACGGCGCGGCGGAGCGGCGCCGCCCCTCGCGGCACCTCCCCGACAGCCCTCGGAGAGGCCGCGCTGGGCATGCTCAGTCGGCAGGGCCGCTTCAGCCCTCGGAGTAGGAAGCTTGGGCGCTCGGGCTGTGAGGAGCCGCGGCGGGGGCAACATGGAGCCCTTCGCCAACGGTGAGCGGGCGGCCCCGGGCTGCCGGGTCTGGGCTCTCTGGTGGGGGGCAGCGGCCGCGGTGAGACGCAGGGTCGGGCCGCCGCCGCCGCCGCCGGTTCGGGCCGGGGCTGAGGGGCGGCGAGGGGCCCGGGAAGGCGGCTGGAGGAGGCTCTGGGGGTGGGCAGTGGCCCGCGCGCGGCCGGCGCCGGCGTGAAGGTCAGCGGGGCGGCCGGGACCCGCGCTCCGCGGCGTGGCCACGCCGGGGGACCGAGCCGCGAAGTTCGCAGGGCTGCGCGCGCGGGGCGGGGGCGGTGAGGTACGACGCGGGAAAGTTGGCGGCCGGGCATTGCCCCCACTGCCCCGGGGAAGGCGGGGTGGGCCCCGGCTCGCGTGCGGGGTAAGGGGCGCGCCGTGTTCGCTGCGGGACCCAACTTGTGTAGCCCGCTGGGAGCCGCCCCTGCCCCTTCCCGAGGTGTCGGCGTGACTCTTCCTAACAGGGCGAGGGGCTTGGCAGGGTTCCTGAGGGGGGAGGAAGGGAAACTTGCGGACCGGCGTCCCGTCCGCGCGGTGGCCCGGGGCCGGCTGGCGCGCTGCGCGGGGCGCGCTCGAGGCTCCTCCCGGCGCTCCGGGTCCCCTGCAGCTCCTGCGAGGCGTCCGCCACGGCGATATCGCAATGTGACAGGAGGCAGGACCCTGCGTCCCGCTGCGGCTGGCTCCTGGCTGGGGGCGCCCGGTCCCGCCCCGGTGACAGCGATGGCTTTTGTTTGGGGCTGTAGCGCCGGGGTCGCCACCTCGGGGTGAGGTGTGTTTTGCGGTTCTGCGGCGCTGGATGCCTCGGTTCCCTTGCAGGAGCGCAAGTAGGAAGCGTGCCAGTGAGGGGATCCGCTGTCCAGTCCGCACGAGGCTTCCTGCGGGTGGAGGACCTCGTTAGCGGGAGCCAGGCTGGCCTTGAGTGGGTGGGTCTGTGGCACCCGAGACAGCCGCGGTCCACTGGATCCCAGGCCCTGGCCAGACTTTGCAGTGTGCTGTGCCTCACTCTTGCTATAACTACTGGTTATGGTCTCCCTGTCCCTAATTCCTAAGGCTTTCTTCTGCTGGTTGTACTGTTTCATTAGGCTTAACGATGACAGCTTTAATTCTGCATTTTCTTCCTTTTCAGGTTCTATTTGTCATTCCTAAGGCTCCCTGGGCAGTCTGATAAAAAGTTACTCAGAGAATTAAGGAAGATTTGAGCCGAGAGAACAGAGGGGGGCCATCTAGTATATGTTAGTACACGTTCTTAACTCCTTGCAAATGAATACGGCAAGACTTACTTTTTTGATACAGGATTCTTAAGTGTGAAATTTCACCTAAATTTTAAAAAAGAAGGCTCCAACAGGCTGAGCCACCCGTTTTGGTCAAGATCAGCGTTAGCTGATTTGCCGAACCCACCTGCAGAATCACAGTACCTTGTCAAGTCTTACGATTGGAGGCTTTTCTCCTTTTGTGCAATATGCTTTTCTAGAAGTGAATATTTGCAGATTTGTGTTGGAAAGGCAATGGGAAAAAAATCCCAGAGAAGAGAACATAAAAAGAAGCTCTGCTTCAGCTTTCATATAGGAAATTAGACTTATCCCTAACTGCCTTCCAGATTGTCAAAGTCCGTGCTAAAGGCAGTTTGGCAATGCATCATTTTAGTTCATGTCTAAATCACTGCTTGGAGCCCAGCAAGCTTCCTTTAACAGGGAAAATAGAAATTATGACATTTGAAGTTGACAAGAAATCAGATGCTGGCAACTTCAGTGGTGCTTTTCATGTTCAAGATGGACAGGATATTTCAAAATTTTTGAGGGATTGCTGTGCAATTTTCTAGTTCCTTCAAACATGACATGAAATAGTGGAAAGCATGTTTATCATTTTTTATTTAATCCTTTTGAGTACTGGAAATGTGCACATATAGTTCTCCCACAGGTCTGGGTATTCTGGTATGGAATATTCCATTATCCACAGAATTAACATTGCAAGATTTGTCAAGTTTGGTACTGGCTTTTATTATACATGCATCCTTTTTAAATAAAAGCTCTCCCACTTAAGGCTGTCTCATATATCCCTGTTCATATGTGGAGAGGTGTGGCAGCTTAACAAAATAGTTTTCAGTAATTCAGGACCACACTTAGAATCTTGTTGATGGCTTCACCCTGTGACCCATACGGTTATAAAGGAAGTGAACTTAGTTTCTGTCTTGTCATTCTGGCCTTCAGTAGTCATATATTTCAGTAAGGCTCTCTGTAGTTTCCTTGTTTTCTGTCAGAAGTTACTGCCCATTTGGTTGGCTGGCTGGCAATCATGGACCCATCCTGTGTTCAGCTGTCCAGGGAACAGGCTGCTGCAGCCCACTTAACATGCCTGCTACCGGATAGGGCTTACAAGGATGGACCTCAGTGCCAGGAATTCCCATTTGGCTCAGGAGGTATTTTTGGCCTTGCTTTTGGGAGGGACTGCTGACTGCTAATGCTCAAGACTGAACACATCTAGGCTGACTTTGTATCTTTTCTGGCTTTTTCTGGGGTAGAGAGATGTGCTGGACCAGTGCTTAAAATTGGTTTGACAATGATTAGTGTGTCCTCTTAGGCAGGTAGAATTGCAGTTATCAGGAAGTAGTGGTTTGTTTTATGTAAAAAAAATTGATGCCAGTTATTTTGAATTGTTTTTTTGTAGAAGTACTAATTTAAAGCAAATAATTATTTGACATTTGTCTAGCTTTGTCCTCATTTGCATGTAGGGTTGGGGTATTTCAGAATAAGTTAATTTTGCACTTACACATGCAAATGCCAGGTTTCACCCTCAGAATCTGATTGAGGAGGTCTGAGCAGGGGCCTGGAAGTCTGTGACCTCATTTTGAGGATAATGGGACATGTTCACTGGAAGAGAACTTTGGGGAAGTTTATTTAATAATAAGCAAATTAGGATTTGGAAACATGTTGATGGAGAAGGTCTTCTTTTTCTGCTGTTCAGTATATATTTTGTCTATACTTTTTAATTTCTGATAAAATCTGAAATAAATCTAAAAGTTGGAAGAGCATTGGTATCTTGAGGTCTCAGAACTGAAAACGTAATTTGTAAACAGTTTGTTGTTTTTTCTTGTGGTAGACATGGCCCCTGTGAATCACTTTGTTGTTGCAGTCTGGTATACAATCAAACATGGGAGACTTTCTTATATTACAAAATGATTTTGTTTTTATTCCCAGATGGTATCCAGTTGACAGTCTTTTCCAGATTCCAAGGTGGGAAGTCTGTGGCAACAAGTTAGATATTTGTGGGTTGTAAGGCAAATAAAATTGTGACTTCATCTTTTTATCTTATAACATTTTTTCTATAGGTGTATGTATCTTTCTAAAACAGCTTTTTTTTTAGAGCATCATCTGTTAAAAATGTGAGCTTGCCACATTTTTCTTTCTGCTCTAAATGACCTCATTGAGAGAAAACTCTTAAAAATGAAAGCTCATAGTTTCTCTGATGGAATATAACTTAAATTCTGTTTTTTATCTTTCTAAAGTTCTATATTTCAGTTAGGGGAAAATAAGACTACATAAGAAGTGGGTGTTATCTTTGTTAACAGTCTAAGAGTGAGGCGAGGCTGTAGCTAGAAATCAGCCAAGTTTTTAACTGGAAAGAGGTGGTAGAACAGTTCTTTGTGACTGATTATGAATTTCCAAAAAAGAGTGTCTTGAGACAAGATGAAAACGAGCATATTTTAGAAACCAATGCAACCAGTGGTTATTGTTTCTCTTTGGTGATCCTTGAGAAAGGGTATGAAAGATACATAATCAGAGAGATTGGCTGTAAGGAAGTTATCATATGGAAAATAATCAAAGGGGTGATTTCCTGCTCTACATTGTAGTCAGACTTCATCTTTGAATGTTCATTTGCAAACTTTCCAGTGGATTTTCCGCTAGGCATAATAAGGAAAAAACAAACTTGTCATCTGAAAGACAAATGAATTGAAAGAATGTAGTTTTATTTTCATGCTAATATAAAAATGTAGAATAACAAAGCAAGTAAAACTCTGTCCAAGAAGATATTCTAATTATGAAAAAAGTGTACAGAATTGTCTTTAGAACCTGTTCTTATATCATCTGTTACCAACAGACTGACATTTCTTCTAGTTTTGTACAATGCATCTAGCAGGAGACAGCAGCATTTTGATCCTCTTTATGAAAGCGTTAGGAAGATATGGAAAAATTTAGCCAAGGTCACTTCCAGAAGTTGGAATGGAGCTTGGCTGGACCTGTGGTTCTTGGCAGGTGAGGTGGGGCAGCCGGAGCAGTCATGTTCTCCATTGGTGTCTTTGGAACTGGAGGAATTTGGAGTTGAGCTAATGCTTCTAGGCCTTCCCTTATTATTGGAGCAACCAGGAAACACAGTTTTCTTTTTTCTTTTCTTTTTAAAATCTGAATCCCTAGATAAGCACCTATTCTGAATGTTCAAGGAAACCAGGGTTGGGATGGGAGGGAGTTTCAGAGCCGCATGGTCATCTTGGCTTTTACGTCCTCTGGCCTTTCTAGAGAAGTCTGCTCATCACTCTGAGCAGAGGGGATTTCAGGGTTCCCTTCTAACCTAGTCCATCATTGCAGTCCATTTGTGATTGTCCTAGTGCCTGTAGGACTTCAAATCCCAGAGAGATCGTAAGGGAAGATTGGAACTTAATAGGAACATCAGTGATGAAGGTGAGAGAAATGTGGGGATTTGGGGGTAAAGGAGGGGGCTGAGAGACGGAGATTTCCAAAGCAGACATGTCTTACATACACGTCTTTGGCCTACAGATGAGCCTAGACTTGGGAGCAGGACGCTTGTGTGAGTGGAAAGATCGAGTCAGGGTTGCAAGTGGGGAGGCTGCTGGGTCTGGTTGGACTAACGCACTTGCATTAAGATGTTAAGTTGAACATTAAGAGTTAAGGTGAACATTTGGATGCCCTGGCAGGAGAGAGAAAGCATTTGCCAGGAATTCATCATACTGTATGTCTCATTCATTATCAGAACATTCACAGTCACCTGTAAGTTAGGCCTGTTTATTTTCCTAAATGTTTTTGATTTCAAGGAAAAAAAATAACACAGAGGACTTCAGAACCATCCACCTTCTGGAACCACCTTGGTAGTGGTCATTTACTATTCTTTGTTGCCTGATTTGCTTTCCTCTTCTTTTGGTTTTATATTGAAACATTGAAACAATTTTAAAAACCATTCCAACCCTAGCCTCTGAACTAGGAGGTAACCAAGGTGTTTGCCATGCGAAGAGAACTTTCCAAAGGAGTTTCAAAAAACAGTGGAGAATCAAGTTCAATTGCAGGAGCCCTTTTGAAGTTCTTTTTCTAGTGTGTATGTTTAATGAAGGGCCTTGTGGGCACTCCATGTATTTCAAGACTGTAATCTTTGAATCAAAACTGGAATCAACTGTTTGGACTTTTCCAGATTGGTAGATTGTGTCTTCTCCAGTGTCCTTGGTCCTCAGAGAGTGGGGCTGGTGATCTGGTGTGAAGGAAGTTAAAGAAGGCTTCCTGATGTTCCTGCGGGAAGCTTCTTCAGTTGAGAGGACAGGAGAGTGGCTGGGGCTGGCTCCTCTCCTGCTGCAGCCAGTGGTGCCAGGACCCTGTGTTGGTGGTTCTCAGACAGCTGCCACAAGTATCAGTGGGTGTCAGAGAGGACATTTCCCGTGGGGAAGGAAGCGTTGGACTAGGTATTTCTCACAGTTAAAACTTACTTTACAAGACTTAAAGCAATTGTTCTAATATTCATCACCAAAATTGCATTTTATCATCTGAGGTCCTCTTCAGAGGAAGGAGGCATAGATTTTTGTGGGAGTGATTGAGGAGCACTAGATGTTTAAAAGATCTCTCTTGGAGTCCATATTGGTGACGTGGTTTGAAGACAGAAATAATGTAATGAAGGCCTGCAAGGGAGGCTGATGTGGCCCTTGAGGCTTAGTTTGATGAACCACTGTGTCCTGAAGTGTCAGAGTCTTGGGCAGGAGTCTGGGCTGTGTTGCCTGCTGACGTTGTCCTTTCAGTATTTAGATTGCAGGCTTAGATTAAGAAGACATCTCTTGGTTGTGTTTACTTAGAGTTACTGGATGGTAGGATTGAAGGAATAAGATAGGTATTGCACAGTGTAACTTCCATCTGCAGCAATACAGGTACTGAGAGTCTTGGTAACTTCCCAGTTGGAAGGAGCATGCAGGAAAATTGTATGTACAGAAGGAGGGTCTAGGCTGATTTGGGGAGAATATTAGCATAATGTATTGCATTATTCTGAAAGAAGCACATGTTCACTAAGTTATGGCTATTTTTGTTCAAGTCCAATTGTTCCTTGCAGTTGAATATACAAGGGGAGTTCAAAAAAGTTAATGGAAAATGGAATTTGAAGATAATGGGGTAGGGGCATTTGACACAGTGATTAAGCAGCTGGCTAACACACCCAGGTGCCACCGTTCAACACCCAGCTCCAGCTCCTGATCTGTGACTCTAGGTTCTTGCTAATTCAGTCCCTGGGAGGGGCACCAAGTCAAGAGCCAGCCCTGCCACCCACGTGGGAGCCGTGAATTGAGTTCCCAGCTCCCAGTGCCAGCTCAGACCAACCCAACCCTAGCCATTGTGTACTTTCGGGGAGTGAACCAGCAAGGAATGGGAGCTGCGTGTATCTCAAATAAATAAAAATTTGAAAAAATGATAATGCAAACTTTCCATGAACTTTGTGAAGTACTCTAATATAGTATATAGTTCTATTTTAATTAATTGAGAGTTTGGGAAATACCATTGAGATAAAGACTTGAAGAATTCATGCATAGACGCTTTTTCCTTAGTATATGATTGAATGACAGTGATGATTGGTAGGGGAAAAATGTCACAGTTCCAGCCTTTTGAATAATCACTAATTTTTAAATAATAATCAAACTGCCCATCAGTCAGTTGTGAATTGAGACAAGATTATTGTTATAGATACATATTTTTCAAAATTTATTTATTTATTTGGAAGGCAGAGTGAGAGAGAAAGAGACAGATATAAACAGCTCTTCCAGGCCGGCGCCGCGGCTCACTAGGCTAATACTCCGCCTTGCGGCGCCGGCACACCAGGTTCTAGTCCCGGTCGGGGCACCGATCCTGTCCCGGTTGCCCCTCTTCCAGGCCAGCTCTCTGCTGTGGCCAGGGAGTGCAGTGGAGGATGGCCCAAGTGCTTGGGCCCTGCACCCCATGGGAGACCAGGAGAAGCACCTGGCTCCTGCCTTCGGATCAGCGCGGTGCGCCGGCCGCATTGCACCTACCGCGGCGGCCATTGGAGGGTGAACCAACGGCAAAGGAAGACCTTTCTCTCTGTCTCTCTCTCTCACTGTCCACTCTGCCTGTCAAAAATTAAAAAAAAAAACAAAAAAACAACTCTTCTATGCACTGTTTTACTCCCCAAATGGTCACTACAGCTGGAGGTAGGCCAGACTGAAGCCAGCAACTTCATCTGGCTCTCCCACTTGGGTGGCAGGAACTCAAGTCCTTGAGCCTTTCTTTGCTGCTTCCCTGATTAGCGGGAAGGAGGATCATAAGTGGAGTAGCTGGATTTTGAACCAGTAGTCATATGGGATGCAAGCATCCCAAGCTGAGGCTTAACCTGCTATGCCTCAGTACCCACCCCTGCTATAGGTATTCTGTCCTATACTTTGTGTTTTATCAGCCTGATGAGTCAGACAGTATTTCATAGAATTATATCAGCAAAATAATTCTTATGCTCAAATCCATCTGAGGTCAGGTCTTGCAAATTTGTTCTTCTGCTCCAGTGTTTTCTAACTCAAGCTTTCTGTATACATTGAAAAGTTCTTATAAATTTCCTTTGAAGATCTCATTAAGTGACATGCATTCTCTGTTACATAACTCACAGATATTTATTATGCCGTATGCCGGTTTTCATTTCAATAAGGAATTCTGATGAGTTAAGATGTTCTACAGAAACTATGTCCAGTTGATGGGATTAACCTTTACATTTTACAAAACTATTTGCAGCTATACAGTTTTACCTGAGAAATTAATGAGCATAAATATTTAGGCATCATTGACAACTTCAGTTAATTTTTTAGGTAAGTATTTTAAAGTGGTGTCCTGAGGTTTATTAAGGACTGTGGGTCCTATATCATAAGGACAGAATTAAAAAATATTTTATTAGGTAAAGATTTTTGAATTGAATGATGAATAGGTTTTTATTATAAATATAGGCAAGATAAACCGTTTAGCCTAAGAAAAGCAAAAGAAAATTGAAAATTAGGGGTAGATGTTTGGCACGGTGGTTAAGACACCACTTGGAATAGCTGCTTGCCATTTCGTAGTGGATGAATTTGAGTCCTGGCTTTGCTTCCAGTTCTGGCTTCCTGCTGATGCACATTCTTGGGGACAGCAGGTGATGGCTCAAGTACTTAAGTCCCTATATCCCTTGTGGAGACCTACATTGCGTTCTAGCTCCTGGCTTGGGGCCTGGGCCAGTGCTGGCTATTGCAGGCATTTTGGGGTATGAACCAGTGGATGGAAGGTTGGTCTCTGCCTCTGTCTCAATGCCTTTCAAATAAATAAAAATAAATAAATACAAATTTAAAGAAAACTAAGAATTGGAACTAAAATAGTTCAGTGTGCCCCTCACAAGGATATTAGCTATCTTTTAAGTGAATACCATGGCTTATTTAATAGGAATTGTAATAATTATATTAGAACCTTATATATTATTATACATTTTTAATATTCTGTTTTATATTAATTATATATTCTATTTTTTTAACTTTTATTTAATGAATATAAATTTCCAATGTACAGCTTATGGATTACAGTGGCTTCCCCCTCCCATAACTTCCCTCCCACCCACAACCCTCCCCTCTCCCGTTCCCTCTCTCCTTCCATTCACATCAAGATTCATTTTCAATTCTCTTTATATACACATCAATTTAATATATATTAAGTAAAGATTTCAACAGTTTGCATCCATATAGAAACACAAAGTGAAACATACTGTTTGAGTACTAGTTATAGCATCAAATCACAATGTACAGCACGTTAAGGACAGAGATCCCACATGAGGAGCAAGTGCACAGTGACTCCTGTTGTTGACCCAACAAATTGACACTCTTGTTTATGGCATCAGTAATCACCCTAGGCTCTCGTCATGAGTTGCCAAGGCTATGGAAGGCTTCCAAGTTCGCCAACTCTGATCATATTTAGACAAGGTCATAAAAGACAGGGTGAGGATAATAACCAATGTTCCTAAGAGTGGCATTAACCAGGTCTGAACAATTATACAGCATTAAGTGGGGAAGAGGACCATCAGTACACACAGGATGGGAGTAGAGCCATTGGTGGTAGAGTAGAGGTTATGATTACAAAGGAATGAGGCCCAAGTATGCTAGACAGGGTCTAGAACAAAGGACAGAGTCATTATTAGAGGAGCTAAGAAAGGTGCTGTCTAAGCTACAAATAAGTTTTCTGATTGAGAGGCAAATAGAACCTGACAGAAGGGGTCTTGTAATAATCTGGTGGGCTTTAGGCCTTGTAAGTTAAGAGGCCCAGACCTATCTATCTCTTCACATGGGGTCCATCCTAAGGGAGGTGTGAACCTCCTGGGGGAAGGCACCCTGTTGACTTTCATTACTTAGCTGGCCTGGATAATTATATATTCTAATAACAACCAGGAAAGTTAAACTCAGAAATATGTATGCAGATTATATTATACCAAAATTTTTTACAGTTTTTTTTTTTTTTTTTTAGTTTAGTTTTCATTTGAAAGGTAGAGCTATGGAAAGAGAGAGAGAGATCGTTCATCTGCTGGTTCACTCCCCAAATCCCCACAACAGCCAGGGCTGTGCTAGGCCAAAGCCAGGAGCTTGGAATTCAGTTCAGGTTTCCTAGTTAGGTGGCAGGGGCCAGAGTACTTGAGCCATCATCACCTGCTGTCTCCCAGGCTGTGTTTCAGCAGGAAGCTGCATCAGAAGTAGAGGTAGGACTCCAACCCAGGCCCTCAGACAGGAAATGCAGACATCACAAGCTGTGGTTCAACCTGCTGTGCCGTAACAGTCGGCTCCCAAAATTTTTTTAAGAGCTGAATGCTTTGGACTTAATTCTGTTTTACTAAAACTAGAGCATACTGAGTTCAAATTGACATAAGTTTTTTATGTTCTCATTTTTTTCCTTTTGAGTTCCTTTCTTTGTACATTATGTTGATAATTTCTTCATCTCTTGTTTTCTTTTCCTGGATAACTAGCCAAAATCACTTTTCCGTGTCTCCTTCCTTCATTCTTTAGGGGGTGGGGCAAGTGTCAGGAACAGGGATGAAGGAAGAAGGGTGGAGGGAAAACCTTAGCACAGATTTTTCTGCCTCCTGTTGTAAGCTGCTTCAGTTAACAAAGATTTTATAATTTGTTTCATTTTTGACTTATGACTGTTTATCTTTTTTAAACTAGATTTTAAAAAGATGCTCTCCTAAATGAATACTCTGAATGCATTAAAATACATGTTTGCTGTGTGCTAACCCCTCCCAAGCTTTGTTCCTAAGTGTGGAGCACAGATGACTGCAGTGTGGACTCTGCCCTGCAGAAGCTGGCATTGTGGCAGAGCTAATTTTTATGAGATATCTTTGACACGGACACCCAAATCAGCATCCTCTGATCGGAAACTGGCAGACTTTGAGGATTACAGGTCCCAACCCATACCTCTTCCCGCAGAAGTATTTGGGCTTGTGCTTTTCTGTGTTCAATTTGGAGCTCTGCCCCTGAATCTGCCTTATTTGTAAGATGTTGCATAGTGTAGCACACCAGTGCAGAGTAGCTCAGACTGCTGTCTTCAAACCTGCCTCTTGGAGATTCTTGTTTAAGGATGTTTACAGGAGTGTTTTCATATCTTTACCTAAGTAAGAAACTAAAATATGCACAGAAACTCAAAGCTTTTTCTGAGACTAGCCATGGTCTTAGTTGATGGTTTGGACCACATTGTAGCCAGAGTGAGATTTTGAAAATCTGGGGGGAAAATGGAATTGATTGTATCTTAATTGTTTACTAAAGGCTTGATACCAGGGTAGGAGGACTCTTTGCGTTTTATATTTATTAACAAGGATTACGAATTTGCAACCCTTACAGGGAAGTATTGCTGAAGAGTAGAGGAATTCTTCATTCCCACATCCAATTTAATTTTGGCCTCTGTGTGATTTTCTTGTTCCTTCAAGCAAATTAAATATGCACCACCTCATTATTCATACAAGTTGAGCTTGTTTCAGTCTTAGATCAGATATGAAATATAGTTTGTTTGTTAGGTGGAGTTGAAATAGGCATTAAGACCAAGTGGGGTAGTGTGAATGAGGAGATAGGATAAGAGCACTTCATTAGCTGCTAACAAGGCCTGTGTTTTGCACCCACCAGGAATGCAGGCAGGCCTGCCTGGAAGATAATGTGTGTTTAAGTTCATGTCTGTTTGTGTTGTGTTTCCTCACAGGAAGCCTAGCACAAAGCTCGTTTTACTAGTGAATTTGACTCTGACACCCTTATTTTTTTATTGGTTTTACTGGATGACTAACTTGGCGGCAGCTTTAGCTCTGAGAATCTATTATGAATTTTGGCAGTTTTCCTCTCTACCTCTAGCCTGCCCCTGAGTCTCTGAATCTATTTCTGTTTTCTTATGTTTTTTTTTTTTCTCTTACAAGAATAATACCTTGAATTTCTGAAACACATAGGCTAGTGATTTTGGCCCAGTAGCAAGGCGGGGGGATGTAAGGAAAAATCCTTTTTTTAAAAAAGTTTATTTATTTGAAGGGCAGAGTTAGAGAGAGGGAGAGAAGCAGAGAGAGAGAGAGAGAGAGAGAGAGAGAGAGAATCTTTCATCTACTGATTCACACTCCAGATGGCTGGCCCACCAGGGTTGGGCCAGGCCAAGCCAGGAGCCTAGAACTCCATCCTGGTCTCCTATATGGGTGGCAGGATCCCAGCCCTTGGGCCATCTTCTGCTGCTTTCCCAGGCACTTTATCAGGGAGTTAAATCAGAAGTGGAGCAGCTGAGACATGAACCAATGCTCACGTGGGATACCTGTGTTGCGGGTGGTAGCTTAACCTACTGTGCCATGTCAGCCCCAGGAAAAATCCTTTAGCATCTGCCGGTTTCATGGGTGGATTACACAAAACCCTTTTGGGGCCATGGTTGTTCCTGGAGAACCTGGAAAGAGATTGTATTTTCCCACAGGAAGAAGTTATTGAAATGTGCATTTCTGCCCAAGGATGCTCACAGAAGTGTAAGTGATGTATTATGACAGCAAAGGTTCTGCTCTCTAAATGGTTAAAAGTGGAAATGAGGGATGGACATTGTGGCACAGCAGGTTGAGCTGTCACTTGGAGTCCCATCTCAGAGTGCCTGGGATCCAGGCCAACTTGCTTCTGATTCAGCACCTTGCTAATGCACCTGGGAGGCATCAGACTATGACCCATGTGCTTGGGTCCCTGTCACCCACTTGGGAGACTCAGATGGAATTCCTGGCTTCTGCTTCATCCTGACCCAGCCCTGGCTGTTGTAGCATTTGGGGAGTGAGCCCCTGGATGGAAGATGTATCTTTCTCTCTCACACACACATACTCTGTTGCTCTCCTTTCAATCATATGAAAATAAATATTTTTTAAAAGCTGTTATTTTGAGTTTTATATAAAAAGCATATATGTTCTTTCATTCAAGAGCCATTAATTATATCCAATGGATCAAAACACAGTTCTCTTGTGTTTGTTACTACAGTTGACATCTAATACAATGTTCTACACATATAAGATGCTCAGTGTTATCGGAGACTAATATTACTTCAACTCCAAAGCAAATAACGGTTTTGTTTATATAATTTTCATTTAAACATTGATCTGTTTTTCTTTCTCCCATTTTTCTTCTTTTTTTCTCTCTGAAAGTTGAATTGCAATGTCCTTTTCATTTTTCTGTTAACTTCACCAGCAAGTAGAGTAGTTTTAAATCACTTTTGGGAATATTCTTAGAACAGTGTTGATTCAGCTTCCCTTTCCACTGAAGTGCACGCATTGAGTGCTTGCTGTATTTTCAACCCTGAGCTTTGTGCAGAGAAGACAGAGCTAAGGAGTACATGGTTGGAGAGGAAGGAAGATGTAGTGGAGGCAAGGGGTGCCGTACTCTGAAGCTTTTCAAAAATTAAAATTAGGGGCTGGCACTGTGGTGTAGTTGGTAGTCGCTGCCTGCGATGCCAGCATCCCATATAGGTGCTGGTTCTAGTCCTGGCTGCTCCACTTCCAATCCAGCTGCCTGCTAATGTGCCTGGGAAAGCAGTGGAAGATGGCCCAAGTGTTTTGGCCCCTGCACCCATGTGGGAGACTTGGAAGAGCTCCTGGCTCCTGGCTTTGGCCTGGCACACCCCTGGCAGTTGTGGCCATTTGGGTAGTGAACCAGTGGATGGAAGATTGCGCTCTCTCTCTCTCTCTCTCTCTTTCTCCCTAACTCTTCCTTTCAAATAAATCTTTTAAAAAATCAAAATTAAGCCGGCGCCGCGGCTCACTAGGCTAATCCTCCACCTTGCGGCGCCGGCACACCGGGTTCTAGTCCCGGTCGGGGCACCGGATTCTGTCCCGGTTGCCCCTCTTCCAGGCCAGCTCTCTGCTGTGGCCAGGGAGTGCAGTGGAGGATGGCCCAAGTGCTTGGGCCCTGCACCCCATGGGAGACCAGGAGAAGCACCTGGCTCCTGCCATCGGATCAGCGCGGTGCGCCGGCCGCAGCGCGCCAACCGCGGCGGCCATTGGAGGGTGAACCAACGGTAAAGGAAGACCTTTCTCTCTGTCTCTCTCTCACTGTCCACTCTGCCTGTCAAAAAATAAAAAAAATTTAAAAAAAAATCAAAATTAAATAGCCATCCAACATTCTTCTCCTTCCTTCTTTCATCTACTGTTCTTACTTCGTAGCAAGAGAGCTACTGTGCATCTGACTGGTGCAGTTCAATTTGGTGCTCTGGCTGACCCCTGTGGGGACACTTGGCCCTTCATTGTAGAGCCACTAAACAGTTCCCAAGCCGGTTACGTTCAGCTTATAATATGGAATTTCCTGTCATTGCACAGAGCTGGTGAGAAGGCATGAACTGGCCATGCACAAGCTTTCAAGTGGCCATGAGGAAGAGCAATGAGGAAGAGCAAGGGAGGTGAACCGTGTCCTGGCTTTCAGCTGGGCAAAGCCTGGGCATAACAGAACTAGCATGATGAGCTGGTTGTCGTGGGAGCATGACTTTTAGACCTGACACTAACGAGGAAGGAAAAAAATGTGGGTGTTTCTGTCCTGATGTTAAAGGATAGAAACTAAACGATTTTGTGAGAAGAACAAAACTGAAACAGCATACTTTGTGGTGTGTGGTGCTGTGAAGACCCATTCACGACTTCCTTCCCCCTAAGACAATTCCATGGCTCTATTCCTGCCTCATCTCCTAGTGTATGTATGGAATGATTGTGTGGGAACAGAGAATAGGCAGTGTAGCAGTCTGCTCTGCCTGCTGCGACGAAATGACACCGACCGAGTGGCTTAGCAGACATTTATTTGCTCACAGTTCTGGAGGCCAGCAGTCAAAGATCAAGGTGCCAGCATAGTTGGTGTCTGCTGAGGGCTCTCTTCCTTCTTGCAGGTGGCTGCTTTCTGTGAACACCCAGTCTTTCCTCTGTGCAGATGTGGCAAGACCAACCTCTAGTGTTTCGTCTAAGGACACCAGTGCTGTTGGGTTATGACCTCATTTGCCCTAATTACATCCTTAAAGGCCCTGTGTCCATTGTGGGTTAGGGCTTCGACATACAAATTTGGGAATGACTTAACTCAGTCCATATTAGAAGGCTTCCCCATGGACAGTTTGTTTCTGGAAACCTTAGGGTAAAGAAGATTGTTTTTCCACAAGAAAAAGTTTTTGGAGTTTACCTCTGTCTATTTTCTAAATTCAAAAGAAGTTAATGAAAGGCATTATTTTACATTGTTGCAAATCTCTTTTATACTAGCTTAATAGAAGACAACTGGATTTTCAGATTTGCTTCTGCATTTACTGTTTTAACATCACATGTCATGTAGCCCATGGAAAACTCTGCACTCATGAGGGAATGGGAATGAAAATGGCAGGTAACATCTATGAGAGGATATTAGGGATTCCCAAGGATCCCCAGCCTGCATGTTGAGAACTGTTGCTCTAAACCAGGGTTGGTCTGGCCCTGCCAAGGCAACCACAGGCAGGACTCGAAATTCAGGAAATCTGTAGCAGGCTAGTTTTTAAGTTGATCATTTTGTATGGCTCACGAATGATGTTACAAATATCCAAGTGGCCCTTGCTAGAAAAGATTCCCTACCCTTGAAACATTAACAGGAACTGGAGAGCAGTTCTTTAGGAGCCCAGAGCAGGAGGAAAGTGGAGCTATTGGAATTGGGCAGCAGGTTTCTCAAGATAGATCTGGGTCACAGGGTGGGGAAAAGCTCTGGCCAGGCTTATCTGAAGAGCCACATTATCAGATGCCTTGGTTATCTGAGGAGTCTGCAGTCCTCTGGTTTAGCCCTGGATGGTTCTGAAGGAGGGAAGACACAGGTTTTCTTTTTTGAATATGGAATTTACCTTTAACAGTGGGTTTTTATCCCCATTTCTGTTTATACTCAGAGTTTTCAGCAAGCTGCCCCTTTCCCAGCACTCGCAGTTCCTCAGCTGACACTCAATAGATACTTCCACGGCTACTCCTTCATTTTCCTCTAGGTGTTCCCCACGTACCACGTGTAACATGGGGAGCTTCGCCCTCATACTGCTGGTTGGCATTTTGTTCCTTTGAAATGCTGCTGTGGTATGAACACAGGGAGGCTAGTCTCCTCGCTGAATGGTTGGAGATCTATTATCTTGTCCTTTTCTTAGAGCAAATCTAATAGAGGAGTTTGACTAACTTCTAAGACTTGCTTAAATAGCCAGCATAACCCTTTCACCCCCTAGCTGCCACCACTTGTCTGTCTCACACACAGACATAGAAGGCCCTTTGAGGTTCAGTTAGTCTTATAAATGGAAAGGAGGTGGAGAAGGGTGTTCATTTCCTGCCTGTCATCTCCTGCATGGAGCATGATATGTGGCCACATATGTGGCCATATGTAGAAGTGTGTGGTTCTTTCATGTCCAGAATACCCATGTGCCTGTTGTTGTTGTTCTGAAAGTTTTCTCTTGCCTAATTATATTTTGGTATTTTGTTTTTCTTCTAAAATATAAGTTTCCAAGAAGCAAGCCAGATCTTCTGTATTAGTTTGTATAATCTAGTAAATGGTTTATACTCCAGATGTGTTGACAGAGGATAATATTAAATGCTTGTATGTTGTGGTGTGAAAATTATTTCTGTAGATCCTGAACCTGTAGCAATTTTTATTTAAGATTTTAAACATTTATTTTCATTTTATTTGAAAGGCAGAGACAGAAAGAGACTGAGAATGAGACAGAGATTTTCCATCTGCTGGTTCACTCCCCAGGTGCCCATAACAGTCATCGCTGGGCCAGGCCAAAGCCAGGAATTCGATCATTGGTGCTTCCTAGCGTGTGAATTAGTAAGAAGATGGAACTGGGTGTGGAACCAGTACTCAAACCCAGGCACTGTGAACTGGAATGTAGGTGTCCCAAGTGACATCTCAACCACAGCATCAAATATCAGCTCCCTCCATGAGGTTTTTGAAGACCCTGCATATATACATTTTCAAAATTTTACCTTTTAATTCTTTTTTCCATGAACTTTTTGAAGTACCCTCATATAAGTTTAATTGACTAAACAGGAGTTCTGTCCAAGTAGGTGATACACCGACCCATCTTGACCTTTTCATTCAAATTATGTTGACATACTTAATACAGAGAATTAGCCCTTCACTCTGCTGGTGTTTATAGTAAATTGTCAGAAATACTTTTACTCAGAAGAGCTTGTGTAGTTCTTAGGAAAGTAGTTATGGAACAAAGATCTAAAGTCTGGCATGTGAATGTGCAGTAATTATTAAAATTAATAGTTCTCTTAAATTGGCCTTTGTGTAATTAAAATCAGAGTACTGAACTGTTTTGGAAAAACCCCCAGCCAAAGGCTAAAGTGCAATGAGTTTGAACAAAGCGGAAAAATCCAAAATGGCACAGAATGGGGCCTATTGGGGAGACTTACCGACAGGAGTGTGATCTCAGAGGGCCCTAAGACAATGGGTCTCTGCTCCATAAGTCAGTAGTTAGGGGTTTATGTTAAGCTAGATAAAGATGACCTGCAGCTAGCCTAAGAGTACCTGGACATTCTCAAGAAACATGAACATTCCAGGCCTTAGATCAGGAACATTTCGGGATCTGGCCTGGCCAGGCAAGCCTGAGAGGTTGTTTTCATCCTATCACAGGTGTGGGATGACTGTCAGGTTTCCCCAAAGGGACAGAGGATGGTTACATTCAAAATGGCTGTAGTCATGCCAAGCTGAATCTCTCCATGGACTGTTGCATGTTCCTGATTCTTGGTGTTATATGGTTTTTAAAAGTCAAAACAAAAAACTCTTTACAGCCCATGCCTCCCTCCATCCCCATTCCTTGGCAACTCCTGATCCTATTTCTGTCATACATAAAGATTGCATTTTCTAGAGTTTTTATATAGAGTTATATAGATTCTAATAGAAATTTGCAGTTCTTTTTTGGCCTGGCTTTTTGCTTTTTTTTTTTTTAATATTATGTATTCATTTGAAAGGCAGAGTTACAGAGAAGCAGAGGCAGAGAGAGGGAGGCCTTCCATCCGTTGGTTCATTCCCCAGATGGCTGCAGTGGCCAGAGCTGCCCGGATCCGGAGCCAGGAGCTTCCTCCAGGTCTCCCACATGGGTGCAGGGGCCCGAGGACTTGGGCCATTTTCTACTGCTTTCCCAGGCCATAGCAGAGAGCTGGATCAAAGTGAAGTAGCTGGGACTCGAACCAGCACCCATATGGGATGCCGGCACTGCAGGTGGCTGCTTTATCTTTTTTTTTTTTTTTTTTGACAGGCAGAGTGGACAGTGAGAGAGAGAGAGAGTGACAGAGAGAAAGGTCTTCCTTTTGCCGTTGGTTCACCCTCCAATGGCTGCACCGCGCTGATCCAATGGCAGGAGCCAGGTGCTTCTCCTGGTCTCCCATGGGGTGCAGGGCCCAAGCACTTGGGCCATCCTCCACTGCACTCCCGGGCCACAGCAGAGAGCTGGCCTGGAAGGGGGGCAACCGGGACAGAATCCGGCACCCCGACCAGGGCTAGAACCCGGTGTGCCAGCACCGCAAGGCGGAGGATTAGCCTAGAGAGCCGCGGCGCCGGCTTGCTTTACCTTCTAGGTCACAGCACCTTTCACTCAGCCTGAGTCCCATTTTAAAAATTGCTGAATAGTATTCCACCAATGAGACACACTGTGATTTACTCAGCACTTGAGGGACATTTGTTTCTGGTTTTGGGTTATGAGTTAAGCAGCTGTGAACACTCTAGTTCAGGTCTTTGTATGGACATCTGTTTTTAGTTCTCTTTGAGTAATAGGAATTGATTGGTTGGGTCATCTGTTAGCTCTGTTTTACCCTTTTAAGAACTGCTGGGGAAGCTTTTAGCACAGGGTTAAGCTGCCACGTGGGACACCTGTATACTATGTTGGGAAGACTTGTTTTAGAGTCCCAGCTCCTCCATTTCTGATCCAACCTCCTGCCAGTGCACATCCTGAGAGGCAACAGATGAGGCCTCAAGTACTTGAGTCTCCATGTTGAGTTCCTGGCTCCTAACTTAGTATTGACTCAGCCTTGGCTTTTGCAGGCATTTGGGAGTGAACCAGCAGATTAAGATCTCTCTGGCTGTTAGTCTCTCCTGCCCTCTGTCTGCTTTTCAAATAAAATAAAAATAAGTAAAGTTAAAAGTATTTTTTACAGATTGCAAAGCTATCTTCCAAATTGGTTGTGCCATTTCCCATTTCCATCTCTAGTATTTGAGAAGTGCTTATTAATTTGGTATGGTTGATCTTTTTAATTCCAATTCAGTGGGTGTGTGGTGGTTTCTCAGTGTGGTTTAATTTGTAGTTCCCTGATATGACTACAAATGCTAATCATGTTTTCATGAGTTTTTTTTTTTTTGGCCTTTAGTTCCTCTTTTGTGAAATGCCAGTTTACATCTCTTGCCTATTCCTTTAAATTGTATTATTTGTTGTCTTATAGGCGTGAATTCTGTATTCTGGACACATGTGTATTCTTGTTTATTCTGGACACATGTTTATATAAGTATTTGAATATATTCACATACACAAATGATCATTTGCAAACACGCTCATATAAGAGCTATGTTACACAAATAATAGTTTTTACTATAAAAACACAAAAGGTGTTGCTTCCTAATTTTCTAGTTCTCTGGTTTTCTATTCAGAAATCCATGGAAATTTGCATTGTTAGTAACTTATAAGTGATATGTCAGGGGTTTTTCCTAGTTGTTTTGGGTTTTTCACTTTGGGTTGTAGCATTTTGATGATTTATAACTTGGTTTTATTTTGTTTGGATTTAATCATTTTTAGGTTCACCAAACTCTTTGAATCTGTAAATTTATGTCTTTCGCCATATTTATGAAGTTTTGGGCCATGGTTTCTTGAGATGATTTTTCTGCCCCAACATTTTTCTGTCCTTTTGAGACTCCCAAAAGCATATATTTAGTCCTTGTGATATTGTCCTACAAGTCCCTGAGGCATTGTTCATTTTCCCTGTCACCATTGTGTTCTTCAAATTGTTTATGTTTGAGTTCTTGACTTTTTTTTGTCATCACCATTCTGCTCTTGAGACCATTCATTGATTTTTTTTTTTTTTCAGTTTAAAATGTTTACCTTTTTTATATGCTGAGAATTTCTACTTTCACATTTATTTGGTTATGTTCTGTACTTCATGGAGCAGGATTATAACAATAACTCTATAGTATTTGACAGTTCCATCAGCTGTCAGTTGTCTTCTCCACAAAGTTGTTTGCATTTTCTTGGTCCATTGACATGTCAAGTAATTTTGGGTTGTATCCTGGACATTATGCATGTTGTGATATGCAGACTCTTGATCCTATTTTAGTCCTCTTAAGAATGTTAGATTTTTAATTTTAGCAATCAGTCAACCTGAGCTCTGGATCAGACCTTGAATTCTGATCCTGGGGTAGTTCCTATCTCAATTCTGTTTCCCTGGTCTTTGTAAGGTAGGAAGAATAATGGCCCCCAAAGGTGCTCATGTCCTTAGTTCTTGGAGCCTGGAAATATTTTAGGGTACTTGGTAAGGGGGAGTTGGGTTGCTGATCATCTGTCTTTAAAATAGACATTATCCTAGTGAGTCCAATGTAGTCCTTAAAAGAGTTGGACATTCAATACTCATTGTAATACTCAACCACTGTTCATCCTTTGAAGGTGGAAGTAGGACACAAGCTAAAGAATGCAAGCCGTTTTTAGGGTTCTTCTCCCCAGCCTCTAGAAGAAGCAGAGCACTGGTGGTGCCTTGATTTTGGTCTACTGAGACCCATTTTGGACTTCCAAACTCCAGAACCATAAGATAATAAATCTGTGTTGTTTTAAGCCACCAAGTTTGTAGTAATCTCTTACAGCAGTAGAAATTGATGAGTGTGTTTACTCTGCTGGTTTTAGTCTCTCCTGCACATAGATAGTTCAGTTGTCATTTTTTAACTCTTGTGATTCATAGACAAATCTAGGGGTCTTCTTCCCTGATTTGCTGATGTGGCAGCACTCCCCCACACCATGTAGCCTTTCAGAAACTACTTGGCCTGGTTTTTTTGTGGATAGAAATGTGGGCCTCAGTATAGTTTTACATGGGCACTGCCACCACCCAGCTGCGGCTGAAGCCTGCTCTTAGGGCAAAGTGGAGAAAGAAAAGAGAACAAAATAAGATGCTCACCCCCACTGTGGGTAATCCACTGTGAAGTGAAGTGAAAACATGAACACCTGTGAAGTAATCGGAATGCAGAACGCCTGGACTTTGAGTTTCCCCAGCCTTTCAGCAGTTGTCTTCCACCTCCCTCAACAGCAATGTTAGTGGCTTGCCTTTATGGAGTTTTTCTGCAGGTTTCTGCTGGTCTTCAGAATAGCTTTATCTGTTTCCTGAATTAATGGAATTAACTGGCAATGCCTCAGTTGACTGAATTAGCTCCTAGTTACACAGGAAAACCACAGGGAGCTGGCCATCTCTGAATGTTGGATGTGCTGTGGGTACCACTGCCACATATCACGGACTTCTGTAGTTGAGAAGCCTGTTGTGGGTCTTACTGGACTAAAATCCAGGGTTGCTGTAGGCTCTGGGTAGCATTTATTCCCTTCACTTTACTTTTCCAGCTTCTTGGGGCTACCTACATTCCTAGGCTGCTGGCCCCTTCATTCATCTTCAGAGCCAGCAAAGACAAGTCCTTTTCACAGTATTTCACTCTGATCTCCTTTTCTACCTCCCTCTTTTACTTTTAAGGGCTCTTGTGATTTTATTGGCCCTGCTTGGATGATTGCTCCATCTCAAGGTCTTTAAGCATATCCTAAGGAGGAAGGTATATGGAGCCATGGAGTGAGTCAGTCTTACAGAGGGAGTGGGAAGTAATGGTTATTGTGGTGAGCTGGGCAAGTGGACAGGTGGCTACTGTAAGTCCATGTAATGTTGTTGCAGCAAAGACTGTATTCAAGAATGTTTTATACAGGCTTGCTTTTATTTTTCTGAAATTGTCACCAACTTTCAGTTAATGTAACTACCTTCATATTTTGTTGTAGTATTCTATGGATGAAATTGAAGAAAAGATGGGAGTAGGATTATTTTGACCAAATTTGAGTGAACCTAAATAGGCCTGTAATTACATTTATCTAATTTAACAATTTGCTGAAATTTTCTTTAACTTTGGATAAAGTTTATAGCCATTAATATTAGAGTTTTTTCAAACAATGTTTGAAGATTTATGTGATATTTTAGCAGATTTATTATTTTAGCAGTCCATCACCTTAATCACTCAGCCGCCTGATCTGGATTTATTATTTTAAAATGGTTTTAGTTTTTGATTTTTAAAATCTGATTTAGTTAAAGCCATAGCTCTGCAGCTGATGCTCCATTTCTGACCAAAGTTGAGTACTGGAGGATTTTCTAAACCTAGGAAGTTCTAAAATTTTTGCTCATGAGAATTTCTTGTGTATTTAAATTATAAGTCCTATGCATGGCTTTATGTCAAGGATAGAAATAAGTTGTAATGTATATTTTTAAACCAACTTCTAAAATTTATCTCAGATTTCATAATTGTCTTTATCAACTATTTTTAAGTAGGAAAAATGTTTACTGTTGGATAATGTGAGTCATAATCAAAATTGACCTTTAGTTGAACTTGCAATCCCCTGAAAAATAGCTGGAGTAAACAGCTGCAGTGAATTTGGGTTTAATGAATAAATCTAAACTAAAACTTTAGAAACCACCAGCCAATCTGCAGTATGATTTGCTGTAAAGTTGTTAATTGAAATGCAGTTTATTTATCTAGGAGGCAGAGAGACACAGAGAGATCTTACTTCTGTTGGTTCACTTTCCAAATGCCAGCAATAACTGGGGTAGGCTGAGCTGGTTCCTTACAAAGTTGACAGGGACTCAAGTATTTGAGCTGTCACCTGCTTCTTCTCAGGGTGCACATTAGCAAGTGATGGCTACAGGTGATGGGGGCTTCTCTGATGGCATCTTAACCATTGTAACAAATGTCTGACCCTGAGATGCAGTTTAGGCAAATTGGCCACATTTTGGGGTATGGGTACAGGGTACCGTCACCTCCTAAGTGTCCTTTTCAGCCAGGAAAGTCTGTGTCCCAACAAGTAACAGTTCAATCGTTGATCCTTCCCAGTGTTCAGACTAGCGTTTGTAAGAGACAGGAGAATAGTAAAAGGTGTTTAAAATATTTGCATTAAAAATCTTAAAATTGTGAGTGAAAATTTCATCACTTAGGCAGAAAGCTCACACTAGAGTCTCTCATCTTTTTTTTTTTTTTTAAAGATTTTATTTATTTACTTGAAAGTCAGACTTACACAGAGAAAAAGAGAGATGTCTTCCATCCACTGGTTCACTCCCCAACTGGCCGCAATGGCCAGAGCTGCGCCAATCAGGAGCTAGGAGCCTCCTCTGGGTCTTCCCACGCAGGTGCAGGGGCCAAGCAAGGGCTTGGCCCATCTTGTACTGCTCTTCCAGGCCACAGCAGAGAGCTGGACAGGAAGTGGAGCAGCCAGGTCTCGAACCAGCGCCCACATGGGATGCCGGCACCGCAGGCAGCTTAACCTGCCAAGCCACAGCGCCAGCCCCTAGAGTCTCTCATGTTAAGTACATATTTCACTGTATTCCCCTACTACTATAGAGGAGAAAAGAAACAGCAGATAAGGTAGTTCTCAAAAAATCAACTTAGTGCATCATGAGAAATTTCTCTGAAAATATAGTTTCTTCCACTGTCACATGTTTTGTCTGTTCAATCCTGAACCGTCAGCTTGTCGCTGTCTGCAGTGTTTTTTGTTCTGGTTTAGTCTTAGAATCTTGAAAATTCATTTTATTTTTAAATGAAAAAGAATATTCATAATAGAATAATAAGTTGTAACATCATGTAGACTTGCTTCAGTTAATAAATGCATGGACAGTTTCAGGATATCTAATTATCTGAAAGACACTCACTTAAAAAATTGTCTGCAGTGTAACAACAAATGACTTCTCTGAAGTTGCTTAACCGTTTCCTGTAAGTCTGGGAAAGTGGTTGTTTTCAAAATCACCAGGCTGAATTTGTGTAGAACTAAACTTAGCTGAACAGTTCTGTGGGCTAAATTCACCTCTCATTTCACTTCCTTCTTCCTGTAGAGACCTTAACATTTTTAAATTAAAAAAAAAAAAATCCTTTGTTCCTGTCTTTTTTTTTTTTTTTTTAACAAGCTGAACATCTTCAGATAAAAGTTCATTGCTTTATCTGTTAGGTGTAAAAGAATTAGAGATTCTCCAAAAAAGCTTCCAGTTTTCTAAAATGGCAACAACAGAATAATGTTTTAGCACAAGTGGGCATTGTTGTACTTGGATCATTTCACAGTCTTGGTGAGAAAGGAGTAGAGTGCAAGCTAACTGCCCATGCTGGAGTAGAATTACGAGGAATCCAGCTGAGTACCTGCTGAATGCCTGGCCCAGATCCTCTGGGGTGACGCACTGTGGAGGTTGTGCCTGTTTCCTCCAGTTAGACCCACTTGTATCGCACTGCTTTTCCTCTGTCCTTGCCCTACCACAATCCACAGGAAGACTTCTTTGATTCCAAAATATGTGGGGTTTCTTCTCACAAGCAAGCAAGCAGGGGGTGCTACCTGGGCTTCCTCTAACTGATTTTGATTTTGACTCTATCTGGAGACAGTATCTGACCCCTCGGGTGGGAGGGCTCAGTTCCTGAGACTGCCTCGCTCTTTAGATGCTCCTTGCAAGCCCCAGGCTTGTCTTCCTGTGCTTTGACCAACTGTTTAGAAATCAGGGTTCTTACCCCGCCCCTCAGTTTTGGTCCATTGTGCTAGCAGCTCACAAAACTCAGGGAAGCAATTGGCTGGTTCTTTATAAACTGTGTCACAGAGGATGTAGGTGAGCATGCATGGTGAAGTAGTGGGGAGGGGGCAGCAGAGCTCCTAGGAGCCCCACTCTCCTGGAGCCTTCGTGTGTTCTGCTCTTGGGCAGCTCACCAAACACTGTCCTTGTGTGTGTGTGTGTGTGTGTGTGTTTTTTTTTTTTTTTTTTTTTTTGACAGGCAGAGTGGACAGTGAGAGAGAGAGAGACAGAGAGAAAGGTCTTCCTTTTGCCGTAGGTTCATCCTCCAGCTGCGGCCGGCATACCGCGCTGATCCAAAGGCAGCAGCCAGGTGCTTCTCCTGGTCTCCCATGGGGTGCAGGGTCCAAGGACTTGGGCCATCCTCCACTGCACTCCCAGTCCAGAGCAGAGAGCTGGCCTGGAAGAGGGGCAACTGGGACAGAATCCGGGGCCCCGACCGGGACTAGAACCCGGTGTGCCAGCGCCGCAGGTGGAGGATTAGCCTATTGAACCGCGGCCCCGGCTCCTTGTGGATTTTATGGAGGCTTCATTATGTATGAGGTGTCTTGAGAAAGTTCATGGAGCTCTTTCCCCGATCTTGGAGCCTGTGGAGACGCAGTGGAAACACAGCTTCTAAAAGGCAGACATGCCTGGCAGGCTGCAGGTAAGGCCATTTTTGCTGGCTATAAGTGAGGTCTCCAGAACCAAAGGGAGCAGCGCACAGTGCTTCTTACAGTTAAGGTGTTTTTGGTTGAGATGAAACTTGGCTGGCGCCTCGGCTCAATAGGCTAATCCTCCGCTTGCGGCACCAGCACCCCAGGTTCTAGTCCCGGTTGGGGCACCAGATTCTCTCCCGGTTGCTCCTCTTCCTGTCCAGCTCTCTGCTGTGGCCCGGGAAGGCAGTGAAGGATGGCCCAAGTCCTTGGGCCCTGCACCCACATGGGAGACCAGGAAGAAGCACCTGGCTCCTGGCTTCGGATTGGCACAGCGCACTGGTTGTATCAGCCATTTGGGGGGGTGAACCAACAGAAGGAAGACCTTTCTCTCTGTCTCTCTCTCTCTCTCTCACTGTCTAACTCTGCCTGTCAAAAAAAAAAAAAAAAAAAAAAAAAGAAAGAAAGAAACTGAATTCTATTTGAGCAAGAGATGTGCTTATGTGTACAAAGCAAAGAACAGCACATTGCTGGTGGCAAACCTAACAGAACCAGAGTAATCTGGGGAAAGGTAACTCATGCTCAGACAGTGGCATGGGTCTTGCCAAATTCCAAAACAAGCTTCCTGCAAAGGCCACCGGACTCAGAATCCATGGGATGCTGGACCCCTCCAGGAGGTAAATCATTGAGAAGCAAATAAAAAAAAAAAAAAAAAAGAGTTTGTTCTCTTGTTTAAAAAAAATTTCATGGAAAATGGATTTTATGGAATAACGATGTGTGGATTTCAGAATTTTTTTTTGCACCAAAATAAAGTCATTCTATTGTCTACAAACTTTTTGAAGCACCCTTGTAGCTGCAATTTTTCACATCATTGGCCAGTGGTGACTAATTTGGCCATCATCCCCTCTCCTCTCCTTGGAGGTTGGGTGGTAAGGCTGAAAGTCCCAGTCCTCTAATCCTGCCTTGGTTTTTGTGGTGACCAGTCTTCAACCTGAAGCTAGCCAGGACTATCTACAGTCGGTCAGAAAGACACTCACATTAGAAATGCCAAGGTTTTTGAAGTTGGATGCCAGGAAGTAAGGGAGAAGACCGAAAGTGTATTCCACAATATCACACTGTCCTAAACCTCCATGGAAGGCTTTCGCTCTGACCTAGAGGTGGCTCTGTGGATAGGAAACATTTCCCTGAAACTAGGGGTCTGGTTTGACACCCCTGGGCTCTTACATCCCAACAGCATCACGTGGCATTGACACAATTACATCTGGAGGGGAAGAATGTGGGTTTGAAACTTGCCAAATTCTTTAACCTCATCTCATCTCACTTCTTTATCTGTAAAATGTTGTAAGGTTAAATCAGATGGCATGTAGAATGCTAACAATACAGAAAGCTAGTAATTAAGTAGCACTTATTACGCACTGGGCTGTGCTCTAAATGCTTTAATCCTGATACAATTCTAATTATATTCCACTAATTCTTTTTTTTTTTTTTTTTTTTTTTTGACAGGCAGAGTGGATAGTGAGAGAGAGACAGAGACAGAGAGAAAGGTCTTCCTTTACTGTTGGTTCACCCTCCAATGGCTGCGACCGGCGCGATTTTGGCCGGCGCACCATGCTGATCCGAAGCCAGGAGCCAGGTGCTTCTCCTGGTCTCCCATGTGGGTGTAGGGTCCAAGGACTTGGGCCATCCTCCACTGCCTTCCCGGGCCATAGCAGAGAGCTGGCCTGGAAGAGGGGCAACCGGGACTAGAACCCGGTGTGCCGGTGCCACAAGGTGGAGGATTAGCCTGTTAAAGCCATGGCGCCGGCCTATATTCCACTAATTCTAATAACTCAGTGAAAATAGGTCGTTATTATCCCCATTTTACAAATGAGCAAACTGAACTTGAAAAAAGCTATAATAGTTTAAGGTTATGTTGTGGGAAGCAACACATTGAGGCTAGTGGCATCACAGGTGGTGAATGAATTCTCCAGGGGGCCGGTGTTGTGACGTAGTAGGTAAAGCTGCCACCTGCCATGTGGGTATCCCATATGAGCACCAGCTTGACTCCTGGCTGCTCCACTTCCAATCAGGCTCTCTGCTAATGTGCCTGGGAAGGCAGCTAAAGATGACACAAGCGCTTGAGTCCCTGCATCCACATGAGAGACCTGGAAGAAGCACCTGGCTTCTTCCAGCCCTAGCCATTGTGGCCATTTGGAGAGTGAACTCAAGAATGGAAGATCTCTGTCTTTCTCTCCCTCTCCCTAACAACTCTGCCTTTCAAATAAATCTTTAAACAACAAAAAAATGTACCATGGCAGTCAGAGTGAACAGTTAGATTTGTTGAACACACTGCAAGGGAACAGCAGGTAGAGCAGCCAGGGGATGTCTGCCACAAGGATTGCATTTCAAACAGGCATACTTACAACTGCATTTCTTCTTAGTTACGGTGTTTCCTGTGACCCAACATGAGCTGGGGAGCCTGCACCACCCTTAACTTTGCAACTTTTCTAGTGTCCTGGGGCAACCCTCCACAGTTACATGAAGTGGCAGAGCATCCTAGTTCCAGGAAGTTCTTATTCTCACCTATTGCCCAGCCAAGCTGGCCGGTTTTGAAGCCGCAGTGAATGCTGCTTTTCATCAGCATTATTGGCAGTGAGTTTAGGTGGTGGTGGTGATAATGAACTTGATTTGCTTTCCTGTGTCTGACCTGGTCCTGTGCTAGGATCCAGGCAGAGCTTCCTCATATCCATTGATGAGGGATTAAGAAACTACAAAGTGATGTACATCAGGCTTAGGGTTTAGGAGAAAAAGTCTATAGCTGCCCACAGGAGGTTTTGTATAAAGAATGCAAAATGTTCTGAATACCAAGTGTTCTGTTTTCTCCTTATGTTTCTCTCTTGAAATCTAAAGTAACCATGAAGGCCCTGCATGTGTTCCCATTTAAAATACCACAGAATCATAGACACAATATGTACAGTATAATTTCACTTTTGTTTTAAGTGATAAGTTATAAGAATAGTTCACCAAGAGCTGAGTGTTGTGACACAGTGGGTTGGGCCGCTGATTGGGCTGCCACCATCACATATTGAAGTGCCAGTTCAAGTCCTGGCTGCTCTGTTTCTGATCCAGCTTCCTGCAAATGCACCTAGGAAAGGCAGCAGATGATGGCCCAAGACCTTGGGCCGCTGCCTTCTGTGTGGCTGACCTGGATGGAGTTCCCGGCTCCTGGGTTCAGCCTGGACAAACCTTGCATGTTGGTGAGCATTTGGAGAGTGTACTGGCAGATCAAAGATCCTTCCCTCTCTCACTCACTCATTTCACCTTTTGAATAAATGAATAAAAAATATTTAAAAATAATAGTTCACCAAGAAATTAATAGTAATACCATGTAAGTGATGAATCAATTAACTATTGTTGCACAACACATCACAAAACATAAATGGCTTAGAACAAAAGCTGTTTTATCTGCTCATGGTTCTGTAGGTCAGCGTTGGGCTGGACTTAGCTGAGTGACTTTCCACTGATCTTGCCTGAAGTCACTCCTAGCGCCATCACCTGGCAGCTTGATTTGGAGCTGGATTGTCTAAGGTAGTAAAAGCTTCACTTGGGATGGGGTGTTAAGATGGCTGTGACCCACAAGAATGTGTAGATTTGATTTGTGACTCTGGCTCCTGACTCCAGCTTCCTGGTAATGCAGACCTTGGGAGGCAGTGATTATGGTTCAGATGATTGGATTCATGAATCTGCATGAGAGACCTAACTGACTTTAGCCCCAGCAGTTAGTTGCCTGCATTTGGGAAGTGAACCAGTGAACGGAATGCTGTAGTTAGGGTCCCTGTTGGGCCTGGCATTCAGTGCTGGCTGTGGACTGGGCTTGTCTTTCCACGTGGGTCCTCATCCACAGGAAGGCTAGCTCATTTCTTTTCCTGGAGCAGTTAGAGAAAGAGTGAAAGCCACAAGTCCTCTTAAAGCCTTTGACTAGAAAGCCCACCTTGTTATTCCACTGCAAGTTACATGCAGTAGAGAAGGAGACTCCACCTCTTAATGGAAGTCTCAGGGAATAGCAACAGCAGATTCTATCCTCATGTCCAGATTGCCTCATCCCACTGCCCAAGTCCATTCTAAAACACCTCAGTGGTGTAAATAGTGTTTCATTAATTTATTACCTTTAGATCTTGACAGAGTAAAACATGATTTGTGCATGTTTGAGAGATTTATTCCTTTTATATATATGTATATATATAAAGAAAACATAGATAGTAAAAATACCAGACATGCCCATAACTCAATTTTTCAGAAATAAGCACTGTTAACATTTTATTTACATTGTATCCAACTTTATGAATGTTTATTTAACATTCTATAACCTGCTTATGCCCCATATTTAAAATAGATATAAATAATTTTTATGCCTGCATACTATTTTATTGGGTATGCCTGTATTTATCCCTTGTTAAACGTTTAGATTGTTTCTCCTTTTTTGCTATGTAAATAATACTGCTGTAAACATTCTAATACATACAGCTATATCTCTGTGAAGTTACTATTATGTTAAGTTCCTTGCATGGAGTTATTTGGTCAAAGAACATATTTTAGATTTCTAGTATGAATAAGGCAGGACTTTAAGAAACCTTGTGTAAACTCATCAGTGAATATACCTCTGCAGAGCTGGGTTCATTGTATTTGAGATCACGTTAAAGGGCACTTAATAAAAACAACTAAAATAGAAATAAAAAGAAAAATATATTCCTGTAGCATTTCATTTACAAATCAAATGTGCAAACTTAATTACTAATATTGTCTTGTTAACCAAACTTTTGTTTTGCATGAGTCCACTATTAGAGTTCTTCATCTTTCTTTTTGCATAAATGAGGGCATTTCAGAAAGCTTGTGGAAAATGGAGTTGTACATGGTTTTTTCATAATACACATTTTCCATGAACTCTTTGACGCCCTCTTCTGTGTGCTTGCTACCCATGATGCATCTGTGATTTCTATCCCCCCCACACCCCAAGTTTTAAGAACTTAGATACTTCAAAAACTGGGTATAAAAATCCTGGAATTCTACCTTCTTTCCTCTGCCCTGCTATTTCTTACGTTTCTTTTGCTCATACCCTATTTAACAACAGTGTTAATTTGGGGATTCATCTTTGTACAGTCTTTTCTGATACATAAGTCAGTTTTCATATAAAACCATTTCTTTTTAAATGTCTATGTAATGTAATGTTTGTTATAGAACCACAGATATAATTTTAACAGACTGAGAACAGTTAATTGAGAAGAATACAGCTCTTCTGGTGAGGGCATAAGTGCTTGGACCTTCTACAGCACGGTTGGGGACCTATTTTTCTGCCGGGGGCCATTTGGATATTTATAACATCATTCGTGGGCCATGCAAAATTATCAACTTAAAAATTATCCTGCTATAGATTTATTGAATTTCGAGTCCCGCCTGAGGTTGCCTTGGCAGGGCCAGACCAAATGATTTCACTGACCTTAAAACGCCTGTGAGCCGGACATGCCCCACCCTGTTCTAGAGAGTAGCTGCCTCTGAATTGTAGACATTCTGTAGTCACTAGGTGCCAGGAGATGCCTTGCAGGGAGATGGAGAACATTAGATAATGTGGAGGTTTAAGTGGTTATAGGTTGGAGAACTTCTGCCTTGTTTGCTGAGTAGAAAATTTCCTTCCTTTAATGAAGGAAATGACTTCTCTCATTTTTTTTTTTTTTGCTCTTGTTTTACACTTAGAGTTTGAATTACACTAAAAGTACTTAGTCAACCCTGTATCTTTGACAGATTTCACAGCACGTGTGCTGTAATTCTCATTTCTGTGTTTTACCCTTGTTGATCATTGGCCTTCTCTAGCAGAATTTCTCCTTTTCATCAAAGGTTCTTGGTCTTTAAAACAGTGGGCTTCAAAACTGCAAAATTCAAACAGCAAGCAGTTCATCATTGCTTCTTTCTAGCACTGAAATGTGGGGTTTTGCTCAGGACTATGGAACTGCACAGAAAGTAGCAGCTGTGATTAGACTCAATAAATAAAACACAGTGGAGAATTTGAAGATGGTGGACAATTTATTAACTGAGTGCTTTGGTTCGGTAAAGTAAATCAATGTCTATGTAATGCTTCACTTTAGATTATTTCAGCCAGAAAAGTAAGCATTATATAAATTTAAATTGCCTTCTTACAAATCGTAGCTGTCATCGGATATCTGAGCACAGATGCACTCTGGGCAAACGAGTGTGGCCTTTAGATGCACTTAATCCCAAGGGATGTTTTGGGAGCCACTGTAACATCTTTAAGCACTCAGACAATTTAAAATGTAAAATCTGTGCACTAAAATCTCTGTGAAACAGATAATATCTCAGTTTCCAAGGCAGCCAGGGTCCTATACAAGCACTGCTGTATCTGGTCCTAAAAGACCTCAACTGTTCAGCGCTGTTGCTTCTCTTCATTACTTGGTATTTTTGGGACCCAAGCCAAATAGAGGGTTCGTGACTCTTCATACTTTATGAATTCATCCACTTATGTGCTGCAAATGATGCTTAAACATAATTTTTTTGGGGTGGCGCTGTGGCATAGCAGGTAAAACTGACACCTGCAGTGCCAGCATCCCATATGGGCACTAGTTCTAGTCCCGGCTGCTACACTTTTGATCCAGCTCTCTGCTGTGGCCTGGGAAAGCAGTAGAAGATGGCCCAAGTCTTTGGGCCCCTGCACCCACGTGAGAGATCTGGAAGGAGCTCCTGGCTCCTGGCTTCAGATCAGCCCAGCTCCAGCCGTTGCAGCCATCTGGGGAGTGAACCAGTGGATGGAAGGCTTCTCTCTGCCTCTGCCTCTCTAACTGCCTATTAAATAAATAAATAATTGTTTTTAAAAAAACATAGTTTTTCGTAGTAAAAGGTGGGAGAGGAGAAATTATGCTAATGCATCTTAAGAGAAACAGTTAATATACTTGACTTAAAAGTAAGAGATCTATTTATTTGCTTATTATTTTGAAGCTCCTATCCTTACTATTTAATATAATGGCAAGGAACTCTTTATTAATATAGCTCTTCATAGTTTGTGAATTGTTCAAACACTCTTTCCCTTTGAATCCTGTAAGGAGAGAGAGCACTTCTTATTCCCATTTTACCACTGAGAAAACTGAGGTTTCCAGTATCCTCCGAGTGGTGGAAACAAGACTGAAGTCCCCAGTTTTCCTTTCACTACAATTTTTTGCTTCCTAAATCATGATTGATTTAAAATATGCACCAGGTTTGAATAAATGGGAAATGTAGTAAGACCAGGTGTCTGGGAGAATTGAAATGCAGTGAGTTAGAGCCCAGAATCACTGAAGTACTAGGAAGCCTTGCTGATTTAAGACCCAGCCCACAGCAGGTGTTGGAGGGTCCTTGTTAACTTCATAGCTGGTGAATGCATTCTGTCTTGTTCCGTGCCTCAGTGCATCTGCATGGACATGGAGGTAATTGTCATTACTTAATACACATTGGGTATTGCTAATGTTCATTTCAACATTTATTGCAGACTTCTCTGCTAGGCACTGTGAATATGAAGATGACCTAAGAGTCCCTTTCTAGAGGAATTTCCAATTTGAAGCAAAATTTATAATTGCCATCTACCTCTATAGCAATTCCTTTTTCTATAGCGCAACCGGACTCTGAGGTTTTCCTAAACCTCTCTGTCAGCCTCTATTTTATAAATAAAAAAGTTACCAGGATTAAAATGTGCCCATTCTAGAAAAGTTGGAGCAGATTTTGGGACTCAGTGTTTCATTCTGAATGTGAAAGGCAGGACAGGCAGGTAGAGTACTCCGTTTCCATTCTCCAGATCTGAGAGGCTGCAGGCGGTATGTAGAGTTGAGAGAGTGAGGTGACTCATAAGTCTGGAATGACTTTTGATCTCTCACTATAACCTCTGCAGAACATTGGCAGGGCCACAGTGTAATTAACACTGCACAGCTAATTATAAACAAAACTCTGTTCAGTGGCTACCAAGAAGCAAGCCTGTACTGGATGACTGTGCAGATTGGCAGAATGACTTTAGATGTCTAGGTAATGTGAAGTTTACTGTAAATAAAGTTAATTTTCTTTGCTGGTCCAAGGAGTCACCCTGGGGAAAATGAATATATGAGAAGTGCTATCTGTGGAAATTCTGTGTAATTTTTTTTCTGGGCCCATTTAAATGCTTATTTCAGTCCTTCTAACCTTTTTATCCCAAGAAAATAGTTATATACCTTAATTTTATGGAGCACTGTTTTAGGAGTAAAATTGGTCAGACTAAGACATTTATTCCAGTCTTAGTTTTTTTAAAAGGTGAAAAAAAAATTAGGAGTTTAAAAAAATTACATTGGGCTGGGATAATAAAGAGAGAGAAAAAAATGAAGCCTGTCTGATGAGGAGAGTGAAGAGGGTGGGAAAAGGGTGCAAAGTGGCTGTAGCAGCCGTGCCTGTTTGAGGGAAACCAAGATGTCTAACACGTGTACACCTCACACACTGGGCAGAGGCAGAGCGGGCACTGGGCTTGGCTACGTGTGCTCCGGATTAGTGGAAGCAGGGCTGAGAGCTGAGGACTAACGGTTTATATATAGGCCTGGTGTTGGAGATTCAGAACAAAGGCACTAACCATGGAGATTAATTTCATGCAGCTGTAACCTGAACTGTTTGGTGCAGGATGAACCAAGAGGTGTGATTACCTTAAATGAAGAATTTCAAATTAGGTGCCTATCTACACAGAAGTATGCAGTTGAAATTTTGAATGGACACTTACAAAGAGGTTCCCTTTTTTTAAGAAAAAAAAAAAAAAAAAGTCCAAATACAGAGATGGTTAAGTAGTTTTTTACTTAAGAATGCTTTTTGACTTTTGATGAGATCATGAAGTTTCCTTTAAATAGTACCTCTTTGCTTCATTATAAATACATGAGTTTACAGAGAAACTGTTCAAACTTTTTTCATGGAGAGGAGGGGGAGATCATCTGTATTTTCCTGATTTGGGCCAGTGGCTAAATGACTGCATTTGCCAGGTATTCTTGAAAGAGGGACAGGTGTGGATGCCGGGTTTGTTAATAGGCTCCGTCTCTAGCCTGTGACCTAGTTTACATTTGTCCCTGGCACTAGCTAGACTTTTGAGGAGATATGAAAAACTGATCTTGGAGATCCAGCAGGCCTTAATATGTGTGGAGTTTTAGGTCAGTTTCCAGAAGCATGTGTTTTAAAGCCAAAACCACTGTGTTCCTGCCCTCTAGCAGCGGTTTTTCCTGCCTTAATTTTCTGTTATTGATCTGTTTTCTAGTTTGCTGATTACTGCTCTGTTCTTTAGTATTTCTTCTACTTGCTTAGGCTTAATTTGCTATTCTTTTTTAGCTTCTTGGGATGTAAACTTAAATCATTTTTTTCTAACAAGTGCTTTAAAGCAATACCTATCTCTCAGATTTTGATATTTTTAAATTGTTATTAGTTTAAAATGCTTTCCAGATTTCTTATGGTGTCCTTCTTTGATGTATGAATTTTCTTTTTAAAGATTTACTTATTTATTTGAAAGAGATAGAGGTCGTCCATCTGCTGGTTTAGTTCCCAAAAGGCTGCAGCAGCCAGGACTAGTCCAGGCCGAAGCCAGGAACCAGGAACTCCATGCTGATCTCCCACATGGATGGCAGGGACTCAGGTACTTGGGCCACATCTACTGCCTTCCCAGAGGCATTAACAGGGACCTGTATTGGAAATGGAGCAGCTGGAACTTGAACCAACACTCCAATAGGAGATAACTGGCATCATAAGTGACAGTTAATTAACCTACTGTGCCACAGTGTCAGCCCCGACCCATGAATTATTAGGAAGTTTTTGGTGTTCCAAATATCTAGAGGTTGTCTATCTGTTTACTAATGATTTTTTAGTTGTTTCCATTGTGGTCCAAGACCAAAGTCTCTAAAAAGACTATTTCAGTCCTTTGAAGCTTATTGAAACTGATTATATTTTATTCCAGCTTGGTGAATGTTCCACATATAGCCTGTAATTTTTTGCTTTAATGTTTTCTTGGTGCCAGTTAGGCAGGTCATATCAGGTGATAGTATTGTTCAGCTCTTCCGTAACCTCACTTCCGTGTTATTTACTTGTTCTATCAGTTTTGAAGAGAAAAGCAAGAAAACCTCCACCTGTGTTTGCAGATTTTTTTTCTCTTGAGTTTTGCCATTTTCTGTTTTGATGTCTTATGCAGTTGAATTTCTCCTTTTATCCTTATAAAATTTCCTTCTGCTTCGTTAACCTGTTTTGGGTCTTTACATTTAAAATACTTGTCTCTAGACAGTATATAGTTGATTCTAACTTTTTTTTTTTTTTCTGTGTGATAATCTCTTTCACTAAGTTGGAATATATAACCTATTTACAATTAATGTAATTATTTAAATAGTTGAGTTCAGGTCTACCATTTTGCCAGTCTTCATTTGCCCACTTTGTTTTTGTTTCTCCTTTAATGCCTCTTTTTGGGTCAGTTGAGTATTTTTTAGTATTTCTTTTTATTTTCTCTAATAGATTCATAAGTATATATCTCTTAAAATTGCTTTTTCATTATTTATTTGAGGGCTAATAATATGCATCCTTAATTTACTGAAGTTTGTGTACAGTCGATATTTTACCACTTCACATTTTAAACCTGACCTTTGTTCTTCCTGCTTTATACCCTGTACTTCTTACCTGATACGTCCCATTTCTCAGTACACAAATGTGACTCAAATCCTCTTACTCAACTTCTCTCTTCTTTGTGTTCTTGGTATACCTTTTATCTCTATATATGTTGCAAAAGTGTTCACCATGCCATCTTTGGCTTTAATGTGATTTTAAAAGATAGTCTTTTAAGTAAATTATATGAAGAATAAACAACATGCTCTTTTATTTTTAATACTTACATACAATTTCTGGTAGCCCTTCCTTCCTGAAGATGTGAGTTTCCATTTGGTATCATTTCCCTTCATCCTGAAGAACCACCTTTAAAATTTTTGAAAATGCGTAGTAGAGATGAATTTCATCAGCTTTCTTCTATCTGAAAATGTCTTTATTTTACCCTTAGTTCTGAGGATATTTTTACTGGATTTGGAAAGCTTAAGTTGATAGTTGTTTCCTAATTTCTAATAATCTGTCAAAGTTCATGGACTCTTCTCCTCCTGTCTCTAATTTGCTATTAGGTCTGCTCAGTGAATTTTTCATTTTAGTTGTTGAAACTTTCAGTTTTAAAATTTCCATTTTTTCTTCCCTTTTGGTTCTTTTTCATAGTCTCCTTCTTTGTTTCTAAATTTTTTCTTTACTCTTTGACACTTTTAGCTGTTCCAAAAGTTTTGCTGAATGCAAGTCTGGGTGACCTTAAAGTCAATTTGTAATCACTTTATGTTTCTTATGGGTTGCATTTCTTCTTGTTTCATTGATTGTCTAGGAATCTTTTAATATGTTAAACAGTGTTGGCACCTTGCTGAGATGCTGGATTTTTTGGAGAGAGAGACCTCCCCATTTATTGGTTCACTATCCAAATGCCTGCCATAGCCAGGCTGGGCTTGCCCAAAACTGGGAGCTGGGAAGACACTCCAGGCCTCCCCTGTGGGTGGTAGGAACCCAATGATTTGAGCATCACTGCTGCCTCCCAGTGTCTGGCATTAGCAGGAAGCTGCTGACAGGAGTCAAGCCAAGTATTGAATAACCCAGATATTCTGATGTGGGATGTTGGCAAGTTAACTGATGTTTTACCTGCCAAGCTAAATGCTCACCCCCTAGGCTTGGTTTTGTAGTTTGTTAGGCCAGATCTGTGGAAAGTTCAGCGTGATTCTCAGGCCCTGTAACTTAGCATGACTCATCCTCCAGTTCGTCTTCCCTTGAGGGTTTTATTAGGGCTTGGTGTTGAGCTTTCTTACATGGATGTTCAGTGGGTCTTACTGTGGGATATGGCTGTCACTGCCAGACTTGGGCCTGTTTGGTGTTTCAAGTTGATGCCCAGTGTTAATGAGTTCTCTTTGCTCTGGCTGGGTGAGACTGCCAGTATTTCCCGACGCTGCTTGCCCTCTGGTATTTCTGTTCCATCTTAACCTTCCTGCAGGTACTCTTTTGTACACCTCCTGTCATGTCATTTGGCCAAGGACTCTCAGGAAACCCTTGTTTGAGTCTCTGCCCACCCCCTACCCGGCGGCCTCTTCCCTGGTGTTCTGATCTCCATCTGCCTGCCTGGCTGTAGACTGGGAATCCAGCTTGCACTACCACGATTGGAAACTGTCCCAAGGCCAAGAACCAGAGAGGTTGTGGACCAACTCTTTTCCTTTCTCCGAGGTCAAATCTTGCTCTGTTATTTAGTGTATGAAAACAGTTGCATCGTTTTTTCCAGTTTAGTAGTTGTTTATGAGAGGAGGAATATTCTGGAACCAATACTCTGTCACATTGGAAGTAGAAGTCTCCTGTGGCGATTTGAAGTAGACTTAGTAGCTGAAAAGGGAAGCGTCAAGCTTAATATCTCATAGTTAGAACTAAACAAAGTGATATGAGTTTATGGTACTCATGGACTAAATGATTTCTCTGTATTCTTCCTGCCTCCCACCTCCAGTCATCCATTACATCTTTCTTCATTATGAAGGAGACAGACTGCGATGGGAGGGCAGTGGGTAAAGGGACGTTATTTGGACCTTACATTAAGGGTCACAGCCGTGAACATCTCAGCTGGAAAATTCGAGGTGGTTTTTTACAAAGCCCTGTTTGGTAGGAGTTGAGTAGAAATGCTTGTAGAACTGGCTGTGTGTGTGTGTGTGTGTGTGATGGCACTGCCTGGACAGTGAGGGGTGAGCACCAGTGTGTTCCAGGGAAGGGGCTACTTAGAGCCTTGTACATCTTCAGACTTGTTCTTTGTTAATGACTGCCCTTCAAGTTCTAGTGGGGTGATGGTATATCTAAACTTGTAACTGAACAGGGCCACTGTTTAATAGGAGAGCTGATTAATAGGAGAGCTTTTCTTGAAGTGTTGGTTTGTGAGACTGGTTAAGGTTTTGTCTGATTAGACCCATACAGAAAAAGTAAATTTCCTTTGTTCTAAGTTCTGACCTTTTTCTTTTCTTGTTAAACCTAAACTTTTTTTTTCTAAAAAAAATTATTTATTTTAAAGGCAGAATGACAGGAAAAGAGAAGGATAGACAGAATGACAGATACTCCATCCACTGGTTCTCTCTTCAAATGGCCATAAGGGCTGAGGTTGGGCCAGGCTGAGGCCAGAAGCTGGAACTCCAGGTCTCCTATGTGGTGGCAGGACCTAAGCACTTGGGCCATCATCTGCTGCTTTCCCCGGACACATGAGCAAGGAGTGGATCAGAAGTGGAACAGGTGGAATTCAAATCAGTACTCTGATACAAGATGCTAGCTGCAGCTTAACCTGCTGTGCCCCAACACTGGCCCCAGTCTAAACTTCTGGAAAATAAAATCTCTTCTTGATGTAAGATAATTAATGACTTTTCCAACTGGAAATGATCTGTAAGAAATAAACGTTGTCTCGTACTTGGAGCTTTAGCTTTAAGTAAATATGTTGGAGGGACCTCAGAAGAAGAATTCTTTCTTCTTGGAGTCCCATTTGAATATAGCAAGCCTTGTGTCTGCCCAATAAGACTTCTTTAGGTTAGTCCTATCCTTTTAAAGTTGTTCTGACTTTGTCTTCTTCTTCTTCTTCTTCTTTTTTTTAAGATTGATAATTTGAAAGAGTTAGGGAGACAGCCAGAGAGAATGACCCTCTGTCTGCTGGTTGACTCTCCAGATGGCTGCAGCAGTTAGGACTGAGCCAGGCTGAAGCCAGGAGCTTGACCTAGGTCTCCCATGTGGGTGGCAAGGGCCCAAGCACTTGGGCCACCTCCCATTGCTTTCCCAGGCCATTAGCAGGGAACTGAATCGCAAGTGGAGCAGTTCACAAACCTACATCCACATGGGATGCCAGTGTCACAGGCGGTGGCTTAACCTGCTATGCCACAATGCTGGCTCCTGTTTTGGGTTTCTTGATTTGAAAATACATCCCATTCCATTTGCTTGTCTCAGAAAATGTGGTGGCTTAAAGGGATTAAAGGCTGTGGATGTTTGCTCTTTTTCATTCACATTCTTGCCATGTCTGTCATGGCTTTACCTTCCATCCTGACTTCTAAGTCACGCCCTCTGTACACTGTACCTTGTTTCTCAACACTTCCTCTCTACATGTTTAACCCTACATGCATCCTCTTGAAACGCTTTCATTAACTTTTTAACTATGAAAGAATACACATAACACACTTGCTTCTCTGTCAGACCCTGCAAGTGCTGCTGAGGATTGTTACGGAGATCGGTGTCCAACAAATCCCACTGGACTTGCTGACCTTCTCAGCCATACTCTGCCCCTGGATCACTACTCCAGGTCCTTTCCCATGGCATTAACATTCTTTCTTCATATTGTTATTCTCCTCGGCCACCTCTGCCTTTCCTGCCATTGTCTGTGGCTCTAGGCAGATGCTTGGCTTCCACTGTCATAGAGAATGTGAAGGTTGTGTGCTGCTGTCTCTCAGACAAGGACGCGTCTGTCTCACCCAGTGTCCTCCAGGAGGAAGCATGTGCCCAGCTCCCTTGCAGGTTCATCCCTCTGTTGGCAATCCTGCGATCCCTCGCTCTGCCCCTGTACTGTTGCTCCAGCATTTCCCCTCTCCTATTCCTCCACTTTCACACTTTGTCTTTACTTTTCCTTTCCACAGAATTACATGCTTAAGTTGCTCCCATTTTTTAAAATTTATTTTTATTTGAAAGTCACAGTTCCATAGAGAGAGGAGAAGCAGAGAGAGAGAGAGAGAGAGTCTTCCATCCACTGGTTCACTCCCCAATTGGCTGCAACGGCTGGAGCTGTGCCAATCTGAAGCCAGGAGCCAGGAGCTTCTTCCGCGTCTCCCACACAGGTGCAGGGGCCCAAGGACTTGGGCCATCCTCTACTGCTTTCCCAGGCCATAGCAGAGAGCTGGATCAGAAGTGGAAGTGCTGGGTCTCAAACCGGCGCCCATATGGGATACCAGTGCTTCAGGCCAGGGCTTTAACCCACTGTGCCACAGCTCCAGCCCCAAGTTGCTCCCATTTTAAACATAGACAAGCAAAAAAGGATTTTATTCTTCTCTACACTATATTTTCCTTTATTTTGATCCTGGTGTTTTTTTCCTTGATACATGCGTGTGTTCCTTGAAAGAACAGTCTACAGTCTTTGCTTAGCCTTTTCAACTTTCCATTTTGTCTTTGGCCGGCTGGAATCAGGCCCTGAAAGTAACCCTTGTATGCCACTGGTACCTTGATTGCTAAATGCAGAGGCCTCTTGAGGCCTCATTTTCCTTGACCTTTGTGAGATATTAATGGTGACTGCTTCCTTCTGGTTGAGACCCTGCCTTTGGCTTCTGGGATGCTGCCGGGTGGACTTCCCTTCCTGTTCTCTGTGCTGCCTCTCTTCCTCTGCCCTCCTCTTGGGTGCTGGTGCTCCTGGGATCCAGGCTCCTTTTCAGTAGTCTCATCCATCTGCTTGCTTTTAATGATCACGAACACACACGTAATTCAGAAACCTGAACCCATATAACACAATCCATATAGCAATCCTACAAAATAGTAATGTTTTCCACATTCATAGTGAGGAAAATGAGGTTAAGAGAAATAACCTGTTTGAAATCGAATGGTCAGTTGAAAGAACCAGGATTTAAACTTCCATCTAAACTCAGGCACTCAACTCTATTAATTTATTAATATTAATTATTGATTCAACTCCATTAATGATTTATATTAATGCTATTAAACATTTCCAACTAGTAGCCTGACAAGTATATCAGATGTATCATATCCCATCTGGCTTTTTAAAGATTTATTTATTTATTTGAAAGGCAGAGTTAGAGGCAGAGGCAGTGGGGAGGAGGTGTCTTCCATCTGCTAGTTCACTTCCCAGATGGCCACTATGGCTAGAGCTGCACCGATCCAGAGCCAGGAGCCAGGAGCTTCTTCCAGGTCTACCATGCAGTTACAGGGCCCCAAACACTTGGGTCATCTTCCGTTTTCCCAGGCCATAGCAGAGGGCTGGATTGGAAGTAGAATAGCTGGGACTCAAACCGGTGCCCATATAGGATGCTAGCACTGCAGGCTGCAGCTTTACCCCTACAGCACAGCACCGGCCCCTCATATCCCATTTTATAATCCCATTTTTAAAAAAATTTATTTATTTATTTATTTGAAAGGCAGAGTTACAGAGAGGCAGAGGCAGAGAGAGAGGTCTCCCATCTGCTGGTTCACTCCCCAGGTGGCTGCAATGGCCAGAGCTATGCCAGTCAGAAGCCAGGAGCCACGAGCTTCCTCTGGGTCTTCCCACACGGGTGCAGGGGCCAAAGGAATGTGGCCATCTTCTGTTGCCTTCCCAGGCCATAGGAGAGAGCTGGATCAGAAGTGGAGCAGCCAGTACTCAAACCGGCACCCATATGGGATGCTGGCACTGCAGGCGGCAGCTTTACCCGCTGCGCCACAGCGCAGGTCCCTATAATCCCATTTTAGAATCCTGACTTTACCCCTTCCTTGCCTCAGAGGGACGGAGTTGGGGGACAGGAAGGAGCGAGGGGGAGAAAAAGAATGTAAAAACCTATATTCTCAAGCTCAGTGAATGGCGTTCCTGCTCCCAGTTACCTAAGCCAAATGTGTGTAGGGAATTGAGACTTCTTGCTTGCTCTGCACCCTAAAGGTCTGTCCAGTTCAAGGGGGCATTTGTCATGCACTTTATGTGTTTAGCATGATGTGTAATCATTTCTTCCTCCTCACTTCCACTGCTACTGTCACAGTTGAGGGCTTTGTCTTGAGATAGATTGCTGTTACAGTGATAGTGTGACACACTGCTTCACAAACTATCCAATCTGAAGAACCAAGGTTTGCTTTTTACTTTTGTTACAGAAATCTTGTAACATAAAAAACTAATCATAGAAATGGAATGGAAAAGACATGCAAAATGTAAACCTAATTTAAACATTATTAAACTCAACAGTGAATCACTTTGTCAAATTGTTGTAAAAGTTTTTGGATACTGCTTTTCCGTGTGTACCCTGTCACAGATGGGTACCAAACAGTTTGCGGATTGGCACGGGTCCAGGAACCACGAAAAGGAGCTGATGGAAAGCAACCTCTTCAGTTTTCTTAGATTGTAACCACATGGGCTTCTGTTATTTAAAACGGAAACGTTTCAACCAGGAGCTTTTCGCTTATAGATAGCTTGTATATGGGGATTTAAGAGGCTTGAGAAAACCCTCTGTTTCTGTAGGATACTATCTTTTAGTAGGAATAAATCATATTAAAACAGGAGGTAATCATATGTTATAATTTATGTTAAAATCAAAGAACTGGCTTCAGAATCAAACCAATATTTTCTTACACAGCCTTGAAGTACAGTCTTCATGGAAGTGTGTAATAAAAGTGACATATTTAAGTTGATAGGCTTATATACACCAAAAAGTCGGCTTCTGATGTGAAGTAAATCTCCATTGGTGAAAGATTAACATTCTACATAGGTATTAACCTGGGTGCTAAGTAGTAAGTTACCTGGGTTTTGGTAGACATCTAACTGAGTCCTTGTCAGAAGATCTAATTTAATCATCTGCAGACAGTCCCTTGGCTTACCTCATTCATTCTTTTTGAAAAAAGATTTATTTATTTGAAAGAGAGAGAGGGAGACAGACAGAACTACCATCCACTGGTTTACTCCCCAAGTAGCCACAACAGTCAGGGCTGGACCAGACCGAAGCATGGAGCCCAGAACTCCATCCTGGTTTCCTTTATGGGTGTCAGGAACCCAAGCACTTGACTTATCTTCTTCTGCTTTCCCAGATGCATTAGTGGGCATGTTGGATCAGAAGCCAAGCAGCCGGGACTTGAACAGGCATTCCGATATGGGATGCTGCATGGCACGCAGCAACCTAACCCACTGTGTCCCCATGTTCCTTGGGCATGGCTGAAGAACCAAAAAATACTAAAGCAGAGTCCTGAGGGAACAAAATTCAGAGATGAGAATGCACTAAGTACTAAGCTGAGATTCTACCCAGAGTTAGCTTAGAAATATATTTTAAAAAACCATACTGCCCAGATCACGTTGTTGTCTACATCAGGTCCGACACGCAAGAAAGTATGTGGGCAGATACCTTAGCATCATCTCCCCATGTGAGATCAAAAAGTCAGAAAAAGCCTTTTGTGCATTTTAAAATAAAAATGAAATTAAGCAATAAATCCATAGCACTGTGCTAGGTACTGAAAAACTGCCCCAGGAAATGTCTAACCAGTGAGCAACTTCACTGCCAGGTACTCAATGAAAGATTCAGGTATAAGCTCTCATATTTTATTGAATAAGTTCAAGTAGGGAGGATGCGGTGTCATTGTGGAAAGAGCTAGTTTTTTAAGGAAATTGGAGAGCTGTAGTGTTTGCTCCATTAATGATGTGAGTGGTCTCCGAAAACACAACCATGAAAGGCACTGCAGAGAGAGAAGCAGACTGTTAACAACCCTTCTTCCATTTTCAGACCATTCACAGGAGATGGATAGATAGTTGCTTACTAAACTCAGACCTAGAAAATGAGTAAGTTTTATTCAGGGAAAACTTGAAGGTAGCATAACGTTTACAGAGTTTGGGATGGAGAAGGGGCAGGAAAAGACATCCTCATCAGGGTCTGTATGCTCTGCGAAGCAGCAATAGAGAAGGTGAAATGGAAATTTATTTTATAAAGATAATAGGAAAAAGAAAATAACTTTAAAAAAATGTACAGTGTAGCAAGTTAAGCCACATTATGGAATGGCAGATGTTTGCTAGGTGGATGGGTAGGAGGAGGAAGTAGTGACCTCAAAGGCATGTGAAAGAGAGCATGAAGTAGCAGCCTAGGTTGGGTATCGTGCCACAACAGGTTACACTGCTGCCTGCAACACTGGCATCCCGTATCAGAGTGCCAGTTCCAGCCCCTCTTCCTATCAGCTGCATGCTAATGCACCTAATAAAGGAATGGATGATGGCTCAGGTGTTTGAGTTCTGCCACCCATTGTGGAAGACCTCTATGGATTTCCTGGCTCCCGGCTTCAGCCTAGCCCAGTTCTGACTGTTGCAGCCATTGGAACCAGAGGATGAAAGATATCTATGTATCCATCTCTGTATCTGCCTTTCAAATATAAATAAATAAATTATTAATAATAAAAGAAATAGAAACTTGGCTTATTCTCTGGGGAGTAGACAGTTTGAGCTGGCCAGAGCACTCCCAGGAATGATGTGGTGAGGACTGGCTGCACTTTTCAAACTTGCATGGACATAAATTGCATAATTCCATATCCAAGGGGAAGCTGTGAAAGTCTGCCTTTCTAGCACAATGTGGTACATGTACTGCTGGTCTGCACACCACGGTTTGAGCAGTAGAACTAATTTTATCTTACTGTTTATCAGTGCTGTGTGCAATGGATTGTGAGTTCTCACTATTTACTTAGCATTTGTTGAATAGTGCAAAATACAAAGTGTTTTTTCTATTAAAGTAGATATTAAGTGGTCTTATTTAAGCTTTATGCTGCTAATGGTGAAATAATACGTTTAACAATTTCATTGCTATGTGCAAAATCAATAATTTAGCTATAAGCTCTCATCTTCTGTTGAATTAGTTTAGGAAGAATCAATATAGTTACAGAAAGAACCTCAAATTTGGAATTAAAGGCAGATGTTATGGCACAGCAAGTTAAGCAGCCACTTGGAATGCCTGGATCTCATGCCAGAGTGCCAGTTCAAGGCCCCACTACTTTGCTTCCAATCCAGCTTCCTGTTAATGCCCCTGGAAAGGCAATGGATGATGGCTGAGGTACCACTCACTGGGTGAATGCCACCCACATAGGAGAATGGATGGATTTTATGACTCCTGCTTTCCTTCTGGCCCAGCTTTGGCTGGGGCATTTCAGGAGTGAACCTGTGGATGGAAGAGAGGTGTGTGTGTGTTTGGAGGGGTGGGAGGGGCATCATTCTGCCTTTCACATAAGTAAATCTTTTTAAAGTTATTGGAATTGGATTTTAAGTTTTATGACAAAATAATTCTATGACTTATCAAGATAAATTAGTTCATTTCTGTTTTTCTATTTTCTTGGGTCTAAAATAGAATATTTGCCATTTTATAGAATTATTGTGAGGGTGAAATATATATGAAGTACCTTGTAGGGAAAGGTTAATGATGGTTTCAGTTTGAAAACTTCTGAAATCCCCTAAAAGCTAACCTTCTGTGATTTTTTTTTTTTTTTATATATGACAGGTAGAGTTATAGACAGTGAGAGAGACAGAGAGAAAGGTCTTCCTTCCATTGGTTCACTCCCCAAATGGCCACCACGGCCGGTGCTACGCTGATCTTGAAGCCAGAAGCCTGGTGCTTCTTCCTGGTCTCACATGAGGGTGCAGGGGCCCAAGCACTTGGGCCATCCTCCACTGCCTCCCTGGGGCACAGCAGAGAGCTGGACTGGAAGAGGAGCAACCGGGACTAGAACCCAGCGCCCATATGGGATGCCGGCGCTGCAGGCGGAGGATTAACCAAGTGAGCCACGGCGCCGGTCCCTGTGATTTTTCTTAACATGGAATGATCTAATCCTAGGAATTATTGATATATGTGATATTATTTACACTTCTACTTTTTGGTCTTTTTTCCTCAGTGATTCTTGGCAAATTAGGTGGGGAGTGGGGTGGTTCTTGGTGGTTTGTGAAAGGTACCCCCACCACCTCACCCCAGGGTCCGCTGACACTTCCAGCGCAAGGTGCTGTTGTTGCGGATGGGAATGTATTGTACTTTCTGAATGCTGTGCAAGTATGAAAAACAGGTTTATCTGTTTTTTATAGTGACTAGTTATAAAAGTTTTGTGTATAATTTGGTGTGGGACAGGTACATATCAGGAGAAAAATGGTAGCTCATCCTGTCGCTTAGTCATCAATCAAGCCTAGAAATGGGCACAACAGTTTTCAGGGCTCCCCAGAAAGAAGGAGTTTGGGAATATTTCCCACAAACACCCTGAAAGCAGGTTTGAAGGCTTTGGAGCCGGAATTCTGGGGTCCTGGTGTTCAGACCCCAAAAGTAGGGCACATTGCTTTGCTTCTACTGTCTCCTTGCCCTGTAGGGACTGACATAGCCAGAGACAGGGCCCTCTGATGTGCAGGGCAGGGACCCAAGTTGTTGGGCAGGAATGTGTTAATGACATTAGTATGTAGTCTCAGCTGTCTCTCCTGATTCCAGCCTGGTAATTTAGCTATTTTGCTTCGTGACTGTGGTATATTATTTATGCTTGCATTTTAAATGGATGATTCAATGTCGTATGCACCTTATTTATTAATTCAGAAGTTCTGAGATGGGAAAAAGTCCTGGTGATTAAAGAACAGCCTTAGAGTAAATGTGGCCCTGCTAGAAGACATCTCGCTATGAACTGTGTTCCCTAACTCGGAGCCTTGTCCTTGCTTTGGTCTTTCAGATCGGCTGCAGCTCCCCAGGAATATGATTGAAAACAGCATGTTTGAGGAAGAACCAGATGTGGTGGATTTAGCCAAAGAACCTTGTTTACATCCTCTAGAACCCGATGAGGTGGAGTATGAGCCGCGGGGGTCCCGCCTGCTGGTACGGGGTCTTGGTGAGCATGAGATGGACGAGGAGGAAGAGGACTATGAGTCATCTGCAAAGCTGCTGGGCATGTCCTTCATGAACAGGAGCTCAGGCCTCCGGAACAGCGCGGCTGGCTACAGGCAGAGCCCGGATGGGGCTTGTTCGGTGCCCTCTGCAAGGACCATGGTGGTCTGTGCTTTTGTCATTGTGGTGGCTGTTTCTGTAATCATGGTGATTTACCTGCTGCCCAGGTGTACCTTTACCAAAGAAGGCTGCCATAAGAAAAACCAGTCCATGGGACTAATTCAGCCTATTGCCACAAATGGAAAGCTGTTTCCGTGGGCACAGATGAGGCTTCCCACGGCCGTTATCCCGCTACGCTATGAACTTAACCTACATCCAAACCTAACCTCCATGACATTCAGGGGCTCGGTGACAATTTCAATTCAGGCTATTCAGGCCACATGGAACATCATTCTTCATAGCACAGGCCATAATATTTCAAGAGTGACCTTTATGTCCACGGTTTCAAGCCAAGAAAAGCAAGTTGAGATCCTGGAGTATCCATTTCATGAACAGATTGCCATTGTGGCCCCGGAAGCCCTCCTTGAGGGGCACAATTACAGCTTGAGGATAGAATATTCGGCAAACATTTCCCGCTCCTACTACGGGTTTTACGGCATCACCTACACAGATGAGAATCGTGAGAAAAAGTAGGTCTCAGTGATTCTGGTCTGCGTTGTGTCCTCTGCAGAGTGGGGCCCTTGGCCCACACCACAGGCTGAGGGTGATTTAGCCAGTGATGTGGCAGCTGGTGGAATGGTGACTGGAAGAACTCACATCTCTGGGTGAAAGCCTTGAGTGTAATTATAACAGGGTGTGAGTGGGGGAGCATGTGCTGGTGGAAAGAGATGGATAAGATTCTGTGTCGGATTCTCTATTGCAAAAGCTTAAGTCACCTTGAGCTTTTGGTATAAGATGAATCCAAATCTTCATCACCCTGCCCAGTTTGTGGGAATCAGAGTGAAGCGGAGTATGGATTATTCTGTTAGATCCAGTTTACTAATGTGCAGCACTTGGGGCAGGGGTGCTTAGAAGAAGAGGGCAGGAAGAACTGTGATGGACTTCCATGTACCATTTTTAGTATCCTTAATATTGACTGGTTTGGTTTCTTTTTAAGTACCAGTCTGACTATTGGATTTCTGATGTAAACATTTTTTTAAAAAACTCTAGGAGAGGATTTGGTTTGGAAAAAACAAACGGTACAAAAGAATGTTTTTCAGCTCACTTTTTAGACCATATATTTTGTACTTTAATTTTAGTATTTATTGGCATGTAGTTCAGAAATCTGGAAAGATGCAGTGCATACTGCATACAATTAAGTAGCAGTCATGTCAGTGCTCTGGGGTGCACAGATGATTGCCTTGGAATCTTTGTTACCTGTTAGTGTATTGTGGGAGGAATAAGTGTGTAGCAGAGTAAGGTGGTCTTTGACAGGGCCACTGTTGACTCTTGCCACTGGCTGGATTGAGCTGAGGAGAATGCTACAAAAAATGGAATGTGGTTCCTTGAAATAAGAAATGCAATATTTTTAAATGGCATTTTAAAATCTATTTTAAAAATGAATCATGAAACTCTGCTATTATGTACAAAATACAAGTTCATTTGTTGTCTACTCAGGGTAAAGTGAATGTTCCTACATGACTTTGTGCCATGCTACAGGATAAAAGTGTGGAAGACTATACCTTTAGGATGTCTGAAAGCTGTAATTCAAAGCAATTTTTAATTTTGCTTCATATGTTGGAGAAGTCTTTATACTTTTCCCTCTGAGGTATAATTAGAATAAATATTTAAACTGATAGGTAAAGTAATTAAGGATCTATTCCTTGTTGACTAGACAATCAGACTGTGTGTAAAAGTCCATAGACACTGTATTTCTTGTGACCTAGAAGCACCCTCATTTAATAGGCCTCCTGATGGGAAATCTTGCCATAGCTCCCTTCCCCCACGGTCTTCCACCGAGCTGCTGACTCCTGTGCTTATCTGTAAGTGCAGACAACCTTAGCAGCCTCTGGTTTCTGATCCTTCAGCAGTTCCTCATTTCTGACAGGATTTGTCTCCAGACTATTTGTGCTGTGGCCCTTGGTTTTCTCTCACAGCCCTCACGTACTGTGTTGAACTTCGTGTTCACTTTCCTAAAATCTAATGAAATAAGAGCCCACATGTTCTGGAGTGCTAGAAATGTGATAAGCATTTTATTTCTTTTATCCTGTTTAATCCACTAAAATGATAGATATCAATGCTAGGTCCGTTTTACAGCTGAGGAAGAAACGGTACATTAAGCACCTCTTCCCACATCTTATGGATGGCAGATAGCAGAGGGAGGACTTGAACCCAAGGCCATTCTAGCTACAGAAGCACATTCTTAACCATTCAGGTGCACTGCCTCCCTAGTTCACAGCTCTTTTTCATTGTACATTGTTGTCCCCAACACTTACAACTTGTACTTAACCCCCAGCTGATTCATACTTGTAGAGCAATATTTGAAGAAGTGCTGAAGATGTGGCTAATATGTTTTAAAGCAAATAGAGTCACCAGTGAGAGAATAAGATTTGAGATACTCAGCATAGAGAGGACAGCTTATACGTGTCATCAGATAGCAGCCTTCTCTAACGGACTCTTATGTAAGATAGTTGTGATTGCCTTTCTTTTAATGGCAACTAAAGGTTTTATTTGTTTTAGAATGTTGTAATCTCATTTCCCCCCACAATTTGGCTCTCTTATATTAATAGTAAGGATATCATTAAATATCATCCCCTGTCCCACGGTCCCTCTTCCAGAATCTTCTGTTGACTAGGTAAGGATGTTTAAAGTTGGATACAGTGGAGAAATGGAATGTTAGACACATGCTGTGTTTGCCTTGTCTCACATGTGTTCACTGCTGCCTGTCTCACCTGGTACTGGGTGCACTCCTACCAGGAAACAGTAACTGGGCACAACTTTACCAGAAAAAAAGTACAGCGATTTCAAGCGTAAAAGAAGAGCTGTGGTTATCTTGGCATTTGTAATAAACACCTATGTAGGGCTTCATGGTATACAAGTTTGTGTTATGAAGAGTTTTAATTCTAGTATAAACACTGGGTGACTGGCAGAAAATCCTGTCTTACTCCTAATTAAACAAATGAGAGAATTAAGATGTGGATCATGGATTTGCCCGAAGTCTAGAGATTGGGTCTTCAGGTTCCATATCCCATACTCTCTTTTCTACCTGCTTTCTAGTCGCGGAAAGCAAGAGTGGCTGCCCCATCTGAATAGGAGGTTGTGTACACGCCATGTTGACTGAACCTCAGATGTGTACAGCAGGGCATGCACACATAGCTCTCTGGATGGTCTCTCTCTGTGTTGTTCCTCTACTTATATTGGAAATCTGCATTTTCCTCCTGTCTCTTTTGATGTTCTTCCCCTAACCTATAACTGAGGATTCATGTTTTGCCTTCTTGGCTATTGGTACTGTGATACAGGAGGAGGAGGTCTTTGGTTTCATCTCTGAAGAGAGTAAAGCCTTCCTGAAAGTGCAAGTTGTGAATTTGAGGTTTAGTGGAATCAGAATCTATTCACGGGCTGGTGTTGTGGCGTAGCGAGTTTAAACTGCCACCTTCAATGCTGGCATCCCATGTGGGCTCCAGTTTGTGTCCTACCTGCTCCACTTCCAATCCAGCTTCCTGCTAATGGCCTGGGAGAGGCAGCAGAAGATAGCCCAAGTGCTTGGGCCCTTGCCACTCACATGGGAGACCTGAATGAAGCTCCTGGCTTCAGTCTGGCCCAGCACTGGCTGATGGGACCATCTGGGGAGTGAACCAAGATGGAAGATCTCTCTCTCTCTCTCTCTCTCTCTCTCTCTCTCTCAATCTCTCAATCTGTCTCTCTGTGTTTCTCCCTCTCTGTATCTCTGCCTTTCAAATAAATGAATAAATCTTTTTAAAAAATCTACAGATGATTAGTGGCAATTAATGATCACCCTTCTTATTAATTGTCTATCAGAGAGAGGGGGGGAGAGAAAGAGAGCTCTCCCATCCGCAGTTGAGTCAGATTAAAGCCAGGAGCCAGAAACTCCATCCAGGTCTCCCACGTGGATGGCAGGCATCCAATGCATTAGCAGGAATTTGAAGTGGAGGAGCTGGGATGCTATTACGGAATGTAAGTATTCCAGATGACGGCCACAATCTGGCCTCAAGACCTTTGTAGCCTTGTCTCCAGCCACCCCACATCCCTGGACCTGTACTTATAACACTCTCTGGAGTGTTCTTTGTTCTCTACCTTTTCAAGTATTCTCATCTTTTAAGGCCCTCTTAAGACTTTTGTACCAATATTTTTGTTATAGTGTGTTAACCTTTAGCCAGATTTGTTTCTTACCCTTTGTTCCCACTGTTTCTTTTCATGGTTAGGACGTGATTTGCAGCCTGACCCAAGTTTCTGCCCATTGTATAAACGTCTGTCCCTCCCAGGTGACTGTGGTCATTTAATGACTGGGATTGCACCATGTTTATCTTAGTATCTCTAGTCCTTGGCAGAGTACCCTGTTTATTCAGTAGGTGCTGAATAACTATTGGATTAAATTTGCATTTGTTTTAGGTACTTCGCAGCAACTCAGTTTGAACCTCTGGCAGCAAGATCTGCTTTTCCCTGTTTTGATGAACCAGCATTTAAAGCCACATTTATCATCAGGATCGTAAGGGATGCACAATACACTGCTTTATCAAATATGCCTAAGGTACTGTTCTCCTTGAATGTTGAATCTCCTTGGATGTTGAATCTCCTTGGATGTTGAATGAGTGGATCTCTTTCTTTAAGAACATTGAATTCCTCTGCCAGGCACCTGTTCAGCATAACTAAAATCATATATGTTAATATTCTTTCCTAAAATACTTAAGATCAGTTGGCAAGGCAGCCCGAGGAGCACTTGAGGGAAGAGAGAGAACTGGGCTTGCAGCATATAGGTAGAGAGTGAGAAGTGTGTGCTGTTTACAAAGTGTATGCAAATATTAGTCCTGGGAGCTAGTACAAGATAAGGGTGGTATTTTCTGAGGCACAGTGAGCCTGCTATTATAAACAGTGGTGTTTGATAGCATTGAACCATGAAAGTTTTATGTTTTACTGGTAAACGCAAAATCAGTATTGTGCTTTGTCGGTGGACTGCAAGAACATGAGCCTCTTCCTTGAGTTATAGCTCTGCCGGGAAGGCAGGTGAAACCAAGAGTTGTTTTTAAGCTGAACAGAACCTAGGGGTCCTTTTGTTCTCTCAGCCTGATGGGAGCCTCCAGAATCCATGTGCCTGGGGGAGAGGAGCAGCCATGCCCAGCAGGCTGCGGGGTCAACCGTTTCTTGGCAGCAGAGAACGTGGTCTGTTCTAAAACAAGACAGCACTACAACAGCCCCACTCCAGCTGCGCTCTTCCCCTTAATCTTTCTCTGAGAGGAGTGGATGCGTGCTTGCCGAGTATCCCAAAATGTAACTTACTTCAAGGTTGGCAGATCCTGCAGAGTGGCCTGTGTTCACTTACCTTGTATCTGCTGCAGACTTCCCTGGTGCTTCTGCCTTTGATGCCCCCCTGTCCCCTTTGCTGGGAGTCTTTATGTGGCACTCTGGGAAGCTGCTTCAGATTGGTGGGAATGTTTCCCGGTGCTGGCTCCTCCTTCTGTGGCTGTGTCTGGTGCAGAGGGGTGGAGCACTCACACATTCCAGGGGGGAAATTGGGTTGGTGGTGCTTTGAAGGGGAGAAACCGAACCACTGCTACTTACTGTCTCTAGTGTACATTTATTTAACACCATAATTGGGACCGAAAACTGCTTCAACATTTCAGTGCACTCAGTATATCCTCATGATGAAAGAGGACAGGACAGACAGACCTAGGGCCAGGCTCCCTCCAGACTCTTGTGCTCAGGGATTGAAGTATGCCAGCATCTTCAGTACTTACCTCCTATTGCAAGTCTCTGTTTCTCAGTTTGTCATTGTCATTTGCTGCTGCATTTAAAGACTTGTCTTTCCCTTTTGCTTACAGAAGTCATCAGTGCTCGTGGAAGACGGACTTGTTCAGGACGAGTTTGCTGAGAGTGTGAAGATGAGCACCTACCTGGTTGCCTTCGTTGTGGGCGAGATGAAGAACCTGAGTCAGGACATGAATGGAACCCTGGTATGTGGTGTGGTGGTCGTCCCTGAGCCCATGCTGTCACAGGCCAGTCCTTGGCAAGAATTCCTGGCAGCTGCCTTATGAAGAAGCTTTTAGACCACCCGAGCTAAACCAGACTTGCTAATTTAGTGCTTAACTGTTAGAGAATTCTAGTAAAACCCTACGAGTACAAAGGTACTTCAGAAACTTTGTGGAGGGGTAGGCTTTTAGCCTAGTGGTTAAGATTTCTGCATCCCACATCGGGGAGCCTCAGTTTTAATTCTCCTGATTCCAGCCCCTGGAGGTAACAGGTGATAGCTAAAGAAACTCTGTTCCTGCCACCCAGATTGAGTTCCTTCCTGTCAGCTTCAGCCAGGCGTGCATTTAGGGAGTGAACCAGCGAGTGGAAGCTCTCTCACTATCTGTCTCTTTCTTTCACTGCATCTTAAATTAATTAATTAAAAACAAAACAATTTTAACAATTGTACAAGTCAATTTTTTAAAGTAAAAAAATGGAATTAAAAGATTATTTGGGTTCAAGAAAATTCTGAAATCTCAAGAAAATTTTGAAATCTTGTATGAGGGGTCTTCAAAAAGTTCATCAAAAATGTATATGGTGGAAAAACATGAATTTTAAAACTTTATACAACAAAACAAACTTGTCTTTCAATTTTGTTTTTCAGTGAAGTGTCCCTGTATATATATACTAAAGTTGCTAGAATTATTCTGTGTAAAATGGTAGATACTAACCTTATGTGACTTTTTAGATTTCAGTTAATTAAAACTTGGGTGAGCATTGAGGTTAAGTTACTGCTTGTGACACCCACGTCCCATATTGAAGAACTGATTTTTTCTTTTTTTAGTTTTTTTTTTTTTTACATGTCAGCAGCAGATTTTATTTTATTTTTTTTTAACATTTATTTAATGAACATACATTTCCAAAGTACAGCATATGGATTACAATGGCTTTCCCCCTCCATAACTTCCCTCCCACCCGCAACCCTCCCCTTTCCCACTCCCTCTCTCCTTCCATTCACATCAAGATTCATTTTCAATTCTCTTTATATACAGAAGATCAGTTTAGTATATATTGAGTAAAGATTTCAACAGTTTGCACCCACATAGAAACACAAAGTGAAAAATACTGTTTGAGTACTAGTTATAGCATTAAATCACAATGCACAGCACATTAAGGACAGAGATCCTACATGAGGAGTAAGTGCACAGTGACTCCTGTTGTTGACTTAACAAATTGACACTCTGGTTTATGGCATCAGTAATCACCCTAGGCTCTTTTCATGAGATGCCAAGGCTATGGAAGCCTTTTGAGTTCACCAACTCCGATCATATTTAGACAAGGTCATAGTCAAAGTGGAAGTTCTCTCCTCCCTTCAGAGAAAGGTACCTCCTTCTTTGATGACCCGTTCCTTCCACTGGGACCTCACGTGCAGAGATCCTTCATTTAGGTCATTTTTTTTTTTTTTTTTTTTTTTTTGACAGAGTGTCCTGGCTTTCCATGCCTGAAATACTCTCATGGGCTTTTCAGCCGGATCTGAATGCCTTAAGGGCTGATTCTGAGGCCAGAGTGCTGTTTAGGACATCTGCCATTCTATGAGTCTGCTGTGCATCCCACTTCCCATGTTGGATCGTTCTCTCCCTTTTTTATTCTATCAGTTAGTATTTGCAGACACTAGTCTTGTTTATGTGATCCCTTTGACTCTTAGTCCTATCATTATGATCAATTGTGAACTGAAAGTGATCACTTGGATTAGTGAGATGGCATTGGTACATGCCACCTTGATGGGATTGAATTGGAATCCCCTGGTATGTTTCTAACTCTACCGTTTGGGGCAAGTCGGCTTGAGCATGTCCCAAATTGTACATCTCTTCCCTCTGTTATTCGCACTCTTATATTTAACAGGGATCACTTTTCAGTTAAGTTTCAACACTTAAGAATAACTGTGTATTAATTACAGAATTCAACCAATAGTATTAAGTAGAACAAACAAGAAAAAAAATACTAAGAGGGATAAAGTATTAAGTTGTTCACCAACAGTCAGGGCAAGGGCTGATCAAGTCACTGTTTCTCATAGTGTCCATTTCACTTCAACAGGTTTCCTTTTTGGTGCTCGGTTAGTTGTCACCGATCAGGGAGAACATATGATATTTGTCCCTTTGGGACTGGCTTATTTCACTCAGCATAATATTTTCCAGATTCCTCCATTTTGTTGCAAATGACTGGATTTCATTGTTTTTTACTGCTGTATAGTATTCTATAGAGTACATATCCCATAATTTCTTTATCCAGTCTACTGTTGATAGGCATTTAGGTTGATTCCAGGTCTTAGCTATTGTGAATTGAGCTGCAATAAACATTAAGGTGCAGACCGCTTTTTGGTTTGCCAATTTAATTTCCTTTGGGTAAATTCCAAGGAGTGGGATGGCTGGGTTGAATGGTAGGGTTATATTCAGGTTTCTGAGGAATCTCCAGACTGACTTCCACAGTGGCTTTACCAATATGCATTCCTACCAACAGTGGGTTAGTGTTCCTTTTTCCCCACATCCTCACCAGCATCTGTTGTTGGTAGATTTCTGAATGTGAGCCATTCTCACCGGGGTGAGGTGAAACCTCATTGTGGTTTTGATTTGCATTTCCCTGATTGCTAGTCATCTTGAACATTTTTTCATGTGTCTGTTGGCCATTTGGATTTCCTCTTTTGAAAAATGTCTCTTGAGGTCCTTGGCCCATCTCTTAAGTGGGTTGTTTGTTTTGTTGTTGTGAAGTTTCTTGATCTCTTTGTAGATTCTGGTTATTAATCCTTTATCTGTAGCATAGTTTGCAAATGTTTTTTCCCATTCTGTCTGTTACCTCTTCCCTCTCCTGACTGAAACTTCTCAATTTGATGCAATCCCAATAGTAAATTTTGGCTTTGACTGCCTGCGCCTCCAGGGTCTTTTCCAGGAAGTCTTTGCCAGTGCCAATATCTTGCAGAGTCTCTCCAATGTTCTCTAATAATTTGTTGGTGTCGGGTCGTAGATTTAGGTCTTTAATCCATGTTGAGTGGATTTTTGTATAAGGTGTAAGGTAAGGGTCTTGCTTCATGCTTCTGCACGTAGAAATCCAGTTTTCCTAGCACCATTTATTGAATAGACTGTCCTTGCTCCAGGAATTGATTTTAGATCCTTGATCAAATATAAGTTGGCTATAGATGTTTGGATTGATTTCTGGTGTTTCTATTCTGTTCCATTGGTCTATCCATCTGTTTCTGTACCACTACCATGCTGTTTTGATAACTACTGCCCTGTAGTATGTCCTGAAATCTGGTATTGTGATGCCTCCGGCTTTATTTTTGTTGTACAAGATTGCTTTAGCTATTCGAGGTCTCCTGCGTCTCCATATGAATTTCAGCATCATTTTTTCCAGATCTGAGAAGAATGTCTTTGGTATCTTGATTGGTATCACATTGAATCTGTAAATTGCTTTTGGGAGAATGGACATTTTGATGATGTTGATTCTTCCAATCCATGAGCATGGAAGATTTTTCCATTTTTTGGTATCCTCTTCTATTTCTTTCTTTAAGATTTTGTAGTTTTCATCGTAGAGATCTTTAACGTCCTTGGTTAAGTTTATTCCAAGGTATTTGATTGTTTTTGTAGCTATTGTGATTGGGATTGTTCTTAGCAGTTCTTCCTCAGCCGTGGCATTGCCTGTGTATACAAAGGCTGTTGATTTTTGTGCATTGATTTTATATCCTGCTACTTTGCCAAACTCTTCTATGAGTTCCAATAGTCTCTTAGTAGAGTTCTTTGGGTCCCCTAAATAAAGAATCATATCGTCTGCAAAGAGAGATAGTTTGACTTCTTCCTTCCCAATTTGTATCCCTTTAATTGAAGAACCAATTTGAGTCCTAATTCCCCTGCTCCAATCCAGTTTCTTGAAAATGTGTTTCAAAAAAGTTAACATTATGCAAATAGACAATAGTTTATTTCCTCAATTTATATGAGGAAACAAGGAGAAACAGAATGGGTGGAGTTAACTCTGTGCCAGCAGCTGCCCTAGACACTCTTATATAAATGTTCTTTTACTTTATGAACTGGATCAGAGGGGAAGCATTGCTGATGAGAAAACGATGTCTCAGAGGGGTTAAATTATTGACTTAAATTTTCATTACCAATTGTCATAATTAAAACTGTACTGTCTACCACTACCACCATGTGCTGCTACTTACACCAAGAGACATGAAAACTCTGTGGGTATAGGGATCAGCAATTTAAAACTTGGGGTCTACCAAGGGATTTTTCTTCTGCCAAAATGTTGTAATCTCTAGGATGGCTACTGTTTTGTAAAGTATATTTTGTAAAATCGGACAATAGGTTTATATAACAAGATTCCAAAATAAGGCTATAGGGCTTGATCTACTAATGTCTTCTTACTGATCAATTAAAAAAAAATTAAAATCTTTTTTTAAAGCTTTGTTTATTTATTTGAAAGGCCGAGTTACAGAGAGGCAGAGGTATAGAGAGAGAGAAAGAAGTCTTCCATCTGCTGGTTCGCTCCCCAGATGGCTACAGTGGCTGGAGCTGCGCAGATCCAGAGTCAGGAGCTTCTTCCTGATCTTCCACACTGGTGCAGGGGCTCAAGGACTTGGGTCATCTTGTACTGCTTTCCCAGACCATAGCAGAACGTTGGGTCAGAAGTAGAGCAGCCAGGAATCTAACCAGTGCCCATATGGGATACTGGCACTGCAGGCAGTGACTTTACCCACTATGCCACAGCGCTGGCCCCCAGGACAGTTTTAAGTTGTCAACTTAAGGCTTGAGTGCCAGTTGACTCCCATTTAACATTGTGGAGCATACTCTTACCCAGACTCAGAGCTCTGTTTAAGATTTTTTTTTTCTCCAAGCTAGATTGTGCTCTTTGTTTATTTTTTTTTTAACTTTTATTTAATGAATATAAATTTCCAGTGTACAGCTTATGGATTACAGTGGCTTCCCCCTCCCATAACTTGCCTCCCACCCGCAACCCTCCCCTCTCCCGCTCCCTCTCCCCCTCCATTCACATCAAGATTCATTTTCAATTCTCTTTATATACAGAAGATCAATTTAGTATAAAGATTTCAACAGTTTGCACCCACATAGAAACACAAAATGAAACATACTGTTTGAGTACTAGTTATAGCATTAAATCACAATGCACAGCACATTAAGGACAGAGATCCCACATGAGGAGCAAGTGCACAGTGGCTCCTGTTGTTGACCCAACAAATTGACACTCTAGTTTATGGCGCCAGTAACCACCCTAGGCTGTCATCATAAGTTGCCAAGGCTATGGAAGCCTTCCAAGTTTGCCGACTCTGATCATATTAGGCAAGGACATAAAAGACAGAGTGAGGATAGTAAACAATGATTCTAAGAGTGGCATTTACCAGGTTTGAACAATTATATAGCATGAAGTGGGGAAGAGGACCATCAGTACACACAGGTTGGGAGTAGAGCCATTGGTGGTAGAGTAGAGGTTATGATTACAAAGGAATGAGGCCCAAGTATGCTAGACAGGGTCTAGAACAAAGGACAGAGTCATTATTAGAGGAGCTAAGAAAGGTGCTGTCTAAGCTACAATTGTTTTCTGATTGAGAGGCAAATACAACCTGACAGAAGGGGCTTGATAATAATCTGGTGGGCTTTAGGTCTTGTAAGTTAAGAGGCCCAGACCTATCTATCTCTTCACATGGGGTATATCCTAAGGGAGGTGTGAACCTCCTAGGGGAAGGCACTCTGTTGACTTTCATTACTTGGCTGGCCTGGGAGGAGAGCTGGCCAGGTAAAGGCAGGGGGCATCTCTAACAAGAAATTTACAGTTCTGCCTGCAATGTTGCTGACCCTACTTGACCATCCCCTCAGCTGCAGTGGTCACTTTGGAAGTTGGGCTGAGTGAAGGGCTTTTCAGCTTAAAGCCAATAAGATCTGTGGCTCTGACCTGGGCATCCTTCGACTCCAGGGCAGGTCCATTTCCAGTGATCCAACTTTTGGCAGAGCTGCCGGGGCTCTTCACAAGCTGACTTCTGCTGAAGCCCAGGCTTACCACATTGAAAGCCACTGCAGTGGACTGGCCTGTTGGGTCTCCTTGAGGGCAGATAACTGTACAGATCAGCCATTAATAGGCCTGCCACCCATTGCTTCTGATGCCTAGCTTTCTTTTCAGATATTTTGGATTTTGAGCCTTCTTGGCATTCTTGATAGGCATTCAAAAAATCAAAGTTTCAAACAATCTGGTCTCTAAAATTTCCAATAAATCCTGGACTTTGGTTTTTCCAGTTTGGGCCCAACTGAAAAAATCGAAGGACCAATGTCTCTCATCTTATAGAGACACCAACTAATCAGGCTATTTGGATTATATTAGAAGTACTGTCAAGATGTGATGTGGTACCAGACTTTAAGTTTCTATAATGGAAAATGCTATTAATACAAATGTTTGAGAATTAAAAAGTCTAATGATCTTGTGTTACTAGACATGATAGTTATCTTAATGAGAAAGCCCCAGAGGCCTAAAGGGTTAAATACTTGTAAAATCCTACAGGTGCTTTCAAAAATACTGTGAAGTAAGCAAGTGCCTCTTGTTGGTTGATGAGTTTATAATTTTAAACATGGCAACTTAAAGTCTTTTGTCATCCACAGTTATATATGATTTGCTGCTCATAAAACTAAAGCGTTGTTGGTTCTGTGTTTAGCTGTCCTCCTATAGGTTCCTATGGACTTTTTCCAGCCACTTCTATTGTATTCAGTACTTTGGGATGGCTCTGTAAACAGATGAAGCCAATAATGTATTAACAGTACCAACTGAGAGAAAGTATGGTTAACTGAGGTTACTAAAAACAAAAGGCAATTCAAATCAATTGGCAATCTACAAAAAGAGTTAAAGATTTTAAAAGCTATTATTAAAATTGCTATATTGGTCTATTGTGTTATGTTCTTTGTTTATTTCTTAATGCTTCGGGTGCCCTTAGAACAAGCTTGATAATAATAATAATAACCAGATTGTTTATCTCTAGTAAGAACTCATAGCACATGTTCTTTTAAGGAAAAGAGTTGAAAAGAACAGAATAAACCACCTTTGTGGCTACTCCATTGTGTTTCAGAAATGGGAATAAGTAGATCCTTTGGTCAAATTTCAGTTTCATTTACAATAGTCACATTGTACTAGTTTAACTTATGCCCAGAGAAAACAAGTCTCAGTGTAGATAATGTGGGTGAGTCTGTCTGCTTTCCCCTTAGCCTGGGTCCCAGCGTGAATGAGCCATGGAGGCCGTGACTCTGTTGTTCCCTTAGTTGGTTTTACTTACTGTGTGCCCCTCATAGTATGACTGTTTCACTGTGTGATTTTTTTTTTTAACAACATGGTCCATAAAAATAAGCCAACAACAGCAAAAAATAATATGTTGCCAACTACTAGAAGCACTGACTGTACCATAATCACTTAAAATAGTATATGTTAGTCTCTAATGGTTTCTCTAGTGTCAATAAATATGCAATTTCTGCCTTAAATGTTAGCTTTAGAAGTAAGTCTGTTGTAAGATGTGACTCCTCTATGTTGTGTGCCTGTTACTGTCCAGGCCTCGTGACAGGCGTTCAGTGAATTAAAATTTGGCTTTCACCTTCTGTTAATCCATAGTCTTCATAACTTAAAAGTAAGGACAACTGTAGGTAATGGGAGAAGGGAAAGTTAAATAGATAAATGCTAATAAGTTGCTGTAAGATGACCCCAAGCGGTTTATTTCAGGTTTTATGTCAGCTTAATAAACCAGGAATCATTCGATTTTTGAACATCATCGTATGTGTAGAAGGGATTTGTTGAACTCGAGGTGGGAGGGTAGGGGGTGCTGGTAGCTGACAGAGCTGGAAGTAAGAATTTCTGCTGTGAAAGTTCTCAGATGACTAGTCTTGACGGTGCTCACTTGAATACATTGTTTTCATTGTGCTGTCCTTACATTATATGTGATGTTTCTCTTTAGGTTTCTGTGTATGCAGTACCAGAAAAGATTGGTCAAGTTCACCATGCCTTGGAAACAACTGTGAAACTGCTTGAGTTTTATCAAAACTACTTTGAAATTCAGTACCCACTTAAGAAATTGGGTAAGAATCAAACAGTGCCTCTGACTTTCACAACTATAACATGGTTAGAAAGAGCTTTTGCCCAGGTTTTTTTTGTTTGTTTATTTTTTGTGTTTTGGGTTTTTTTAATCAGAAACATTGTTAGTGTTTTACAAATTTGGGCCAGTATGGTTAAGTAGTGGGTTAAGCAGCCACTGGCATCTTATATCGGAGAGCCAGTTCAAGTCCCAGCCAATCTACTTCCAATCTAGCTTCCTGCTCAGGAATGTTTGGAAGGTGGCTCAAGTACTTCTTGGCTCCTGCTGACCATGTGGGAGACTTGGATGGAATTCCTGGCTTGAACCCTATTCTGACTCTTGTGTACATTTGGGGAGTGAACCAGAGGACGGAGGATCTCAGTCTCTATCTGTCTCTTCATCTCTCTCTGTTGCTCTGCCTTTCAAATAAATAATCTTTTCTTTTTTAAAAAAAAAATTAGAGATCTACAGAATTTAAGAAAAAAAATTGTCACTATGAAGATTATTAAAAATGTATTTGAACTTAAAGCCTAAGAAGGTGTTTGGCCTAGGTCGCCACTTGGGATGCCTGCATCTCCTATCAGAGTGCCCAGTTCAGGTCCTGGTTCCTCTGCTTCTGATCCAGCTTCCTGCTAATGTGTGCCCTGGAAGGCAGCAGATGATGGCCCAAAAACCTGGGTCCCTGCCACCCACATAGAAGACCCAGATAGAGTTCAGAGCTCCTGACTTTGCCTGGCCCAGGCCAGGCTGTTGTAGGTATTTGGAGAGTAAATCAGCAGTTGGAACAATCTCTTTCTTTCTCTCTCTCTCTCGCTCGCTCTCTCTCTCTTTCTTTCTCTCTCTCTCTCTCTCTCTCGTTTCTTCCTCTGCCTTTCAAATAAAATGGGGGGACAAAACCCCACTGAGAAGTTTGTGGGATTGTCACAAAGGTGTCAGATAAGTAGAAGCCAGCCTAGTCTTAGTCTGGAGTCTGATTCTAACTTCTGAGAAAATCCTAATCAAATCATAAAAACTTTATAACAGGAGCTCAGGAAAGCATCAGGAGGCTGGTCCCAGAACCTCATCCTCCTGGTTCTGGGAAGTTGGTCCGTTGTGAAGGAACTGGGTTTTTTCCTTCACTAAGGGACAATGAAACAGTGACTGACAGGGCTTGGTCAGGTCTTCCTCAGCTGGTGGATGAGAGAGCAGTATGCAAAGCTAGTGCAAGGATGGTTCCATTTGTTAGGAGCACAACGAGAGAAGCAGTGGATAGCGCATTTGATTTTACTGGGGCGCGCCTCCGGTGAGAGGAGAGGTGATCACTGCTTTCCTCTTATGTCCAGATTTGGTGGCTATTCCTGACTTTGAAGCAGGAGCAATGGAAAATTGGGGTTTGCTCACCTTCCGAGAAGAGACACTTCTGTATGACAACAATACTTCTTCAGTGGCAGACAGAAAACTGGTCACTAAAATCATCGCTCATGAGCTGGCCCATCAGGTAATAGCGATCAAGGCTGTTGACATCTCATTCCTCTGGTCTCTTAGAGTTTAAACATACATTTAGGTGCTAACACTAACAGACACTGTGGTCTAGAGTTAGAATATATAATAGATGACAATCAGCGTTTTTAAAATACTGTCTTTCATGATAAAAAGATGCTTTTTTTTTTTTTTAGCAAGAACTTAATTTTCTGGTGAAAACATTATGTTTGTAAGGACTTTAAAGCATTTTTACATCCATTATATCACCTCACAGCATCTGTAAGGTGGGTGGTAATCCCATTTTATGGATGTGGAAACTGAGACTTCCATACATGACTTGCCCAAAGTCACACCACCATCAAGTGGCTGCACTGGGCCTTGAAGAGCCACTGTCTGCTCAAGATGTCTTTCCCCACCTCTAATAATTCACAGCTGCTTTGTCTCTGACAGATGCCAGCTGCTCAGTATAATTTTCTGGGGGAAGCATCCTTTTTCCCTAAGCTATGCTCTCTTCTGACAGCTCTTGAACTGTAGTTGGAACTCGATCTGATTTTTCTTCTCCTGCTAGAACTAGATTCTGTATTCATTGGGAAAGGTTGAGGGAATTCTGCATGACATGGAGAATAAGAAAATCCTCTGGTCACCCAGATCCCCTTCCTGCCCCACGCCTTGTCTCCTGTGCCCTGTGTGGGTGCTTGTCAGAGTCGGGTGTGGATGTCATGCAGGTGGCAGGATGGGAAGGAAGAGCAGAAGCGCTCTGCCTGGTCTACTCCCTCACCTCACACACGTTGTGTGCGCTGCTCCGTAGCCCCTGTGAGCATTCGTGAGCAGCTGGCATGGAGGCAGGTGGAGGCTGTTCCAAATGGTCGCGTAGATGCATCGACTTTGGGGGATCTCCTTGGGTCTGTTACTTCTCAGGCCAACCAGCACAACTCACCTCTTAATGACTTATAAGTCATCCTCCTCTGAAATACTTTTTAAGATAGTATCTTAGAAAACTATGCTATTGTACTTCTCAAAGGTGTTTTTATTTCACTGTCTTGTTAACTCCATGTTTTGCTGCTGATTTGACATAAGCTCCAGGCACACTGACTGAAGTTCATACCCTGTAGCCATTTATTTCAAGAAATTTTGAGATATACTTTTTTGGGAGAATCTAATGTCATTCTTTTTTCCTTTTTATTACCTCATGGAAGAAAACACTTAAAAATCTTTTTATATCATTTGTGTGTATATAGGGCAATTTCCTAAGGAATGTTTGAATTCTGGTTTGAATCATGCAAAACTGTCTTCATCTTTGGCAACTATGAGAAACGTGAAGTAAAAACACTCTAATAATAGGAAAATCTCTTACGTAGACACTCATTTTTTAGTTGTAGATAACAATGGAAAATAGTCTTACTGACTTGATAGTAGAAGGTAAAGAATTTCCTTTTCTAGACAATCTCATTTTTTTGAAGTGGCTTAAAAAGTCATTTCTCCAGCATGCTGACATGTTTGCTAAATTGACAGATGTGCTAATAAATCAATATATAAATAGTTTTTCTTGTTTTCCCATTTAATTAAAATAAAATGTTAAAACTTTAATTTTGTTTCATGTAAATTATAAACTTTGTCACTCTTAAATTAATTTGAATATAGTTTGTTTTAGCTATTATACCCATGTATTTTTAAGATATTGTAATCTTATATGGACAATTATTCTGACAGTTAAACCAGTTATTAGAAAGTCCCTGAGAATGTAAATATTCTGTTGCTTAGTAGTTTGTTTTTCCCACAGTGGTTTGGTAATCTGGTGACAATGCAGTGGTGGAATGATCTATGGCTAAATGAAGGTTTTGCCACCTTTATGGAATATTTCTCTTTGGAAAAAATATTCAAAGAGCTCTCCAGTGTGAGTATAGTGTTTCTTTGGCTTATGAATACTAGGAGGAAAAATGGTTAAATAATATTTGCTATGTATTTTCTGTGCACTTGGGGAAATGAAAATGTTTCCAGAAAGCTATAATAAAATTGACCCTTCTTACTGATATCAACATCTTTCAAAATTTTGTAACAAAATTATCCTTTTGTTTATTGATGTATTTTATTGAAAGATGAAATTACATGAGATCATTTCACATTTTTGTTATTAAGGAAGATATTTTAATTTGCTTTACTACTTTTTTTTTTTATCAGATGTGGCTCTTCTGTTTGAAAAAGTACAGATAAGGTCAGAAAGACTCTTTGGCAAAATGGTTTTTTTTTTTTTTTTTTTTTTTTTTTTTTTTGATAGGCAGAATTAGACAGTGAGAGATAGAGACAGAGAGAAAGGTCTTCCACTGGTTCACCCCCAAATGGCCGCTATGGCTGGCACTGCACCAATCCGAAGCCAGGAGCCAGGTGCTTCCTCCTGGTCTCCCATGCGGGTGCAGGGCCCAAGCACTTGGGCCATCCTCCACTGCCTTCCCGGGCCACAGCAGAGAGCTGGACTGAAAGAGGAGCAACCGGGACAGGATCTGGCGCCCCGACAGGGACTAGAACCCGGGGTGCTGGCGCTGCAGGTGGAGAATTAGCCTAGTGAGCCACGGTGCCGGCCTGCAAAATGTTTTTAGACTTTGTATAGATTTTTCAAGTTCAGTGATTTTTATGTAAATAATGCCCCTCTATTATCACAGTGTACATCCTTGTAATAACGGTATACAGGTTGAGTACAAATAATTTGCCTTCTTTAGGTAAAACCATATTTTGGGCCCTTTTCCAAAGATTTGGAATATTCCATTGTGAAGAGGCATAATAATAGTGCTGTCACTGTGTTATTAGACTCCCTGGAGATGGGTCTGATACTTAGGGATGTTCAGACTCACCGGGTTGTGATGGGACAGATACCTCCTAAATTACCCAAGTAGTCAGGAAAGTAAAGATCCCCTCCAACCCTAAAATGCTGTGACTTTCTGTTTGACTTTCCAGAGATGAGAGCCAAGGCTGCTGTCATACAATACTTTTAGAGTGTTCAATTTGAAATTTTTGCATAGGACTTGTTAAAAAATTTCAAGTACTGTGAGAATTAATATTGAGCTACAGTACTAAGCAAAGTATTCTAAACCTGTATATGCTGTTTAATTAAGCAGTGAGATACACAGTATCACCACTGGGTGGTGCCCAGAATATTTAAAAACTGCTATATATTCTTCCGGAGCTCATCTGCTGAGCTCTCAAAACAATACTTTGTGTTTAAGTGATATTTTATTTAACATAAATAAACCTCAGTTAAGAGAAATGTATATGAATGGACTTCAAAATGCTTGTGGAGAAATGGAACCATTAGATAGGTTTATTTGGGGGCAGAAAATTTTTGAAATACATAGTTTTTTCATTGTGAACTTTTTGAAGATCCACTCCTATTATCTTAATAGAAACCCAGGCTTGCTTTATGAGAAATTACCTTAAGGACCAGTTTTTGTTCTTTTTTTTCCCCCCAATTTCAAATTCTATTTAACAAATACACACACTGACATTTTTAGAATAGTCAGGTTGGATATCCAGTTTGGCATGTGTTTAGTAAAATTTACTCTCATGCTGTTAGAATATGCTTATTTTTGTGTGGCCAGGTTATAATTGTATGTTTTAATTTAAGGAATATACGTGACGCTCACAGTCTTCCTGTATTTTCAAAAGTTTATATCCTGAAGTTTGGCAAAACTGCTGTTTTTTTTAAATAATAATTTTAAACAGTAATTGGGCTGATTCCTATCATGCTAATCTGCCTTTGGTACTGTTCATGATACCCTACTCTGTTTCATTTTTTGCTAGTATGAAGATTTCTTAGATGCTCGATTTAAAACCATGAAGAAAGACTCCTTGAACGCATCTCATCCAATATCATCATCTGTTCAGTCTTCAGAACAAATAGAAGAAATGTTTGATTCCCTTTCCTATTTTAAGGTATTGCTGTGTATGAGAAAGTACCTGGAGTAGGTTTCAGATTAATTTCAAATGAGAGCAAGATACATGATTGAGATTATTTTAAATATTAAATGAGTGTTTCTGTCAAGTATCCTGTTAACTTTAAAATGTTTAAGCACTCAAACTCATTTGAATCTTGGTCTTATTTTCTTCTTTTTTACACTGTTCCTTTTTTTAAAATTCTGTGAGTAGTATTCCACTCAGTTAATCAGATCTTAAAGTAGTACATTTCCGAAAGCTGGTTTACTCACAGATCCATAGGTAGGATATGTGCAGGGAAGGATTCTAAACCAGCCCTTGGCTGTATCACTCTGAACTTAGGGTGTTCTAAAGTTAGGACTGCCAAAACAAGTAAGCAGAAGAAGATTTTTAAGACTTGAAGATTATATTGCAGGATCAGACTCCAGGTTTGGGGCTGAAGAGAGAACAGAAAATTAGAAATCTGTTAGGGTCACCAAAAGGACTAGGGGTATCAGCGATATTCACATTTGTGTTGTGGCTTATTTGCCTCCTTATCTTGGAGATCAGATTAATTGGTTAAAAAGTTGAATTCCTGTGCTAGATGGAAAAGAGTTCCAGTCTGTGTCATCCGAATGCCCGATGTTCAGATGTTGGATACTTGGGAGGCAATGAAGAAGTATTTGTGCCAGATGAGTGGTATGTGGAATTTCTGCCTGGGTTGAGGAAGAGAAACTTTTTGCAGGAAAATGGAAATTAAAATTAAATAATAAGATTATAAGTAAAGAGGGATTGGAAAAGCTGGGGAGGACAGGAGTGGAACAGTGGGGTCTGCAAAGAAAAAGATAAGAATAGGCAAGGAGTTTCTGTTAGAGTAAGTGTCTGACAGCAGTAGAAGCTGCAAGTGGAGTAGGGGAGAGATGAGAAAGGTAGTACAGGGCCCAGTTGCAGAAGGTTCTGAAAGCCTTAAGGAATGTGGACACTTTTCTGTAAGCAACAGGAAGCTTTGGAAGATTTTTGAACTAGTTAGGAACCAGGTTGGTTTCAGTTTATAAAGAGATTGAAGTGGTGAGAGAACTGAAGTCAGGAAACGGCTGCTGAAGTGCAGGCATGAAATGAGGGGTGGGAGAGAGGGTAGAGAGGAAGCCGTGGGTGTAACAACACTGAGCGGGGCAAGTGCTCAATTCAGTGGTGATAGGGTAAGGCAGTTAAAGGAGGAGGCAGAAATGTTTCCAGGTTTGAGCCTGACTCAGGGAGACTTACAGTGCTGTTAACAAACAAGGAAATCAGGAATTGAGCTATATTTTAACTATTACACATTAGTCCTTCATTTCCCACAGTTTCACCATCTGTGATTTTGGCTACCCATTGCCCAAAAATATTAAATAGAAAATTCCAAAAATAAACAATTAATATATTTTAAATTGCATGCCCATTTTGAGAAACATAAAATTTTACACTGGGGGCTGGCACCGTGGTGCAATGGGTTAATCCTCCGCCTGCAGCGCTGGCATCCCATATGGGCACCAGTTCTAGTCCCGGCTGCTCCTCTTCCAATCCAGTTCTTTGCTGTGGCCTGGGAAAGCAGTAGAAGATGGCCTAGGTCCTTGGGCCCCTGCACTGGCATGGGAGACTGGGAAGAAGCACCTGGCTCCTGGCTTCGGATTGGTGCAGCTCTGGCCGTTGCAGCCATATGGGGAGTGAACCAACAGGAAGGAAGACCATTCTCTCTGTCTCTCCCTCTCATTGTCTGTAACTCTACCTCTCAAATAAATAAATAAAAATCTTAAAATAAAAAATAAAATCTTACACTGCCCTACTCCATCCTGCTTGGAATGTTAAATCACCTCGCTGACCAGCACATCCACACGGTCACCTCATAGCCTCCTTAATGAACAAACTGTCGAGGTATTGATACTGCAGTGCGTGTGTTCAGGTAACCCTCACTTAACAATGGCTCTCAGACTTGAGTAATGATGCTGAGAATCTGAAAATGCCAAAGAGAAACCACAGAGTGCTTCCTTGGGGTGAAAAAGTGAAGGTTCTCAACATAATAAGGAAAAGGAAAAAATTGTACATGGAGGTTGCTATGATCTATAGTACAATAAGATACTTTGAGAAAGAGAGGGGAACCATGTTGAAACAACATTTATTGCAGTATGGTGCTATTATTCTATTTTATTAGTAGTTCTTATTTGTCTAATGTATAAATTAAACTATCAAAAGTATGTATGGGAAAAAAATAACCCATACTATAGGTTTGGGTACTCTCAGGCACAGAAGTTCTTTCAGGATTGGTTGATGACAGCTCTGTTTTTGACCCCCTACCCTCTAGCTCCAGAAATCAGTGTCATGTGTTCATGTGGTTTCTGCTGCATACATAACCCTGTCAATATGGAAACTACATATTTCTTAATTGGGATCTGGCAAATTCCTACACAATTGAGAAAAATAGGGTACTAGATAATTGATCAGTATTTCGTACAAGAAGAAGTAAATGCCAGTAGGGAAATATAAGATACACATATCTGTTTGGTCTTCATAATTACCAAGCCTAATTCTGATGTTGGATGTCCTATGAGAACTCATTCACTCAACAGATCTTGCAAATGCCCACCATATGTCATACATCAGGGGAAAAGGTGGGATGTGTCCCTTCTGTGGAGCTTCCATTTTAGCAGTCAGAAATACAGATGGACATAGTACAATCAACAACAGATGTTGTGTACGGCAGGTAAAATGACAATGATGAAAGAAATGCTGTTTTTGTTTTTATTTATTTATTTTCATTTTATTTGAAAGAGAGAGATGGAGAGAGATCTCCCATCTGCTGGTTCGCTCCACAAATCCCCACAACAGGCAGGCTGGGCCAGGCTAAGCCCAGGAATCCAGAATTCCATTAAGCTCTCCCAGGTGTGTGGCAGGGACCCAGATACTTGAGCCACCATCTGCTGCCTCCCAGAGTGCATGCTAGCAGGAAGCTGGATGGGAAATGGAATGGCTGGGCCTCAAAGCAGGAACTCCAGCAGAGGATGCAGGCATCCCAAGCAGCAATTTTAAGCATTGCGCCACATGCCTGCCCTAAAAAAAGGCTGTTTTATACAACGTGATTAGGGAAGACCACTTGTATAGTGACATTTGTATACCTTTTGAGGAGTGAGGCATGAGGCATGTGGGTTTGGAGGAGAGGAATGGTTCAGACGGAGGATGTGATCAGTATATGGAGCTTGTGTGTAGAAGAGAGGAAGTTTGCCAGGCCTGAGACTGCTGTCCTTCAAAAGGCCAGCTTGCACCTGGCCTGGCACCTGGGAACTTGGATTTTGAGAAAATTCCTATTGTGCTATGGTAAGAGTGATTTATTGTACCTAAACTGTATAAACAATATAGTGGGTATGGAGCATCTGCTATTCTTTTGGAAGTCTTGAATTTTGGTTTGTGCTAGGTAAGGTAGCTCCATGACTAGCCCCTAGTGGAAACTCAGAGTGCTAACTCTAATGCACATCCTTGTGTTGACAACGTATCACCCATGTTATCTCAACTTGCTAAAGGAGTTGAAGACATCTGGTATGACTCTGCTGGGAACTTGGAAGCTTGTGCCTGGTTTCCTCTGGACTTTGACCATGTGCCTTTCACTTTGTATCTTTTCACTCTGTAGTTAATTATCGTGGTGAATGTGACTATATGCTGAATGTTGTGAGTCCTCATAGCCTAACATCTAATCTGTGACTGGTTTTAGTGACCCTGACACAGCTTGAGATCAGAGATTGTCTTGCATGTTCAAACACCAGCAAGGATCGCTTCTCGGCCTTTTGGCTAAGACCAAACACCAGCAAGGAGCCAATGTATCTGGAGTAGAGTAAGCAGAGGAGAAAGCAGTAGGTAAAGTCAGCAATTCTAAGGGCCCAGATTGTTTTAAGGTCTACTCAGCCAGGATGCGGATGTTGATTTTCTTCTAAGTGAAATGGAAAGCCACTTGATCGGGGAAGCACCTCGAAGTGGCTTGTTTTTGAAGAGATCACTCTAGTCTTCAACAGCACATGGAGTCAGGATGGACTGGGGTGGTGTTGTGAAGGTGATGTAGTTGGACTTGGAATGTATTGTGAAAGTTGACCCAGTAAAATGTGCTGATGAACTAGATGTGGAATGTTAGAGAGGACTGAAGGGTAACTTAAGGATTTTGCCTACACAACTAGAAGAATGAGTGGCTATTTCCTGAAATGGAGAAGACTGCCGGAGGAGTAGATTCAGGGCAAGAAGAAAAAATGTTCAAGTTTTGAGTATGAGATCTGCCTTAGACATAAAAGTGCTTGCGAACAGTTGCATGTGAGTCTGGAGTTTGATTACATATATGAATTGGGGAGTCATTCAGTATCTCTGGATCAACTAAGAAGTGAAGGTAGATAGTGAAGAAAAGATGTCCAAATATCAAACACAGGGCACCCTAAAGTTTAGTCATTTGGAAGATGAGGCTGTGGCAAAAGAGACTGAGGGGGATGACTGGAGAACAGAGGGGGAATTAGGCGAGGTGTGTCTTACACAAAGGCATGAAGACATTAAAGGAAACTTGGATGATTAGTTTTATCCAATGCTGCACTGGGTTAGTAATGTTAGTCTGAGGTTGGGCACCAAGAAGTTCTCCAGTAACATCAATAAGAGCATTTCTTTTTTCTTTTTTTTCTTTTTTCTTTTTTTTTTTTTTTTTTTTTTTGACAGGCAGAGTGGACAGTGAGAGAGAGAGAGACAGAAAGGTCTTCCTTTTGCCGTTGGTTTACCCTCCAATGGCCGCCGCGGTTGGCGCGCTGCAGCCGGCGCACCGCGCTGATCCGATGGCAGGAGCCAGGGGCTTATCCTGGTCTCCCATGGGGTGCAGGGCCCAAGGACTTGGGCCATCCTCCACTGCACTCCCTGGCCACAGCAGAGAGCTAGCCTGGAAGAGGGGCAACCGGGACAGAATCTGGTGCCCCGACCGGGACTAGAACCCGGTGTGCCGGCGCCACAAGGCGGAGGATTAGCCTAGTGAGCCACGGCGCCGGCCAATAAGAGCATTTTTAATGGAGTGGTGGTTAGCAGATGACTCAGGAAAAAAATGGAGATGGCAAACAGGGAGCAAGAAATAGGGTGACAACTGAAGGAGGCAGGAAGGTATGGGAAGCTGGGGAATCTCTTGTTTGTGTGGAATTAGGAACATTTACTAGTTATTGCATTGCTGGTGGGAATTTTACAATACAGAGGGAAAGTTGGTGATGTAGGAGAGGAGAGCTTATTGGGATCAAGAATGAGTAGTTAAATTTATAGAACAAGAGTAGCTATGATGTCTACATAAATGAGAGAATTTAGTTATGTGTACTGATGATCTTGTTAAGTTAAAGTGCTACACTGTTATCAGAAGTAACATTGACTCAGAAATTACTTGAGTGCCTACCAGCAGGCGTGGTAGTCGGCATTGTTCTAGTTATTTTAGTTGAACTTTTCAGTTTTTCCCTCAACTAGCATACAGTCTAGAAGAAGAAATGAATATAGGAGAGGTGCACGAAGTGAAAAAAATTGAAGATGGGGAAATATGATTGCTATTTTGAGTTAGGAAAGGCTTTCCAGAGGAAGTGATTGAAGTTCGGGAGTGAGGAGGTGTACGTGAGTGCTGCAGTGTGGCGTGGCAGCGTGCCTGACCGGAGGATCCCTGCGTGCCTGCTGCCCTAGACTTTGATCAGTTCCAAACGTACCTGAAGTGACTGTGCAGGAAGAACAGAGGTCCTAGTTACTTCAACAACGTGATGTACCAAAATGGGAAAGTCACAGACTGCCTGGTCTAGAGACGAGAGCTCAGCTGATTTGTTGTGTCTCCAGCAGTGTGTGCCCATGAATTCAACGGGTACCTGAACCACTGAAGATGGGAATGGAAAAGCACAGAAAACAGGGCTTGTTTTTCTATTGGACATTTATGTATCAAAAATACTTAGCTTTTCAACACCAGCACTGACAGAGTACATACACTGGCAGCACACAGATTGGCTCATGGTAGAATTAGTGCACTTGGGAGTCTGCTTCATTCATTCTTTTACAAATCCCTTAAATAATTTTCATGCAGTTTGGACATAGTCTACATCTAGCTATCTGAGACTAAATAACAGTCTGTTATAACTGGGTTCTTTGTATGGAGGTATATGTGTATGATGGTCAGTGTATTCTGAATTTTAAATTCTTAATCCTATAACTTCTAATTGTCATTTCTCCCCTTTTCCTCAATTTATTTTTACATAGGGAGCCTCTCTCTTGTTGATGCTGAAGACGTACCTTAGTGAGCATGTATTTCAGCATGTGATTATTCTTTACCTGCACAATCACAGCTATTCATCCACCCAGAGTGACGATCTGTGGGATAGTTTTAATGAGGTAAGTATCTTGAATACATTACTTACCTCTTAGAGTAAGACAGCAGAAATTCTTTTTTTTTTTTTTAAAGATTTGTTTATTTGAGAGGCAGAGTTACAGACAGAAGGAGAGACAGAGATCCTCCATCCGCTGCCCCACTCCCCGAATGACCACAATGGTCAGAGCTGGGCCAATCTGAGGCGAGGAGCCAGGAGCTTCTTCGGGTCTCCCATGCAGGTGCAGGGGCCCAAGCACTAGGCCATCTTCCAGTGCCTTCCAAGGCCGTCAGTAAGGGATCAGAAGCACAGCAGTTGGGACTCGAGCTGGCGCCCATGTTGGGTACCAGTGCTGCCAGCGATGGCTTAACCCACTATGCCACAGCACCGGCCCCAGGAATTCTTTTTATATTCTTATCACATATGAAAACAATTCTACAGTACCGAGAATATTTCTTCAAGAGAAAGAGGGGATGGAGCTTAAGACACAGGTATTGATGCACAGGGCACCGAGGCTGAGCCCACAGCAGGGAGCACTGCTCCAGCTGCTGAGACGAACGTGTGTGGCCCTGTGGAGCCGTGTTCGTCGCACACCTTACTCTCCAGGCTGGTTCTGTAGGACAGGGAAAGTTGTCTTCTCTGTATTAATGGGTATTATGTATTTCTGTTATTTGATTGCTTTTCCAAAGGCCTCTTTTCCTGTTTGTCTTTTTTTTTTTCCCCCTGGTTTTTCTTCATGACTATCTTCTGCCCACGGAGTCTTGCCTTTTGTGGCCTTGGCCCTCTCGAGTAGATGACATGTCTCAGTGTAACCACCAGAGGCTGCCTGCCTTCGGGTTCTGCTGGGGCTGCTGATGTCCTCATTGGCAGTGTGATGAGGAAGCACACCTGAGCCGACCTGCCTCACGCGTGTGTGCCGGCCACACAGTCCTGACGAGGCATTGCGTTTGGGGCCCTGATCTGCATCAGTGTTTCTACATGCTTTGTTTGCAAATTTGATGGACATTCTAGCCATATTCTCCAGAAAAATCACAGATGTGCAAAATGCCCCATACAGTGGCAGCAGAGTTTGTGGACGCTGGCCGAAGAACCCCTGCTCTGGCCTTTTCAGTGTGTTCTTTCTGCCTGCTTGCCCGCTCCCAACTCTTATGTTAACCCCTTGGCCAGAAGGTGCACCTTCCTTGCTGGCAGTGCTGAGTTCTTTCAAGAGGCCTCCGTTCTTGGGACCTCACAGTTGCTTCCATACCTTTGTTTTTTCTTGGATCATGTAGCAGCATTTCAGTTAAGCCATGTTATTTACACTCCTAGTCTCTTGCCTTCCTCCTTGACCATGGCTTTTGCATCATGGTGTTGTCCTGCCGTAACCTAGTCCTTAACATGGTCAGGTTTTTCAGCATCCACATCAGAGTACTCACTGGCCTTTTTATTTTGGTACTTTTTCAAACACCCAAGAGCCCCTTACTTTTGGATGAGCTTGTTTTCTTCCCAGCCTGTGGTCCAGAAAGAAGTAGGTCAGAGCCATTAGAAATACAAGATTCATACATAGCTCGGTGAGTTTAGGAATTTGTTCCATTCATTTGTGCTTTGAACAAATACAGGTGTGGTGACTGAGGTAAGACCTACTATAGTGGAGCAATTACCAATTTAGGGACACAATGACTGAGTTGCTTGCAAGTTGTTCATGGACTGCTTCTTCATCATTGATCCTGGATGTGCAGGGGCAGTGGGCTCCAGCAGGTCTGTGACCTCTGATACCAGATTCTATGTTTGTCAATAAGTTTGTGTATTTTCTGGAAAAAAGGTCTGTGACCATCAAAAAAGTTTACTTTGTTGTCCACAGAGACTCAACATTAATGCCACTGACCTGTTTCTCTCAGTCTTCTGCTGTTGCTGCTTTTTGGTATTCCCACAGTGTTAATCTCTAAAAGATTTAATGTTTGTCATGTGGCCAATGCAGAATCAAGAGAAACCTCGGCTCAGCCGATTCATAGGGTTGAGTAGCAGGGGCTGGCACTGTGGTAGCAATGCTTCCAACTCTAGACTGCCATCTGGTATGTCTTCTGATGGTGGTATTGTGGCCTCAGAGACTACTTGTGCTGTTTTAGGGATTTTAATCTTCATGAGTTTGGGGGTTTTTAATCTTAGTGAATTCTCAGTTGGTTGGTCTCACAGGTGCTGCTCTTCAACATAGTGAGTGTCAACGCCCTTCCATGTGGCTTACCCTGTGCCAGAGTTCTTTCCTTCCAGCAGCTGCTTGTTAACCTACCTGAGAATGTAAACCCAGTTTAGCATCTATGCTTCTTAACTATGTTAGCGTTACATGAGGTCTTCATAGAACGTGGTCAGGAAGGGAGAGTTGGGTACAAATCAAAGTGTCAATCTTTCTAATTTTTATCTCTAAACAAAAGTAATTCATTCTTTTTTTACAGGTTACAAATGGAACATTAGATGTAAAGAAAATTATGAAAACCTGGACCCTGCAGAAAGGATTTCCATTAGTAACTGTTCAAAGAAAAGAAAAGCAACTTTTTGTAAAGCAAGAGAGATTCTTTTTAAATATGAAGCCTGAAATTCAGCCTTCAGATGCAAGGTACCTGCGTCTTTCTTTCTAAGCCATCTCTTTCACATCCCAGGTTACAGTTTTTAAATGTCCTGTAATCATAAGTCCTTGTGAAACCTATTATCCCTGAGAATCACTTAAAAATTTCCACTTCCTTTCCTTAAAAAAAAAAAAAAAAAACCAACAAATCATGTGTAACAGCTGAAATATTAGAAACAGTAATGATCTTCCAATATTTTCTTTACAGCTACCTTTGGCATATTCCACTATCCTATGTTACGGATAGAAGAAATTATTCGGAGTATCAGTTGGTATCGTTACTGGACGAGAAATCAGGTTTGACTATACTTGACTCTTTTCTCTAAGAAATTGGAAATGACAGAGTTGTAAAAATCTGAGCAAAGAGCGGAGAGGGGATTGCGGTTACCAGTATGCTCACTGTCTGAAAAAGTTTTATGAACTGGTTTTATATCCAAGGTATGAAAATCTACCTTCAAGGGGCAGGCTGTGGCAGGTGCATTGTTGTTGTTGTTTTTGTTTGTTTTGTTTTGTTTTTCATTTATTTGACAGAGTTAGACAGTGAGAGAGAGAGACAGAGACAGAGAGAAAGGTCTTCCTTCCATTGGTTCACCCTCCAAATGGCCGCTATGGCCGGCACGCTGTGCTGATCCGAAGCCAGGAGCCAGGTGCTTCCTCCTGGTCTCCCATGCAGGTGCAGGGGCCCAAGCACTTGGGCCATTCTCCACTGCCTTCCTGGGCCACAGCAGAGAGCTGGACTGGAAGAGGAACCACTGGGACTAGAACACAGTGTCCAGATGGGATGCCGGCACCACAGGTGGAGGATTAACCAAGTGAGCCACGCACCGGCCCCAGCTGCATTGTTTTTTAAAATATTTATTTCTTTGAAAAGCAGAGTTATAGGGAGGGAGGGAGGTAGAGAGAAAATCTCCCATCTGCTGGTTCACTCCTCAAATGGCCACAACAGCCAGGGCTGGACCAGACTGAAACTAGGAGCCAGGAGCTTCCTTTAGGTCTCCCACTTAGATGCGGGGGCCCAAACATTTGGGCTATCATCTGCTGCTTTCCCAGGCGCATTAGCATGAAGTTGGATCAGAAGTGGGGCAGCTGGGGCTCGAACCGTTGCCCACATGGAATACCTGTGTTGCAAGCGGCAGCTTTACCTGCGGTGCCAAAACACTGGCCCTGGAACTGCATTTTAACAAACACCCTTAATGTTTCTTATGCATAATAAAGGTTAGTGCATGACCTAGATTGAGAGTAAATAAATAATTATTAAAAATGTCCTGCAGATGTAGCCTGTGTTTTTTGGTAAAGAGGAAATGTGGCAGGAAACAGTCATGGTAAGGAGGGGAAACAGGAAAATGTAAAGGTGATACAGGATCAGAAGATCCAAAATCTGAAAGGCTCCAAACTCTGAGAGACTCCAAAATCCAAAAGCGTTGAGCTCCTGCATGTTGTGTATCAGGTCACAGGTTTCAGATTAGGAATTCAGAACTCCGAGAAACCCCCACCAAGGTCACTGACATCATACGTAAGAGTGTTAGTTGTTAAATTAACAACAGGAGTCACTGTACTCTAACTTCCCATATGAGACCTCTGACCTCAATGAATTGTATTATGAGAGCTAACTGTAAAACTTGTTCTCAAACAGTTCTTGAGTGTGTGTGTGCACAAATTGTTGAAATCTTTACTTAGTATAGAGTTGGTCTTCTGTGTATAAAGTTCATTGAAAATGGATCCTAAAGGAGAGTGGGACTGGGGAGGGGAGAGGGAACAGGAGGAGGGGTGGGAAGAATCACTATATTCCTAAAGTTGTACATATGAAATTTGCATTCCTGAAATAAAAGATTTCTTTTGCAGTGGGGAGGGGGTGGGGGTGGAGAGGAAACCCTGACAAAATCTGAGACGCTGTGGTCCCAAGCCTGTCAGATAAGGAATCCTCATCCTGTGTGTGCTGGCCAGCAAGGAGGCTGTGAAAGCAATTAAATCGTAGTTTCTGACCACCTCTTAAATACCGCTCTGAAGTCCATTCAGTTTGTGTCCTAACAGAACATAGAGCTTTTGGGTTCTGTAGGACTTACTAGTGATGTTTTAGATTTATAAAAAAGGGAAAGTTTCTTGTTTGAATTTGGATCTCAGGTTCAAGCTTCCATTTTTGAGAGGTGGGTAAAGCTTATGGGCAAGGAATGAAGGGATTTTAGAGCTGGTTTGCATGATTCTCTTCTTTTTACTTTCTTTTTTTATTTATTTATTTGACAAATAGAGTTAGACAGTGAGAGAGAGAGAGAGAGAGAGAGAGAAAGGTCTTCCTTTTGTTGGTTCACCCCCCAAATAGCCGTTATGGCCGGAGCTATGCCGATGTGAACCCAGGATCCAGGTGTTTCTCCTGGTCTCCCATGCGGGTGCAGGGCCCAAGCATTTGGGCCATCTTCCACTGCACTCCTGAGCCACAGCAGAGAGCTGGACTGGAAGAGGAGCAACTGGGACAGAACCAGGACTAGAACCTGGGATGCCAGCGCTGCAGGTGGAGGATTAACCAAGTGAGCCACGGCGCCGGGCCGAGAGATCTTTCATCCACTGATTTACTCCCTAGATAGCCACAGTTGCCAGCCTGGAAGTCCATCCAGGTCTCCCACAGGGGTGGCAGAGACTCTCATACTCGAGTCATCGTCTGCCTCCTATGATGCACATTGGCAGGAAGCTGCATCAGAAGCAGAGCAGCCAGCACTGGAACTGGCATTCAGGCAGCAGCTTAATCCCCTGCACCATAATGCCCACTCCCGGTGCTTTTCTTTGGTGAAAGAAAACTCCAAACTTTAGAGAGTTTTAAGTGGGTCCTGGTAGGATAGTCTCTGATTCAAGAGAGAAGAGATAACCTTTCTTTTTACATCTAGCAGCACAGCCAAACCATGGCTAGAACATTTAAAAGGATATTTTTAAAATCCTCTGACAGTATATTAATTTTTGGTGGCATTAGAAATAACTAGACAGTAAAAAATTTGCTTTTATCTCTTTATTCTTTAGCTCAATTTTTATGTGCACTTTTGAGATTGTTTCAAGCCCTGTACACTAGCTCATATTTTCAGCCTTAGGTTTATCTTTCTTCGATCTTACCTGGCATTCTGGGCTCCCACAACACAAAAACTCTTGCAGCAACTCAGACATGCCATGCTCTCTTTTCTCTGGCCCTTTGCATGTGCCGTTTCCTCTCCCTGCAGATCCCTCTGGCCTTCCCACTCCCCTGATCTCCTCTTTGTTCTTCAGATCTTAGCTCAGTCAGTGCTTGCCCCAGGAAGCTTTCCCCTACCCTACTTATGTTTTTAATAATATCATCTACTCCACTGTAGCATATGTATTATTATTTTCATACATATAGAGAGAGATGTGTGTGTATGTGAGCACCCCCTATTGAGGGTAAGGATCGGCTATATGAATGATTTTTCTAAAGTTCGCATTCAGTAGGCACACAAAGTTTTTACTGAATGAATAAAGTTAGTACATAATGAAATAGGTCAATTTTAAGTATCACTATAAAAAATCTAGGAAAAAAGCATTCAAAATCTGATGAAATTATGTCTTATTTCCCCTTCATTTGAAAAGATTCTTAGTAAAGGGGAATATACAAAATGTGCTGTAATATAATTGTTTTAATCTAGAGCTGGAACTGAGCCAATATATGATGAAAGCAATGTCTGTCACTTCCTCTTCTCAACCGTGTTATTTCCCTTGCTGCTGCTGCTGTTTGCATTCCTGTCAGTTCAGGTTTTGTAAGTCCATGCTGAAAATGTTCCATCCTTCCAAAAGTGGTTAACTCAAAAGACACTTGAGTCTTCTTGGTTCCCAGTACGCCAATGAAAATTACTCTTAATTACATTTTCATTTTTCCTATTCTCAGAAGAAATGTAAGAGGCTGACTTCAATCATATTTTATACCATATGGCTTTAGTGTAGAATATTAATTACCTTGATGAGTTGTTAAATCTATACCATATTTCCATGGGTTCTAATTTCAGAGTTGCTGCATTAGTTCAGTCATCTATAGTAGTTACATTTAATCAAAGTGTTTGTGATTTTTCCCCATATATGTGAATTTTGAATAATTAGTGTTGGTTTTGCATAAAATCTGAAAGGGGCCATTTTTCCAGGCTAAATAATTGAGAAATTTATAGGAAAAAAAAATCCCTCCTGCCTTTCTTCCTCTCTCCCTCTCTTTCTCTTATCCACATCTTACTCAAACCTAAACTCTTTTTTTGAAAGGCAGAGTTACAGAGAGCAGATGCAGAGAGAGAAGTCATCCATCCTCTGGTTCACTCCCCAAATGGCCACAATGGCAGAGCTGGGCCAGTCCAAAGCTAGGAGCCAGGAGTTTCTTCCAGGTCTTCCACGTGGGTGCAGGGGCCCAAGCACTCAGGCCATATTCCAATGCTTTTCCGGGCCCTTAGCAGGGAGCTGGATCTGAAGTGGAGCAGCGAGGACTTGAACCGGCGCCCACATGGAATGCCAGCACCATAGGTGGAGGCTTAACCTACTTCGCCACAGTGCCAGACCCAGACCTAGCTCTTTAACTGCAAGTATAGTTATATTAAATCTAACTTGGAACATTTGTATTTCTGGAAGAATTTCACTGTACCAGAGCTGAGACCTGTCATTGGAAGGAAAGGGCCTGGAGGAGAAGGAAGAAGGAAGGGCATGTAATCCAGACATGTATCACATGCCACACTCTGCCCTGGCCATTGTTCCCTGAGAAAATGAAGTAGAAAAGGCTATTAGAAACAGGAATCTTTTGAACAAGGGGAAAGGCGGATCAGCCACATGTGTGATGCTGGCCCTCTGGAGCAAACTGGACAGGAAGTTTTGTAAAAACCTTGTAGTGGAAACATGTTTTTTGTTTAGCTGCTTTAATGTTTCTTTGTAAAACAGTAGTTGGTTTTCATAGCTCATTGACAAATAGTTTTTTAAAATCACAGATTACTTATCTGGGCTTTTGCCATTTAAGATTGGAGTTGCTCACTCTTTTTTTACTACTCAATGGACTGTGAAAACTGAACGGTTAATCTGTTAATGATTGTAATAAATTAGAAACATATGAAGGAAGCCTCATCTGCATTGGAGCTACAGGATAAAGTTACCTCCCTTGTGTACAAAGCTATTATTTTTGATACCTGTGGTTTTAAGGTCTTCCCTCCTACATCATTCGAAGACATGAAAGAGACTAGTATTTTGATTCTTTCAATGATAACTCTTCTCGGTCTTGATGCTTTTGACTGCGCTGCTTTATGGTCTGTCATCTCAATGACAGTAACAATTTCACGTACACTCCCAGCTGCATTCCCCCTTTCTACCATCTGGACTTGGCTGGGTTTACAACATGGTAAGTTGCTTATCAGCCAAGATAATATTGCTGTATTTTTCTTCATCCATCCAGTGGAACCATTGCCATACCTATCATTCCTTTTCTTCCTGGAGGGGTGGGAGAAAGGAGTTGGGGACTCTAATCCTTCTGCCTGGGCTTCTTTTTTTAATAAAAGTCTCTGTAGGAGATTGTGCTTAGTGACCCAGAGAGTGTTGATGTTTTTGGATTAGCCAATGATAAAGTTAATTTCATCAGTCATAGGTTTGTTAAAAATCACTACAACTTATTAGCTACGGTTGCCATCACAAGTATTCCTTAGGACTGCCTTCTGCCCTGAAGAAAGGAATAAACCTGTTTATCTAATTTATCTTTTCCATCTGGTACTGTACCAGCAACATAACAGAAATTAGTGGGGAATTTTTTCATAAAAAAGGCTAAGGTAAAATGTCCTATTAAGACATAATCAAAATGTCTTTTTCATCTTGAACAACTTGTGCAGGCCTAGCATTTGGCCTAGCAGCTAAGATACCCCTGTCCTGTGTCAGAGTGCCTGGGTTTGCTTCCTTGCTCTGGCTCCTGATTTTAGCTTCCTGCTAGTGCAGACCCTGGGAGGCACCGAGTGATAGCATGAGTACTTGGGTCCCTGCCACCCTTGTGGAAGACCTGGATTGAGTCCCCTGTTCCCAGATTCAGCACTGCTCAATCCTGGCTTATTTCAGACATATGGGGAGCGAATTAGTGAATGGGAGTGCGTGTGTATACACCTTCTCTCTCTTTCTGCCTTTAAACACTCTTTTCATTATCAGTGAATTGTAGTAATGTAAATATTAAAAGAGAGGTGGTATTGTGGCCCAGCAGGTTAAGCTGCCACTTGCCACCATGCTAGTTCAAGTCCTGGTTGCTAAGTTTCTGATCCAGATCCCTGCTAATAAGCCTAGGAATGTAACGAAAGATGGCCCAAGTATTTGGGTCCCTACCACACACATGTTGGAGACCCAGATGGAGTTCCAGACTTCTCACTCTGGCCTAGGGAGTGAACCAACTCGCTATCTCTTCCTCTGTCTATATTCATTCTGCCTGTCAAATAAATCTTTTGAGTAAAGACATATTAAAGGAATCTGATAAATTTGAATAATTCATGTTTTTGAAGTTGAAAGACACTAAGGCTTTGTTACTTTGGATTTTGAAAGAGTTTCTAAAGCATTTTATATACCAAAAACTTTATTAAGAATTATTGTGATAGTGAAAGTTCAAAACATCCTAAATGTTTCGAAATATGAGATTGATTAAACTGTGGTAGGTATTAAAATGGAATATTATGAAAAATATTTGGGCACTGCATATGAATAAAATGGAAAAATTGGGGGTAAAAATTCAGGATAAAAACATTTCATAAGCTAGCATTGTGTCATGGCAGGTAAAGCTGCTGCCTGTAATGCTGGTATCCCAGTTGGTCACTGGTTCATGTCCCAGACACTCCGCTTTCAATCCAACTTTCTTCTAATGGTCTGGGAAAAGCAGTGGAAGGTGGCCCAACTGGTTGGGCCCTTGTCACCCATGTTAGAGACCTCAGTGAAGCTCCTGGCTTTGGCCTGGCACAGCCTTGGTTGTTATAGCTGCTTGGGAAATAAACCAGTGGATGGAGGATCTCTCCCCACCGCCTCAAACTCTGACTTTCAAGTAAACAAGTTTTTTGGAGGGGAGGAAGGAACAAGTACATACACTTGTAGATCCTTAGTATGATGTACCATGTCACTTAAAATATGCATAGGAAAAAGCTTGGCAGAAAATACTGGTACACTCCAAAATGCTATCACATCTGAGTTTTGATTATTTTTCTTTTTTCTTTTTCTTTTTTTAAGATTTATCTATTTTGAAAGGCGGAATTAGAGAGTAGGAGAGGGGGAGAGAAAGAAAAAGAGATCTTCCATCTACTTTTTTACTCCCCATATGACTGCAACAGACAGGCTGAAGCCAGGAGTTAGGAGCTTCTTTCAGGTCTCCCACGTGGGTGCAAGGACTCAAATATTTGGGCCATCTTCCTCTGCATTCGCAGGTACATTAGCAGGGACCTGGATCAGAAATAGAGCAGCAGAGACTTGAACTGGCACTCATATGGGATGCGGCATTCCAGGTGGTAGCTCAACCTACTGTGCCACGATACCGGCCCCTCAATCATTTTTATCTCTACTCTTTTTTATCTTGTAATTAAGAGCTTTTTTAAGTTTTCATTTTTTAATACCAAGGAATTACCAAGATATCATAAGTATCTACCATACTTCATTAACATTTGATTTGAAACTAGTTACTGTGACATAGTCATTATTTTTTCATTCAATCATTAATTAAACATAGTAAGCTCTTGGTGTCTGTAGTCCAAAAAACCAGTTAACCTGAGTGTAGGAGTCTACTCTGTCACGTTAAATCTACACCCTTGCTGCCAGCTTCAAAGGACTTTCCTGGGTTAGTAATTTTAAGGATTTAAAAACTCACAAATATATCCTGTAGTCATTTGGCTCTTCATTATTTGTACATTAGTTGAAATAATTCCATGGAAATTTCTAGCAGTTCTTTCAGCATTTATGTATGTAATGGTAGGGCCCAAATAGTACATTTCACTTGTCTGTTTTTTTAACTCAGTTATTTCTTATTTGTGCCTCATACGGTCTTAACTTTCCCTAATGTTTATTTTGCTAACTGTGACTTATATGGGACTTTTCTAAGAGGCTTCATTTGTTCTACACACTTTCCTTTCTCTCTTCTCCTGCAGTCACAATGAACTCAGGAGTCAGTTCAGTGTGTGGACACCAAGTACATGTTTCTCTTTTGTCCCTTTGTGTCCCTGCTGTGCTATACTTCCCCCAAGATTTATTTATTTGAAAGATAGAATGAGAGAGAGAGAGAGAGATAATCTCGTATCTGCTGGTTCACTCCTCAAACAGCCACACAGCCAGGTCTGGATCAGGTTGAAGCCAGGGTCCCCTACATGGGTAGCAGATCAGAAGTGGAGCAGCTAGGACTTGAACTGGTGCTCTGATATGGGATTCCAGCGTTGCAAGTGGCAGCTTAACCTGCTGTGCTAAACCAGCTCCTATACTGTACCTTTTTACCAGGCTAACACCTGTGTGTTCTACAGTGTTAAAGGAGAATGATAACTTAGATGTCATTTCTTCAAGAAACCTTTCCTAATCTTCCCTAGGAGGTGAAGTATTTTTTCTGTCTGCTTCCACCTAATGTCCTATTTTCTTCTCCCATTAGTGGTGCTTAACATGATAATCATACGTGCCTGGTGCCATTAGAACCTAAGATATATAAAAGCAGAGCATTTCTACCCTGACCACCATTTACTCTTCAGTGCGCAGCCCAGAGCCCACAGTGTCCAGGAAATAACTAACTGATAGATGAAGGAATGAGTGACTTCCTTTGTTAACACAGAAAGAACTGCATGGGAATGCAGGCAGTTAGTTTCTTGGGAGAATGATTAACTATAAAAATATACCATGTGAACTTGGAAACGAAGTTTGTTAATGTTTTTCTTGCCCTGTTGTCTTATATTTCATTCTCCTTTCTTTTCTCTGTGTGTTAGGTGTCATCAATCTTACAGAAGAAGTGCAGTGGGTCAAAGTCAATGCGAACATGACTGGCTATTACATTGTGCACTATGCGGATGATGACTGGGAAGCACTCATCAAACAGCTGAAAGCAGATCCTTATGTTCTGAGTGACAAAGACCGAGCCAACCTCATCAACAACATTTTTGAACTTGCAGGGTACAGTATGCTTGGTTTGGGGTTGTTTGGTTTTTAAATAAGCATTACTGAGGTAAAGGACATTTAAGAAAAGCAGTTGGAAAGAACTAGCATGCATTGATGGGTGGGTACAAGTCATCCCAGAGGACTGGGAAAAGAGAAGATATGTTGTTTGCCCTCAGGGATTTCATAATCTGCCTATAGAAACATCAGCTGCAAGTATTCGGCAGTTAACAACCATAAAGTAAGACTTAATGAGGTGCCAGCAGCAGGATGCATGTTTTGCTGAACAGAGTGATGTCGGGGCTCAGGCTTCGTTCCATTTATTGAAAGAATTCTTTGCAGTCAGGTTTTAGCATGAGGCTTAGTGCTTACTCTTTGTTTGATGGACACCTCTGGTTTCTAGAGCCTTAGTTCCTGTATGCTGCTTGCATCCCAGCCACTTCATGCTCTGTGGATCCCAAAGCCAAGCATGGCAATGCCGGCTGTGAAGATTCTCTCTGGGTAGATGATTACCAGTTTAGATCAACAATAGTCCTGGAAATGCAAGGAACACTCAAGTAGTCTTTCTGACCTCTCTTGAACTATCCATTCAGGTTCATTTTTATGAAATTACTTTTTTTTAATTTAAAAAATTATTTGGGGGCCAGCATTGTGGCATGGTGGGTAAAGCCACCGCCTGCGACACTGGCATCCAGTGTGGGCACTGGTTCCTGTCCCAGCTGCTCCATTTCTGATCCAGCTCCCTGTTGACAGCCAGGAAAAAAGCAACAGAAGGTGGCCTATGGCCTTGGGCCCCTGCCACCTACGTGAGAGACCTGAATGAAGCTCCGGGCTTCCGGCTTCTGCCTGGCTCAGCCCTGGCTGTTGTGGCCACTTGGCAAGTCACACAGCAGATGGAAGACCTGTCTCTGTCTCTCCCTCTCCCACTGTATTTCTGACTTTTGAGTAAATAAATCTTTAAAAAAATTATTTGAAAGACAGAGTGATGGGGTTGGAGAGCTGACAGAGAAAGAGGAGATAGATTGAGATCTTGCATCTCTGGTTCACTTCCCAAATGGCCTCAATGACTAGGCTGGTCCAGGCCATATCCAGGCCAGGCCATCCTGGCCTCCACATGGGTGTCAGGGGCCAAAGTACCTGGGCTGTCCCCCACAGCTTTCCCAGGTACATTCGCAGGGAGCTGGATCAGAAGCAGAGCAGCTGAGACTGAGACCCATGCTCTGTGTCACAGGTGGCCGCTTAGCTCATTGCACCACAGCACCAGCTGCTGAAGTGACCTTTTTGTATCATCTCAGCCATCACCTTTGTAATTTCTATAAAACTGATAATTTTTAAAATAGACTCACTATAAATTCGCAGTTTACCTTGCCCTGAAAGATGTGACAAATTCCTCTACGACCAAAATACAAAAGCTTTTTCTGTGTTGTGATTCCTTCTCCTCTGGTAAATAAAAGTAATTAGTAAGGTGAGAACTATTCATCTTTTCTCACCTAAGACATTATAATCCTTTCATATAATATAATAATCCTGAATACATAATCCTGATTCATACATAATCCTAAATCAGTAGCAGTTTACAGGTGACTTATGGAATAAAAACTGATCTGTATTTATCTTTCTCTTGAAATCTTTAACCTTCAGCCATGTGGACTTAATCACAGACAGTAACTTTGTGTCTGATTTTACTCTGTGTTGAAACCTTCAGTTTTCTAGGCTCACCATCCATCCAGCCATAGTTTCTCTCTCAGCATGGTGCATAGAGGTCTTATGTGTGTCTCTGCATATTTACTTTTCCTGTTCTTTAATCCTTTAGCCTGGGCAAGGTGCCTCTTAGGAAGGCATTCGATTTGATTGATTATCTTGGAAATGAGAACCATACTGCACCCATCACGGAAGCTCTGTTCCAGACAGGCCTCATCTATAACCTCCTTGAAAAACTGGGGCACATGGATCTGGCCTCAAGACTGGTGGTAAGTTCGCCTTTCTGCCAGCTGCTTTTGTTGCTTGCCTTTGATAACTATTCAACCAGGAACGGGCTGAGAAAGCAGCCAGTTAAAATTCCACTTTTCTTCAGTTTCCTGTTTGTAGAATCTGTAACTTCAAATCCAAATGGAATGGTTTGTCATGAAGAATTAATAAAGGTTTAGTGTGATGTGGTCTTGTTTGAATATCAAAATACAGACTTTTGGCACTGCTGTCAAAGTGAGGTCACATGAAAACAATTTTCTAAAAGTCTTGTTTTACTTGTATACAAAGAATGCTTGAAACAGGCCCTTTTGCAAACTAAGTTCCTAGTGGCAGTTGTAGAATGATTGAGAATATTCTCTTTAGAAGTCCTTGCCAACCCCTAGCTCACGTCATGGTGCTGCTGGGTAGAGGTTTCTTGGCAGAGCACTGAAGGAGTCTTGACATTGCAGACTCGTTTACCTTCCCTAAAAGCCATGGCCTGATCTTAACAGCTGTCATTTTAGTCACGTTAAACTGTTGACTGAATCTTTAAAAACTTGGGGGAAGGAGTGATAAATTCTTTGTGTCCAATTCTCTATCAGCACATTCTGACAACAGGGTTTGCTGTATAGATCAGGGTTTCTGGAACCCAGGCAGAAGGCAGCTTTCAGATAAAGGAAGTAAGTTTTGGACCAGCAATTAGGAAAAGTACTTCAGGGGGTTAGTGTCCTCACTGGAAAGGGGAAGGAATTGGATTAAATAATTTTTTTAGAGCAGGCTGTTTTCTGCCTTTGTTGTCCTCACATGTGCAGCCTTCCATGCTGAGCTCTCTCATCACATGTATGGTTCTCAGTGCGGGGGCGGGAGAGGGTAAAGAGTGCAGGGCAGATGGGCCATATGGAGCTTGAAGTGCACCCCTCCCCCCAAGGTTCTGATCTGACCCCACAAGGAGGTGCCCATCCCTACCAATGAATGAGATTCTTAAGTTGGATGATTTCTGAAATCTCCCCTAATGGTTAAGATTTTTATCACTTTCTATTTTATAAGGCTTTCAACTAGCAGCCTTAATAAAAACCAGTGCCTGGAATATGACCTGGCCCATGGTAACACTCAGTAAATGTTGAACAAATAAATGAGTGAAACATACCAGAAACAAATGCATTTTGGTGGTTATTATATTCTGCACACCATGCGTAGTGCTTAATGTGGATCACTCCATTCACTCTCCACACAGTGCAAAGGCAGGTATTTGTGCCCCCAGTAGGTGATTTCTGCAAAGTCGTTACCCTAGTAAACCATAAAGCTGAGCGTTTCATTCCAAAGCCTACCCTTTGTGTTAGGTTAAATGTCTACATTGCAGCAATGTCGTCTTCCCAGGATGCCTTTGGTTAGAAGAATTAAAGCTTTATTTCTTGATGTCACATTTTTATTTTTTAAGAGCAGCTGCTTTTAGAGAAAAGAAATCTTCCTTTTTATTTTTATTCATTAATTTTTCATTCGATTTGAAAGGTAAAGACAGATAACTTCCATTCACAGGTTCATTCCCCAGATGCTTACAACAGCCCAAGACTGGGCCAGGTTGAAGCCAAGAAGCGGGAGCTCAGTCTCTGTCCCACATGGGTGGCAGGGGTCCAAGGGCTAGAGCTAGCACTTCATGCCTCACAGGAAGCAGGAATCAAAAGCAGAGCCAGGACTTGAACCAGGCACTCTGATATGAAATGTGGCCATCCCAAATGGTATCTTAACCACTGTGTTAAATGCCTGCCCTAATTTTTGCTTTTTAAAACTGAGATTTTTTATATTAAAACCAATAGAAAAGCATGCCTTTAGTGTTTAAATTACAGACTCACATCTGGTTGTTTTTTTGAAAATGAAGTCAACTTATGAAATTTCTATCTAACATTTATAACAGTATTTTAAGAATAGTATTTATGTACATTTCCAAGAAGTATAACAGATAATTTACTAATCTCTTTATGGCTTAGAAACCAGCTAGGCTTTTTACTGTTGGTATGATTAAGAGATTGACTTATTTGTTAGCCACTTTGACTACTATTGGTGGACTTTTAGGTTATTTGCAATTTGAAGCTATTAGGGGTAGCACTGCATAAATATTCTTATTTGGTGAAATTCTGTATGCACTTCAGTGGGCTACATGTCTAAAAGTGAAATTACTAAGTCATAATATATGTATAGTTAATACTGTAAAATCAAATAGTTTTTCTGAGTGGTACCTGTTTAGACTCATATCAGTAGTGTATAAGAATTCTAGATGCTCTGTTTCATTGCTGACACTTACTGTTCATAGTAAACCTGGTTCCTTTTTGCCATTCCCAGGGTGTGTACTAGTATTACAGTTTTGGCTTTAGTTTGCATTTTCTTACTGACTAGTGAAGATGAATACCTTTTGATAGGCTTGTTGACTAGTCAGTGTTCTTGTTTGTGAAATACCCAACTTCTTCCCTTATTTTTCCATTAAATTGTGGGGTTTTTTTTTAAGATTTATTTATTTTTCTTGAAAGAGTTACACACACAGAGAGAGAGAGAGAGAGAGAGAGGTTTTCCATCCGTTGGTTTACTTCCCAATTGGCCACAACGGCCAGAGCTATGCCGATCCAAAGCTAGGAGACAGGAGCTTCTTCCAGATCTCCCACACAAGTGCAGGGGCCCAAGGATGTGGGCCATCTTCTACTGCTTTCCCATGCCATAGCAGAGAGCTGGATTGGAAGTGGAGCAGCCAGGTCTCAAACCAGCAGCTATATGGGATGCTGGCACTGCAGGTAGCAGCTTTACCCACTACACCACAGCACCAGCCCCAAAATTGTGTTGTTTCTTACTGATTTGTAAGCATTCTTTATATATTCTTGGTATGCATCCTTTTAAGTCGCATATATTTGTACTATCTCCTTCTACTCTAACTTGCCTTCACTATCTTAGTGATGCTTTTGAGTGTATACATTCTCAATTTAAATGTAGTGTAGTTTATGAAATCTTTGCCTACTCTAAAATATTCTATATTCTTTATAAAAACGTTAGTATTTTACCTCTACATTTAGGTCTGTGATTAGTCTGGGATTGATTTTTGGGTATGGTGTAAGGTAGACACCATTTCATTTTTTTTTTTTTTTCAGCGTGGGTGTCCAGGGTATTTCCTGGAATGTGTATATCTTGAACTCTAGAACTATTGTTGAAGGGATTGTTATCAAATCAAAACCATTTGGTATAGTATATTCATTTCCTAAGTCTGCTGAGGCAAATTATTACTAACTTGGTGTCTTAAAATATCAGAAATGTATTCTCTCAAAGTTCTGAAAATGAGAAGGGCAGAATCAAGATTTTGGTTGATCAGGGTTGTTCCTTCTTAGGGAGAATCTGTGCTTGTTTCCGACTTCAGCAGTGCTAGGTTTCCTTGGCTTGTACGAGTCTCTCTCCAATCTGTACCTCTGCCCACATGCTGGTTTCCCAGGAGTTTGTGTCCACGTTTCCCTGTTGTTATGAGGACCTGAATCTTTGGATTAGAGCCCACCACCAAGGTCCAATGTGGCCCCATCTTAACTTGATTTCATCTGCAAATACCTTATTCCCAAAAAGATCATATTCTCAGGGTCTAAGATGACACGAATTTCGAGAGACGCTATTCAACCCAGTATAAGTAGCAATAATAACAGACTAGTACAGGAGCAAGCATTTGGCCTAGTGGTTAGGACACTGCTTGGAACACTCTCATCCTATTTTGGAGTGCCTGAATTCAAGACTTGGCTCTACTTCTGATTCTGGGTTTCTGCTGGTGTGTACCCTGAGAGGGAGCAGGTGATGGCTCAAGTATTGGATCTCTGTTACCTACATGGGAAACTTGGAGTGAGTTCAGGATCCTGGCTTTGGCATGGCCCAGCCGTAGCTGTTGTCAACATTTGGGGAATGAACCAGATGGGAGCTCTTTCTTTTACTCCATCTCTTTTGCTATCCCTGTTTCCCTGCCTCTCAAAAAACAAAAGATTAGAATGTAGCACTCATTTTTTTTCCATTATTAAGGACAGTGTTGGTTCCAGATATACCCTAAGTCGAGTGGAATGTCTGCCTACTCCGAAGCTGCCCCACTGGGTTTCACGATAGATGTGAGTCTGACCCCCTATCTCCATTATCTCTGTTTAGGATTTAGTTCTCAGGAAGCACTTGTCACCTACCTCAGCATGCTGAGATATGAATGCTAAAGTCAATTCCAGGAGTTGAGCCTTTGGAACACTTTGCTGTTGATACTCAAGTAGCTGTTCATCCCCTACGTCTTCATCCTGGCTGAGTTCTGCTTTTCTGGGCAGGAGCATGTTTGTTAGGCCCATACTTCATGCTGGGGTCCAGGGCATTGATGGGTAGAGGGCAAGGACAAAGGCTTAGTGTGTGTTTCTAAGACCAGAGGCCCTTTCACTGCTGCAGATCATGTTGTTACTTAGAAGTCAAGTTAGCTTTAGTTCATCATCAGGCAGAACCTGTCTCCTCCGTTCTTATTCTAGTCTTGGGCATTCAGCTCTCAAACGATGCGGTCTCACCCTCTGTACTTAGAATGACAGATATTTCTGAGTCCTTGGATTTAATGTTCAAATGTTTAAGAATGTCACCTAATTCACTTTAACGTCATTATAGCCAGAGCCCTGTGTCTGCTGACCATTGTGTGATGAGTGCTGCATTCTGTGAAGTATGCTGTGGTACTGTGGTGGGTAGGGTCAGGAGGCACATTTGAATTGTGTTAACTTGTTCACATCTGATCCTAACCATATTCCTGTTTTATCACTTACAAATCTGTCATTGTCTTACACGATGCATTGGTGGGATAAGCCTTTGCAATAAAAGCTGACATTTTGCTTTTAAGAAACTCAGTTGACCCAGGAGAGAACTCCCTCGGTGTATCCATGGAAAATTAAAGCAGTAAATCAAAATGTAATACACAAAAGTGCCAACATCTTTTATTTTTAAAATTATTTGACGGTGGTGTTGTATTTTGTTGCATAGTCAGTGTTCATGCCATATAGATCCCGTCAGTTTATCCTGTTTTCCTTCGTGACACCCTCACTTTCTGAAATCATGGGGTTGGACTCTAATGAGCTTAATTTTCAAAAGAGTTACATGTAACTGGAAAAGCAAGTTTCATTTTGTTCCTAAAACAGATAATTTCAAGCATATGCTGTGCTTTGTTAATATTAATTAATATTAAAAAATACAACTGATGGGGGGTGCTGTGGCATAGCAGGTAAAAGCCATCGCCTTTGATGCTGGCATCCCATATGTCCCAGTTGCTCCACTTCTGATCCTGCCCCCTGTTAATGGCCTGGGAAAAGCAGTGGAGGATAGGCCAAGTGTTTGGGCCCCTCCCACCCATGTAGGAGACCCAGAAGAAGCTCCTGGCTCCTGGCTTTGGCCTGGCCCAGCCCTGGCCATTGCAGCCATTTGAGGAGTGAAGCAGCAAATGGAAGATCCATCTCCATCTATCTCTCCCTCTCTCTTTGTAACTCTGACTTTCAAAACCAATAAATATTTTAATATATATATATTTATATATTTTATAACCCGGATTACTTTAAAATGATCATATGTTGTAATAGTTTTTTCTGAAGATAGAATTATTTTGAAATACAATATTTTTCTATTATGTAATAATTTGATATATATTTAAAATCGACTATTTTGAGACTTCCTGTTAAAACTTTGGCACAGGTAGTAGCCAAATTATACCCTGTATGTCATGTCTGTAGTGTAACTACCTTAGCTTCTTCAAGTGTCAATAGTTAAAAGGGACATTTTCCCACAGATTCTTTGTTGGGTAAAGTCTCCGTAAGTATTGACATTTTTCTTTCTTTTTTTTCTTTTATTTTTTTATTTGTTTATTTTTTTTTGACAGGCAGAGTTAGACAGTGAGAGAGAGAGACAGTGAGAAAGGTCTTCCTTCCGTTGGTTCACCCCCCAAATGCTGCTACGGCTGGCGCGCTGCACCGATCCGAAGCCAGGAGCCAGGTGCTTCCTCCTGGTCTCCCATGCGGGTGCAGGGCCCAAGGAGTTGGGCCGTCCTCCACTGCTCTCCCAGGCCACAGCAGAGAGCTGGACTGGAAGAGGAGCAACCGGGACAGAACCCAGTGCCCTGACCGGGACTAGAACCCGGGGTGCCAGTGGTGCAGGTGGAGGTTTAGCCTACTGAGCGACGGCACTGGCCCTTTCTTTCTTTCTTTCTTTTTTTTTTTTTTTTTTAATTAGCCAGCTGGACTCAGTTCAGATGATCCCAATTTTGTTGGCAACGTCCAGAGCATCATAGTCAGGAGCCAGCTGCACATATGCCTTCTCTCCATCAGGTCTGATCAGGGTGTTGACTTTGGCCACATCAATGTCATAGAGTTTCTTCACAGCTTGTTTGATCTGGTGCTTGTTGGCCTTGACATCCACAATGAACACCAGTGTGCTGTTGTCTTCTATCTTCTTCATGGCAGACTCCGTGGTCAGGGGGAACTTGATGATGGCATAGTGGTCAAGCTTGTTTCTCCTGGGGGCACTCTTCCGAGGGTATTTGGGCTGCCGTCGGAGGCGTAGTGTCTTGGGCCGCCGGAAGGTGGGGGACGTGCGGATCTTCTTCTTCTTGTGGCTGTGGACACCTTTCAGCACTGCCTTCTTGGCCTTTAAGGCCTTTGCTTTGGCTTCAACTTTAGGAGGGGCAGGAGCTTCCTTCTTCGCCTTCGGCACCATCTTGGTGAAAAGCTCTTTTTTTTTTTTTTTTTAAGATTATTTATTTGAAATGTGGAGATACAGAGGGAGAGAGAGAGAGAAATCTTCCATCCACCAGTTCACCCCCCAAATAACTATCAGCCAGATCTGGGCCAGGCCAAAGCCAGGAACCAAGGAGCTTCTTCTGGGTCTCCCATGTGGGTGGCAGGCGCCCAAGGATTTGGGCCACCTCCTGCTGCTTTCCCAGGCACATTTTCAGGGAGCTGGATCAGAAGTGGAGCAGCCCAGGCCTCAAACCAACACCTATATGGAATGCCAGCAGTACAGGCAGCAGCTTACCCTTCTATGCCACGGTGCACTAGCGTCATCAGCTGAGTTTTTTTTTTTTTTTTTTTAATAGGGTTTTAAGCATGTAGCTTTTTTTCTCACATTGTTCCTTTGCTCTGCTTAACAGTTAGGAGTAGCTTTTAAATTTATTGCTCAGTTACTTGGAATAGTTTGCTATCATTGCACTGCTGAAAAGGTAAGGCCCCTGGAAGGTAGCGCGTACCTGTGCAGTCCATTGTGCACTGTGGCACCCTGCGTCGCTCCTGCACGCTTCCCATGTCAGTCTGATGGCAGAATTTCTCCACCCCAGGTGCATCCGCAGTATCTGTTCTCTGTATCATCACAGCTTCCAGTCCTTCACCTTGCATGGGTTCTTCTGGCCATGTTCCCATTCAGCTCCAAAAGAAGCTTTAATGCCCTCAACAGTTAGAAAATCTCCAAACAGAATTTGTGCTAGGTATTGGCAGTGGTGTTCTGGAGTAAAATAATGTTGAGGGCTCTGCAGAGTGCAGGTATCTGCATTGTTTCCATTTTGGTCCTCCTTATATATAATGATACTTAAGAAAGTTCTAGAAAAATGGAATGAAAAAATATTTGAAATCTGGGCATAGGTTTTTTCATAGTAAGTATTTTCCATGAACTTTTTGAAGACACTTTGTGTAGCCATGAAGCTTTCCTTAAAAAAATGCCTGAAAACATGTTTTATATTGCAATTTTTGTTTCTTCTAAGGGTGTTCATATGCATGTTTCCTAAGATGACTGTTTAAATCCCTCATGTTGTCACCCCTCCCCATGCATAACAATTTACAGTATGGAAATACTGGACAGCTTTTATTGTGGAAGAGAGGAAAGTCTTATTCACAGATTCCTTAATACAAGTATACATTTAACAACAACATCCCATTTAGAAGTGGCTGTAGCATTGCACTGGACAGTAGATAATATTACTGAATAATTGTTAATTTTCTTAAGGGTTAGAAGATGTTACAGTTATGTAGGAGAGTCTCCAAATTTCTGGGAATGGCATACTAAAATATTTATAAATGAGATATCTTGATGTCTGTAACTTCTATGGTTCAATTAAAATCAAAATGGGCCAGTATTGTGGCATAGTGAGTAAAGTTACCACCTGCAATGTTAGCATCCCATATGGGTGCTGGTTGGTGTCCTGGCTGGTCTGCTTCTAATCCAGCTCCTTGTTAATGGCCTGGGAAAGTGGCAGAAGATGGCTCAAGTGCTTGGGCCCCTGCCACCAATGTGGGAGACCTGTATGAAACTCCTGGGTTTGGCCTGGCCCAGCTTTGGCCACTGTGGCCATTTGGGGAATGAACCAGTAAATGGAAGATTTCTCTCTGCCTCTCCCTCTGTCTCTGTAACTCTGACTTTCAAATAAATAAATCTTTTTTTTAAAAAAGGACACACACATACACACACAAACCAAGTGTGTATGTCTGTATGTTATATACACACAAAAGCAAAGCAATGCCAGAGTATTAAAAATCAGTTAAGTCTAGATGAATAATATATGGATGGATGTTCACTGTGTTGTTCTTGCATCTTTTCTATAGGTTTGAAGACTTTTGAATAAAAAATTAGAATAAAAACAAACTATAAACAACTATTCTTTCCTGAAGTCCTCATTTTCTTGTTAATTCAGTTAGACTAATTTGTTACAGTATTATACTAGTTAATGTGTTAAAAATATTTTTGATATTGGATGCAGAAACATTTAAACATTAGCCATCAGTAAAGAAGTGTAGTTTTCTCTCATTGTTTTTTGTGGGTTTGTGGATTCTGAAGTCGCAATGTCAGAGAGTTCTAGTTCCATCCAGCACTAGTTATACATATCCTTCTTGTTAGAAAAGTAACTTCTAGGTACGTAAACAAAGAATAAAGGTTGCTGCTGCACAGAAGTCATTAGTTCTTGCTAGTTACATCATTAACTGTGTTGCTAGCTTTGTTACTGAATGGCCTTATTCTAGCTGTATGTTAGCTTCATATGGTTGATATTTACAGAGTATTGTTTATGCCCATTTTTTCTCCCTTGGGTAAATGTTGTGGAAAAGAGAATGTAGTTGTCCTGGTTTTTCTGATTGTCCATTATAATCCGTTTTGTTTCTCTAGAGCAGAGTATTTAAATTGCTTCAAAACCAAATCCAACAGCAAACTTGGACAGATGAGGGCACCCCATCCATGCGAGAACTTCGGTCAGTCTTGCTAGAATTTGCTTGTGCCCACAACCTGGAGAACTGCAGTGCCACGGCCATGAAGCTGTTTGACAGTTGGGTGGCATCCAATGGAACTGAGAGGTAAAGTGTCCTTCTGTCGAAATCCTTTCCTCTACTTTACCCTATGTGTTAGAAAGCTGCGTGTTAATATAGGTGGAATCTACACATCCATGTTCTCAAGCAAGACTTCAATAAAAAGAATTATGGTCAAATACACAGACACATAACATGAAATTTATGACCTTAACCTTTCATTTTTGTAGTGTACAGCTCAGCAGTATAAAGTATATTCACATTGTAGTACACCAATGTCCAGGACTTTTTGTCTTGCAAAACTGAAACTCTTCCCATGTCCTCCTCACCTAGTCTGGTCACTACTATCCTACTTCCTGTTTCTATTAGTTTCACTACTCTAGGTACTTCATGAAGGCATCTTCATAAAGCGGATAGAAAATGACTGTTATGAAATAAACTACATTTCAAAGTTTTTTGCACCAAAACACCTTTTAATTTTTCTATGAATTTTTTAAAGAAGATTTATTTATTTGAAAGGCAAAGTTTCAGAGAGGGAGAGACAGAAAGAGATCTTCTATTCTTTGATTCATTCCCCAAATGGCCACAGTGGCCAGGGCTGGTCCAGGCCAAAGTCAAGAGCCTGGAACTTTGTCCTTGTTTCCTACATAAATAGCAAGGGCCCAAGCACTCACACCATCCATGTTGGCAGGTAGCTGGATCAGAAGTGGAGCAGCCAAGACTCAAACCAGTGTCCAGATGGGATGCCAGCATTGTAGGCGGCAGCTTAACTTGTTGCACCACAACACTGGCCCCTTTCTCTGAACTTTCTGAAGTATCCTCATGTACATGAAATCATACAGAATTTTCTTTTAATGACTTAGCTTACTAGCAAAAGTTTCATCCACGTTGTACCATCTGTCAGAGTTGTCTTTTTAAAGTGGAACATTTCCGGGCCGGCACCGTGGCACAGTAGGTTAATCCTCTGCCTGCAGTGTCGGCATCCCATATGGGCGCCGGTTCTAGTCCCAGTTGCTCCTCTTCCAATCCAGCTCTCTGCTATGGCCTGGGAAGGCAGTAGAAGATGGCCCAAGTGCTTGGGCCCCAGCACCCATGTGGGAGACCAGGAAGAAGCTCCTAGCTCCTGGCTTCGGATCGGTGCAGCTCCGGCTATTGTGGTCATTTGGGGAGTGAACCAACGGAAGGAAGACCTTTCTCTCTGTCTCTTCCTCTCACTGTCTGTAACTCTACCTCTCAAATAAATAAATAAAATCTTTAAAAAAATAAGTAAAAAGAAAAGTGGAACATTGATTGTATGTATATGCCACGTTGTGTTTATCCATTCATTCCTGCGCAGACCATTGGGTTGCTTTTGCTTTGTGGTAGTTGCGAGTAATACTGGGTGTACAGATAGATGTCTCTTTGAAACTCTGCTTTCAGTTCTTTGGAATATATACCCAGAAGTGTTCATTTTTGAGGAACTGCTGTATTGTTTTCCATAGCAGCTATACCGTTTTATGTTCCCACCAGCAGTGCAGTGTTCCTCTCCAACACTTGTCATTTTCTAATTTTTTTTGATGGTAGTCATTCTCATGGGTGTGAGGGGACAAACCATCTTTCAGTGTGGGAATAAGACATCATAGCTAGAGGTGACATTAAATGCTTTGGCTGCTGATGGGCTCTCTCCAGGTCCCTTACTGGGAATTACGACGAAAGGGTTCAGGCTTCAGATGGGGAGTTGGGGTGGCAAAAGGGGATGGGCTTCTTGGCTCTGAGATGTTGGGAAAGACAGTAGGATGGGTTCATCCCCTCTTCCCATACCCTGTCTCCTCCTCATGGACTACTGTGTGGTGCCCAGCACACTGTGGTATAACCAAGCCACTAACTGTTCCTAGCTTTGAGTTCCTGAGAGCAGGGGTCCCCCCTTCTCCTTGCCCTCTCCTTCCTCCTCCCCCCACCCTTCTGCTTCCCAGCATCCAGCTAGATACCTTGCTGCTCCTTTGTGAGTGCTCTTTGTCTTCAGGTGGACTGATGCTCTTTCTGTAAGTCATACCTCTAGGAAATTAACCTGTCTCTACCGTCAATCATGCCATGAAGACTTGTAGTCATTACTGTCCTGACGCCAGCCCACCACCACTACTGCCTTACCACCACTGCCTTTGTGCTCATTGTGTTTTCTTGTTCTCCCATTGGACCACCTCTCCCACAGCCTGCCTGCTGATGTCATGACCACTGTGTTCAAAGTGGGAGCGCAGACGGACAAAGGCTGGACGTTCCTGTTGAGCAAGTACGTCTCCGTGGGCTCTGAAGCAGAGAAGAACAAAATCCTGGAAGCTCTTGCCAGCTCAGAGGATGTGCGGAGACTTTACTGGTAGGAAAGCACCTGAGGAGTCTGACCTGCACGGTGGGGTGAGGAGCCTCTCAGGCGGGTCTGTCCTGGGGACTGAGCCTTTCCATTTCCACATGGGTTGCACACGCACTGCCCAGAAGCACTGGCAGCTGTCGGGAAGCACAGCCCCGGCCAACTCCCTGATCCTCCCTCCCCTTGCTGTGTGCTCTTAAACCCCATGGTCAGTGGTTTATTTTGGGGGGCCAAGGCTTTGTTCTTTTCACACTGTCATTTTGGAAATGCAGACACTTCAGGAAAAAAGTAACACGTCAAAGCGCATGGCTCTGCTTTCACATGAATTTATTTGCCAAACTTTTCCTTGTCAGTATCTTGCCAGTAAAGGCCTGTGTGAGAGAAGGAAGGGCAGTGAGGTGGGCTCAACAGGACCCCCCTGACAGTGGCGGGTGGCAGAGAGGAGAATATGGAGGTGTCTGGTGTAAAGGACACAGAAGGTCCCGGGTCTCTACCTCTCTCACGTAGTTTTGTTCAGTAGGATCCTGATGGCGTCTCAGAGATGTCCTCAGCACCTGCTAGTCCCACATTCTTCAGTCCACTGTCAGCAGACACTTTTTACAGTAGCCACCAGCCTCTGACCTCTGCAAATAGAGAAGAGTTTTTGTTTTTAAATTACATCGGCGGGGACGGGCATTGTGGCACAGCAGGTTAAGTCTCTTCTTGGGATGCCCGCATCTCATATTGGAATGCTGGCTGAAGTCCTGGCTGCTCAGCTGCCAGTCCAGCTCCCTGTTAACACGCCTGGTGAGGCACAGGTGATGGATCAAGTCCTTGAGTTCCTTCCACCCATATGGGAGACCCGGATGGAGTTTGACCTGGCCGAGACCCAATTGTGGCCATTTGAGGAGTGAGCTGGTGGGTGTGGATGAGAGATAAGAGACACTGCTCTCAGCTCCTCCTCCCGCCCCCACATCACTCGCTTTTCAAACAAATATATTTTAAAACACGCATATACACTAGTAACACACTAATGAATTCCCACTGTAAAGTGTTCAAATGGTATCTAAGAGTGTGGGAACAACATGGAAGATCCCTCCCCTCCTGATCCTTCACTCCTGTTCTCATTTTCTCCTCTCTGTTAGCAGTGTCGGACCTGGTCTGTGATGAGCACCCCTAAACCAAAGAATTGGAAATCTGACACGTTTCTGTTCCTAAGCATTTCAGATAAGGGATGCTGAACCTTTTCAACCACATAACTTTCTACTGTACCCAGTGTTTTGTGGCATTCTTTTAGTGAAGTGTCTGTGAAATTTGCCATGTTTCTTCATGTAGCCTACCTCATGTTTTTGTGGTTCGTAGTGTTCCATAGTGTGGAGCTGTCATGATTTATTTACCCATCACAATTTGTTGGGCATTTGAGTCTCTTTTTCAGATGTGTGTTTTCTTGCTATGTGGATAGGATGGTATAGCATAGTAGGTGAGAACAGTTTACAATCAGATGCCAACCTTTAGTATTTATTAGCTGCCTAATTGGAGGACAGTTACATAACCTCAGTTTCTTTGTAAAAAGGAGCTGGGTCATAAATGCCTAGTCCGTAGCGTTGTCAAGGATTTAGAACATTATCTAGTACGTAGTATCAATATAATACCAACTGGTAATATTAATTGCCCGTTATTAATATTAATTAATAAGAGTGTGTTCTTCTTAAAAAATTATTTGAGATACAGAAAGCTCCCATCTGCCAGTTTGCTCCCCAAATGACTGCAACAGTTCAGGCTGGGTCAGCACTGAAGCCAGAGGCCAGAACACAATCCAGGTCTCCCTCGTAGGTGTCAAGGACCCAGTCACTTGAGCCATCACTGCTGCCTGCCAGCATCTGCGTTGTCAGGAAACTCAGGTTAAGAGCGACACATAAAATCCAGGTGCTGCTGTGGGTCACAATGTCTAACTGTAGTCAGCGCCTGCCCCAGGAAGAGGACGTTCTGAAGTGTATCTTCATTGTCAGATCATTCAAACAGCTCAGCTTTTTAGGAGTATTAACGTAATACACCTGCCTGTTCAAATCAAATAAGGTGTTTACCAGAAAAAAAAGTCTCCAGAATGGTAATAAATTCTGTCAACATTTTTTAAAAAGATTTATTTATTTATTTGAGAGGCAGAGGCAGAGAGAGAGAGAGAGAGAAGTCTTCCATCTACTGGTTCACTCCCCAAAAATGGCTGCAACGACTGGAACTGTGCTGATTCGAAGCCAGGAGTCAGGAGCTTCTTCTGGGTCACCCACATGGGTGCAGGGACCCAAGGACTTGAGCCATCTTCTACTGCTTTTCCAGACCATAGCAATGAGCTGGATTGGAATTGGAGCAGCTGGGACTCAAATCGGCACCCATATGGGATGCCAGCCCTGCAGGCGGCGGCTTTACCCGTTACACTACAGCGCCGGGCCCTTCTATCTATTTTTTCCCCAAATATCCTTGTATCAAAAGCTGTTGTTGTTTGTCAGCATTTGTAAACGTCTGTCTTTCATTAAAAAAAAAAAAATCATGAGGGAAGAGTCCTAGACTACTCAACATTTACTTTCTTTGAATTACTCTAGAACTTTAATCAGGAAACCAATCCCAGCTTAGGTTCAGGTGTTGCTCTTTGTGAATAACTTTTGGAGGCTAGATCTGTTTTGCTCTTCAGGTTGATGAAGACTAGCCTTGATGGAGATATCATCCGAACACAAAAGCTGTCGTTTATCATCCGAACAGTGGGCCGGCATTTTCCTGGACACTTGTTGGCGTGGGATTTTGTCAAAGAGAACTGGAATGAGCTTGTTCAGAAGTAAGTTTCTCACGAATTACTGACGTTCGGCGTTCTCTGGCTGTGCTCCTGGAAACAGTTCCCAGGGTTGTGTTGGTTCATAGGAGTTAGGACTTGCTGTGACAGACAGATGCTTCTGTGACTGTTTAACTGAAACATCCAGAAGTGTTCACGTTTGTCAACACAGTGCCATTGCGTGGGTCATGTGACCCTAGTGTTGTGCGCAAGTCCTGATCGGGCCCAGCCACGGCTGATGCTGGGTCCACTCAGCTCAGTGTGGCTGCAGGCCCTTGTGGGTTGAAAATACCTCGTTTCCCAGGCGTCAGTTAAGAGCTCACACCCAGCTAGACAGCGCATGTCAGTTTCTTTCTTCCTTTGTGTCTTTTAAAGCCACAGTGACATTTCTGGGAGTGTGATCTGATCTGTCAGGAGATGAAGTGGATTAGTGATTTCTCTGGCTATCTTGAGCTCCTCCCTTTTTCTGCCCACCGCTGACTCCCTGGACTGCAGTCCCAGGACAGGCTCCACTCTCTGGCAGGAAGGCATCTCCTTTGTGCTTTGCTTGCGCAGCAGCTGTCTCATTTTTTTTAACTCTTGTCTTTGTGTTTCTTCAGGTTCCACCTGGGCTCCTATACCATACAAAGTATTGTTGCGGGATCAACTCACCTGTTTTCAACAAAGGCCCATTTGTCTGAGGTGGGTTCTATAAAATGTGTGGAGGGGGGCTGGGTAGCTATGTCCCCCAGGCTGTGCAGTTTGTTTGAGATGGTGACCTTAGTGGGAATTCCTGCCTTCCTCTGCTGGCCTCATCAGGGTTAATGATTCTGCACCGAGATTTCTTCTGCATGGTAAGGAGGGAAACTTTGATGCTGCTCTCAGCAATATAAATAATTTAAGTGGTCATAAAACTGTTTTTGGAGAATCCAATTGAAAGGTGAATTTATAGTGCCAAGCCTAACTTCAGACTCTATTTATTGTTACTAGATAGGTTTTTCTTATTATTTATTTGAAAGAGAGAGAGAGAGAGAGAAGCTTTCATTTGATGATTTACTCTCTAAACAGCTTGAACAGCCAGAGCTGGGCCAGGCCAGAGCCAGGAGAACTCATTCCCACGTGAGTGGCAGGGACCCAGGTGCTTGGTCTCTCACCTGCTGCCTCTCAGGATTCTCATTAGCAGGAAGCTAGAATCAGAAGTGGAACCACAACTCAAACCCAGGCGCTCCAATACAGGATGCAGGCATCCCGAGTAGCATCTTAACTGCTGCACCAAATGCCTGCCCTCCCCGCTTTTTTTTTCTATTTTAAGTTAGAAAAATTCATTCTTGTGCAAATAAGGAGAATTCAGAATTCCGTGTGGGTCCTTGAGGTAACAAGTTTCCTTCTGCTGTTTTCAAGATACCAGCATAGCCACCACTAACTTGACGCTTGCTTGAAAAGGACAATAAACCTCTTGAATTCTCTTCAACGTCTCTGTGGAACTTACAGGTGCAGGCATTCTTTGAGAATCAGTCGGAGGCAACTTTCCAGCTCCGTTGTGTCCGGGAGGCTTTGGAGATCATCCAGCTGAACATCCAGTGGGTGAAGAAGAACCTCCAGACTCTGCGGTGGTGGCTGTAGCATGCGCAGCCCCTCATTTTGTCACCCGTTTGGAGAGCTTGTGAACTTGGGCTCTGCTGCTTTTGCAAAAGCCACGGTGAAGCCAGGCCCGCTGCCAAGTTGTTTGCACTGTTAGGAGTTGTAGTTAGCTCAGGGCCCGACTGTGTTTCTCATCCGTCTTCTAAAGTGTCTTTGGGCAGTGTGTAGTTATTTATTACAAGTGTACGTTCACCTATATGCCAACTGTCTACAAAAATGATGAGTAATTTTTCTACTTTGAAGATACACAAATGAGCGGGGAAACATCAGTTTGGAAATTCTGTTCTGTTTCTCAGTATCCAGAAAGGTTCTGACGCAGTGAAACAAGATCAAGTCTACCGTTAAGAGCCACCATCTTTGCGGGCCGCTGGCGCCTCAGCCGTCTGCCACTTCTTGTTGGTAGATGTTACTGGGCTGTGGCACCGAGTTAGCCTCCAAGAGTGGTAACCGAGACAAGGAAGCCTGCAGCTGTCCAGAACCCATCTCAGGTGTGCAGATCTACTTTGATTTGGAGTTCTGATTAATCTTTTGTTTTCTGAAGAAGTTTAATATCTATAACTATTGCTTTTTTTCTGCACAATAGCCAGGTGCTACAGAATTTTTAAACTTTTGTTGTACTGAAAAGCTAAATAACAAGGCCAAAAGGTTAAATTTTCCAAATAGTGAACACTGTTTTTCCCATCTTTTGTAGCATTACCACAGGGAATTGTTCCAAAACGAGTTGGCTTTCATCGTAATTATTTTATTCGTGAATGCCAATATTTCCCAAGTCCATACCTCTGTCTCACTCCCTGCCATAGACATGCCTTATGTTATAGGTGAGTCTTTCTACATTTGTGGCAAGCATTTTGTCAACACTGGTCTTGTTCATCATAACTTTGATCACGGTCACCAAGAATGCAGTTTGTTGAAGTTGCCTTTTGTCATCCCTGATCATTGAATCATGTGCATGTGTGCACTTTTATGTTTTGTGATAAAGTAGCATATTGGAAGCATATTTTTAAACAGGGCCTTTGAGAAATTGAAAATTTTTATTTGACGTTCACCATAGTACCTTAAAGGAACAAAGAGAAGATGGGATAGGAGTACCTTGAATTCGTATTTCTCATGTGGTGGGCTTTGAATTTTTTCCAGTCTCAAAAATAGTACTTTGCTTTAGTTAGAAAAAAATCAGTTTTTCTTTTATTGTGGCCAACTAACATTAAAAGGAGTGGCCAAAGAAAGAAAAAAAAAAATGAGGGAAAATATCCAAAACTCTGGCATTTTACTCCTTCTGAAGGAGAAATACTGTACTTGAATTTTTGAGCTATGCAGACTTAGACCTAGATTGTTGTGTTTCTTTGATTCTTAGGAGAAAAGCTTTCTTCCTAATAATTCTTGAGAAGTTTGTATTTTGTTTGAAAACGGCTTCTATGTACATAGAAAGGATAGTTGCCCATTTGTGAGCACTTCAGCACTCCACAGAGTCAGACATTGGGGGAGAGGTCACCTTTTTTTATTCAGCAGGTATAAAGTTAGAACTTGTGGGATTATGTATAAAATTATATTTTATTTTATTAAGATATTTTTATATAACAGAATTTAAAAGGCTGGCAAGCTCTAAAAGATAGCCTTCTAGTAAGCCTGGTGTGTTTTCCCGAGTTGGTCTTTTCCAAGCACTCATCTCTGTGTTGCACAGCAGAAACCACATCCTGGCAATCACAGCACTGTCTAGAGGTGTCTCACTGAAACTGAGGTGTTTGTAGGGCTTTATTCCTCTTGTGCTTGGGAAAACGAATGATACTTTTAGTCACTATTGAAAATTAGTTTTTGTATTTTCAAAATGAGGGGAAAAAATCTACTTTTGAAGGTTTTTTGGTTGCTGATTTTTTACCACATTATATTACTAAATTCCACTTTGATACAGAGTTTAAATTTTGCTACTTCTCAAAATCAGTTCTACCTGCCATTCTTGACATTGCTTCTGAAATGTATGTGAACTCTGCATATGGCAAATCTTGTCTTGGTCTTATATCATTTTTGTCCTGTGAATGTGTACGTGTGGCATGAGGTGGGGGCATTGCTCTAAGATCAAATCGTAGGTTGAAGAGAGGTAGCTCATGATCCATCACCGTCTCCATACTCACAGGCTGTTCGTTCCCATGATATCAGTTCCATAACGTGTGTGGTTTTATTTGTAGCCTTCACCTCAGTTATTTGTAATTTGAACAGGCTTCATATCAGTTTTTCCCACAGAATTCCATCATTTTTTAATGTTATGCTAACATCATTTTTAATGTTATGCTAACCCATCTGCATGGAACGTCTTAGGACTAACCCTGAGTCAGGAGTTCAAGGTTGAAGAAGAGGCAGCACTGCCGTGTACTGAGTGTAATGGTGATTCTCCAAGTCCCTCCCCTGACCACCCCACCCCCACTCCCAGCCCCGCCCCAACGTTATATAGCCACGTGTTGGGAGAACCCAGGCTGCAGCACAAGAGACCTGGGCTGCCATTTCAGGGGAGCACAGAGATTCGTGACTGTTGACCACTTGCTGAAGAGGTGTTCTGCTCATTGCAGGGAGACATTCGGCACAGCTGTAATATAAAAGCACATCGTACTAGATTACTACTAGGGAAGATAGAATGGGAAACCTAGAGTTCTGGAAGAAAAATGATGGTTACGAAAGTAGAAATTGGAGAAGTCCAGCTTGTTCTCCTAATGTGAAGTGATTAGATCTGTTCATCTCCAAGGAGTGTGAGCTTCCACCCCGTTTGCCTTCTTCCATCTTGTTCTGTTTCAGTCTCTTTCAGTGAAATTGTGTTTCGTTGTTTCTGTGTGCATACATTTTGTTAGTATGTCAGCCTCCACTTAACTGTAGTTTTCTTTGCCTACGCATTCTCACTGTGTGGGTCTGAAGGAACAGAGAACTGTCAGAAGAGTGGTGGGCACACTGTAGCTGGAGCTGTCAGTGTTACCAGGTGCCAGAGTCCTCTCTGAATATTGACAACAAATGAAAGTTAAGAGCTGAGTGTTTTGGAGAGCCTGTTACTGGGTTGGATTTTAAGAGTCCAAACTGAAGCATGAGATTGCTGGACACTCACCTAAACCCTGTCTGTGCTGTGGGCTGCAGGGAAGGTCTGTGTGTCTCGGGTGTCACCACCAAGGAGACAAAGGAGTCGCAAAACCAGATGTGGTCTATCCAAGCTTTGAGGTCATCACAGCAATGTAGCTCTTCCCAACTTTGCCTCTGTGACTTGTTTTTATTGGAATTAACTTTCTTAAAGAGTTTCCTCTCCAGCCCCAATCCACCCCCAACTGCATCTCCTTCCCCAGTTTCTATTTTATAAAACAAAGGCATGTATGTCTGCTGGACTTTGCATCCATTTACTCTGTGTCTGCCACGTGGAAGGTGGAGGTCCAAATGGATGGTGTGATCCCTCTGCCTCTCCCTTTTCCTTATTGCTCCCATGGACAATAGCTAGTAGAATCGTTGATTGATGTCTCTGGGTGGTTTTGGGGGAATTTGTAACTTTAAGATATACATATGTGCTTTTTATGTTTTTATATTTTACATGTGAATGTCCTGATGAAAATGATGTGGTATCCTATGAAAACCTCTCCTTTCCACCCCATATTGCCCGCGTAGTCGACAGCTACAGAGCAGTTCCTTGGGGGCCTGTTCTGGAAGGGGAAGATGGTGTCGGGGGATAGCAGGGTATGTTCTTTTGAAAATGTGTCCAGAGGTTTTGCTGCTGTATTGTAAGTGCTGTTTCTTTTTGTACTCCGTCATCCAGGAGGTCCAGAAGTGTGGCAGCTGTCCCAACAACCTTTCTCCTCCTTCCTGCACGAGCAGGAATGGCAGTGTAGCCATAGTGGCTGTTGTTCTTAATCTAGACTTGGGGCCATCCCTCCAAGGATATGTACATGACATGCTGCTTTCTTATGTTCCCGTGTATACTTGTTTCTTGCACGGATGCTTGTGTGTGTGTGTGTGTGTGTATCCTTTCTCTTCTTGCCTCTTTTGCAGCACCTGCTAGCGTAGTTTGCTTCTGGGTATGGGAGAGCGCGAGGCTTGGACTTAACGAGTATAAATACACTTGCTCCTACAGTGTGTTACTGACTCATGGTACTGTGTTGTCATCTGGGCCTGGCAGTACCTGATGGAAGAAATGTGGAGCCTCCTCTTGTACCCATCCTGGGTTGCCTGTTGCACAGTAGCAAATAGGGTAGTTGTCACGGTAGGGTACTTACGAGGAGGGAGGAGTTGGGATGAGGGGAGGCAGGGACAGGTACTTAGTGTATATATGTATATATTTTGACGACCATCGTGTATTAAGTCGTTGGGTGCCCAGCTTAGAAGGGACCTGATGAACTGTGGAGTTCCGGATGTATAACAATCTCCTCCTTCCCCTCTCCCTTATTGCCCATGTGGGCGATATCTTTGGAGTAGTTCCGATTTTTTTTTGTTAAAGATGCTTTTGCTAAGGGTGGGTGGGCAGTGGTTTCAGGGTGAGGGTGTGTACTTTTAAAATGTGTATCACTGTTTTTGCTGCCTTTTTTGGGTCATTTTATCTCCTACATGCATTGCATGGATGTGTGAAGATCATCAGGCTCCTCCCGTCCCAGGTGTTGGCGGTGTGGTTGAGGCCTGGTATTGCAGTTGCTGGTTGGTTTCTGGGGTTGGTGGGTGTGTGTGTGTGTTGGGTGTGTGTGTGTGTGTGTGTGTGTGTGGCTGCTGCTGCTGCTTCAGTACTTCATTGGGTCCCTGGTAAGCACAAAGTTCTGGATGAATAACTATCTCCTCTCCTTTCTCTTTTTTATCCAAATGGGCAATAACTGTAAAGTAGCTTAGATTTTTTTGAAGTTTTTTTGGGGGTGGGAGGGACCTAAGGACGATGTATATATACTTTTTTAAACAAGTGTACAGTTGCTGTTACTATTGTATTACTTCATTTTGTACCCAGTCCTTCTCATGGAGGTTCAGGTACTTAATGAAACGTGAGGTCCGGATGTATGAAAATCTCCTCTTTCCCCTTTCCTTATTGCCTCTGGGGGCAATCACTGTAGAGTAGTTAGGATTAGTTTTTTCACTCTACACTCACCCACAGGATGGTGGGGGTATGTATTTTAAGAAGCGTATATAAGTGTTTTTGCTCTTTTGTGTGTGTGTCTGCTTCATTTTGTACCTAGAGTTTTCTGTGGATACTTAGGTACATAATGAAAATTGAGGTTCATTCTATGAAAAAAATCTCCCCTGCCCCCTTCCCTTGTTGCCCATCTGGGCAATAGCTAGTAAAGTAGTTGTTTCAGTTTGGGGTGGGGAGGGGGGATAGCTTGGCTTGTAATTTTTTTTAATGTATATAAAAGTTTGCTGGTTTTATTTTCTTTTCATTCTCAACCTGGTTTTTTGTTTGGACTTAGAGGTGTCAAATGTAGTGGGAGGTCCAGACCCAGAAGTGTAGTGAATTTTGTTTCTGTGTGCATAGGCTGCCGTGTGCAAGGCCCACGCTGTGCTCAGGTTTGCTTTTGGTTGGGGGTTTCTAATGGGCGATGGGCTTCTTAGAGTAAAAGGCCAAACATGAGTTTTTGATGTGTATATATTTTCGCCCATTGTTGGTGTTAGCTCCATTATGAATTTGTTCTTTTGTGTGATTATTTAGGTACTTAATGAAGTTGAGATTGACTCTATGAAAAATCTCCCATGCTCCCCACCCCTTGTTGCCCAGTGGGCAATAGTAGAGTAGATGTTTGGTTTTGGGGGGTGGGGGTCTGGGTGTGTATATGTATTTCTAATGTATATACGTATTTGCTATATTCTCTGTGCAGACTCCTAATGAACATGGAGGTCCAGACGTATGATAACTCTCCTCTGCTCCCCTTCCCTTGTTGCCTCAGGGGCAACCATTTTATAACGTGGGCTTGTTTGTGGGAGGGAGGGAAGGTGGGAGGGCTTGTTTGTGGGTGGGGAATGGGTAGGGGCACAGGATAGCATATATACTTTTTTCTGAGTGTACATAACTGTTTTCATGTTGCCGGTTTTGTACCTGGTTCTTGGCATAGGTGCAGAGGTCCCTAATGGAAACCAAGGATCAGCATATGACAAATCCCACTCTCCCTGTGCCCTTGTTGCTTGTTTAGACAATGGCAAGTAGGATAGTTGTGTGTTCTTTACTTGTTTGTTTTGGGGAGATTTATATTTTTGGATTTTTGGTAGGGCTGTATCTCCTGTTTCCTTGTGTGTGTCGTCTTTTGCGTAGCTATGTAGGACCTGATGAAGAGCGAGTGACGTAAGGTGACAAATCACCTCTTCCTTTCCCACCTCGACTGCAGTAGCTGATATAGTTGCTGTCTTGTGGTTATTTCTCTTTTTCTCTAGGGTATATGCTTTAAGTAGTAAATTCATACCTACACATACAGTTTGCTTTTTTTTTCCTCTCCCATTGTTTCCCTTGAATACACAGTCCCTTGTAGGCTGTGAGTGCACCTAATAAAAATAGAGGCCCCCTGAATCCCTGCCATCTGGCATGCCAGGGGCGCAGTGTGGTGCTGTAAGGAATGGCACTAGGTGTGCAGCAGGTGATGGGAGTGGACCTGGGGACCTGGAGCTGTGGAGGCCAATCCAATCCCACACATCTGTGTGTGTGCAACCGCATGAGAGGGTGGAAAGGGACCCACTCCTACTTTGCAAATTCGAGAAAGGCAAGAGGATCGGAGTGAGTGAGAATGTATTTAAACTTCCCTGCTGACGACTTTCAGTAACTGGAAGAACTCGGAGACTTGTAAGAGGAGCTTCTTTTTGAGGCCTGGGGTGCTGGCTCATCTGCAGAGGGCTTCCTCAGTAGCATGTTCTTGTTAGCCCAGTAGAAATTACTTTCCTCCTGGGAATGAACCTTCGGAATCATTTGCTATGGTTCCTATGAAGGACGGTGTGCACCCAAAACCTAATCCAAAAAGAATTTCAGGGACAAACCCCTTCAGCCTTTCAGCCTCCACACGTGGCAGACCAAGGTGGCCCCTTCCTACCCAGAGCTCTCTTGTGTGGCTGCCTCTCTTCCCTCAGTTCTCAACTAGCTGGACCATCCTGGTCCTTTTTCCTTTGTGTCTTTAGTACCTGCACTGTTGGCTGTTACCTTCAGTTGCACTCGACAGTGGAAGGCAGTGCTGCCCCGTTAGCCTGTGCTTGTGTGCGTTTCCTGCATCCAGAGCCATGTGTTTGCTCCCAGCATTCTTCTGTGCTGTTTCACATTGTCTGGCTGTCCACCACATGGTACAATGTTAGACTCCACATTTGTCTGCATCAAAGAAAATGCATGTGCGCACTGCCCTCCCCGCATCCTGCAAGCATCTCAGTGCTGTGTGTTTTCACGTTTCTGAGCCTGCTGCTCCATGCTGCAGATTTGCCATGTTACCGTTTTAGAAATGCTGAGTGACAGGGCTTCCGGAAGGTTTGTAAAGAGATGTCACTTACCCATATGAAACTCTCAGGATCTAGTGTTGGATTAGCCTGCACTTGGTTGTCACTTAAACCTGCTGCTGTAGGAAAAAATACAGGTTTATTAATGACACATTTAACTTTGATCAAAAATAAGAGGAAGGGTCACCTTTTTGGAGTTAGTCATGGTCATCGTTAGAGAGATTTCTGAACGGTTCTTAATTTGACATACTTCAAAGGCAGTGAAGGCCTCGGTCTAGTGGAATGCAGTGCTCCGGAAGCCGGCCTGCATAAGCCATCCGTACCATAACACGCTCGTACACCTGTGTGTATATAAAATGAGGATTGCAGCGTCATTGGAGCATTTTCATTGATCAACAAGCTCACATGGAGACTGACCTCCGTCTCGCAGCTGTCTTGGTGAGAGCTGAGTGTCCTGTGTGGCTGTGAAGAGCAGTCTCTTTCAGCTGTTTCGGAAAGCAAGTACTTGGAAACTGATGACGGTGTTACATTTCTGTATTTAAACCCCTTGGATTCGAGAGGTCTTCAGTTCCATGAGTCTGAGCTTGCGGGTGGAATCCTGAATTTGTACCATGATCTGTCTTTCGTGGGTGATTTTGCAAATAGTATGTATATATAATATTGTATGTGCAAGTCGTGTTGTTTCTCCTGTAAAGGGAAAGGCTTATTTCTCTTTGTACTTCTGATAACTCGTTTTGCATATGACCAGCACTGACTGAAAGGCATGTGTAACTGCAGACACTGCTGCTTTTTGGGGGCGGGAGGTGGGGGAAGAAATGAAAATAAAAGTATTTAAATACTAGTATTGTGTGGACTCTTTGGATTAGAATAAACACCTGTATAAAGCAGTGTTTCTTCTCAGCTGGTGAGCTGTGCAGGGACAGCTCTTGCATTCCTTGTCTTCCAGAATTTGCTTCCTCCCCCTCCTATGCCCCAGTTATCCTCACTGCCCAGATCTCAAGGTTTCTCAAACTCACACCATTGATGTTTTGAACTGGGTAATTCTTTGTCATGAGAGGCTGTCCTGTGCTTCATAGGATATATGTTTTTAAAGATTTATTTATCTGAAAAGCACAGTGACGGAATGATGTCTTCGATCTGCTTGTTCACTCAGTCCCCAAATGCTTGCAATAGCTGAGCCTGGGCCAGGCCAAAATCAAGAATCAGAAGCTCCAACCAGTTCTTCCATGTGGATGGCAGGGACCCAAGTACCTCCCAGGCACATTAGCAGAAAGCTGGATCTGAAGGAGAGCAGCCGGGGCTCAAACCAGTACTACAGCATGGGATGCTGGCAGCCCAAGCAGTAGCTTAGCCCACTGCACCACAATGCCCACCCCTTAGGTAACCCTGACCTCTAATGCCAGTGGCTTCCTCCTCCAGAATGTCTCCTCCAGACATTGCCAAGTGTTTCCAGGAGAGGAGGTTAAAACTCAGTGGGTTTGTGGGCAAGAGACTCAGTTACCAGAGCTCCATCCGGCACAATCATTTGCTTTTTTAGGCTGAAGCAGTTCTTGTAAACATTCAGATCACCCACGGAGCCGAATGATAAGTAATAATGCAGCACCTACATCAATGTGAGATCAAGGACCCACTCATTGTCTTGGTTTGAAGGTGGGAACCTTGTTTCCCAGGAACACCCCCTTGCTGTGATTCAGGTGCTGTTAGAGTGGGAGTGCACAGTCTTTTTGGAGAGACACTGCAGTAGTGACATTCCTGGTCAGGCCTACCAAAGAAGCTTCTTTGTTCTAGCCCTATTTGTAGCCCTGAGGGAATATTGAGAATGTTGTGGGCTTCGAGATATGGGACCTAGAATCAGTATTGTTTTACTCTGTAGTTGGCAGACCCTAAATCCTGAGTCCATTCATCCTGGTCTCATTTAGCCAATCACTGACACTGAAGTGGTAGAATAGTAGGTATTTTATATAATAAGCAACTATCAATTCCTGGACTCGTTGAAGGGTTAAGGGGAAGGAGTCTTACATATTGAAGCTGGGGTTGAGAAGTGTGTGTCCAGCTTGTGTGCAGGTCTCTGGTTGGTCTGCAGTGCTCATGACCCTCCTTTGATTGGTCTGAGCTGCGGTGCAGCCATTGTGTTCTTCAGGGAATTTTGATGATGGAAAACTTGGCTACACTCAGGGCTACATGCAAGTGGTCATTGCTTTTTGGTCAGGCCTTCCTGGAAAAAAAAAAAAAAGTCCCCCAGGAGAAGACCAGACATCAGAATGTTTCTTAGAGAGGAAAGATGTGACCTCGTGTGATCTGGGGCCTGCGGGCCCTTCTGGGCCTAATTCACTGCCTTCTCCACTGAGGGAGTTAATCTTAGAAAGAGGTTGATTTGCAATTAACAGAGCAGGGCAAAGTAACTAAGCTAAGGGAGGGAGGCTGAGACAAAGGCAGTGGTAGCTCATATCTACATCAAAGGCAATGTGTAGGGGCGCAGTTTCCAATTTGAGGGTAGATTTAGTAATTCTCTTAATTCCCATATCCTAAGTCCTATTTTCTGGTGACAAATCTGATGCCATGCCCTTTTACAGTCTATTAGAATGATCATCACTAATGTACAAGGGAGATGCTATTAGGAATTGCAAAGATTTTAAACAATCCTTTTTTGTCCACAGACATCAGCAGTAAATAATTGCAACTTAAAACCTATTGTGAGGCTGGAGCCACGGCTCAATAGGCTAATCCTCCGCCTGCAGCACCAGCATACCAGGTTCTAGTCCCAGTCGGGGCGCCGGATTCTGTCCCAGTTGCCCTTCTTCCAGTCCAGCTCTCTGCTGTGACCCAGGAGTGCAGTGGAGGATGGCCCAAGTGCTTGGGCCCTGCACCCGCATGGAAGACAAGGAGAAGCTCCTGGCTTTGGATCAGCACAGTGTGCCAGCTGCAGCGGCCATTGGAGGGTGAACCAATGGAAAAGGAAGACCTTTCTCTCTCTGTCTGTCTCTCTCTCACTGTCCACTCTGCCTGTAAAAAAAAAAAAAAAAACCTATTGTAGGGGGCCGGCATTGTGGCTTAATAGGCTAATGTTCCACCTGCAGCACCAGCATCCCAAATGGGCACCAGTTCGTATCCCGGCTGCTCTTGTGATCCAGCTTTTTGCTTATGGCCTTGGAAAGCAGTGGAAGATGGCCCAAGTGTTTGAGCCCCTGCACCAACGTGAGAGACCCAGAAGAAGCTCCTGGCTTCAGATCATCTCGGCTCTGGCCATTGTTGCCATGTGGGGAGTGAACCAGGGGACGAAATACCTTTATCTCTCCCTCTCTGTAACTCTACCTTTCAAATAAATAAATAAAATCTTAATTAAAAAAAAAAAAAAAAAAAACATTATGGGGCCAGCATTGTGGCACAGCAGGTTAAGCCACTGCCCTCCAAGCCTGCATCCCATATAAACACTGGTTTGAATACCAGCAGCTCCACTTCCATCCAGCTCTTTGCTAATGTCCCTAAAAAAGTGACAGAAGATGGCCCAAGTGCTTGGGGCCACTGCCACCGCATGAGAGACTATATGGAGTTCTAGGCTCCTGCCTTCGACCTGGACCAGCCCTGGCCATTGTAGCCATTTAGAGAGTGAACCAGCAGATGGAAAATCTCTCCCTCTCTTGTCTCGCCCTCAACTGTCTACAACTCTGCCTTTCAAGTAAATCAATAAATTAAAAAAAAAAATTATAAATGTAAAGAACTCTTGATTCCTTATATACTGTTTGGATGAGGAGTTGTAAACCTTTCTCTGTTTTTCAGAATCATTTTTAGAACTGATGGTGCGAAAGTTTTGTTTGTATCTTTACGCTTTTGCTTCACCCGCCCCCTACAACATACACACAGACCGTCTGGTGTTTACCAAACCTGTGTGTGGATTATATTGCTGTCTTACAGGCTGTTAAGTGGTGTTTCATTACCAGACAACAGAAGTAGACTTCTCAGTTCCTCGCTGGGCCCACCCTCCAGGGCCAGTAATTGGTGATGCTTATAAACAGTGCCCCATCCTTGTTCACTGATGGCATCCTGTCAACGAGCCAAAGCCCAGTTGAAGCTAAATGTATCTTGGGGACCCCAGTCCTTCTTGCTGGCTGAGCTGAAGTATATTCAGGACCTTTACTTACACACATGGCATTCCCTTGAACTTGAAACCTCTCTCTGTGACGACCTTGAACCTCCACAGCCCCATCCAGATGCATGTGTCCAGGCACATCAGGAGCTTGTAGTTAGTGGCCGGCCCCACAATCCAGAGGAGCAGTGTGTGTCCTTTTGCTGTCACACAGGACACACCCCTTGGAGTCCCAGCCCCTCCTGCAAACAGCTTATCAATAACTTATTTCGAAGTAACAATCTCATAAAAGCAAACTTACCTCTCCCTTTGGATCAGCAGTGGATTTTTCTTCATATGTTCTTCCAGGCTAATAAGAAAATTGGCTCTGAGTGACCCAACACCTCCTGACTCCAGGTGAGAGAAAGCAGACAAAAATGCAACCTGTGGAGGAGGGAAGCCAGCCAGACTTCTAAAGTGTTCATGGATCATTCATTCAGAACATGCTGGGGTCTGAGTGCCCAGGCACCAGGCCCTTGCACATGGCAGGCACATATAGCCAAGCTCTGTAACGTGAGTCGTGGGCTGCGCCAGGCACTGCCACCTGGGTTTCATAAATACTCGCCACCTTGGAGGTCATGAGAACCACAGGGGAGGGTGTCACTCTGGCAGGTTTGATCCCAGGAGGCTGGTGGCAGAGCTGTCGTCACCGGCAGGAACAACACAACCAGTTGGGCTGGGGAGGTCTGAGGTCACTCATGCTGCAGCCAGAGCTCCCAAAAAAAGCTGCAGGGGTGTCCCACTGCACACCCTATGCCACTGATTGGTAAGCAGGCCGCAAGCGCACAGGAAGCCTCCTGAGGGCGTTCCACGTGAGTGCGTTGCCAGCTTCCCCACATCCTCATTCGCAGTAAAGCTGCGCGGTCCACCTGCCCCAGCCTGGAGCTGGGAGAGTGCCGTCTCGTTCCTCTGTGAGGCAATGACCAGGGCAGCACTCCAGGATGCACTGGACAGGCCGGGAGCTTGGCTTTCAAGCCAAGTTCAGCGAGACCAGGGTCTGCGGCTGCCTGTAGTGGAAGGCACCACAGTGAAATCCCGGAGCCTAACCAATTAAGCGTGTCAGGCAGGAAGTGCACTGCTTGTCTGCTTGGCTTCTGGATGACAGGTACTCACCCTGGTTAGTTCAGTGGCTGCCCTCTAGCCTCAGTAATCAGGGCAGGAATGCTGATCTTTGACCTCCCCAAGGCTCTTGCTTTAAATTAAGCGCAGTCAGCTTGAGTCTCTCAGAATGTGCTGGCTGGGCTGGCATGGGAGGACCCTGGTGGCTTCTGTCCTGCCCAGTGCTCACCAGGATGGGCCAGGAACAGCTGGGAGGTTTTGTCTGTCCTGAGATGGCTTAGAGTCCACACAGCCATTGCAGAAGAAACCCCAGACTAACCCAGAGACCAGGAGAAACTCAGATTAAATGGAGGGAATCCTGGGACCTGAGTTCTTTGTAAGAGGGCACTAAGGAAGCTGCAGTCTCAGGCACGTGGCCTAAGAGGGAACTCTTTGCCTTTGGGTGTTAGCTCTGAAGTGCACCCTGGCTTCCTGTAAAGTGGCTGGGCTGGTCTGTGGTCTGACCCAGGTAGCCTAGAAGTTTCCCCCTTCAGGCTTAGCTGCCCCGAATGAGACTCCAGAGGGAGCTATGGAAAGTGGTGCTGCCCCAGGGGCCCCACATTCTCTCCCAGAGGAGGCAGCACAGGTGAGACTGGGGCCACCTCACCCCGGGTCCCAGCAAGCCAGGGCTCTTCTGTAGGATCTGGGAGACAAGGGTCCCTGTGGGGTGGGCGGGAAGAGTGCTAGTGTTCCTTCTGTGCTGTGGACACAGTGGTCCCCAGGTAGCCCACGAGCTTGTTCAACTCATGCTGAGGCTGCAGCATGAGGGGACTTCAACAGGTCCGAGATGCATTTAATTTGATGCAAAGAAAAAAAATGTGACTCCATAATATACATTTTTCCATGCGCTTTTTTGAAGACCTCTTGTACACATGGTTTTAAAATTCTTTGTACCAAAATAAATTTATCTTTTTAACAAGATTTATTTATTTATTCATAAGACAACAGAGAGGGAGATGAAGAAAGAGAGAGAGAAAGAGAGAATGCCGTTATCCATTGCTTACTCCCCAGATGGCTGCAATGGCCAGGTCTGGGCCAGGCCAAAGTCAGGACCCACAAACTCCATCCAGGTCCCCCATGTGGGTTCAGGGGTCCGAGCACTGGGCTATGGTTCCACTGTGTTCCCGGGAGTATTGGGTTGGAAATGGAGCAGCTGGGACTCAAACCAGCACTGTGATAAGGGATGCCAGCATCTCAAGCAGCGGCTTAACCTCTCTCTGCTTCCTGGCTCACCATGCGATCCTTCCTCCACATGTCACTGCCATTACCAACCACCACCACCTCAAAGCCTCCATCCATGGGGCCGTCTGATCTTGACCCTAAACCTCCAAAACTGGGAGCAAAGTAAACCTTTTGTATTTATGAGTCAGCTTTCCAGGTATTTCATTGTATTCAGGAAAGTTAACTAATACATGTAGTACCAAGGGCATTCCCCGAAGGAACAGACGTGTACGGCAGATCAGGCTCTTCAGTCTACACCTGCTCCAGGGACATTTCCTCTTTGGCGTCTCACCAGACCAGTTCTGCAAACAACTGACAGAACAGCGTGCTCACACAGGATACGTTCAGCCAGACTAAACTAATAAGAGGGATGGGTGAGTATTAAGAACTGAGCTATGTGGAAGAAGGCAGTTTGGCAAACACTCTCTGTTTGCTTGTTGTAGCCTCAGTTTCCTCAAGTGTTCGTGCAAGGTGCTGAGATTTCGAGACATATGTTTCACGACTTAGAAGACTGTGCTTGTTGATGCTGCTTGCGTGCTAGTGGATCGCTGTGCTCACCCTTCTGGGAAAGCAAGAAGCATCTTCAGGGCCCGTGGAGTCTCTGTCACTGGGGATGGTGTGGAGGAAAGCAGATGGAACAAGGATACTTTGGAGTTAGAGAGAGAGAGGAGTGGGAAGAGAGAAGGGACCAAGAGAGTCAGACCCTTAAGCAGATGATGGACAGAGTAAGGAGGAAGAGAACATTTGAAAGAGTTGTTTAGGAAGTTTAGCCATGTGGTGGTATAGCCACCTCTTCAATCAGTACGGACCACAAGTAAATATCTACTTTGTGGGTCCAGCACTGTGGCACAGCAGGTTAGACCTTCTTCAGTGTCAGCGTTCCAAATGGGTACCGGTTGGAGTCCCTGATGCCCCACTTCTGATCCAGCTCCCTGCTATGTGCCTAGGAAAGTAGCAGAAGACCCAAGTACTTGGGCCCCTGCACCCAGGTGGGAGACCCAGAACAAGCTCCTGGCTCCTGACCTCAGCCTGGCGCAGCCCCGGCTGTTGCAGCCATTTGGAGATGGAAGATCTCTCTCTATGACTCTCCCTCTCTTTCTGCCTGTCCAATAGTCAGACCCGTTCCCATGGCCCGGGTGCATTGTGAGCACAACACAAAATGCAGAGAAGAATGGCAACGTCAGCTCTGCTTCTAGAATCATGGCCCTGCGTCTATCACTGGACGTAGTGATAAGATACTCTCCTTGCTTATGAAAAACTTGTTTTGGTATTGCACTTGCTCATTAGGCCTTACATTTGAATTTCTTTAGCTGTTGGGTTTTACAGATTTCCTTTCATAAATGTGGTAGCTGTAATGTGCTGGGGAGCTTGCCTAGGTAGGCAAACACTAACACAACACAATTGGCAAAAACTGGGTAGCAGCTGGCGCCGTGGCTCAATAGGCTAATCCTCCGCCTGTGGCGCCGGCACACTGGGTTCTAGTCCCGGTTGGGGCGCCAGATTCTGTCCCAGTTGCCCCTCTTCCAGGCCAGCTCTCTGCTGTGGCCAGGGAGTGCAGTGGAGGATGGCCCAAGTGCTTGGGCCCTGCACCCCATGGGAGACCAGGAGAAGCACCTGGCTCCTGCCATCGGATCAGCGTGGTGCACCGGCAGCAGCGCGCCTACCGCGGTGGCCATTGGAGGGTGAACCAACGGAAAAGGAAGACCTTTCTCTCTGTCCCCCTCTCTCACTGTCCACTCTGCCTGTCAAAACAAACAAACAACTGGGTAGCAAATCATTGACAGCACTACCTTGATCCACATATAGTAGGTGCTCAATGATTTGTTGAGTGTAAGACAATGAAGGAAGTACTAATGTGGGGTAAATGAGGCACATAAAGCAAGGGATTTCTTTATTTTCCATTACATAATTTATTACTTGAAACTTTCATAGCTAGTATGTAGTCCTTTCATAATTTAAGAAAAAGAAAACCCAAAGTGAATAAACAAATCAAACACAATCTTCCAAGTTTTACTATAGGAAATATTTGAAATGTAACAACAGAATGATGCTAGTGATAATGGCAGAGTAAGGACCTCTGATAGCTCACCACTCCATAACACAGCAGGGGAAAAAATCAGCAAAAATGCTGAAAACCAACTTTTTCAGACATCTGGAAGTTAACCAAAACCTTGCAGGACCCCGGGAATGTTAGCTAAGTGGAATCTCAGTGCTTAGTGGCAATTTAGCTTACTGTAGACCTGCTCCTGCTACCTAGCTCCACAGCAGCCCTGGAAAATATCAACCTACATTCCTGTCCCTGAAGGGAACAGTATGGACCTCAGTCCCAAAAGAGTTGTCATTATCTGACTTTACTGGTGCTTCCTTGGAAGGCCCCTGTCTTTCCCTCTCTCTGTAACTTGCCTTTCAAATAAATAAATAAATCTTTAAAAAGAATAATCTATCACATCAATAGAATAAAAAGCCAAAACCACAGGATCACCTCACCAGATGCATAAAAAGCATTCGACAAAAACCAAAACACGTTCATAACAAAAACACAAACAAAAACACAAACACTAGGGAGTGAACCAGCAGATGGATGACCTCACTCTCTCTGCCTCTGCCTCTCTGTAGCTCTGCCTTTCAAATAAATAAATCTTTAAAAAAAGAAAATTTTATTGGAGAGAGAGAGAGAAAAAAAAGAAAGAGCGCTCTCCCATCTGCTGGTTCAATCCCTGAATACCCACGATGGCCCAGGATCCGAAGTGAGGAGCCAGGAACTGCCCATGTGGCTGGCAGGAACCCAGCTACTTGAGCCATGACTGCTATTTCCCAGGGTCTACGTTAACAGGAAGCTGAAATCAGGAGCTGGAGCCAAGAGCAGAATCCAGTTGACTCTAACGTGGTCTGCAGGTGTTGTAACCAACGCCTTAACCTCCAAGTCAGTTTTAACATTTTCTTTTGAAATAATTACAGTTTCACAGTAAGTGGCAAGGGTAGTACCAGAGAGATCCAGTGCACCCTTCACTCAGTCCACCCCAGCAGCCACATCTTGCATCATTATTGTAAAATATCAAACCAGAAAATTGACAATAGCATAAAGTATATAGCTCTGCATTTCATTTCATCACATTTAGATTTGTGTAACTACAACCACAGCCAAGATAGAGAATGTTTCCATTGCTACAAAGATCTTCCTTGTGATCCCCTTTTCTATTTATGCCCATCTCTTTCTCCTCATTGTCCTGAAGTAGCAGACAATAATTTATTTTATATACATAATGTTATTTCTAGAATGTTGTATAAACGCAATCATGTAGCACGTTACCTTTTGAGTTTGTCTTTTTTTATTCAGCATAATGCCCTTGCAATCCATTCCAATTTTTGCACATTTCAATGGTTTGTTCTTTTTTATTGCTAAAAGATCTTCCATGGTATGGCTGTACCATAGTTTGTTTAACCACTTAGCTATTGAGGGACGTTTTATTTGTTTCCAATTTGGGGCTATTATATTTTATAACTTTTACAATTCATTTATTTATTTGAAAGGCAGAATTACAAAGAGAGAGGGAGAGACAGAGAAATCTTCCATCCACTGGTTCACTCTCCAAATGGCCACAAAGTCCAGGACTGGGCCAAGCCAAAGTCAGGATCCTAGAATTACACTCAAGTCATCTTCAGCTGCTTTCCCAGGTCTCATCAGCAGGCAGCTGGGTCAGAGGTAGAGCAGCCAGCACTGATATGGGCCACTGGCGTCACAAGTAGTGGCTTAACCCGCTGCACCACAACACTAGCCCCAATTTCATCATCTTAATTTGCATTGCCCTAGTGGCTGGTGATGCTGAACCTCGTTTTCTATGCTTATTTCTTTTTTCTTTTCTTGAAAAAAAGTCCACTGAATACTGATGTTTCATTGAGAAACCATAGTTAGGCTTTGCTTTTTCAAGTGGAAATGGTGTTTTATGAAAGAACTGGCTCATTCAGCTCGTATCTCGATTGCACAAGTGCTCTGCCTTGACGTAATGATCTACCCCAGGAAGAAGCAGAAGGGCTTCACGAGTACTTTTCATTTCACCCAACATAGCCTCAAAAGACGTATACCTGGGTTGAGCATGGTGGTATACCGGTTAGGCCGCTTGCTGGGAAGCCTGCGTCCCATATCAGAGGGCACCTCTGCCTCTGCTTCTGACGCAGCTTCTTGTCAGCGCACACGGGAGGGATGAGATGATTGTCCAAGTACTTGGATTCCTGCTGCCCACGTGGAGGACTTGGATGGGGTCCTTTGTGCACTGATTCAGTTTGGGAACAGGGACATCTGGGGACCTAAATGGCTGGGAATGGGGCCTCACAAGGACACTTTTAGAAATGTGTCTTGGATGAGGAAAGCTTCCGGTGCTGCCCCCAGGATTCTCCAGGAGATCCTGGACGTACCCACTGCACCAAAGGCTTTCTAAAATTTTGACTCAGAAAAAGGCATAGAGTGAATGTGGCCAGTACCACCATGGATAGCTTTTCAACAGTGCAAAGGAAGGGACCGGATGTAGCTTTTGTAATTTTATGTAGATTTTTAAAAACATACTCCCAAATATGATACATTTTGCAAGAATACACATATAACCAAAGAGATAACCATCATACCAGTTGCCTATGGGGAACAAGGGTGTGAATGGAAGTGAAGAACGAGGGGGAAAGGGAAACAAAGCCAGAAAAGGAACTGATGCTGACCAATGTGAAGCTACGCAGTGAACTAATTTGCATAATTCAGATTTGTTAAAAGGGTATTTTCCCCTGCCACCCAGGACTATACTCAGATATGTCTAGCCAGAACAAATGTTCCACAAAACATTATGTACCTTTGTTCAATATTCTCTAGTTTCGTTCCTTATGAATTTTTGAAGTTAAAAAGTTAGTTGATTTCACGTCTTCCTAATGTGACAGGATCCATAGCTGGAAAACTGTACCAAACCTCAGGGGAACACGTACTTGTCCCTGGTAGCAGATCATTCAGGAGCAGTAAATTGGCTTGACAGAGACTCCAAAACCAAGTGAGTCTGGAAGTGTCTTCAGGGAGTAGAAATGGTTTGCCTTTCTTCCATTGTAACAGGTGTATTTTGGGTTCATTTCTATGTCTGAAGTTTAAAACCACACTGTGGGAGGCAAAAATAATGGTGCCCCAAAGATGTCCGTGACCTAATCCCTGGAAACTGAATTTGTTAACCTGACAGAGCAAAGATGAATTGAGTTTGTAGATGTCATTGAGGTTGTTAATGAACTGACTTTAAAATAGAGAGTGTCCTGGGTCACCCTGGAAGTGGAAGAGGAGATCAGAGTGATGTGACATGAGCAGGACTCCATTGTCCTTTTCTGGGTTTGAGGATGGGGGTCCCCAGTCTCCAGGGGCTGAAAAAGATCAGGAAGGGAGTCTGTCAAAGCCCTGACTTGAGCTGGGTGAGACAGGCCAGACTGCTGACCTACAGGGCTATAAGAGAGTGATTTTACGTATCTCAGCCAATGCAGCAAATGCAAAACTAACACAGTGCAATGCAGGGAGAAAACGCAGGTTGAATCACCCACCTGCTTCAGAACTGGTAACTGCAGCTCCCATAATTCTGTGCTCTGAGAAAGATGCTCTAGGCTGCAATTAAATGCAAATGGTTACTTGGCAACAACAAAGAAAATCAACAGTTTCAGAAACAGCTGCTGGAGATTAGACAACAACCTCTTCCAGACCCTGTCTCTTGGTATAAACTTCTGCTTTTCTTTTTTAACTACTTTACTTAAAAAAAAAAAAAAAAGTCCAGAAAGTGATTCAAAAGATACACAGAAATCAATACTTGTGTGAATTTTCTCTACTCTGGGACAGGCTGTTCGGAGCTCTGAGTGGAGGTAACATAGCAGTCAGGTTTGTAGCATCTCTTAGGTCACTGGTCCATTTGAAACACTTTTTGAGAGAAATGCACACATGTACCAATGCACACTTTTGCATTGGTTTTTAGGGGTTTTTCTAGCCTCCCTAATGTTTATTGGCTCAAATTATAAGCTACTTATCTAAATGGTTCTATTCATGATGTTATATCTTAGTTGGGGATAAAATTCTTAGAAAACTAGAAATAATATCTTTATCTTAGTGAACAGTGCAGACTGGATTTTCTTTGAAGGGCTGCTGCGTTTTGTTTTTGCCGTCAACAGAATCTGCCTCCAATACCTGGTTGGGCAGGGATGTGGGCTCCTGCATCCTCCAGCCACGAGCACTGCGGTAGTGCTATTGTCAGCGCCACGGCTCTGAAGCGCCACCTTTGATGAAAGCATCTTGGAGGAGTTCACTGCCAAGAACATGGCCAAGAGGACCTGAAGAAGCAGCTCCAGGACCACAGGAAGGTACACGGGGTGGGGGCGGGGGACACTGGGCTTGCCTCCACTTTTTCTGAAGCATCCATGCTTTACAAACAAAAACGGAAAGTTAAAACAGAACCCTGTGGCCCCAGAAGACACCAGGCTCACAGAGCTACTGGGAAGGACACTGAATGGATGTGAGAGCCCTGGAAGGGAGTGTTGCCTGCAGGACAACTGATGTTATTCTACAAGGGGCTTCCAAAAGTTCACGAGAAATGTGCATTATGTAAATCTATGCAGGGTTGGTGACATGGCATAGCAGGTTAAGCAGCCGTCTGCTCTGCCAGCATCTCATATGGATGCCAGTTTGAGACCTGGCTGCTCTACTTCCAATCCAGCTCCCTGCTGATGCACCTGGGAAAGCAGTGGAAGATGGCCCAAGTCCTTGGGCCCCTGCACCCATGTTGGAGACCAGGAAGAAGCTCCCGGCTCCTGGCTTCAGCCCCGCCCAGCCCTGGCTATCTGGGAAGTGAATCAATGGATGGAAGATCTCTCTCCCTCTCCCTTTCTCTGTTTCTCTCTCTCTCTCTTTTCCTCCCTCTGCCTCTCCTTCTCTGTAATTCTGACTTTCAAATAAATAAAAGAAATCTTAAAAAAAAGTCTATGCATGAATTTCAAAACTTTTTGCTTGGGGCCGGCGCTGTGGCTCACTAGGTTAATCCTTGACCTGCGGCACTGACATCCGACGTGGGCACCAGTTCTAATCCTGGTTGCTCCTCTTCTAGTCCAGCTCTCTGCTGTGGCACAGGAGGGCAGTGGAGGATGGTCTGAGTGCTTGGGCCCCTGCATCTGCATGGAAGACCGGGAAGAAGCACCTGGCTCCTGGCTTCAGATTGGCGCAGCACCAGCCGTGGCGGCCATCTGGGGAGTGAACCAATGAAAGGAAGATCTTTCTCTCTCTCTCTCACTGTCTGTAACTCTACCTGTCAAATAAAAAAATTTTTTTTTGCTCAAAAATAAGTGTCTTTTAATTCTAGTTTCCATGAACATTTTGAAGTATTCTCATAGTTGTTATTCTGAAATGCTTTCTGTAGTGATGTGCCCCTCGTAACCCTAGAATGTACTGTCAGCATGACTTAGAGGTGGCCTATTGCACTGCTGCTTTCCTGCTCCTCATTTTACGAGGCGGAGTGAGCAGGGCAGTTAGTTAGGGTGAATGATTTGCCCGATGTCAGGCAACGAGTAAATGCCACTGAAAAGAATAAGACGCCATTCTTTGATTTTTAAAGCTAAATCTGGTGCTCTAGTGCTTTTTTTTTAAAAAAAAAAAAAGATTTATTTATTTATTTATTTGAAAGAGTTACACAGAGAAAAGGAGAGGCAGAGAAGAGAGAGGTCTTCCATCCACTGGTTTACTCCCCAATTGGCTACAACGGTCAGAGCTACGCCAATCCGAAGCCAGGAGCCAGGAGCTTCTTCCAGGTCTCCCACGTGGGTGCAGGGGCCCAAGGACCTGAGCCATCTACTACTGCTTTCCCAGGCCACAGCAGAGAGCTGGATCAGAAGTGGAACAGCCGGGTCTCGAACCAGCATCCATATGGGATGCTGGCACTTCAGGCCTAGGGCATTAACCCGCTGCACCACAGCACTGGCCCCTCTAAGGCTTTTTTTATTCTATCTTTTTTTTAACCCTGTAGTTCTACAGTACACTGCTTTACTAACCTGCAAAAACTCAAGTTTTTTTTCATTTCATGAGGAGAACTAACAAATTTTATGTTTGAGAACTTCAGGACACGAATGAACATTTGCTGTGCCCACAAATGAGCGCATTGAGTGAGAAGCCAAATGCAAACCAGAAGACATGGCAAATAGCTCTTAGAATCCCTGGTTAAGCACCTTATTGCTTCCCAGTCTGTACAAGACAGGTCAACCATGGAGACACCCGAGCTACACTGCGAAGAGCTAGAGGAAAGGACCATGACACGTATGACAACAAAAATATCAAAAACGTGCAGGGTGTGTTCCAGACACCTTGAAACAGTCCTCACTTGGGAGAACCACAAAATACAGGAGCATCGCTTCATGGCCAGCAAGAGGGGTGAAGCAGACACCTGAGCCTTTCCTTCTGCGGGCACTCATATTTTGATTTTTGTGGGTGCACGGCATTATGGGTTGCTTCCAGGAACAGGAAATAGAGGAGGAAGAGGGAAGGAAGCTGTGTGTCCAGACCTGAGGTGAAAGCGGTGCTCTTGGGCAGAGAGCAGGGCCTGGGGGAGGGGCAGGATAGGCCCACAGAGGCCATTTTAGGAGGAAACTGGAAAACCGAGGGATTGTTCAAAGAGACAGCACGGTCAGAGGCACAATGCAAGGGGCTTCCCGTTGGAATGAGACCATGTCAGGAATTCAAGGAGCCAGGTGTGTGGGCCACTTGTATTCGGGGGACACAGTTGTTCACTTCATAACCTCAGGTGCTGGAGGAGGTAGCAGGTGGAATGCCAGTACCATGAGAAGGGACCGAACCAGATGGAACGGCCTCTCCTGCCTCTCCTCATGTGCTTGGCATGGGTGCAACTGGGAGAAACTTAGGGGCAGAACCCAAGCCATGACCTTGCCAAGTTGGGCCATGTGAAATGGGGAGTGCCTGGCTTCAGGCAGGGCCCTGGAGGCCCCCAGGCCGCCCCGTGTGTTGGGCCAAGGAGGAAAAGTTGGATTTGGATTTCCCTGACCCCCTCAAACCATGCAAGGACCATGTAGGCTTGGAAGAGAATTTTAACCTTTACTGAGCACTGGAATACCTCGGGATGTGACGTGAGCCCAGTGAGTGGATCAGGCTGGAAGGAGGAACAGGAGTTTGAGCAAAGGTATCTGAGAACTTAGGACAGGGCAGATGTGGGGTGGGGGGTAGGGAGAGTAAAAAGACGGAATCTGACCCTGGGCTCTGGGATCCAAATCTGAAAAAAATCATGAAGTAGATTTGGCCTGAGAATGGATTCTTGTTATTGGTCAGACCATGTGGGGCTTTTGCAGAGCATTTGCACATTTGTAGTCCAGCCACTCTACAATGACATCGTCTGAGAGTAAACCGGATAGGCTGGACAGGGTAGGGGCGGGATTGTTACAGCCTTTATTATTATTATAATTATTATTATTATTTGCCTCTGCTGGCAAACAATGGCTCATAACTTTACCCACCTACGTTTGCCAGAAGCTGAGGTTTCTGCTTATAGGAACTCTTTTTGATACAGCACCGCCTCCTTAAGGGGGGCTGCGTATGCTGGGGTGGGCCATTTGGTGTAGCAGTAAACCCACAGCTCACATTGTGGAGAGCCTGGGTTCTAGTTCCAGCTCTGCTTCCCATTCCAGCTCCCTGCTAATGTGCCCCCTGGGAGGCAGCAGGGGATGGCTCAGGTAGCTGGGTCGCTGCCACCATATGGGAGATTTGGATGGAGATCCAGGCTCCTGGCTTTGGCCTGGCCCGGCCCATTCCTGACTGTTGTGGCCATTGGGGAGTGAATCAGCAAGGTGGAAGATTCTCTGTCTCCTCCCTTCTGTCATGCCACCTTTCAAATAAATAAATAGTTAAAAAAGGTAAATATTATATTTATATTTATATTATATAGTCCCGGTTGGGGCGCTAGATTCTGTCCCGGTTGCCCCTCTTCCAGGCCAGCTCTCTGCTGTGGCCCGGAAGGCAGTGGAGGATGGCCCAAGTGCTTGGGCCCTGCACCCCATGGGAGACCAGGAGAAGCACCTGGCTCCTGGCTTCGGATCAGCGTGGTGCACCCGCCGCAGCGGCCATTGGGGGGTGAACCAACAGCAAAAAGGAAGACCTTTCTCTCTGTCTCTCTCTCTCACTATCCACTCTGCCTGTCAAAAAAAAAAAGAAAAAAGAAAAAAGCTGGAATCAGGAGCGGTGCCGGACTGGAAGCCAGGCACTCTGCCATAGGGGATGCGGGCATCACAGTGTCCTCACTGCTTTGCTAAAACCTGTCCCAGCTTCTTCTCTTTGACAGCCTGGGCCAGGCCAACGTAAACCCTCTGCAGGTAGTGTCGCTCAGTAGAAGGCCTATGGACTACTGAGACCCCATAGGCCAGATGCTTAATTTGGAATTCTCAACCCTGGCATCATGTTGATGAGCTGTGTTGACACGGATGTCCTTCTTAGAGCCACTGAAATGACTGAGTAAACTGGGACAAAGGTGTTCTTCCGCCTGGCATTAAAGATGTCTGAACATCTCAGTTTTCTAAGAAATTCCAGTTTTTCAGCCAAGTATGGAGAGGGGCAAGTCTGCTGGGTCCATTGTGATCAAACAGACATCATTTGCACATAGAATCACACTCCCATCCTGCTCCCCACGCACATCCACATCTATCTCTGTGCAGTGGATATCAAATACTGATCTCTCTCTGCAGCCCAGATGGCCACAGGATTTTCACTTCATAACATGTTGGCGTGCAAAAGTCTCCAAGAGCTATGAAGATTTGCAGATGAAAAAAATTCACCTTCCCCAGGGTCCTGGGAGCTCTGCCTGTGCCTCTGAAATCGGTGCCTTCCTCAAGCTGATCCAGGCCTGCTTTCTGTCCCGTCTCCCAAGTCATCCGGGTAACCTGAGCTCACCCTGCTGTCCGGAAGGAAGGGAGCCGTTTCCTTTCCCTTAGAGGTAAAGCCCATGTTCGAAGGCCAGCGTGGCCTTCTGCCTGGGGCTGACAGCAGCCTGGGAGGAGCCCTTTGAAACGCCAGGGAAGTGCGGGATGCTGAGCAGGCACTCAGCCGTGCACCACCTGGAACCCATTATGGCCGCCAAGTTTTGCCCAAGGGACCAAAGTGCCATTACATGGGCAGGGCCAAGGACTTGGCTCTCCCTTGACTGTGTGGACAGGGATACTGAAGGGAATTTGAGGCAAAGGAAGTGGGTTTTCCCCCGAAGGGTCCTTGTCGTGCTGGAGCAATCTGCTTGTGAACCAATTAGGAGCTCACCCATGGGTTCCCCATCAACTTGACAGCATATCAGAGTATCCAAGAATGGTGTCCACAGAGTGCAAAGCTGGGCTGTACCACTTTCCTTGGGAAAATGCCCTACACATAGAAAAGGGACTCAATCAAGAACTGCGGTGTGGTCCCTTCTGTTCTTACTATTCTTAATGTTAACACCACCAGTATTAATACTTAACATACTTTGGAGAGCATTTTATTTTGATAATTTTTCCATTCCTTCATTTAAAAAATGCACTCATAATTGTTATAAAGTCATTTTTTTATTTAGTTGAGAGGTAAAGTTATAGACAGAGAGAGGGAGAGACAGAAAGGTCCTCCATCCACTGGTTCACTCCCTAAATGGCTGCAATGGCTGGAGCTGGGCCAATCTGAAGCCCAGGGCCAGGAGCTTCTTCTAGGCCTTCCACATGGGTACAGGGACCCAAGCACTTAGGCCATCTTCTACTGCTTTCCCAGGCTACAGCAAAGAGCTGGATCAGAAGAGGAGCAGCCGGGACATGAACCGGTGTCTAATAAAGTCATCTTTAAACCATGAGTTTATTTAAAAGCAAAAATTAACTTTGAATGTAACACAATGTCACATACTATTCATGAGCATGAGCAAATTGTAGTAAAATAGCTATGGCAGAAGCCTGAATATGGAGCAACGAATTCTCTCCCACAGAGATAAGGTGAGGAGTACTGAGGTGGGAATTGGGAGCCAGGGTTCAAGTTCTACTCCTGCATGATGCTTGCTGAAAACAGGGGCCCCTGCTAAGCTGAGCTCAGGGGTTGCTGTGCCACTTATTCCATTCCTGGTTACTTACAGCACGCGTTAGCACATGAAGAGCTCACAGGGTAAGGAAGCCAAAAACTGCTTTTCCTATCTTCTTTCACCTCTGCGTTATCTAATAGAATTTAGGTTTAGTTAATATAGTTGCATTTGGGCAAGGTTTGAATCTAGAACTGAGTTAAGTCAGGGGATTCGTAGAGGGACATGAGACACCCATTTTAGCTGGTCCAGTTGGAGCGGACACAGCGTGACCTTGGAGCCAAGAACCCTGGATTGCCTCTAGTCCCTGAAATGACAGTAGAGCAGGGGTTCCCTGGAACCCACCATTGCAGAGGCAGCTTCTGTATTATTTGAGAGAGAATAAAAGTTCCCGTATGATTCACTCTCCAAATGCCCACAGGAGCTGGGGCTAGGCCAGGCTGGAGCAGGGAGCTGGGAATTGGGAACTCATCCCAGGTCTCCCACACAGGTGGCAGGGACCCCTTTATTTGAGCCATCACAGCTGTTTAGGTCCTAGAGTCTGCAGTGGCAGGAAGTTAGAGTCAGGAGCTTGAGCCGGAATCAGACTCAGGCCTTCTAATGTGGGCCAGGAACGGCTTAACTGCTTGGCGTAACAAACTAGCATGCACGAGAGATGTCCGGCTGTCCCCGACAGCTCTGGCCTGCGCTGGGGGTCTCCCTGCCCGTGTCACCTAGAATGACTCTGTGAGTCTGTGAGTCTGCCACCGGGTGCCTGTCTAAAGCAGGAATCTTTCTTCCTGCCCTGTGGCTTCCTCACAACCTGACCGACAGAAAGAGTCTGAGAATACCAAGGATCTTCAGAACTCTGCCGCAAATACTTCTCTTTCCTGTAGAACCTAAATGCTTGGTGGACTCTGCTGTCGATCATCTCTTTGTCCCATCTTTGTCTTGAGGCAGGGTAAACCAGCCCCTACAGAAGCCACAACCACAAAGATCACTCAGGCTGAAGATACTCTGGGAATCTGCGTCCCTGTCAGCAAGTAGAGTCCAGGTGCCCTCAGCTGATATCTGTTGTGTCCACAGGGCTGCTCCTATCGAAAGGGGATGGACACCAGAGGATGCTCTGGGGTTGATGTCGTGGTGTTCAATGATGAGTTTGCCAGTGTGCACAGTGGCAAGAAACAGCCCAGAGAACAACTGGATGCCCTCAAGAAAAACTCGAAGCAAACCACGCACGGGAGCAGGTGTGGGTGAATGTATCTTTGCAAGTTGCTTCACTCCACAGGTGCAAAGGAATGCTAAGACTGAGCGTGGCTCAGCAGAGCCCATAATGATGATCAAATAATAATGACTTGTGGGTGCTAACATTAAACTCATGGGAGAAAACTTGGAGAGATTCCCCTGGGGGCAGTAAGGATTGGTAGCTCAATGTTTGATGAAAGTTGGTGAATTTGGGTTCCTAGAATGTAAGCACTAATTATGAGTTCTCCAATGCATCTTTATTTAATTGCCACCCCCTTTGCTGAAATCTGACCCTGAGGAATGCAAACAGGAAGGAGTGGCCAGGTGCCTGCCAGGACTGAAGAGTCTTTGAGACCTGTTTGTCTGACAAGTAACTCCCTTCAGCAATGTGCCTGGGTCTGCTGACATCGCACACAATGGCTCTTTGGCTCCAAATGCTGAACTGTTTTTTGGCCTGTTTTTTGCTGAGATACGAAAACAAAAACAAAAGAAATAAAAAATAAAAGAAAATAAAAAAAAACAAAAGAAATAAAAATCCCCCAATACATTATTATGTATTTTTCTATTTCATTTCTGCATCGCTTGCTATTTTTTTCCAGTTTAGTGAATTGAGGATGCAGAAAAAATGTAAATACGTGTGTTGTAAAGTGAGCAACACATTTTTTTTTTTTAGAAAAACAGGCCAGGTTGCAAGCCATTTGAATGCTAAAATAAGATCAGTGTTTTAGAACAACGTCCCAGAACTGTTTATTAATTTAAATAATGGATTCATTACCAAGTCTGGCTTCAACTGTGTAGAGAGAAGTAGCTTGAAATGAAAAATGCTGCCTTCAGGAATACCAAACACCTCCTAAATTGCGGGAGGGAGGGAGTGGCATGGTGTCGACCATGATGAAGTGTGCCGGGATTGGACATGGAGGAGCGGAAGTGAGAGCGTTTCACTTGGAAACGTGCTTTGGACAGGAGAAGACCACCTTTAAGAAAAAGAAAAAAGAAAAGAAAAGGGAGAATGTGTTTTTCATTTTTTACCCTTTGCTTCTTCCAGGTTTTCTCCATTAACTTGGTAAACTTAAGGGTACATTATACCGTTGTTATTATTACTTATCAAAACACGACAGTGGATATACCCTGAGCCATGTTAAACATGCAGTTTAGGGTGTGCCCTTCCAGAGTGCCCTTATTTGGGATCAAAATCTTTGTCCTTTGCTGGGAAGTCATTTTCCTATCCTCCCAGACCACAAAACACCGCAGAACCCTCCAGCTGCACTCCCCCTAGCTCAGTTCCCCCTCCTCTGTATCTCAGGCGCCCTTCTCTTGACAAAACGGTGTTTGAAGTTTTTATTTTGTTAGATTTTTCAGAGGGAATTTAGAAGTAGAACCCATGAAAAATAACAGCCCTGAAGGGCTTGGTTCATTCACTCAAACTGTTTCTGGCTGAAAATAAGCAAACGACTTGTCTAACCTTTGTGCCTTCTGGTCTTTCAACTCATTAAATAACCTAATTGGAAAAGGCTTTAAAGTGGAACAGAACTTCCAGGAACCCACCACGTTTTCCTTTGTGCCCGGGAAACGCTTTCTCCTTTTCCATTCTTTGCAGCGCTCTTTCAAGGGGCTAAAAGTTTTGATTCAGCCCAGAATGCGTTTTCTCGCCTATTTTGTTTTGTGGATCGATTCCCGGCACACCAAGGGAGCACTATTAGAGAGAGGAAGGGGCCCTGGCAACAGACTTGGGGGGAGGAATTGTGAGGTCAGGGAAAGAGGCAGCCGATCCAACCGGGCTGTCTACATGCAGCAGTCACCCTCTGGCTTTATTCTCTGCTCCTCAGAACTAGCAAGACCATCCCCAGATTCATTGAAAGGGAAAATTGAATTTAAAATGGAAAAGAAGCAGACGTGTGCGTCTGACAGTGGGTTTTGACTCCCACCCACTGAGAATGTGAAGTTTATTGTTTCAGTTGATACCTGGTTTTTGGTGATATATTGTTTGTTGCTGTTATTTTTAAAGCTATTCAGTTACTTTATTTTGAAAAGTGGATGTGAGAGAAGCCTTTCTTTTCCTCTGGAACGAGTCCACGTCTTCGCCTACGGGGAACAGCAACTGCTCTGTGTCAGTCATTTGCTGGGGGACCTGCTCAGGTACCGGAAATCGCTTCCGTGGCGGGGATTCTGTGCTCCTCCTGTAGGCACGTAGTGGGTATGGCTGAAAAACCACCTCGGGGCAGCGTGCTCCGAGCCGTGCAGCAGTGTGCCCGTGCCACGGCTGTCACAGCTAACGGTTCTCGCTGCGATGTCTGTCCCCTGGCTCTGGCTCCTTGTTGCTTCGATTCTCCGTTCTCACAATCAGGAATATTTCTGTTTTTCTGTATTCCCAAGCCAGGTCACCTTCCAGCTCTTCTCTGACAAACTGTCCTTTGAAAGCCACATTGGAGGCCCCAGGGTTTGGATCTTACCAGGCTGGAAATGATGTGGGCTTGGCACCTGGAGTTTCAAGCCTGGTTCTTGTCCCTCACTGAGAAGGCTTCCGTCCATTGGCTCACACCCTAAATGGCCACAATGGCAGGGGCTGGGCCAGGTTGAACCTAGGAGCCTGGAACTCTCTCTGGGTCTCCCATGTGGGTACAGGAACCCAAGCATTTGGGCCATCTTCTGCTCCCTCCCGGGTGTATTGGCAGGGAGCTGGATCAGAAGTGGAGCAGCCAGGACTTGAATTGGCACTCACATGGGATGCCGGCATCACAGGCAGTGGCTTAACCCACTGCATCACAACTGTGGCCCCAGAGCTAAGAATTCTAAGTGAAAGCATATACAGGTGCACAGAGTGATAGCACATTTATTTAAAAGTGAAACAATGGGGGGCCGGCACCGTGGCTCACTTGGTTAATCCTCTGCCTTGCAGCGCCAGCATCCCATATGGGCGCCAGGTTCTAGTCCTGGTTGCTCCTCTTCCAGTCCAGCTCTCTGCTGTGGCCCTGGAGGGCAGTGGAGGATGGCCCAAGTGCTTGGGCCCTGCAGCCGCATGGGAGACCAGGAGAAGCACCTGGCTCCTGGCTTCGGAATGGCGCAGCACCGGCCGTGAACCAACGGAAGGAAGACCTTTCTCTCTGTCTCTCTGTCTATAACTCTACCTGTCAAATACATAAATAAATAAATAAATAAATAAATAAAACATTAAAAAAAAGTGAAACAATGAACATACATTTGTGCTCAGTGTGGGCCAACAAATACCCATCACGAGGGAGTTGCTTACGGAGAGAGGGAGAGAAACCTGAATAGCACCACCTGCCGTGGTGGGTCGGCAAGAGGGCTGTCCCCCACTCTCAGCCTCCTGTATGAAGCTGGGGGAGCCTCAGCGTGGACGAAGCCATCTGGGAATTGTATGGCACCTCCATGTGGAGTTTGATACTCAAATGGCCATCACGGCGTCTCCCCTTCCTGATCCCAGATGAGACACAGGTGCATCCTAGGAACGTGGGCATTTTAGACTGACAGTAAAGAGATAGCATTATAGTGCAGGGTGCTAGGATTCCAGCTCACCTAGTCCTGACCTGCTGCCTGCCTACGCTGCTGGGACTCATGCCCTGTCTCCACTTAGAATAATGGCAAAATCTCTTTCGCTACTCAATGGACAGTGAGATTACTGGCAATTATCCTAGCATAGTCCTGATGTTCTCATTAGCCTTGACCCATTCTAGAACCAACCTGTACTGCCCAGGGGATGCCATGCCTCACTCAAGGCCCGCCCCTTCCCCCAGGGCCCTGTCTCCCAAACACAGAATTGCTGTGCTGTGCTTAGCAAGGTCTGTCTCTAAATCGTAGCAGGCATGAGTGGCTGCCGACCTGTGCTGACACCTTCCTGGCTCCTTAATGCTCCCATCCCCAGCTGAGAAGGAGCAAAAGCTCTTGAGAAAAGGAAGAGTAAGTTAATGACAAAGAATTCTTCCTGCAGGACACGGAGCCAATGACAACTTCACAAAAATGTGTTCGGGTATACATTTACAAAAATCTGTTCAGTTTAAATGAAAGGTTGAACATAAAATGTATTTTATTTCATTTTGGGTGATGGCTAGTGACCTCTCTTACAGCTCATTAATTCTTCAGTTACATCTAATCTTTTGTTAAATTTATCTATAAAGTTTTTCTTCAACTGTTTTTCAGTTCTATAATTTCTGTTCAACTCGTTGATACATACATAAAAATCCAACTCTGGTTTAATTTGTCATCTTTTTTTATTTTTAAATGTATTAATGAGTTAAAATCCTGATTGGCTTATACCAATATTTGGGATCTATTTATAGAGGGGTTTTTCTCCCTAGTTTTAACTCTTAGAGCCCTATCCCATGAAATGTCTAGTGTTTTTTTTTTTAAATGAAAATCAAGACACTATAGATTAAAAAAAAAAAAAAGCATGGTTGCTTTTGCCAATGTTATCTGTCTCCAGAAAGCTGCACACTCTCCTCACTAAATGGATGGAGCGAGAGACACTCTTCCAGGTCACACCCCATGCCCATGGAGTAAAACGTCTTGGGTGGGAGTGACAGGTGGGTACTCGTTAAGGATTCCCATACGCAGCAAAATCTCAGGAACCACTGTCACCGCAGAGTGTCCACCAAGGACTGCCCAGACCCTGTCACCTCAGCACCCTCACAGCACTGCCAAAATCCCACTCAACTCTACTTCCCAAAACATTCTGCTACCTCTCTCTCTCTCTCTTTTTTTATTTGACAGAGTTATATAGTGAGAGAGAGAGACAGAGAGAAAAGTCTTCCTTCTGTTGATTAGCCCCCCAGATAGCTACTACGGCCGGTGCTGCGCTGATCTGAAGCCAGGAGCCAGGAGCCAGGTGCTTCCTCCCAGTCTCCCATGCGGGTTCAGAGCCCAGGCACTTGGGCCATCCTCCACTGCCTTCCCGGGCCACAGCAGAGAGCTGGACTGGAAGAGGAGCAACCGGGACTAGAACCCGGTGCCCATATGAGATGCCGGTGCTGCAGGCGGAGGAGTAACCTAGTGAGCCACGGCGCCAGCTCCCTCTGCTACCTCTCTTAACTATCTCTGTCTCAGGTATTCTGAATTCAACAATTCTCAAAAACTTTATTTATTTATTATTTATTTGAGAGGCAGAGAGAGAGAGAGTTGAGTGAGCAAGCACTCCCATCCTCTGGTTTATTCCCCAGATGCCTGCAATGGCAGGGACTGAGCCAGGGCCAGAGCCAGGAACTCAAGCCAGGTCTCCCACATGGGGGTCAGGAACCCCAGTCACTTGAGCCACCACTGCTGCCTCCCAGGGTCTGCATTAGCAGGAAACTGGTGTCAGGGGCTGGACCAGGAAATGAACTCAAGCACTCAGATACGGATGAGGCAAACGCCTGAATGTTTTGAGGGAAAATTGATCGTATTTCAGGGTCCACTCTGCATCCTTTCTTTCTGCCCAGGACCATGGCCTCCAAGTCTCTAAGAGGCCTCATTAGCCTCACAGGCCTGACCAAGTTCTGCTGGTATTTTTAACCCTGGAAGCTTCCTACCCCGGGCCTGGTATCTGTTACCCACACGTCTCTGGGGAAAACATCACCCGTTTCTCTGTTGTATGATTTACTGTTCCCCACACCCTACTAAATTTTTTTTTTTTTTTGACAGGCAGAGTGGACAGTGAGAGAGAGACAGAGAGAAAGGTCTTCCTTTTGCCGTTGGTTCACCCTCCAATGGCTGCCGCGGTAGCGCGCTGCGGCCAGCGCACCACGCTGTTCCGATGGCAGGAGCCAGGTGCTTCTCCTGGTCTCCCGTGGGGTGCAGGGCCCAAGCACTCAGGCCATCCTCCACTGCACTCCCTGGCCACAGCAGAGAGCTGGCCTGGAAGAGGGGCAACCGGGACAGGATCGGTGCCCTGACCGGGACTAGAACCTGGTGTGCCGGCGCCGCAAGGCAGAGGATTAGCCTAGTGAGCCGCGGCGCCGGCTTTTTTTTTTTTTTTTTTTTTTTTTGACAGGCAGAGTTAGACAGTGAGAGAGAGAGACACAGAGAAAGGTTTTCTTTTTCCATTGGTTCACCCCCCAGATGGCTGCTATGGCTGGCCATAGCCGATCCAAAGCCAGGAGCCAGGTGCTTACTCCCAGTCTCCCATGCAGGTGCAGGGCCCAAGCACTTGGGCCATCCTCCACTGCCTTCCTGGGCCACAGCAGAGAACTGGACTGGAAGAGGAGCAACCGGGACAGAATCCAGCACCCCAACCGGGACTAGAACCCAGGACGCCGGCGCTGCAGGTGGAGGATTAGCCTAGTGAGCCGCGGTGCCGGCCCACCCTACTAAATCTTGACTTCCTTACTTCAGCATTTCTCCAATACCTCCAAAACACCTGTACACAGAGTTTTTAAAATCCAGTCTTCTAGTTGCTCTCAGTTATCACTGATCTGCTGTATGCATGAAGGAGTCATTGTACCAGAAAGTAGAAGCTGGACAGTAGTTTTTAAAATCGTTTGCTCAGGACAGATGTTGTGGTTCAGTGGGTTAAGCTGGTTTGAGTCCTGAGCATTTCATTTCTGATCCAGTTACCTGCTAATGAGTACCCTGGGGGACAGGAGATAATGGCCCAAGTACTTCAGTCTCTGCCACCTGTGTGGGAGACCTGGGTTGAGTTCCTGGCGCCTGGCTTCAGGTTGACCCAGCCTCAACTTTTGCAGCAATTGGGGGAGTGAACCAGTGGATAGAAGATCTCTTTCTCTCTCTCTTGCACTCCACCTTTTTTTTTTTAACTTTTATTTAGTAAATATAAATTTCCAAAGTACAGCTTATTATTATAATGGCTTTTTCTCCCCATAACTTCCCTCCCACCCGCAACCCTCCCCTTTCCCGCTCCCTCTCCCATTCCATTCACATCAAGATTCATTTTCAATTCTCTTTATATACAGAAGATCAATTTAGTATATATTAAGTAAAGATTTCAACAGTTTGCACCCACACAGAACATAAAGTGTAAAATACTGTTTGAGTACTAGTTATAGCATTAATTCACATTGAACAACACATTAAGGACAGAGATCCTACAAGAGGAGTAAGTGCACAGTGACTCCTGTTGTTGACTTAACAAATTGACACTCTTGTTTATGGCATCAGTAATCACCTGAGGCTCTTGTCATGAGTTACCAAGGCTATGGAAGCCTTTTGAGTTCATGGACATCGATCTTATTTAGACAGGGTCATAGTCAAAGTGGAAGTTCTCTCCTCCTTTCAGAGAAAGGTACCTCCTTCTTTGATGGCCCGTTCTTTCTACTGGGATCTCACTCGCAGAAATCTTTCATTTAGGTTTTGTTTTTTTGTTTTTGTCAGAATGTCTTGGCTTTCCATGCCTAAAATACTCTCATGGACTCTTCAACCAGATCCGAATGCCTTAAGGGCTGATTCTGAGGCCAGAGTGCTGTTTAGGAATCTGCCATTCTATGAGTCTGCTGTGTATCCCGCTTCCCATGTTGGATTGTTCTCTCCCCCCCCCCCTTTTTTTTTACTCCGCCTTTCAAACACATAAATAATTAAATCTTTTACAAATATTTTACTTAATAATATTCATGATTAACAGTATCTTTCACTCCAATTCATATTCATATAATAACTCATTCTTAAAATATTTATTAAATACTTGTTACATGCAACTGTTAGGGACAGAGCAATGAACAAAGCACAGTTCCTGTCCTTGTGGACCTGACACCATAGTATCAGAGATAATAAGTAAAGAATACAATGCCAAGGGGTTATTAAATGCTATGAAGAAACACAAAACAAAGTGAAAACACAGAGAGTAGGCAGGGGACTCTTGTTATCAAAGACAACTGGGAAGGGCCAAATTGTGTAGCAGAGGCCAGAAGAAGGCCAGGGACCTTGCCACACGGACTATCTGAGACCTGAGTGTTCCAGGACAGAGAAGAGCATCTGCAAAAATCCCAGGACACAGACATCCCCGGGGTTGCCCAAGAACTTCCCGAGAGACCTGTAAGCGAGAGTCAAGGGAAGAGTGGTAGAAAATCGCAGAGCGTTTTCTAGTCTGTCTTTCTGTCATCTCATATCGTGTCATGTTAACCTTTTAAAGGATCTCAGTAGAGAAGAGAATATTGCTGCATGTCAGGTTCAGTTTTTGGTGTGTTGGAAGTCTTCACAGTCATCCTTTTGAGATCATGGCCTGCTATGATGTCCTGGGACCTACACCCTCTGCCAGTAAGGTTTACTTTTTCATTTCCAAGAAATCCCTTAACACGGCTGCCCACTCATGATGTACTTAACAGGACCGACCACTGTCCAGGCACAATGTGTTGAGCTAGGTCTGCAGAACCAGGCTGCTTGCTGGTTGTAAAACTAAAATGCTGACTGTCATTAGGAGTCGCTGTTTTTCCCCTCTAATGCATAAATACCTTATTTCCTGTGTCACTGGTTTTCAATTATTAAGTATTAATTATTTGTCCAGTATATTAGAGAGGAGAAAGAGCACAGGAGAAATATGGACTTTGCTTGTAAGGAGCTTTGTCTTAGAACAGGCATCCCAACGTGAGTCACCGTCTGGGGAAACATCTTCCGGAACAACAGGTTAGGTGTGGAGCTGTGGTCCAGGCTCAGCAGCTCGGCGGTGCAGACAGAGGAGATCAGTGCTCAGCACGTGTAGACTCAAGGCTCTTTTTTGGGAGAAAGACTTCAAAAAAATTGAGTGAAAACCAGAAAGAGCTACTTCCTGGGTTCTTACTAAGGCAGCCAGAGCCCAGGTCAGCACAGCCTGGGCGCCGCGTCATCTGAGAGCTGCTCTGGGGTTACTGCATGAGCAGGGAGGGGGCTCGAAGGGCCTGAGAAGCCAAGGAGCTCCTGGACAGTAGAGGATGCAGCAGCAGCTTCTTTGTTTGATGGCCTTAGATCCCTGGCAATGGTCCAGCAGTCAGATGTTTGCAGGCAAGGTCACGACGAATGGCATGGCCATCTTTGGTGGCACCATTGATGCCTTCGGTGTCAGCAGCTGGAGGAGTCATCAGACACAGCACGGAAGAGCAGGGGAAGAGGGTCAGGGCAGAGGCATGTGGTGCAGGGAGCTGGTCTGCTGACAGGTGTGACACCTGCCTGCGGTATCTCGAAGGAGAAATTTGTGGGGGTTCAAACTCCTAGAAGAGAGGATTGCTAAGAAAGAACCACAGACATAGCTGTGGTAATTGTGGTGTTATTTTTATCCATAACATGTTGTTTACCCCTAAGATTTTGAAGTGTGGTATGAAATATGAAATTATGGACTGTGTTGTGGCATAGAGGTTCTACAAGTGCTTGTGAGGCCAGTACCCTCTACTGGAGTACTGGTTCGAGTCCCTGCTGCTCTGCTTCCAGTCCAGTTTCCTGCTAATGTGTCTGGGAAATCAGTAGACGATGGCTCAAGTACTTGGGCTCAGACTGCCATGCGCATGGGAGACCTGGATGGAATTTCAGACTCCTGGCTTTAGTCTCACCCAACCCCTGTTGTTGCAGCCATCTGGGGAATGAACAAGCAGATAGAAGATCTCCTCTTTCTCTCTCTCTATGCCCTTTTCAAATAAATAAGTAAATCATTTTTTAAAAAAGTAAGGCAAAAAAAAAAAAAGAGGACAAAATATTTACATTTTCGACAATGAGATGAGGTCTGTATTAAAGACTGAACGTTTGTGTCCCCTCAACACTCATAAATTGAAGCCCCAATATTGTGGTCTAAAGAGGTGGGCCAATGGGGAGAAGTGAGGCTTAGATGAAGGCACGCGCATGGAGCCCTCATGATGAAGCTAGGGTCCCTTGTAAGAAGCAGAAGAGACACGAGAGCTTCCCCTCTCCACCCTGGAGAGAAACAGCTGGAAGGAGGTGACTGCACCCAAGCCAGCAAGAGAGCCCTGCTCACAACTGAATCTGCTGGTGCTGTCAGCTCGGTCTTCCTGACCTCTGAACCTTGAGAGAACAGCTTTCTATTGTTGAAGCCAGCCAGTCTGTGCTATTCTGTTATAGCAGCCAGTGCAGAGGCCCAAGGGACGACGTGGTTATGTAGATGTCAATGTGTTCTCCAGAGACCATGGGATCAAGTTTAGACTCTGCTCGAGTTCACACATTTACACATTCTCTTGTGTGCAAAATGAAGAATTGAAAATGCACAGTAATTTGTGAACCAGTACATGACGAGCAGTCTTCCTCTAGTGCACAGCAGACAGTGAATGTTTCCATTCATCCATTCCTTATTCATTTCATTCAGTTGCTATTTTTGGAAGACTTACCATATGCTAGGATTTACAGTGGATTAGTCCTGAGCTAGGAGATGAAGATGTTTGCTCGTGTAGGGCTCGCTTCTGGCAGAGAGGCGAGATCTTGAGTCAGCATCCCTGGAATACGTGTATTTCCTCATGCTCTCTCCTAACGGTGTCTTTGCACAATTGTCCCCATAGATATGATTTTCTTAACCTACTCCACCCTACATTCTGCCTTGGAAGTTACTGTTCAGCTCCAGTGTTACTTCCTTCCCTAATCCTTCCTAGATCTGCCTCTTCTGCTTTTCCATAGAACCCTCCCAGGGTCACAGCTGTAGAAGAACCACTTAGGCTACAATTGTTTGTAGGTTCTGTTTCCTATTAAGAATAAGGTTTGCCTTTGTGTCTACCTCTGTATTAATCAATGAGTAACTATTGAGTAGAGGGAGTAAGTGGATGTAACCTTGGTCTCAGAGTCCTGAGGTTCTCTTGAGTTGCTTTTTCTACTTACTAGCATTGTTGGACTATGTGTTGCCTATGTCAAAGTTCTCTTTTCTTGTACTATAACTTGTCAATGTACATGGAGTATTGTGAGCCTGTTATATCCTAGCAACTGTGCTAGGACTGGCAGTACAAATATAACATCATCTAAACTAAGACAAAATTATGGGGAGTTCTGAGATAACATGGGACACTAGGAAGAGAGTGTGGACTCCTAGCCCAACCTAATGATTCAGTAAGTCTTGGCTCTGCTAATCTGGCCTACAAAATAAAATAATTACAAAATAAAAAAATAGAAAATACTGTGAATTATCTGGCACCTATCTTATAGCTTAAATTCCCCCCCCCCCATTTCATCTTCACAACTCACTGAAAGGCAGATATTCTCAAATTAGGTATTGAAAAACTGAGTTGTAGAAAATAGAAGCAGGGGCCAATGTTGTGGCACAGCAGGTTAAGCAGCACCTGCAATGCCAGCATCCAATATGGGCACCAGTTTGAGTCCCAGCTGCTCCACTTCTGATCCTGCTCCCTGCTCATGTGCCTGGGAAAGCAATGGAAAAGGGCCCAGGTCCTTGGGCCCCTGTACATATGTGAGGGAACTGGATGGAGTTTCTGGCTCCTGGCTTCAGCCTGGCCCAGCCCCAGACATTGGAGCCATTTGGCAATGAACCAGTAGATGAGTGATTCTCTCTCTCTCTCTCTTTCTGTAACTCTTTTAAATAAATAAATAAATCTATTTTTTAAAAAGAAAATATAAGCAACTTGCCCAAGGTTATCAAGCCAATAGGTTACCAAGCTGGGATGCAAGCGCAAGTCTGTCTGGCTTCGTCCTGGCTCCTGTGCAGACTGAAGGACCCTCCTAGCAATACAGTGGAGAGAATACACTGGGCTCAGAGCCAAAGCCCAGGTCTATTTCTGTTATCTGTGTGACCTTGGGCAAATCATGTAAAACTGTCAAGCCTCAGTTTTTGCATCTATAAAACAGAGATGCAGAGGTTACCTCACAGGGTAGTTATGGGAATGGATATATGGGACTTTGAAATCATGCAGCAAAATGCTTAGCTGGGGAATATTTCATATAAAAATATGTTTTAGGGGCTGGTGTGATGTAGCAGGTTAAGCCATCGCCTGCAATGCTGGTATCACACGTCCGAGTGCTGATTCCAGCACCAGTTGTTTTGCTTCCTATCCAGCTCCCTGCTGCTGCTCCTTAGAGTCCTTGAGCCCCTGCCACCATGTGGGTGACCAGGATGGAGTTCCAGGCTCCTGGCTGTGGCCTGGCCCAGACCTGGCTGTTGCAGCCATTTGGAGAATGAATTAGCAGATGGAAGATCCTTTATCTCTGTCTCTCTCTCTCTGTGTGTGTGTGTGTGTGTGTCTTTTTCTTTCTATAACTTTGCTTTTCAAATAAGTGGAATAAATCTTTTTGCCTCCCTAGAACTGACCATAGGCACATGAAGCGCTTGTGTTTGTGTAAAATTCTTTTTTTCTCTTGTGCTTTCCACAAAGGCACAATGGTGAGCCAGCAGCAGCTCCTGGGTAAATGTCTTGGGGATTTGAGGTTATATCAGTAGCTTTCAAACTAAAACCATCTCCCAGGAGAGTAGAAGCATATTTTTACACTGGCTTCCAAGTTCCCTAAGTTCTCAGGCACAGCTGTGTGAGATGAATGGAAAAAGACAGAAATTGCTCTGTAAGCCTGCTCCTCTCCAATGACAATGGGCAATGGGTTTGACAGGAGACCCGCAACTCAGGCAAGCCTCGGGAGTCCAAGGAATTTTAACAGACAACTGAAGGTTAACAATAATTGTCAGAGCGAGACTCGAGTGATCACATCAAATCCTCACAGGTATCTTCACGCTACTCCCTCTACATCTTCCAGATGCACTAGAAAACTAAGAGCATGGCCGGAGCAGTCGTGCCGCTCAGAGTGTGAGAGCTGACAAGGACGTGGTGGGCGGTATGCAGCTTCTGTCCGTGTGATCCTCAGACGGAAGTCCCAACACCACTTGGAAACTTGCTAGAAAGACATTTTCTTGGCCGGCACCGTGGCTTAACAGGCTAATCCTCCGCCTTGCGTCGCCGGCACACCGGGTTCTAGTCCCGGTCGGGGCGCCGGATTCTGTCCCGGTTGCCCCTCTTCCAGGCCAGCTCTCTGCTATGGCCTGGGAAGGCAGTGGAGGATGGCCCAAGTGCTTGGGCCCTGCACCCACATGGGAGACCAGGAAGAAGCACCTGGCTCCTGGCTTCGGATCAACGCGATGCGCCGGCCGCAGCGGCCACAGCAGCAGCTTGGGACACCCGCTTCCCATGTGCAGTGCTCTGCTTCCCATCCAGCTTCCCGATAAGATACCTGGGAGACGGCGGGTGATGGCTCAAGTATCTGAGTTCCTGCCAGCCGCATGGGAGACCCGGATGGAGTTCCTGGCTCCTGGCTTCAGCCTGGCCCTGCCCTGCCTGTTGCTGTCATGTTAACAGTAAACTAGCAGGTACAAAATGAATCTCTCTCTCTCTCTCTGGCCTTAAGTTAACATGAAAATAAATAAAGAAAAATAATTTTTTAAGAATCCCAGGAGACTGCAACAGCAGTTATCTCCAGGGGAGTCTTGTGCTCAGTAACGCCTGAGAAGGCTGGAATGAGGCAGTAAGGGGAGGCATTTGTGCTCAGGTCTACACGGTAGCGATAGATGGTTTTAGCTTCCTGTCTGTGTGTCTTCAGGCAAGTTTCTTGAGCTCTCTGCCTCTATTTCCCTATTTATAAGCTGAGTATGTTAATAGTAACTACGCTGCAGTAAACGTGCTAATAAACACAAAGCATTGGGAGAGTACTTGAAGGACCGGATGGGAGCTGAGTATTCTTGTTTTCCAGGTGAAAATCGAAATAGCAGAGCTCAATAAACTCGAATCACATAGCTGCAGTAGAAAGACTAATTACATAGATGTCACAAATAGTTGATGTCAGAATGGGCCACCTTCCTGGTTCCTGTGCATGGGGACTGTTGAGGAGGGAGTGTGGTGGTGATGGCTGTGAGTAGAGTATCCCTGGGCTCACCGTGACATCGTATCAGCCACGCTGGGAAAGCCAGAAGCAAATAGCTAACATAACTGCTGCAAAGCAAAATGTGTTCTACATTATTACGTCTTCTCTACTTTATCATCATAAAACCTGAATTTCTGTGCAAATCTGTTTCCTGAGAAAAGCAAGGAGCCTCCCAGTAAAATTGAAAGGTTGATTTTAATAGCTCTAATGACCATTGGGACTTTGGAATTAGAATACCTTTGTTATAATAATGCTTTTGATAATATTTGCCATAGAAAACTCTGTTCACTTACATTTACCCTAGGAATTCGATTTTACTCTCTGAGCTATTAATAATAACCAACTGTTGCAACTCTGTTTTGGCCCTAACAACTGGACCAGTATAAAAGGATCTAAAATGAGGAATCCAGATAGAAGTGTTGTAGGAATGTGCTTCCCAGGTTTGATTCCAGGCTCCTGGCCCCATGTGAGATAGGAATTCCAAGCAGAGACTTACGTAAAGTGCAGTAATGAGAGCAAGATTTATTTATTTAAAGTGAGAGAGTGAGACTACATTCAGGCGTGAGTGTGGACAGCCCCAGGAGAGAGACTTATGGGGACTGGGCCAGAGAGAAGAGACTGCTGCCCACCAGAGGAGGACAAAACAAAAACTCCACAGCCAATGGTCCCCTTTATGGGATAGGGGGTGGTGCCATAAAAGTATACAAATGGGGTGGAGTCTAGGGATTTAATGGGTGTGACATCTTCTGGAATTGTTATGGCACTTGCATTTCCGAAGTTTGTATGTGCTCATCATTGTGTAGGAGACTCAGGTGCATCACGGGAAAGTGGGTATCCCGGATTGCCATGTAAGGGGGGTGGAGTTAAGGTGCAGGGCAAGAAACAGAAATCGTGGAAAAATCTTCCAGCTCATTTTTTCTTAACTTCCTGTCTATTCTGAATCCCATATCAGAGGCATACATGTCCTGTTTTGGTAAAATGTACTATAGATTTTGCAAAATTAAGTAAGTAGACAATTAACATTAAAATGCATATTGTAGAATCTGAATCTTCTAAAGATAACACAGAAAGTAGGGGAGAAGAATAGGTACACACAAAGGTGTGCAAGACATTACACTGTGGTGTAGTGGGTGGGGTCACCACCTGCAGTGCTGGCATCCCATATGGGTTCTGGTTCAAGTCCTGGCTGCTCCAACTTCCTATCCCATTCTCTGCTGTGGACTGGGAACGCAGTAGAAGATGGCCCAAGTCCTTGGGCCCCTGCACCCACGTGGAAGATGCTCCAGATCGTCCCAGCACCATCTGTTGTGGCCATTTGAGGAGTAAACTAGCAGATGGAACATCTATCTATCTTTCTCTCTCTCTCTCTGTAATACTGCCTTTCAAATAAATACATAAAAAAACAGAGTCATGTTAGAACTTCTAATTGTGAGCAACTGGAAAAATTTAAGTGGATTGTGATAAAAAGATACCAAACATTGAAATGTCATACAGTTGGAACACAATCAGAGTTAATGACATTTTGTGAGCTTATAGTTTTAAGCTACAGATGACTGTTGGCTCATATTTGCTATTCAATCTAGTTTGTTCTTTCTTTTAAAAAAAGTTTTATTTATATGAAAAAGTGATGCAGAGAGAGATGGAGAGACAGAGAGAGAAGGAGAGAAAGAGGAAGAGAGAAGGAGAGGCCTCTTCCATCCTCTGGTTCACTCTCCAAATGGTTGCAAAGGACTGGACTGGGCCAGGCCCAAGCAAGGAGCCTGGAACTTCATCTGGGTCTCCCATGAGTTACAGGGGCCCAAGCACTCAGGCCGTCTTCGACCACCTTCCCTGGCATATTAGCTGGGAACAGGATCAGAAGTGGAGCAGCTAGGATTTGAACTCATGCTGTGATATGGGATGCCAGTGTCCATGCTGCGATGCTGTGCCAGCTCCAGTCTAGCCTGCCTTCCTCATTAATCTGGTTAGTTTTGGTTATTTTCAATTTCACCCAAAACTATCTTTTAAAAATCACTCCATCTTTATAAAAACAATTTCTTCAAGTGTCCACATGGTAGAATCCCTGCTATAAATGTGCATATGTGTAACTCCATGCACAAATAATACTTTAGATATTCACCAGTAGGTATTGCAGACAGTTGGGCAGAGGGCGTGGGGATCTTTAGTTCTGTGCTCAGTGATACTTGCATAAAGTAGCGGCATAGAGAGATAAACTTCCTGTGCTGGTGGCGGGGGTGGGGGGCTGGTGGATCTTTCTCACTGCAGATTCTCTGGGGCTGCTCAGTTGGAACTGCTCGGGCACCAATAATGCAGAAGCTTTGTCTCTGAATTACTTAGGCAAACCAGAGTAACTCCCCCGCATCCGGGGAACTATATATTTTTTTAAACGGCGACGTCTAATTCATCAAAACATCAGAGCCCATTTTCACCAGGGGAAAGCAGGCGAGGAGTGGGGGAGGGAATTCTCACAGCCGGCTTTGTTCCTTGGTGTTAACAGATTTAAAACTTCACCTTTACCGCAGGCCGCACCTCTGCAGCGACAGTGAGGAGACGCAGCTGTGTGCCTTGGCCCTGCTGCCGGACCGCGTGGACTTTGTCAAGGCAGCCAATGCCAGAGGGGAGGAGCTCATTTGTTTAGTGACACGTTGGTTCAAGACATCATTTGCCAAGCCCACCGAGGAGAGTAAGTATGTAACCAGCACGTGGGCCCCATGTGAGCCTTTCTCCATCCATTGTTTCTACAGGTCCCACGCCTTTTCCTCATAGGGAGAGAGGCTGGAGAGAGAGAGAGACAGAGAGAGACAGGGAAAGCGAGCACAGAGACTGCTAGGGAACTCAGAACGTGTGTGTGATATTACTCCACAGCACAGCAGAGTGGCTTGATGGGACCAAGCAGCAGAAACGAGATTATTCCATGGCATAACCAAGTTGGTGCAAGACAGGAAGGCACCGAAAAGGAAGAGGAATGTTGAGTTCTGTGGGAATGGCACGCTGCATGTTTGTGCTTCAGGCTTTTCCTCTGCCGGAGCCAGTTCTACCAGAGGCAGGGTCATTGTCCAGAGAGGGAGGGTTAGCAGATGTTGCTGTGTGTATATTTATTATCTTTCCTTTCCTGTGGTTGCAACAAAGTCTAGTGAATCACGAAGGCATGCAAGGGGACATAGCAAATGGTCTGAGTGCTTTAAGACAAACTTTTGATGAACAGAGAACCAGGGTTTATTTGTATGGCTTCTCCCTTTGGCAGAAATAGCAGAGATGGGGACGTATTATAATGTATTTATATACAGCCACATTCTACAATAATGGATTTATATATAGCCACATTCTACAAGAAGTGCGTCTTCCTGGTCTCTGTATACACTTGCTGATAATCTTTATTTGTTAGTCTGAGTGGCACACACTGTTTACTCTTTGCATAGTTTTGGGTTTAGTGTTGCTGTTAATATTAGCCACTTTGTAAAAGCCCATGTTACTTCTCTATAAATGCCTTCCATCCATAAGCATCTCTAAGCCTTCTCTATAGCTTTTCTTATTTGGTTGAGTCAAAATGTACCTGTGAAAACAGAAAAATAGAAGAACAAAGAAATGAAGCTTCTTACCTATATAGATTCCTGGTCAGAGGACAAGCCTGGTTTTGAAATGTAACACCTTTTTTTTTTAGAAAATTTATTTTTGTAGTGGGAGCATTTATAGAGCTTCGAGAAGAAACTTACCTATTAAAGTAGCAATCACAATAATCGTAAGACTTTTAAAAAGGTGAAAGTGTGGAGAAACTGGACCACATATGTTACAATACTCTAATTGGTTTTCTGTTTTGGAGAGTAAGATGGTAATATGTGCTAAGTATTTATTATGTGCTAAGGATTTTAAAATACTCAAACCATTGGTCAGGTTAACTCCACTCTTGAAAATGTTTACTTATTATTATTATTTGGTTACCAAAAAAGAATTGAAGCCATATATTTAAAAATGTCATTAATAAAAGAGAACTCAAAGATTTAAAAAAAAAAAAAAAGAATTCAGAAATTCCTGGCAGAACTATCCTTGGAGAAAATAAATCAGATTGAAAAATAATGTGCGCAAGTGTGTTCAGAATAGTGCTACTAAAGATAATGAAAACTTGCAACAACACAGATTCCTTCTACCCACCCCCCGCTACCACCCCAAAGCAAATAAACTTGCTGGTGAAATATTATTCAGCACAAGTTTGGGAAACATAATAAAAACGGAAGGATTTACATGAAATAACGTTAAATGACTAAAACCAGAACACAAACCATTGACACCAATTAGAATTATGTAAATATGTATATATGTGTGTATATATATATGCTATAAAATATGAAGTAAGATATTGTCATGTTTCTTAAGCCTTTTTCTGCCTCTAAATTTACTTTGATGAAACGTGAAGAGAATCACTTGCCTGAATGATCCTCAATCATGACTGCTTGGAACGGCTGGGAGCATCAGATGGTTCAGGTGGAACTGGGGTGTAAATCTGTTACCCACTGTTAGTGAGCCCTGGGGCACGCACACAGGAACTGAGTTACTGACCAACTGAAATCAACTGAAATCGTGTTTGCTGTCTTCAGCCGCAATAAGAAATTTCATTACCTTCAGTTGTTCCTATTTCCTTTCTTGAGCTAATCCTCCGCCTGCGGTGCCAGCACCCCGGGTTCTAGTCCCGGTCGGGGCGCCGGATTCTGTCCCGGTTGCCCCTCTTCCAGTCCAGCTCTCTGCTGTGGCCAGGGAAGGCAGTGGAGGATGGCCCAAGTCCTTGGGCTCTGCACCCCATGGGAGACCAGGAGGAAGCACCTGGCTCCTGGCTTCGGATTGGCGCAGCGCGCCGGCTGTGGCGGCCATTTGGGGGGTGAACCAACGGCAAAAAGGAAGACCTTTCTCTCTGTCTCTCTCTCTCACTATGCACTCTGCCTGTCAAAAAAAAAATGAATAATATGTTCAGAGATACTATTTTAATAAGAGTTTTGCCATTCTTTTGAGGAAAAATAACATGATTTTACAATATGTCATCTTTTTTTTTTAAGAATTGTTTTATTTATTTGAAAGACAGAATTACAGAGAGAGGTAGAGTCAGAGAGAGAGAGAGAGAGATCTTCTATTCCGCTGGTTCACTCCTCAAATGACCACAGTGGCTGGAGCTGCACCAATCCAAAGCCAGGAGCCAGGAGCTTCTTCCAGGTCTCCCATGTGGGTGCAGGGGCCCAAGCACTTGGGCCATCCTCCACTGCTTTCCCAGGCCACAGCAGAGAGCTGGACTGGAAGAGGAGCAGCCGGAACTGGAACCAGTGCCCTAGATGCAATGCCAGCGCTGCAGACTGGGGCTTTAACCCACTGCGCCACAGCGCCGGCCTCCAAAACAGATTTCTATGGCTTATGAATCCAAGGCAGCAAAACATATTTGGAGATGTATCAATGTGAACTCCTGACATTGTTGTACTTCTTCCCTTTGAGTTTGTTTATCAATCTTTAGCTTTAAGTTTTGTTTTGTTTTGTTTTGTTTTTGACAGGTAGAGTGGACAGTGAGAGAGAGACAAAGGTCTTCCTTTTTCCATTGGTTCACCCTTCAATGGCCGCTGCGGCCGGTGCACCGCACTGATCCAAAGCCAGGAGCCAGGTGCTTCTCCTGGTCTCCCATGGGGTGCAGGGCCCAAGCACTTGGGCCGTCCTCCACTGCACTCCCGGGTCACAGCAGAGAGCTGGACTGGAAGAGGAGCAACTGGGACAGAATCTGGCGCCCCGACTGGGACTAGAACCCGGTGTGCCAGCGCCGCAGGCGGAGGATTAGCCTATTGAGCCGCAGGGCCGGCCACTTTTTTTTTTTTTTTTTTTTTAAGATTTTTAAATTTATTTATTTGACAGGGAGAGCTACAGACAGTGAGAGAGAGAGACCGAGAGAAAGGTCTTCCTTCCGTTGGTTCACTCCCCAAATGGTTGCCACGGCCGGAGCTGCGCCAATCTGAAGCCAGGAGCCAGGTGCCTCCTCCTGGTCTCCCATGCGGGTGCAGGGCCCAAGCACTTGGGCCATCCTCCACTGCCTTCCCGGGACAAAGCAGAGAGCTGGACTGGAAGAGGAGCAGCCGGGACTAGAACCAGCGCCCAAATGAGATGCCGGTGCCACAGGCAGAGGATTAACCTAATGTGCCACGGCACCAGCCCCTAGCTTTAAGTTTGTTTGTTTGTTTGTTTGTTTGTTTTGACAGGCAGAGTGGACAGTGAGAGAGAGAGAGAAAGGTCTTCCTTTGCCGTCGGTTCACCCTCCAATGGCCGCCGCGGCCGGCGCATCGCGCTGATCCAAAGCCAGGAGCCAGGTGCTTCTCCTGGTCTTTCATGGGGTGCAGGGCCCAAGCACTGGGACCATCCTCCACTGCACTCCCGGGTCACAGCAGAGAGCTGGCCTGGAAGAGGGGCAACCGGGACAGAATCCGGTGCCCCAACCGGGACTAGAACCCGGTGTGCCGGCGCCGCAAAGCGGAGGATTAGCCTAGTGAGCCGCGGTGCCGGCCCTAGCTTTAAGTTTAAAATAATTTTTCCTGATGTACATAAACTGTACTCTTTTTTTTTTTTTTTTTTTGACAGGCAGAGTGGATAGTGAGAGAGAGAGAAAGAGCAACAGAGAGAAAGGTCTTCCTTTTTGCCGTGGGTTCACCCTCCAATGGCCGCTGAGGCCGGCTCATCGCGTTGATCCGAAGCCAGGAGCCAGGTGCTTCTCCTGGTCTCCCATGCGGGTGCAGGGCCCAAGCACTTGGGCCATCCTCCACTGCCTTCCCGGGCCATAGCAGAGAGCTGGCCTGGAAGAGGGGCAACCGGGACAGAATCTGGCGCCCCAACCGGGACTAGAACCCGGTGTGCCGGCGCCGCAAGGCGGAGGATTAGCCTGTTAAGCCACGGCGCCGGCCACATAAACTGTACTTTAAAAGACAAACTGTAGGGGGCAGTGCTGTGGTATTGTGGGGTAAGCCTTTGCCTGTGGTGCTCGCATCCCATATGGACGCCGATTCGAGTCCTAGCTGCTCCTCTTCTGATCCAGCTCTTTGCTATGGCCTGGGAAACCAGTGGAGGATGGCCGAGTGGTTGGCCCCTGCACTGCGTGGGAGACCCAGAGGAAGCTCTTGGCTCTTGGCTTTGGATCAGCTCAGCTCAGCTCTGGACATTGTGGCCATTTGGGGAGTGAACCAGCAGATGGAGGACTTCTCTCTCTGCCTCTGCCTCTCTGCAACTCTGCCTTTCAAATAAATAAATAAATAAATCTTTTTTTTTAAAAAAAAGACAAATATAAAAGAAGTTTCCTTCTTCACCCTCAATTCCCCCACCTCCCCAAGAATGAAGCATATTCCTCCCAATTCACATCTGCTTAAATTTATTCTTTTAAAGGAGGATTTGTGGGTTTGTGCTGGCCATTGTGACCATCTGGGAGAGTGAACCAGTGGATAGAAGATCTCTCTATGTCTCTCCCTTTCTCTCTGTAACTCTGACTTTCAAATAAATAAATAAATCTTTAAAAAATAAAAAGGAGTAGTTATACTTTAGGTATTGCTTTGAAAGTTGCTTTTCAACTAATCTATTGGATTGTTTTATATTTACCCATGGGGATGTACCTTACTTTTTTTTTTAAGATTTATTTATTTATTTGAAAGTCAGAGTCACACAGAGAGAGGAGAGGCAGAGAGAGAGAGAGAGAGAGAGAGAGAGAGAGAGAGAATGAGAGAGGTCTTCCATCGGCTGATTCACTCCCCAGATGGCCTCAACGGTTGGAGCTGTGCCGATCTGAAGCCAGGAGCCAGGAGCTTCTTCTGGGTCTCCCATGCAGTACAGGGGGCCAAGGACTTGGGCCATCTTCCACTGCTTTCCCAGACCATAGCAGAGAGCTGGATTGGAAGTGGAGCAGCCGGGTCTCGAACAGGCGCCCATATGATGGGCGCTTCAGGCCAGGGCATTAACCCGCTGCACCACAGCGCCGGCCCCCTGTACATTACTTCTTTTAATGACTGTATGGTACAGATCAATGCTGTCTCTGAGAAGTTTAATGCAAGTTCAAATTGGAGTCACAGATGTAACCTGATACATTCCAGTAGCCTCATTAAAATGGTAAAAAGCAGCAAGTGGAATGAATTTCAGTAATATAGTTAGCTCAATAAATGTAACCACTATAAAAGTTATTAATGAGATATTTTATGTTTCTTTCCACATGTCTTCAACATTCAGTGTATGCTCAATGCAACTAGCCACGTGTCAAGTGCTTAACAGCCACACGTAGCAATGGATCCCATATTGGACAACACAGGAAGAGGTGTTTCATGACACTAGTTAACAAGTGTCCTGTTTAGGAACATTCAAATGTTTGTTCTTATGAAAGATAGAGAACACCCTTTGCATCTATCTTGCGCTTGTAGAAGCGTTTCTACAGGATGAATTTATAGAAGTGAAAATTTTGGTTTCAAAATGATGAGCTATATCAAATTTTAATAGTCAACTCCGAAAAAGGCTGTATTTTTTTTTAAAGATTTATTTATTGATTTGGAAGGCAGAATTGGGAGAGGGGAGAGAGAGAGAAAGATAGAAAGATATCTTCCATCCACTGTTTCATTCCTCAATCAGCCAGCATGGGTGGACCTGGGTAGGCTGAAGCCAGAGCCAGGAACTCTATCCAGCTCTCCCACAGGGTTGGTAGGGGACCAAGTACTTGGGATACCTTCCCCAGGCACACTAACAGGGAGATGGCTCAAGAGAGGAGCAGCTGGCTCCTGGTGCTCATATGTGACCCATTGGGTCACTGACCACCCCCCAAAACTATCAATTTATAATCCTATCAATAGATTGTGAGACTATCTGTTTCCTCATAGACTCATCAATATTGGATATTATAACTCGTTATTTTTTTGCCAATCTGATTGAAGGAAATCTGCCATTTGCTAAGAGTGAAGTTGAAACTGGAAATGTCTTCTGTGAATTGACTGTTAAACTTGGCTGTTTCTTATAACAGAATAAGCCAATCTTCATTTTCTGGGTTAAGGGCCTGGGTTCTAACTTGCACCCTGTGTGTCCAGATCCCGGAGACTTCCCTCCCCATGCACGGTGGAGCTCCAGGCCCCTCACATCTGGGAACTGGCGGAGAAGCCCCTCTTCTTCAGCCTGGTACAGGCCGTGTGGGCCGTCCTCTAGCTTACGGTTTGACATGCAGAAATCCATGTTGTTGGGCACAGGCACTGTCGTTCTAAGTTCCCTGTTCTTGTAAAGGTGAACAAGAGACACACAAAGGAATGATTGATCTTCTCTATGCTCTTGGGATACAAGAAACATGTTTGCTGTCAAGAAAGAGGCCAGAACAAAGAAAAGTTTTACTGGAGTGAATATAAATGAGAAGGCCATCAAGTCAGTTTGATTCACTCCACAGAACTTGAATTCTCAAAGGTGAGCTAAATGAATAGAATGTGTAAATAGAACAACAACCTAAGAAGGAAATGAAGATTGAATCCAGGAAGCAGTGACTCCTCAGGTTAAATGGAAACGCAAGAAAGAGGCAGAGTCAGAAGGCAGAATTAACAGTTTCTGTTTTGTAATAGGCACTGCAGAGAAGAGAAAACTTTCTACCTTCTGAAGAGTTGCTAATTGAGTCTATGAAATAAGTTGACAATAGACAGGATACCAGGAGAAAGCCATTTTAATTTTGTGCGTACACACGGGAGTCCCACAAAATAGGAGACAAGAAGAAGAGCCAGATGACTGAAGTTTTTATAGCATCCTGAGCTATAGCAAGGGATAAGGGCGTGGGTCCTCTAGGGTGTGGTGGTGACAAGTGATGAGAGAGAGGGAGGGAGGAACTCTAGGGTGGTGTTAGGTTATGCAGATAAAAACTGTGGGGGTAACAAAAATTATCACAGAGGAGCCTGTCGGAAGAGCAGGTGATAGTCTGAGACCAAGCCCGTGGTGGTGGTGGTGGTGGTGGTGGGGATGGGGGAGGTGAGATTCCTGCAGAAATATTCATGACTGTTGGGTTTCTTTTGGGAGCATCTGACCCTTAGGCAGAGTCAACTTGCAGAGAAAGGCCCGCCCTGTACATCCCAGGAAGGAGAGACAGTTGAGTGGGAAGGCAGAGAGACCTTGATTGTTCTTCAGTTTGCAGCACTCTGTGTGCCCAGGTGCCCTGCTTGGAGCCATCATTCTCTGAGCAGCCCTGCCCCCACCGCTGTGATTCGTCCTCAGTGGACTTGCGTCTGTCTTCCCCAGGGATGATCCCTTTTCTTTACTGCATTCCTTCTTGTAACTCTGGCATGCCTCCCTTCTAACTGCATCATTTATATAAACTGGACTTAGCCATGGGTGCTTTTTCTTTTTAGGCCATTCATTTTAGAGCCTGTAAATCCTACCATCAACACGTGTGACACGTGTAACACCTGGGACGAGGTGGCTCACGTGGCCAGGTGCAGCCTGTCAAAGGCTCTCTATGTGAAATGCATTCATTAAAGACCAAATAAATCTTCTGACCAAAGGGAGTTCCAGGGCGTTTTCTGGCTCAAGTCCCTCTGGGTCCAGGAGCACAGATCAGGACTAGGGCTGTCCCGTGAGGTGCATGATGTGTGTCCCTGCTCGTGTCTCAAAGCTTCTTTCTTCGAGTTAAGAGCTGATCCCCCCTGGCGTTTCCCAGACAACTGGTAACCTGGGCTAGGAGTTGCTCTCCTTGATTTCTACAAAGGAAAGAAACAGGAAGCAAAGCACATTGCCATGAAGAATGCTCTACATGAAAAGCAGTGTGAAGGGAGGTTGTCTCACTTTCTCCACTTTACTGAACTCAATCTTTAACAAATACATTTATGTGATTCATCATTTAAGATAAAAGGAACTATATTTTTACCTTTAAGATAACTGAAATCTCTCCTTTTTTAAAAAAATGTATTTGGCAGCCTTATAACCACCCCATTAAAAAAAATCTAAGTAACCCAATAAATAAAATAAGATACCAGGTTATTTGAGAACAGATCACCTGTGTTTCAGTTAATTGTGATGTCAAGTGGACTTTTCAGCTCTCCTGGAAGTCTGGAATTTCACTTATGCACCTTGTATAGCTTGAAAACCTTGTATAGCTTTTCCAAATTCCCTTGTGAAAACCTGCTTGCCCCAAGACCTTGCTACTGACCTCCAGACACCATTTGGCAAATCGTTTCAGGGAAGCATGGAGTTAGCTGGGAGACACACCGAGGATTGCTTCAGGATAAATTGTTTCCAAAATCCTTCTCTGACTGCTTGAACCACAACTCAAAGGCGAGTCTACAAGTTGCCCAGGAATACATAGGGACTCCCATCCAGGCCATTGAATGGAACCTTTTCACTTGTTGAGATAAACTTTTTCTATTAAGGAGCATTAGCAGCCAATGATGATGGGAGCCAGAGCCCACCCGATACAGGCCAGAGGAAATTTCCTGACTCACTTGCGCAGCACCAGCTCATCAGCTCTGAAGATGTATGAAGTGTGACTGCAGAGAAATGCGAGCGATTCGGCTTCTCCACACAGCAGAGCTCTGACATCCAAGGAGCGCCGTCCCCTTGGGGAACCCGCCTGCTTACTCTAGCGGATTGCGGCAGAAGCATTTTTGGATTTCCTGTCTGGGGAGACTATTCTTTTGAACATCCTTTTATTTATTTATTTATTTATTTATTTTATTTTTTTTTGACAGGCAGAGTGGACAGTGAGAGAGAGACAGAGAGAAAGGTCTTCCTTTTGCCGTGGGTTCACCCTCCAATGGCCGCTGCGGTAGCGCGCTGTGGCCGGCGCACCGCGCTGATCCGATGGCAGGAGCCAGGTGCTTCTCCTGGTCTCCCATGGGGTGCAGGGCCCAAGCACTTGGGCCATCCTCCACTGCACTCCCGGGCCACAGCAGAGAGCTGGCCTGGAAGAGGGGCAACTGGGACAGGATCGGTGCCCTGACCTGGACTAGAACCCGGTGTGCCGGCGCCGCAAGGCGGAGGATTAGCCTAGTGAGCCGCGGCGCCAGCTGAACATCCTTACTGGTGACAGTTTGTCGCCTGAGGATACATGTGATTTTGGAACGGGCACAGTGCATTCATAGTCTACACCTGTTGCTTGTCTACCCGGAAATCCTTCTCCAAACTACTGGTTAGAGAAACTGTGTTTCTTCTTTTGTTCATTCTGTCTCTAACGGCTCTCAAGGAGGAAATAGGTTTTAAAATATTTGGGAATTGGCCACTTTTGTGCCTGGTAACTGAGCCCATATTTTGCTTGGGTGACTCCTCCTCTCCCGCTTGGTCTTAAGTTGTGTGGGTGACCACCAGTCACAGAGGGGCCGACAAGTGACTTAGGCCTGGCTGCAGCCATTGACTGGGGGATGGACGCATGACCCCATGACCCAAGTACCATGACGGCCCTGGGTTCTGGAACTTGGATTGGGAAGAGAATTTCTCAGTCTGCTGAGACAAGCGTGGTGCTGAAAGCCACTCTTTTGCTACTCCAAGGAGCGAGCCCGTCTGAAAATGGAGCCAACACAGAAGAAAGGAGCTACGAGACGCGAGCAGGGACACACATCATGCACCTCACGGGACAGCCCAAGCCCTGATCTGTGCTCCTGGACCCAGAGGGACCTGAGCCAGAAAACACCCTGGAACTCCTTTGCATCTTCAGCCTGGAACTCCCTTTGGTCAGAAGATTTATTTGGTCTTAAATGAATGCATTTCACATATTCATGGAAAAGCGGTATGAAAAGAAAAGTTTATTTCAGTGCAAAAAAATGGAAAGTCTTGTACAGTTTTTCAAAATCTGCATTTTCCATGAACTTTTTGAGGACCTGTCATATCTTGCAGATCAGTGAGTCCTGACTAATCCAGTAGGACAGAGCCAAGTCTGGTGGAAGAATGAACCCATCAGTCAGCGAGTAAAGAAGTTGCCAAGACACTTAGGACAGATTTCCACTCAAGAGACATCCACTGAGCGCCCGAGACAAGCTGGTCAGCCCAGGATACCGGGGTGCTTTCAGCCTGATTTCCTCCCTTTGCTCACACAGACACTGGTAAAGATGGCACACTTGAGCATAGTCAGAACGTGTTATTAATTTCCTAAAGTGTCTTATTTTGAGGATGACAGCACATATTTGAGATCATGCATCTTTTAAAAACATTTTAAAGTTTCTTATTTTAGAGAGAGAGAGAGTGTGTGTGTGCTCCCATCTGCTGGTTCATTCCCCTGCTGCTTACATGGGTATGGACTGGGCCGAGGCAAAGCCAGGATGCAAGAACTCAATCCAGGTCTCCCACTTGAGTGGCAGGAACCCAGTTACTTGAAGTATCATCACCTGTTGCCTCTCCAGGTGTGCATTAGCAGGAAGCTGGACTCAGAGACTGGAGTTAGATATTAAATCCAGGCACTGGGATATGGCACAAAGATGTCTTAACTGCCGGCCCGGACACCTGCCCTATGGCTATGTTTTTAAGGATAGAGTTCTCTTTTTCCTTGGTAGTCATATCTCCTGTGCAACATGAGAATGCAGGGATTTCTATGGGACAGGACAAGGACAGGATGGTTAGCACTTAATCCAGGTGGTTATTTCAGAGTTGGGAGGGATTCCTGACCATGGGAGACCCTCCTTTGGAGGAGGTGGGACAAAGAATAGCGATGCTGTCACCAGTACTGGATCTGGCTTCCTCCACGGCATTGCTACTGCATGAAGAGGATGCCCCTCATGTCGGCTCTTTGGCTCAATTCTAAGGATGAGAAGTCCCAAATAATTGAATGTGGTTTTGCTTTGAAATGAGTCCAGTGGGATTTCCTGGGTTGTAAGGGATATGATGCCCTCGGCCAGCAGTTCTCATCTTTGTCACAGGACTCACGCTCTCCCCTTCTGTGTCTCTGCCTCTCTCTGCATCAACCAACTTCTCTTTCTGTCGAACAGTTTCTTTGCTCACTCATGGTTCCTGTTTCCTTATCACATCAACCTGCAGAGGCCACAGGTCTCATGAGTGGAACCCTCCCAAGTTGAGCTCCCAACTCGCACTGGCAGATACCTTCCGTGTTTCCTCATTCACATTCCCCCCGTGGACAGACCGAGTCCAGTCCTGAGCCAGAGCACCCAGCATCCCGGGCTGGCTGGCAGGATAGCTACCTCTGATCAGGATGGGGCAATGTCATGTGGCGCCAAATGAGAAAGCAGGAAACCTCAGGGCTGGGAGAGGGGGTCAGGTTCCCAGGCCCCCTGTCCAGTACAGTCCTGCCTCATGGAAACTGACTCAGCCCAGAAGCTTAGTGGCCGCCATTTTTAGGTTACCCCAGTGATCTTGTATCTAACGGTACCGATGCATTGAAATGTTCTACAGGTTTGCAGGAAAGGCAGGAAACAGTCATCTCTTCTTCAGCAAGTCCATAATTCAAAGGAACCCTGATCAGAAGAGGCAGCAGGTGATGGTAGTGAGAGGGGAACAAAGAGAAAGGGAATTTCTGAAGAACCAGTCTACGTGCAGGCAGGTGCTTCAGTTCTGCACCCAAATCCACAGGTGCCCTTGTTCTGCCTGCCACTGCACAGCCTAGTCCCAGTAGGCCCCGTATAGAGCAGTATTTTAGGTGCCCCATGGCTTCATGGTTTGGTCTGAGAAACTGACCGCCCAATCGACTTTGCCCAGGATTGAACTGATTTACAAATGGACTTGAGGAACACAATTGCTTCTGAAATCGTGAACCGCCGTCTGGCAGACAGCAATCTGGGAACCCATAATCACTGGAGACTCAACAGCTCTCAGGAAGAAGCTGTTTTCCTTTCTTACCACCTACTTTGCTCCAACGAGGAAAGTGTTACCAGGCTTAGTTAAGTTTAAAGATGTAACTGTCATCATGACAAAACTGTCAGTTTCCAGTAAAAGGGTTAAGACTTATTGGCCGGCGCCGTGGCTCACTTGGCTAATCCTCCGCCTGTGGCGCCGGCACCCAGGTTCTAGTCCCGGTTGCGGCGCCGGATTCTGTCCCGGTTGCTTCTCTTCCAGGCCAGCTCTCTGCTGTGGCCCAGGAAGGCAGTGGAGGATGGCCCAAGTGCTTGGGCCCCTGCACCCGCATGGGAGACCAAGAGGAAGCACCTGGCTCCTGGCTTCAGATCAGCACAGCGTGCTAGCCGTAGCGGCCATTTTGGGGGTGAACCAACAGAAGGAAGACCTTTCTCTCTGTCTCTCTCTCTCTCACTGTCTAACTCTGCCTGTCAAAAAAAAAAAAAAAAAAAAGACTTATGCCAAACATAAAAAAATCCTAAATGTCCAGATTGTACCCAGGCTGCTGAAATCAGAACTTCTGGGAGTAGAACCCACACATCAGTATCTTCATATCTCCCCGGGTAGTTCTTACAAGATCTGACAAGCTTGAGAACCACCGAGTGACCCAGGAGGCACTGGCTCAGAAGTATTACTCTACCATTAAAGAGTCGAAGCTGCTTTTGGGGAGAGAAAAGGCGTCCATACCTCTTTGTCCCTCTGTCGCTGTCTAGCCTCTAAGAGTGGGAACGAGGTGACTTTTCTCTCCTTCCTTCATTCTTTCCTGCCCATTCCCTAGGCTAGGGTTGTGCTGCTTGGGAGAGGATGTGTTAAGAAGCCTCGGCCCACTCCTCAACTGAAGGGTGACCCGAAACACCCTGGGAAGTGGTTAACATCCAGGCCCTCTCCTAGAGCCTGGCTACCAGGCCGAGGGTGCAGCCAAGGGAGTTATCCCTTTATTCTTAGTTTATTTTCTAAAAGGATTTACTTGAAAGGCAGAATGATGCAAAGAGATTTGGTATACACTGTTTCACTCCCCCAAATGACCATAATGGCTGGGGCTGGGCTGGTCCAAAGCCAGGAGCCCAGAACTCCATCCGTGTTTCCCACATGGATGGCAGGGCCCCAAGTACTAGGGCCATGTTGCACTGCTTTCCCAGGCACATTAGCAGGGAGCTGGATGGGAAGCAGGGCAGTGTGGACTTGAACCAGAATTCCAATATGGGATGCTAGCGTTGCAGGCAGCAGCTTAACCCACTGTGCCAACGCAGCCCCAGAAGATGGATTTTCACACAAGGCCCCCAGATGATTGTGGTAAAGATAGTGTGTGTCATGTCTGAGAACGAGAGCTTGGGCGCTGGGAGAGAATGTGCCCCTCCTGTCAGATGAGGGGTGAATGTGTGTGGTGTGTGTATGTGTGTGTGCGCCTGCTCTATCCTTGCTTTAGTTCTGGGTTTCAGGGGAGACCTCTTGCCCAGGTAAAATAATTTACTCCCCTACCCAGCTCAGAACAGCTACACGTTCGAGTCTGGGGCCAAGGTCAAGTGGAGTAATACATCTGAGCCAGTGCCACACTCGGTGGTTCTCAAGCTTGTCAGATCTTGTAAGAACTACCCGGGGAGATATGAAAACACGGATGTGTGGGTTCTATTATTCCCAGAAGTTCTGATTTCACCAGCCTAGGAACAATCTAGACATTTAGGATTTTTAAAAGCTCCTTGGGTATTTCTAAGGTGTGATCAAAATTGAGACTCATAGGGATAGGGGAAGGGATTTTCATTTTCCTGGACCCCTGGTTAAAAACATGTAATGTTAACTCTTTAGGGTGGGTACCATGGAAGGAATCTTCTATTGTATTTCTACAGGCAAAACTAACACACAAACAGAAACAACAAGAAGAAATAATATCTTGACTAGCGTTTACCTATGGCCATAGTCAGCAATGATGAAAATATTCTTGGTCTGGCTTCTTTTGTCCTTTGGCTAGAAAGGCTCTGGCATTGTCTACTGCCTCCCCCACCTCCCCTGTTTTTCTTGAGATCTGGGCAGTAAGACTCACACTTACTAAAGGTGGTGCATTTCGGGAATATCTAATGTCTCGATTCTTTTTATTTTCTAGAAATCAGTGATGTGAATTCAACAGCAAAATTATGAGTGAACTATGGTTTTTGAACAGATGAAAAACTGAGTTCTGAATGTGAGAGGAACAATGGCTTTATTAAGTCTGGAATATTCTGACGGACTCATCCAAGTTTAGTGAGCAATTTTCTCTAAGCTGTTTTTTCATAACAAAATGGTATATTTTGGATTTTGTGAAAATTAAGACAGCTCTTGGCAAATTCAGTGCAATGCTGTGACTCGGGATGATGATATTTTTCTCAGGAATACATAATTATAATGGTTTAGCTCTCAGGAATATTAGCCTGCATTTGCATTAACAAGAAGAAAAAGAAACTAAAATTGAGAAGAATTTTATTTAATTTGGGTTACTGGACTAAATTCAAATAATCCTTCTCATGTTGTAGCTGTGAAAATCCCCGTGAGCTCTTAAATTGGACACTGCTGTCTTTCTTAAATCTAAATGAGCAGGAATTATCTGATTGTTCCCCACCAGCTGATTGGCCAACAGAGATGGTCAAGTAGAGATGACAGTATCTTTTCCTTCCTTTAAGAAGATTCCAGTGCCTTAAAATTATTGATATACACTGGAGTTCCTCAATGCTTACGTTCTCGAACAACAAAATCAACTAAAGGTTCCTTCTCGTGTCTGGGAAATGAGTGAAATGCAAGCATTTTTGTTAGATGCTAATGATTTCTCAAAATGTATTAACCTTTAAATTTGCTAATTGAAAACAAAAATGATTGATTATAAGACTATAAAAACTGGATATTTATCCCCGCATATGGAAGAATGTGGGTCTTAAGAATTATTACAATGGCACTGTAAGCCACATGAAATTTATCTAACATTTCCATATTATTACCTCTTTAAGAACTTTGATAGTAGGGTTCCAGATAAAATCCCCACTGTAGCTTTGGATTATTCTTAGTAGAGCATAAGCTATCACTTAATTTACAAAGTTTAAGAAGGCTCTGGCTCTCATATATATATTTTAAAAAACAATCCATATTGTTTACTTAATACCAAGTAATTGTAAAAGTTCCTATCATGTTACTTCCCCTAGTCCTGGCTGCTGCTTTTTGAGGGTTGCTATCCTGGCCCATTCTTCGAAACACTCTATATAATCTAGCAAGGCACATGTCGCCAGGCTTTAGATGGAAACCAGGCTGGCAAACTTTTTCACATTGTTCTGTCTGCATCCTTCCAACCTGAGGTGGAGATACTGAGAGTGTGATGGAAGAAAATGCACTGAGTGGGATGCTGGGCCTGGTAAGAGACCAGCCACTGTCCTGTTCTGTGGGAAGAAGGGGTGGGGAGGATTTGTCTATCTGCAGGTAGTAGCTATCTAGGCCAGTGCCTCTGAGGCCCTCCAATGAGCTGCCTAATAATAGGGTCTGGCCTCTGACATCCTTGTGGGCCCCTGGGACCTGGCCTTGTTAATGATAGCCACACAAGGCCGTGAGGCTCAGCTGGTCATCACTGGGCGAGGACGTGTCAGGGTCGCTGTAGGTCTGAGTCAGGGCTAAACTCAGGATTTCTTTCTTTTCTTTGTAAAACCGCAGCTCTTGTCCAGCTTTCCTGGCTTCTTCCAACTGCCTCAGGGCTATTCGCAGCTCCTGGGAGAGAACTCCTGGTGACTCCCGCTCCTTCATGATCCAGTCCAGGGCCATGTGGCTGCGCATCTTTTCATCCAGGGAGTACTGGGAATAGTAGGAGATGACTTCCTGGGAGCCAAGAAAGAGAGTCCACCATGTGGGTTAAGAGCAACAAAGGCACGGCGAGTGCGGCCTCCCACGCTGCCCCCTGCCCAGCACCCGGTCGGGCTTACCAGCAACTCGGCCTCGCTGATGCTCTCAAGTGAAACCTTACGACAGCAGCAGGTGTTGTGGCACAGTGGGTTAAACCGCTGCTTGGGATGGCCACATCCCATATCAGAGCGCCTGGTTGCTCTGATGCTGATTCAGCTCCCTGCTAATGCGCCTGGGAGGCAGCGGATGATGGCTCAAGTACTTGAGTCCCTGCCACTCACATAGGAGACCCACAGGGAGCTCCTGGCTCCTGGCTTCATCCTGGTCCAGCCCTGGCTGTTGTGGCCTTTGGGGGAGTGAATAAGCAGATGGAATCTCCCCTCCCCCCCATTCTGTGTCATTCTGCCTTTAAAACAAATAAATCTTTGAAACAAGAGAGAGAGGGGGAGACAGAGAAACCCTATGATATACTTCTTCAGAGGAAATGAAGGGCTCAGGTAGTGGCACAGAGCAGCTCACTGCAGGCCAAGTGAGAAGGTGCCATCAGGAGGGACTCCGTAATGCCTCTGCGACAAAGCTCTGACACTGCTTTACACTCCTGTGAGAATGCTGTGGAGAGTGCCTCACTGATTCATGGAGCCCTTCCACCAGCATCTCCTTTGGCCACATGGAACGAGCAGGAAACAGCGATGCAGAGGGATTTGGGCAGGATGGGATTTGGTCTCATCCACCACAGAAAACAGGGGTTCTGAACTAGGCTTCGAGCCAGGACAGCCAACCTCCCAACTTGCACAAGCAAGATGACAGTCCAAGGAGCTCATGGCAACTATAGACAGAGCTCTACAGTTGCACTGTGAAATGCAGATGTTATCATTACTGGGATCGTACTGATAACTTCATGCTACACTATCTTCTACTTTCAGAAAAAATTAAAAGTTAGTGTCTACCTGTCAGTTCGTGCATGAACACTTTGCCAACACATTATAACATTGTATCTATGTCCCACCATTGGATCCTCTGGAATGGATGCATTGCTTATTTTTATTTCAATAACATATGGCATTTATTTATGACCTTAACAAATTAAAAACAATCATGGAAAAGTGTTTATAACCAACTGGGCATATTTCAAAGGGCTTTTATAAAATCAAAGGAAAAGGGGTAAAAAAAAAAACAGCCAATGCCAATGCCAGCTACTCATTTCTTTTCCATCTCTGACATTTTGAAAGCCAAACTTTCTAAGCAAAGAACAGCTACAAACTCTTGGAGCTGCTGCACATGGAAAAGTCTTTCACCCACCCTTGTCTTGCTAACTGATAGATGCTTTGTTCCTCACACAAAGTGCTGATAGGAAATTTTCAGAAATAAGCCGTCTTCTTTCTAATGGGAGGTAAAAGAGGGATGGATTGTGGAGGACCACAGGTGCAAACCACTGAATACACAGCACTTGCTATTATTGAGAGGTGTGAAAGTGCTTCTCAAAAGTCAGGAAAAGAGTAGTGAGCCCTTGTCTCTCAAAAAAGAAGGAAGAAAACGGAAAAGCTGGTCTAAGCAACAACAACAAAATGGGGTGAGGAGATGCTTGTCTACCTCTACAGACATTTCTGTTGTCCACCAGGCTCTTTGGGCAACAGTGGGAAACACCCTCCCGGTACAACCCGCCTGCCTTTCTTCAGTGAGCAGGTTCCGGAAACAGTGTGTTCTCAGATTTCTTTTTGTCCTGGCAGGTGTTAAGAGGGCACAGACTCAAAGAAGGCAGGGCAGGTGCGTGAAGCAGATGGAGGATTTTTAAAAAAGAATTATTTATTTGTTTGTTTTTTTTGAAAGGGAGAGAGAGAGAGAGAGAGAGGTCTTCCATCTGCTGGTTCACTCCCCAGATGGCTGCAACAGCCAAGTCTCGGTTAGGCTGAAGCCAGTAAGCACTATCCCCATCCAGGTCTCCTGTGTAGGTGTCAGGGAGGTGCAGCATTTGATTTGGACCCTGATTCCACTGTGCTGTTCCCCATCCTGTCTGCCATGGGAGTGGACCTCCCCATCAGTCCCGTGCCCAGCCAGCTTCCTGGGGGTCTGTTTGGCCAGTCCCTGCCTCCACGGGATGGTTGCCCTTGCTGAATAGGGCGCCATCTTGGTAGGCAGATCTCACCTGTCGGGAGCACTTCGTTTCACGAAGGGCCTTCAGGCTTCCGTTCCAGTGCAACAGCTGGAAAATGGTCATCAGCTCCTGCAAAACCCAAACATCGCCTCTCAGTGGTCCTGAAGCCGACATTCGCGTGAGCAAGAGCTGAGCAGGGCAAAACCTTGGCCCCAAACACGTCAGCTGAGTTGAAATCACGACGCTGCCGGAACTCCTTGGGGCTTTTCACAGACCAGAAGCCCCGGGTGTCTGGAACTTCCCACCTTTCCCCTCTCCTGTATTCATGCTGGTATAATGAAGTAACCAAATAATGGATTCACATCATTCTTTCTTTCTTTAAAATTTATTCATATGAGAGGCAGAGAAAGACAAAGACATCCCTGTCTGTTGTCTACTCCTAAATGCCCGCAACAACTGGGACTAGACCAGGCCAAGCCAGGAGCTAGGAACACAATCCAGGTCTCCCATGTGGGTGGCAGGTATCCAATTACTTGAGCTATCACCGCTAGGCCCAGGGTCTGCATTAGTGAGTCTGCATTAGTAGGAAACTGGACCCAGGAATCAAACCCAGACACTCCTTGTGGGATGTGGTTATCCTAACCACAAGGCTCAATGCCTGTTCCCTAAAAGCTGACTTTTTTTTTTTTTTTTGACAGGCAGAGTTAGACAGTGAGAGAGAGAGAGAGGGGGAGAGAAAGGTCTTCCTTCCATTGGTTCACCCTCCAAATGGCTGCTCCGGCCGGTGCACTGAGCCGATCTGAAGCCAGGAGCCAGGTGCTTCCTCCTGGTCTCCCATGCAGGTGCAGGGCCCAAGCACTTGGGCCATCCTCCACTGCCTTCCCGGGCCACAGCAGAGAGCTGGACTGGAAGAGGAGCAATCGGGACAGAACCAGTGCCCCAACCAGGACTAGAACCTGGGGTGCTGGCGCCGCAGGTGGAGGATTAGCCTAGTGAGCCGCGGTGCCAGCTGACTTTTATTCACTGTTTTTACCTCCACTTACTCAGGAAAAAGTTTTCATTATGAAAATTAAAAGATGCATATGCTTAGATTGCAGGTATCTTAAAATTATTTAGGAAAACTTAATGCTCTAAGATGGTGAGAAGAGCAAATAGTATTATTCTCAGGTCTAAAGTTGCCATTAGAATGAAGTGTTTTTCTTCTTTTCAGTCTGAGATCTGTTTGGGATTTTGTCTCTGTTCCTCCACACAGTGAACCTCTGAGAGCCCACAGAGCCCCCAGGAAAAGCAAAACTATTTGTTTTTGTTGATTAAAATAGACACAAATACCAGCTGAGTTGCTCCTTCTGCCCCCAAATGGAGACCCCACTGTCTCCTTGGGAAACAGAGTGAGGGGGTGGGGAGAGAAGGAAGAAAAGAGAGAGGGGGAGAGAGAGAAGGAAGGAAGGAAGGAAGGAAGGAAGGAAGGAAGGAAGGAAGGAAGGAAGGAAGGAAGGGAGAGAATGTGCTCCAGGAATTCTAAATTCTGTGAAGTGTTGTTAAAATAAAGGGCCCGTGTACAACGGTGCACTCTTACCATGTTGACTATTCGATTTAAAAATGTGCCCAGGGAGTCCACCTTGCTCATGTCTTCTCTCCTCCTTGTTCCTGTCCAGATTTTCACTCCGTGACATCACCATGCTAATTTGGAAAAGATGGCTTTGTTCCAGAAATCAAACCTTGGCTAATCTGGCTTTCACAGCTGTGCAACCAATCTTTCCATCAAAGCGGCCCCAGTGGCTCGGCGGGATAAATTTGTTCTGCTTTTCCCCCTGTTACCCCAAACCTCTCACCAAATGCCAAATACTTTCTGTTCCAACAAAGAACAGGACCTGTGATGTAACAGGATGGCCAATATTTGCAAATAAGAAATTTCTTTTGGGTTCATGTTTTTTAAAGAATCTACTTGAATTTTGTACTCTATTATATAGGTCCTTTTAAAAAAACAAACACACAGGGGCCAGTATTGTAGCATAATAGGTAAAGCCGCTGCCTGGGACTCCGGCATCGTATGTGGGAGCCAGTTGGTTTCCCAGCTGCTCCACTTCTGATCCAGCTCTCAGCTGATGGCCTGGGAAAAGCACTGGAGGGTGGCCCAAGTGCTTGGGCCCCTGCCACCCACGTGGGAGACCTGGATGAAGCTCCTGGCTCTTGGTTTCAGCCTGGCCCAGCACCAACCATTGCAGCCATTTTGGAGAGTAAACCAGTGGATAGAAGATCTCCTTTTCTCTCTCTGCCTCTTCCTTTCTCTATAACTCTGACTTTAAAATAAATAAATAAATCTTAAAAATAAATATAAAAAGAAAAAAAATATCATTATACTCTTCCACTGGACTACCCCCTATATACCAGGCCCAAATCTTTATGGAAAGTTGACAACCAAGAAAGCTATATTGGGGGCAGGTGCTTGGCCTGTGGTTAGGATGCCAGTTAAGATACCCTCATCCCGTATCAGGATGTCTAGGCTGAGTCCTCACTCTGACCCAGTTTCCTGCTCCCTGGAGGCAGCAGGTGATGATTTAAGTGCTTGGTTCTCTACCACCTATGCAGGAGGCCTGGGCTGAGTCCTGGGCTCCTTCCTTTTGCCTGGTCTAGTCCAGGCTTCTGTGGGCATTTGGAGAGTGAGCCAGGGAATGTGAGCTCTGTCTCTCAGATAATAAATAAAAATAAATAACAACAAAAAATAATCACACACCAGTTTTTGTTGTTGTTTTTGTGGCTTCTAATACCTGTCCTGGCGCTGTCTTAGCATCCTTGTGGCCCAGTTTGAGAAACAGTCTGCTGCTCTCAGGACTCTTAACCCCACCCTCTTGAAAGTGGTTGCCTGAAACATGAACTCTTCTTCCTCCATCATCTTGCTGGCTCTCATTCTTACTCACATGTTAAGTCCCCCTCCTCTGAAAAACTGCTGTCATTCCACCCGGCAACTAATCCTCATTCCCTCTGAGAATCCTGGGTTCCACTGCGAACGGAACCGGAAGCCATTCTCATGCCCCTTGACCGCCTCCCTCTTTGGAAAAACGTCCCCAGATGCACTTGAACTGCTGTTGCCTCCATGAGGGGCTCACCCCTGGCTGGTCTAAGCTTCTGTCCCATTACCAAGCGGTTTTGCATTAACACAACTCACTGCTGCTTCTCCTGCTCCCAAAGTCCCCTGGGGAGCAGGGGCTCCTTCCCACAGTCCGGCATTACGACCTAGCCAGTTTCCGTCCTCGGTAGCACAGTAGCCGCACCCTCATTTTACACAGCACAGCCCGGTATTTCCACGCACTGCCTGTGCCACTTCTTCATCTCCCCCCCTAAGACTGAATCATGATCTTCAAATCCTCCTGCTGTAACCGCTGCCATGTAAGGGCAGCACCCAGCCTCTTGTCTGTCTCCCTAGCCCAGGGTGTCCTTGCCTGTCCCGTATCAAAAGGAACTCACTGAATTGAGAGAGTCGTACGGCTGGCCTGACAAGGTTCTAATCGCTGGACTCCAGGAGTCATTTCCTTCCCCAGCTGATGGCCAGCGTAGTCCTGGGGTGGTTTGTGTAGGGGAATTCCAGGTCTGGGCAGAATGTCACTGCACCTGCACAACTCCTGGACCAACTGGAGCCCACACGGTCACCGTAAATTCCCTAAGGAGCGCAGCATCACTGACCCAGAGGAAGGTCACAGGCACCACTGACCAACCAGGAACTTGGGCACGAGCTGATTATGTACCTCTCAGCCCAATTTCAATCTATAGGAACTGCGCCCCTAAGTCCTCAGGGAGCCCTGGAATTCAGCACTAGCTGCCTGGCTCCTTGCTCTGCACTTTGCAATAAACACCTGCTTTCTTCCACCACCCTGATGTCAGATTGGCTTTCTGTGCGTTGAGGAAGCAGGCGGGGTTTGGGGGTTCTCTAGAGCAGCTCCTCCAACTAGTTTGTAAGGGGCGGCTGTCCGAGCTGTGGGCTCGGCCTGGGGAATCCCTGCACTGTTGCTACTGGCAGGCAGAGGCTCTGTGGACTCCTGTGAGGAACAGCGCCCTGGGGTCACCACGCCGCATTTTCCTCCCTCTCATTCTCTACCAGAGAAACCCTGGGGAGCCCGGCTTCATGAGTGAGGTGGCAGATGAAGGATTTAGGATGCGTGAGTGAAGTCACGCGTCCTCAGAGACTTTGATTTCATGGTTTGCATTAATTTTGAGTATTTAACGTATTATATTGGGATGACTGCTTGTCCTAGCAGCTCAGATGCTTGCATCCCACATCAGAGTGCCTGGGTTCAGTTTCTATTTCTGCTGTCTAATTCCACTTTCCTGTAGAGGCAGGCCCTGGGAGGCGGCAGGTGATGGCCCAAGTACTTGGGTCTCTGCCACCCACACAGGAAACTTGGATTGAGTTCCAGGCTCCCAGCTTTAGGCTGGCCCATCCCCATCATGGTGGGCATCTGGAGAGTGAACCAGCAGACGGGAGTGTTTTCTCTCTCTTTCTCCCCTTCTCCCTTTCTCTGCCTCTCAAATAAGAATAAGATAAAATAAAATAAAAGGTTGCACATAATATTATGTATCTTGATTGCTGAGTTTGTTCAATTTTATGCCTGTGACAAATGTCTCACTGGCCTAAGCCTAGTGTGGGCCCTTCTCCTGGGTTCACCTCAGGGACAAGCCTGGCTTTAAGGGTATGAGGCTCGGGCAGTCACCCAGGGCTCAGGACTTGACTTAATGCCCTGCTGTCTTGAAATTCTTAATACTTTTTGAAGAAGCACCTTTGCATTTTCACAATGCACTCAGCTCTGCAAATTAATGTAGCTGAACTTGATCAGCAAAAGCATTTTATTTAGTCATTCAGTTTAGATTTATTTATTTATTTTAAAGATGCAGAAAAGAGGGAGAGGTAGAATTTCCAACCACTGGTTCACTCTCCAGACAGCCACAACAACCAGGGCTGGGCCAGGCTGATGACAGGAGCCAGGATCTTCCTCCAGGTCTCCCAGTTCGGTGGCAGTGGCCCCAGCACCTGGGCCATCTTGCGCTGCTTTTCCCAGGCCATCAGCAGGGAGCTGGATGGGAAGTGGAACAGCTGGGTCACGAACCTGCACCTATATGGGTTGCTGGCGTTGCAGGCAGTGGTTCAACCCCGCTACACCACAATGCCAGCCCCAGCAAAAGCAGTTTAAAATCGAACCTGGGTCCAGTATTGTGGTTTAACCCACTGCCTAGTATGCCGGCATCCTATGTGAACACTGCAGTTCAAGTCTCGCCTACTCAGTTCAGATCCAGCTCCCTGCTGATGCTCATGGGGAAGCAGTGGAAAACGGCCCAAGTCCTCGGGTCCCTGACACCCCCAGGGAGACTTGCATGGAGCTCCTGGCTTCCTTTGACCTGGCCCAGCCCAGGCTGTTGTGACCATTTGGGGAGTGGATGGCAGATCTCTCTCTCACCTCCTCCCTCGCTGCTGCTCTGCCTTTCAAAAATAATAAATCTTTTTTTTTTTTTTTAAAAAAAAAAAAGGGAGGAAGAAGAAAAACAGAATCGAAGGAGAATTGAGCTGCGCATTTTCCTTCCTCTTCCAGGAAGACTGCAGTTGCAACTCTCTGCTTATAGCCCTCCTGGTTCCTTCTGCCATTCATTCCACTTAAAGGGACAACAACTGGGCCCTGTCCTCACGGCCTGCTGGGGTTGCCTCCTGCTAGAAGCAGTGTTTGACTTCCCGGCTACTTTGTGGGAAGAAAACGCTCCCCGCTTCGCTCTGGGACTCTGTCTGGGAGACTGGCTTGGTTCTGTGATTCATCAGATATAAGAAAAACAAACACTGTAAATGGAGAACTTGAAAAACAGGTGGGCACCATCTCCCCACCCAAGAGAATGGATTTAAGAGGAAATTTGTTTATGGGATGAGGTTTTAAAAGGCGACCTGGAGAATTTAGCAAAGATGTAAATAAACAACCCTGCCTTGGATTGCATTAGACTTCAGAATAAATATATTAACCAGCTTCAGTCAAAGTCGGCCTAGAACCTGACCTTGACAAGACCCAGGGACGAGGGCTGCTCACAGCCCTCCCCCGAGACGCAGGCACCTGGCATCCCTCCCACGAAGTGAAGGTAAGCAGAGGCCGATCACGTTTCCTCCCCAGGGCAGTCGGGAGACACCAGCCTTGCTTTTATACGGTGTGGCCGTGCATAGGCAGAGGCACACACACACATCTATCACCCAACCCGGGGTACTGCACCACTGTGTTGGCAGCAGGCGCAGCCTGGCCCTTGGTCAGTTCCCACGGTGTGCATGCACAGGCCGACGCCCGGAACCCAGGCCGCTGAGCGGTGTGCCAGGGTCTCAACAGGCGACCCAGGCCCCGCAGGAGGAAGAGGGATGTTTTTAGTGGACCCTCCTGGGTAGCCAGTATCCCTGCTCGGGGGAGGTGGCTGGAACTCCCTGCCCTCACGTTGTCCCCGTCCAGGACTCAGGCTCCAGTATGACAATGTGGGAAGCACCACTACAACAGGATTCAAATGATCGCTTCACATATTAAATGCCTCCCCTCAGACCACACAGGAAACAGCGCACAGCGCGGCCAGTGAAGTATTACTGAAGCGAGGTGAGTAGAGCCTTGTACAGCACTTGGAAGGAATTCTGGGAATTTTTTTTTTTAATCTTGCCTTGCACACCTTTGGCAGACTAACTAACCCAGCCCCATTCAAAACCATTCTTGATTTTTCTGAAGATAGCTACTGAATGGCATATAAGCTTCTGTGTAGGGGGGTAGGCAATGTTAATTTTATGCGGAGAAAAGTACGATATTCTTTAGATGGGGTGGGGAGGGAGGAATGAAATAACTTTCCTCTTTCCAGCAAGCATGATGCTCTACGCTTTATAATTGTCATGTTACGGGGCCGTGCTGTGGCTTAGCGGGTTAAGCCGACATCTGGGCGCCGGTTTGAGGTCCAGCTGCTCCACTTCCGATCCAGCTCTCTGCTATGGCCTGGGAAAGCAGCAGGAGATGGACGAAGTACTTGGGCCCCTGCACCCATGTGAGAGACCTGAATGAAACTACTGGCTCCTGGCTTTGGCCTGGCTCAGCCCTGGCCGTTGCAGAGTGGAACTTCTCTCTCCCTCTGCCTCTGCCTCTACCTCTCTGTAACTCTGCCCTCCAAATAAATAAATAAATCCTTTTTTTAAAAAAAGAAAGTCATATTTTTTAATTCTACAAAATGGGCACTATTATTCCAATTTTATAAGTGAGAAAATAGAATCTCAGAATGAGAAAGCTCTCTGGTGGCAGAAAGTAGAGCGGGCTTCACACACGTTCTTGAGTTTTTAAAAGTTTATGTTCTTCCCCCATGTCACACTCCCCTCTTCTACTTTTTTCTCCGTTTGAGTTTAGATAGTTACGGGGAAAAAAAAAAAGAGGGAGACATTCTCAGCACCAGCCTTCTACTCTGGAGCAGAGCCCTGAGCTGTTTTGTGCAGGGTAACTAAGCTGTCCACACAGCAAGTTCAGGGTAGAGACAGCTGTCAGGGAAGCCAGCCAGAGGCCTCTGGCATTTCAGTAACATCATCCCTCAGCAACAGGAGGGGATTTCAAGTCACTCATGGAAAAATGGAGTTAAAGATACGTTTATTTGGGTGTAAAATTTGAGGGGTAGGCACTTGGCACAGTAGTTAAAGCCACTGCTTGGGATGCCCATATTCCATCCCAGGGCGCTTGGATGAGGGGTGGGGTACTGAAGAGACACCCTGATTTAAAATGATGGATGGGAAGGTCGTGGCCACCTGAGAAATGGCTGGCTGACTGACTGGTCAGGAAGCATCAGGAAGGGACAGAGGGAATGTTTGCAAGTTGGTGCCCTGAGGCCTCAGCTGCAACACTACCAGAAGTCATTCTGCAAGGAACATTTTTGTTCATGAAATCGCTTCTTGGAATCAAACCATGTAGTCTATGATTACTTTTTGCAATCTGACACAACAAAATAGAATTTGGGGTGTAAAGACTCTTTGTTATTTTATGCATTGATTCCTACCAGCCTTTATGAGTTTGTTGTAAACACTGTTTACTATCCCTAACCTACTGAACATCGCAGGTTAGCCTGGCTTGGGCGAGAAACTTGCATTAGCTATGAGCGGGCAAAATGGTCTAATACAGAGTCCGTTTTATAACAACGAGTTGAACATCTCATGCAATTTACTGAACATGGTACTGGAAGTGACAACAGAACAACTGCGTAGCTACACCTCTGCATCATTGTGGAGTCAAAACTGTCCGCTGAACCACTGTTAAGTCAGGAGACGCCAGAAGCTTCTTGGCTCTAACGCTGCTTGTCAGCCATGGAGGAAAGAGGACGATTCGTCGCTCAACTGTCTTATTTGGTTGATGAAGGGGTGGCAGGTCTTGTTGAATAGAGACACCAGACCTGAGGGGGTTATTGTCAATGTGCACTTATGTAAGCACCTTTATCTATGATTTCTATGAATTAAGAATCTGAAGTCCAAACTGTTTGGTTTCGTTTAAGGGGAGCTTTATCTTGATAGCTGGCCTGTGGTGCTCCTCACCTGTTTGTTAGACGTAAGTCTTGCTTCCCCTAACAAAAGCAAAGATTGTGCCTCATTTGCTTGTTAGTGTTTGCCTACTGAGTTGTGGTGAAGGATGGACTACCGCGCTGTGCTCCAGGCAGGTTAGTGTTTTGAACACTAATTACTGTTACAGGAGATAGTGGTGAGGAGAGTTCCCCCAGGCCCCTGGATTGGGTCATCCAGTACTGGTGTGGCCGGAAGTCCGGCGGTACCTGAAACTCCAGCATGGTCTTCCCCATGTTTGTCTCCAGCATGTAGTGATAGGCTCCAATACTCGTGCCAGGATCGTCCGCGTCATCTAAAGTGCCCTGGGGACGGAAAGCAGAAAAGAAAACATCACTGCTTTTTCCTCCCTTTCTCCTGGCAGGCACAAATTAATCCCAAGGCCACACAGTAAGCCTATTGTGGGCCCAGCCGGGGGTGGAGCACCTTTTTTTCTGCCAAGGGCTGTTTGGATATTTATAACATCATTTGCAGGCCTTACAAAATTACTAACTTAAAAATTAGCTAGGTATAGATTATCAAATGTCGAGTCCTGCCTGTGGTTGCCTTGGCAGGGCCAGACCTGATGATTTCACGGGACTTAGACCGCCTGCGGGAGGCTCCCCAGACCTACACCATCGACCGCTGCACACCAAGCAGATAGACTCCCAAATCTCACCAGAGTAAAGAGGGCTCTGCAATCAATTTCAGTCTTTTGATTGGAGCACTAGCTGAGGGGCTGGCATATGACACATGGGTTAAGTTGCCACCTGCGACACTCTTAGGAGCAGCATCCCATATGAGCGGCGGTTCAAGTCCTGGCTACTCCTCTTCCCATCCAGGTCCCTGCTAATGCACTTGGGAAAGCAGCAGAAGATGGTTCAATTGCTTGAACCCCTGACACCCACTTGGGAGATACTGATGGAGTTCCAGGCTCTTGGCTTTGGCCTGACCCAACCCTGGCCTTTGTGGCCATTTGGGGAGTCAACCAGCAGATGGAAGATCTCTGTCTCTTCCTCTCTCTGTCTTGCCCTCTTTCTCTGTAACTCTGATTTCAAATAAGTAAAATCTTGAAAAAACAAGACTATTAGCTTATTATATGCTTGCTGATAAAATAATTACCCTGAAGTAGAAGTCTTTGTAGCACTGCACAGACTTTTTGTTGGTGGTGACTGGGAGGCCGGTGTGACTGCCCGCAAGGCCGCCTTCTTTGTTGCCCGTTGACATCTCGGGACACTGACCTTGCTCTGATTCCAATAATCACCAGGCAAGATCGTGAAACTCACACAGAAAGAATTCGCCAGTTGTGCAAACCATTCATATTTTATTGTCAGGATTCTTAATGGGAGCTTTCCATAATACACGGGTGTTCAGGCTGGAGTCACGGATCTTGGTTTTTATTTTTTCATTCCCACACCACTTACTCTTTAGGAAACAAGGTGGGTGGGTGATGGGGAGAAATGAGCTTGCCCCTCAACGTGGTTGCTCGGAGTGAGGCCGGGCCGCTGAGGCCCTGGAATGGTGTTCGTGCCTACCCTTCAAGATCCCACGGCCTGGGCTTCTTGGGAAGGTGGGCAAAGGTGACTGTGTGAGACTGAACAAGCAACTGCCCGCATCAGATAGCAGCAAATTTATAGCTTTTGAATGCAATCACATTAACGCACTGCTGCTGAAATATTTATGTTGGCTTTTTAAATATCTCAGAGGAATGCCATCCAGAAGCCTGTGGGCCATATTTATTCTCTTTCCTTAGAAATTTCCATGAAAAATGATAAATTACATTTACACGGAGGGCCCCTCCCCGCTCCTGAGTAAATTCCACACTTACATAAATCAGGCGTCATGTTCCTAACTTCTCTTCCTCCAAGGCACTTGAAATTTACAGGGCCGGAAAATAAAGGCTTCCTTTCATCCTCAGACCAGATCCAGAGCAGGGCTCCCGGCTCCCTCCCTGTCCAGTCAATCACTCCGCCTCGCCTGCTGCTTCCCCAGCTCTCCTCTAAATGATACAAGCCTTTACGAGGGAAAAGGGCCACTGGAAGCCTCAGACTGTCTCCTCCTTATCAGCGGGGCCTGCAGAGTGACAGAACGACTCTGGACAGGCTCAGGGAAGCAGAAGATGTTTCTTAGAGCAGCGATGCCCGTGTCACCAGCAAGCCAGAGGCGGCCGAGCCTTTTGGTGATGCCCGGTTCTCACACTGAGTGCACAAAGGGACGCACTGCCGCAGACCGGGCCCTAGGTTTCCTCCGTGGCTCGTATTTAGAGGGAATGGGATTGCAGTTGCAAAGTATTCATGGGATAAAAAGACTCTAGTCCCGGTTTGCAGACAAAACGTCTCACCTAAATTTCTAAGACAGCCTTCTTTGTTCTTAAAGCACTTTGCATTATGTTGTGTCCCTTGCAGAAACTGCCGAAGCCCTTTGGAAGGAATGCACAAGGCTGGCATTGTGGGGCGGTAGATGAAGCTGCTGTCTGTGACACTGGCATCCCATACTGGAACTCCAGTTTGAGTCCTGACTGCCCACTTCTGATCCAGCTCCCTGCTAACTGGGACAGCAGTGGAAGATGGCCCAAGTCCTTGGACCCCTGCCACTCCCATGGGAGACTCCGACGGAGTTCCTGACTCCTGGTTCAGCCTGGCCCAGCCCCAGCTACAGCAGATATTTGGGGAGTGAACTAGATAAAGGAAGATATCTCTCTCTCTTTGTCTCTCTCCCTTCCTTCTCTCTCTGTCACTTTGCCTTTCAAATAAATATTATTTTTTAAAAAGAAAGATATTAATTATGGTATTTTAAAAATTTTTTAAAAGATTTATTTATTTATTTGAAAGGCAGAGTTACAAAGAAGCAGAGGGAGAGAGAGAGAGAGAGAGAGAGAGAGAGCGCAAGATTCTCCATCTGCTGGTTCATTCCCCAGTTGGCCGCAATGGTGGGAGTTGCACCAATACGAAGCCAGGAGCCAGGAGCATCTTCTGGGTCTCCCATGCATGTGCAGGGGCCCAAGGACTTGGGCCGTCTTCTACTGCTTTCCCAGGCCATAGCAGAGAGCTGGATTGGAAGTGGAGCAGCTGGGACTGAAACTGGCACCCATGTGAGATGCCAGCACTGTAGGCTGCAGAAGTACCCCCTAAGTCACAGTGCACTGGCCCCTAATGATGATACCAACTTTTTTTTTTTTTTTTTTTTTTGACAGACAGAGTGGACAGTGAGAGAGAGAGACAGAGAGAAAGGTCTTCCTTTACCGTTGGTTCACCCTCCAATGGCCGCTGCGGCCTGCGCACCGTGCTGATCCGAAGCCAGGAGCCAGGTGCTTCTCCTGGTCTCCCATGCGGGTGCAGGGCCCAAGCACCTGGGCCATCCTTCACTGCACTCCTGGGCCATAGCAGAGAGCTGGCCTGGAAGAGGGGCAACCAGGAAAGAATCCGGCATCCTGACCGGGACTAGAACCCGGGGTGCCAGTGCCGCAGGCGGAGGATTAGCGTAGTGAGCCGCAGCGCCGGCCTATGATACCAACTTTGATCATTCTCTTAGCTAGAACAGATTGGCCATGTGGTTGTTCGCGTCTCAGAACAGTCTGTGTTTCCTTATAATACAGATTACAGGTCCCCGCCCGGGCAGCAGTGTCAGCACTCCAGTAGGCACCTCGGGATTTTAGGAGTAGTTGAACTGGGGGGACAGTGGGGCTGGTTTGTCACTAACGTAGTCCCCAGCTGCATGAGTTTTCAGGTCCTAAAGGAATCCATGCACCTCGAAAAGCACATAATTACATAAACCCATCAAGGTGGATCAAATGATCTACTGTGATGTAAAGATTGATGAATTATGATCCAGGGAAATTTAAGCACAGTTCTGAGATGTGGCATGTGAAACTAGTTCCCATATCATTACTTTTTTTAAAAAATATACTTAAAATTAGTTTTTAAGAAAATCAGAGTTGGCCGGCGCTGTGGCTTAACAGGCTAATCCTCTGCCTTGCGGCGCCGGCACACCGGGTTCTAGTCCCGGTTGGGGTGCCGGATTCTATCCCGGTTGCCCCTCTTCCAGGCCAGCTCTCTGCTATGGCCCGGGAAGGCAGTGGAGGATGGCCCAAGTCCTTGGGCCCTGCACCTGCATGGGAGACCAGGAGAAGCACCTGGCTCCTGGCTTCAGATCAGCGTGATGCGCCGTCCACAGCAGCCATTGGAGGGTGAACCAACGGCAAAAAGGAAGACCTTTCTCTCTGTCTCTCTCTCTCACTATCCACTCTGCCTGTCAAAAAAAAAAAAAAAAAAAGAAAAGAAAAGAAAAGGAAATCAGAGTTATAAATAGGAGAGACAGGGAGCTGGATCAGCAGTGGAGCAGCTGGGACAGGAACCAGTGCGCATATGGGATGCTGATACTGTCGTGGAGGCTTCACCTGCTACACCACAACACTGGCCCATATTTTGTGATTTTCAAGGCAAGCATTTTGTTTGCTGAAAATTAAGGATTTAATGAATAAAAGTTAAACTTTTGTAGTTCTTTAATATTTAAATTTTTTTATTTTATTCAAAAGGCAGAGTGACAGAGACAGAGGGACAGAGACAGATGGAGAGAGAGCTTCAATTTGTCGGTTCATTCCCTAAATGCTCAGAACAGCCAGGGTGGGGCAGGGCCAAAACCAGGAGTCCAAAACTCCATCTAGGTCTCCCTTGTAGGTGGCAGGGATCCAAGAACTTGAGACATCATCTGCTGCCTTCTCGGGTGGGCGTTAATTGGAAGCTGGGTTGGAAGCAGAGTAGTCAGGACTTGAACCAAGCACTCAGAAATCGGTTATGGGGTGCGGGTGTCCCAAGCGGAGACTTACCCACCATGCCATATAATTCTTAAAGCATTTGCTCACTTTATCATCTCCAAGATCCAAATGCCCCTAGTGGTCTCAGTACTCACGCTGGTGGAAGCCACGGCTTCCTGGACACTTTCCATAATGAACTCCTTGGTGATCCTGCGAGAGGGCAGCTCGTTGAAGAGGGAGTTGATTAGGGCCACTTTGGCTGCGTCTCGTCTGGCCTCAGCTCTACTTAAGCAACACTTGAGATGGGAAAGAGAACAGGAGTTATTAGAGGAGCCAGGATCTCGCCATCTCGTCCTGGCATCAACAGCCTCGGCACCAAATATCTCATTCATACATTTGCTGTCAGTACCTATTATTTCCTGCACATCGCTCAACTCCCCTAAAGATCACACTGACTTTGTGAGCTCTGGAGCCCATTCAAATGTCTTCAGTTGCATTTTTGTCTAAGTCGTTGTTTCGCAGTCATGGAATTCCCACTGTGTACCAGGGACTTTGCCTCCTATGCTAATAAGCAACCATAGCATTAGGTGTAGCTCCTACTGTGTGCTGGGTAATTTACCCTCGTACTCAGGATTGTCCTCAAATCCCTGTTTCAGACCAAAAAAAAAAAAAAAAAAGAAAATGCAAGAAAAGAATCTAAGTGAAAGTGGAGACACTTGCGACAATGATGAAGCTCACGGGTTCTGGAATCAGACTGCTTGGGCTCAAGCCCCAGTGCTGGCATTTGTGAGCTGTAAGACCTTGGGCAAATTAATCAGTCTCCCTGTTCCTCAGTGTCCCCTCTGTGCAGTGGACATCACAGCAGGGCTGAGGTTAGGAGCAACTCACCAATACGGCTGAATCACTGAGACTATCCGGCACAACCACGGCGCTCCTTCACGGGCACCTCGGCTTACACACTTCTACTTCTGGCTTAGTTCAAGGGCACTGCTGTCAATGTCTATGGTTGCTGCTTTTCCAGCCTTTGTCCCCTACCTTCCTTCAGGTAACAGTTGCCCGAGCACCTCTAGGATTCCCCCTTCTACCTTGTTCTTAGTCTATCTGGTTTGGGTCAAATACATTCCATCGACTTTCTTGGAACCAAGGACTCTAGGCAGCCCCTGACGAGTAACTTGTGGAAGTGTGGCTCTCCCAAATGTAATATTGCTGTCCATCCTCCTGGCCCGGCTTCCTGTTGGCTGAGCGGGGGCTGATCCATACACCCATTCTTTTCTGTCCTCCCTTTTTATCTTTTTTTTTTTCTCTTTCTCTTTTCTTCCTTTCTCTCTCCCCTTCCTCCCTTTTTTCCTTCTTTCTTTCCTTTCTGCCTTCCTTCCTTCTTTCCTTCCTTCCTTCCTTCTTTCCTCCCTCCCTCCCTCCCTCCCTTCCTTCCTCTTTATCTCTCTCCTTTCTTTCTTTTAAGCTTATTTATTGAGGCCAGCATTGTGGCATAGCAGGTAAAGCCACCATCTGCGGTGCCGGCATCCCATAGGGACATTGGTTTGAGGCCTGGCTGCTGCACTTCCAATCCAGCTCTCTGCTATGGCCTGGGGAAGCAGTAGAAGATGGCCCAAGTCCTTGGGCCCCTGCACCCACATGGGAGACCTAGAAGCTCCTGGCTCCTGGCTTTGAATGGGCTCAGCTCTGGCCATTGCAGCCATCTGGGGAGTGAAGCAGTGGATGGAAGCCCCCCACCCGGCTCTGCCTCTCTGTGTAACTCTGCCTTTCAAATAAATAAATAAATCTTTTAAAAATAGACTTATTTATTTATTTATTTGAAAGGCAGACTGACGGGGGGGGGGGGGGAGTGAGAGAGAAAAAGAGAGAGAGAGAGAATAGCTCTTTTCTTCCTCAAATACCCACAACAGCTGAGACTAGGACAAGCTGAAGGCAGGAGCCAGCATCTCCACATGGGTCTCCCATATGGATGGCAGGAACTCAAGCAGTTCTGCCTCCCAGGTGAATTAGCGGGAAGTTGGATCAGGAGCAGAGCAACTGACACTGGAACCAGCATTCCCACAGGGATGCGGGAGTCCCAAGGGGTTATTTATCCATTGTCTGCCATCCTGTCTCTTTTCTTGACAGCTAACAACCACCACACTTCGTGTTCTGACTTGGTGTGGACTCTGAGTCCACGCAGGGAGGTATGAAAACTGGGCTGTCCCTGGAGCACACGGCACCTTCTGGAGAGCACCTGGACTAAGTCCTCAACTCCAGGTCTCCTACTGGGAAACCAGTCCCAGGAGGAGAAGCCAGGGCCCAAGCATGGCTAATGGGGTCACCAGGCACACCAGGCTGCCACTCGCTGGCCACAACACTTGGACTGCCTGAACCATGGGAGCTAAGGTCCTCACTGGACTAATACGGAGGGGTGGGGGTGGGGGTGGGGCAGAGCTAGGCTCTCCAGGCCCCAAGGCTCCTACGACCTAGAAGGCACGATTGTCAGAGTCAGTACGGCTTGGGGGCTGCAATGAACCAAGAGGGCCATCACCAAAGCTCACACTCACTTTGTAGCTTCACAGCTCTGTGCCACTCCCGGGGAGAAGCCCAAGCCCCCGACTCACTTTCAGCACTGGCTCAACGCGGACTCTCTCTGCCTTGTCCTAGGAACAGTCTCCGGCCCTCCAAAGGCCTTCCTCTCCTCCCCAGCTCCACAATCTCAGCTTGAGTTCTCTGATCAGGCTCCAAGTCCCCCTCCCTCCCCCTTCCCCCACCAGGGATGTTCCCTGCAAACCGCCTTGCAGTGATCCTTTCTCCCCCACCCTCTCTCCCTTGTACATTTCCTGAGCATCCTGCATAGATCCTGGGCCAGGGGCAGCACTTGGAGGAGCTCAATGTGGATGAACTAACTGCAAGGCTTTGAAATGGCAAGAGCATTAGTATTGAAGAGAATGGAAAACTATATCAAAGCAGAAGAATAAAAGGCAGAAGGAACGATTTTAACTGTGCAACCAAGACTGATTTTCCATGTACCCTTTAAATGAAGGCTGGAACTCAAGTTCTAAAATGTACATGGAAAGTAGTTTGGGATTTTTCTCTTTGGTGTTGAATGACAAAGAAGAAGGCTTTGGGCAGCTTTAGGCATCAAGGCCATTCAAAGTTTGGGTCTCTTCCAAGGCGTATGGGGTCTGAGCAAGTAGGAGGCTTTGTATTATGGGCGTGGCTGGGGACTTCAGTGGTCCTTCTGGGAAGCTTTTCCTGATCACTCCCAAGGTCAGGCTGCTGCAGAGGCACTGACCACACTGCAACGGAACTGTTTGTTGGTACTCCCTATGTGAGCATTCCATCTTAGTTTGTTGAATGAATAACTGAATACAGCCTAGGAAACTAGACAACAAATCACTAAGGCACTGGATAGAATGCTTGGAAAACCCATTTAAAGACAAGGATGAAAGATACAGATACAGATCTCTCTCTCTCTCTCTCTCTCCCCCCCCTCCCTTCCCTCCCTTCCTCCTTTCCTCCCTCTCCCTCTCTCTCTCCCTCTCCCTCTCTCTCTCCCTCTCCCTCTCTCTCTCCCTCTCCCTCTCTCTTTCTCCCTCCCTCCCTCCCTCCCTCCCTCTCTCTCTCTCTTTCTTTCTTTCTTTCTTTCTTTCTTTCTTTCTTTCTTTCTATTTATTTGAAAGGCAGAGTTACAGACAGAGAGAGGGACAGGCAGAGAGAGAATCTTCTATCCACTGGTTCACTCCCCAGATGACCGCAACGGCCAGAGCTGGGCTGATCTGAAGCCAGGATCCAGGAGCTTCTTCAGGGTCTTCCATGCAGGTGCAGGGGCCCAATCACTTGGGTCATCTTCTACTACCTTCCCAGGCCATAGCAGAGAGCTGGATCGGAAGTGAGGCAGCTGGGACTCAAACTGGTATCTATATGGGATGCCGGCACTGCAAGTGGTGGCTTAACCTACTACATCTTAGCACTGGCCCTAGATTCAGACTTTTTATTAAAAAAAATATATATATATATAAAAACAAAAGGATTGGGGGCCAGCGTTGTGGTGTAGAAGGTTAAGCCGCTGTCCACAGTGCCGGCATCCCATATGGGCACTGGTTTGAGTCCTAGCTGCTCCACTTCTGATCCAGCTCCCTGCTAATGTGCCTGGGAAAGCAGCAGGAGATGGCCCAAGTCCTTGGGCCCCTGCAACCATGTGGGAAACCCAGAAGCACCTGGCTCCTCGCCTCAGCCTGGCCCAGTATAGGCCATTGTGGCCATTTGGGGAGTGAACCAGCAAATGGAATCTCTCTCTCTCTGTAACTCTTTCAAATAAAATAAATAAACCTTTTAAAATAAAATGAGTCTCATTTACACACTGAGATGATCTTTCCTTTTTTTTTTTATGACCCGAGTGTGGGATATATTTGCTTTTCTTCAGAAAGTCAGTTCCCTACTGAAAAGCAGACAAGCGTTTTCAAGTAGCACCTGACAGCTCTAGGTGCAGCTCATTGTAACAGGACATGGCTTTACCAAATCTACACTAGAGCTCTGGGGGTTTAGAATTTAGGGAATTGGGTTCAGATCTAATTGGTGCACTCTTAAGAAACAAATTTCTATCTAAACAATAACAACTTAAACCGTCTTTCATAGAGAGAGAGAACTGGTAAACACGACTCAGATAAAAGAAGCTATCTATTTTAAATAAGGCCAGCTAAGTACTAGATCAAAGGCGCCCCGTACATTTACAGCCAAATGGCACTGTTTCCAAGATCAAAGTGCAGCCCGCTGAGAGGACAAAAAGCCTTTACCCAGAAAGCAGGAAAAAGGGCTAGGGAGACTTAACCAATATCAAGATTTTAAAGCAGACACATGTCTTTACTTATTTTATTGTTTCAATGCACAGAATCCTCGCCTAAAATGGAGGAGAAAGTGTACCAATTAATAAGTACATAAAATAAAACAAATTCTGAGCCATCAAAGGGCTTTCCCTGCTATTATTCTTTGCATTTCTGAAAGACAAGTACTTCAAAATGTCTATAATGTTAACCAGCCGCTTTCTTTTAAATTCTGGGACTACAAATCGAAGCCAGAAATGGCTGAAGAATTTCTCTAGGGCTCTTTTAATGGGATGTCTCGACCCAGAAGAACTTTCTCCTTGGGCAAGAAATTTAGCCAAGAAACCACGTCCTTGGCATCTCTAAATCTGAGCCTGGTGCTGTTGCAAGTACAGGCCCTGCCAGTGTTAACCATCAAACAGTGGGAAACACTGTAGGAAAATAAAATACGGTAAGTGACAGGACATTTTATTGGTGTCCAGACTGGTCGTCAAAGACAGTTGGGGAGTGAGTGAAGTATGATGTTATTTCAAAGCAACTTCCTGCTACAACTGGACTTCCCAGGTTGTATGGCTTATTCTTGCTGTTTTGCAGCCCGATCTCAATCATAAATACAGATTTGTAAACCACGCCTTCTCCCCTCGCCGCTCTTGCTTGTGAATATAGAGAGACAACTTCTGTCCTTTGCACTTTGTGAAAGTGCAGAGCTGGAATATTTAATAGCCGAGCTTTTACCAAAGTCAGCTGTGGAATTCTCAGGCATGTGGAGCCACATGTTTTCCAAGTGGCCAGCAGACCCCACTCAGACATTTATCTTGATGCTCACATGCCTTTCATTTGCTGCTAGATTATAAACTGCCCTCATCATTTGAATTTGAATAATCTAAAATTAAAGCAAAAAAAAATAAAGGCAAACTGTGGGGTGTTGCTCAGGAAAGCTATTGGAGGCAGTGGAGCCAGGCAGGCATTTGGCCTAAGGGTTAAAGGCACAGGGTTGGTATATCCGTGTTCTACATGTGCAGGGTTTGCCACCTGCGTCCAGTTTCTAATGCCAGCTCCCTCTAAATGCACACTATGGGAGGCAGCAGGTAATGGCTCAAGTAGTTTGGTTCCTGCCACCCACGTGGGAGACCCTCATTGAGTTCTGGCCTCCCGGCTTTGGCTGTTGCGAACATTTGGGAAATGAAGCAGCAGATGGGAGATCTCTCTATCTCTCAAATAAATAATAAAATACACAACGTTAAAACAAACAAGGGAAGTGAAGCCGTGGTAGTCAGCCTGTGGCGTGTGCCCTGTGATTCCTCCCCACTGGGATTCACCCCCTTGCGCAGTCTCCCACCCCAACCATTCTGTGAAACCAGCAGAATCCGGCAGGAGCAATGAGATGTCACTCTTGATAATAAGCTACTGTGACTGTCTTGGTCCCATGACCTTCTGTCCAGGTCCCTTGTACAGAGTAATGTCAGCTGCCACATGGTGAGCCGTCCTACGGAAAGACCCCCATGGCCGGGGACAACGCCTTCTGCTTATGGCCAACTGAGCGAGCCCGGAAGCTGATGGTCTGGTCTCAGTCAAGCCTGCCGCTGAGTGCAACTCCAGCCAACAGCAACCTCCAGGAAGCCCTGAGCCAGAATGGCCCAGCTAAGCTGTGCCTAGATTCCTGCTCTTCAGAAACTGCTGGACAATAAATGTTCGCAAGTTTTGAGGCAGTTTGTTAGGCAGCAGTAGTTAACCATTACGAAGGCTTTGCTCACAGCAGGCAATGAGGAACTCTCCCATATACCCTGAATGGAGCACTCCTTAACACTACTCGTTGTTGACGCTATGTCTTTGGCATGGTGCTAAGTACTTCAAGTTGATTATCATGTGTCGTTATGGCAACAATCCTATGATGTGGGTTTGGTTGTTATCTGTATTTAGCAGGTGGGAAAATAGACACTTAAGGAACTTATGTATCTCAAGGTCATGCAGCTTAAAAAGTAAACCAAGCAAGATTAACCCACAGGTCTATCTAACACTGTGCTCTTTTCTCTCCTCATAGAGATCATCACCCATATATCATTTGGCTGAGGTCACACAGCATTTCTTACATCAGTATAGTACCCTAGACAAAGCTCCAGCTCTGATATTCCATGTGCTGTTTATTTATTTGTTTGCGTAGCAGAGAGACAGAAAGGAGGAATGGTGGAGAGAGAGAGAGAGAGAGAGAGAGAAGGGGGGGGGGTTGCTCCACCTGCAGGTCCACTTCCCAAATACCCACAATTGCTGGGGCCAGGCCAGGCCAAAGCCAGGAGAGCAGAACTCAGTCCAGGTCTCCCTTATGAGTGGCAGGGACTCAACTAGTTAAGCAATCACTACTGCCTTCCAGGGTTTGCATTAGTGGAAAGCTAGAATTAGGAGCTGGAGCTAGGAATCCAAACCAGGCACCCTGACTGGCCTGTGGGCATCTTAACTGGTGTTTTAAAGGCTAGGCTATCACCCTCCCCGTCAGGAGTTATTTGATGTGAGACTCCAAAATTTCTCTTCCCATCCCTTCATGACAAATGTGGTTTTATGGAGAACAGGAGGCCAGGGAGGATGGTGAGAGCTGAAGTGAGGAATGTGCTGATAATTATCTTAATATCCTTCTCCCTCCCCTTGCTTTCCTTCTGATGCTTCCCTGGGCTCCAGGGGAGGGAAATGAGAGCTAGCAAGGCCAGATGTGACCAGACCTGAGATCAGATGTCATTTTCTATTGGAAGAGTCTCCTTCCAGCTCCAAGGGCTCTCCTGAGTAGGGGGCCCAGAGAGTTTGTGGAATTCTACCACACAGGATAGCTCAACAATTTTAGCAGGCATTCGATGAGTCTTCAAGAGTAAACATCGTTTATATTAAATAGCAGCAGCTTTAGTGGAAAATAAATTCCCCCCAAGATCAGCTCCTTCTGGCCCTGTGAATCTGGTGTGTGGATTACCAGCAAGCCACCAGGCACCCGCAGGGAACACTATGATCACCAGCAGGCCCAGGCCAGGAGCTTGGCTCTGTTGTTCAGGACCATAGCTGTCCGTAGCGTGATCACTTCCAAGTTCATCAAACTTGTGAATCCTGGGGTCCCACCTGACCTCCTGAATCAGCCTCTTCAGATGCATCTTGTGGGGTCCTTTCCAGGGATTCTGAAGCAGGCGGACCTCAGACTGCTTTTAGAGGACAGTTGCTCCTGTCTGTCAATGTTGTGTCTCAGTTCTTCCTTTGTAATTTTTAAGAAAATTTTGTTTGAAAGACAGAGAGAAACAGGAAGAGAGATTTCCCATCCAGTGGTTCACTCCCCAGATGCCTGCGACAGCTGGGGCCAGAATGAAGCCAAGAGCCGGAAACTCAATCTGGTTCTCCCAAATGAGTGGCAGTGACTCACAGCTCAAGTACTTGAGCCATCATCTGCCACCTCCCAGGGCTTACATTAGCAAGAAGCTGGATCAGAATCAGATACCGGATGTGAGTGTGCCAAGGGTGTCAATCATTGCACCAAATGTCTGCCTCAGTTGAGTCTCATTTTTAACTGGCAGGGGCAGAGGGAGACTTTACGAGTCCTGGAGCTCACTCAGTTTAGGACTCCATGTTTAAGAAAGATAACATGAGGGCTAGTATTGTGGCACAGCAGGTTGGGCCGCTGCCTCTAATGCCAGCATCCCATACAGGCACCAGTTCACGTCCCAGCTGCTCCACTTCCAATCCAGTTCCCTGCTAATGGCCTGGGAAAAGCAGTGCAAGTTGGTCCAGGTGCTTGGGCCCCTGTCACCCAAGCGGGAGACCCAGAGGAGGCTCCTGGCTCCGGGCTTTGGCATGGCTCCATTCTGCTGTCCTGGCCATCTGGGGAATGAACCAGTAGACGGCAGATCTCTCTTTTTCTCTCTCTGTAACTCTGACTTTAAATAAATAAATAAATAAATAAAAGCAGCAGAAGCAGCTGGCATTGTCACCTGCATGGAGCCTATGCAGGCGTTTCACTGGCTCCATGATAAATCTACCTCTTCTAACACCACGAATGCTAATTTCCCACTAGAGTACTGCTTCCACTCAAAAGCCAAGGGCAGCACTGTTTCAGATTTTCAAATAAGTGGGCAGGTGTTGTGGCACAGCCTGGGACACTCTCATCCCGAACAGGCGTATCTGGGATTGGGTTCCGCCTCCACCTCTGCTTCCAATCCAGCTTTCCGCTGATGCACCTGGGAGGCAGAAGGTGATGGCCCAAGTGCCTGGGCCCCTGCCGCCCATCTGGTAGACCTGGATAGACCTCCTAACTCCCACTCCTGACTTCACACTGACCTGGCCCCAACGATCGCAGGCATTTGGAGAGTGAACCAATGTAGACTGGATATCTCTCTGTCTCTGCTTCTTCCTCTCTGTCACTTTGCTTTTCAAATAAATTAATAAATTATCTTTAAAAAATCCTTTGGATAATTCTTCTGAAGTTAGGCTCTTGGGAAGAACATACACTGTTGACTTAACCAAGAGGTCTCAATTTTACTTTTCTGCTCAGCACTTTTATTTCCTCCATGAGCACTCCACTGTAGCACTCCAAGGTGCTACTGTGCAACGCCAAGATCCAGGCAAGATTAACTACGGGCCAATGGGCTGTCCTGAAATAAAACAGTGGCTAGTCAATTTTTAGGATGGACAGATGTTCTTAAATTAATCAAAATAAAATTTTGGTCATCATGTACATGTTATAAATATAAATGCCTACTGAGAAATTAGTTTTATTATTAATCGCTTGTGACATGTTTGAAAACTATTTAGAGGTGTGTTCCTGTTGACAGAAGCACCTGCTAGCCAAGCTGACACAATTTAGACTCTGAACAGTAACTTTCCTGTTAGCCATCATTGGATAAATGATTTTTTCCCATGCGCTGTATGAGAACAGAGGTAGTATGTATGGGAGGAGTAGCTGCTGCTATGTTCTGAGATTTTATTGTACCTATTTCCAACCTGTAGGGCTTTCTATAGAAGAGTGTGTGGAAAGACATCAGTGTAAAAGATTGCTCTCAACTCAACAATAGACTTTCTAGAATTATTCATATACATATGAATGTATACTTAAAATACATCAAGAAAAAAAAGTCTGTAGATCAAACACGTATAAAACCCAGTTAGCACCTTTACTCAGTGCCTACTTATGGTAGTCCAGAAGTGGCGCCTATAAGGCGCACAGTGCTTGACTTAGAGCAGGAGTGGAACAGTAAACGTGACAGATGGCAGAGAAATGAGAACGCAAAGTGGAAGATGCCATCCTCCCTGGGGCCAAGTGCAGGTCAGTGGTACTCAGGTGGCATTCACTGGATAGCACGTGGTACCCACGGGGTTCTCCCCAGCCAGGACTTTGCAGGTGGTGAAACCAAATGAACTGGCTCTTTGAGGGCTGAGAATCCTTTAGGCGGTTGCCTCTGTCCTTCAGGTGGTTGGAAACATTTTTGCTCTTGCAACCTGGAGTCCGAGTCTGAGCAAGTGACTTGCAGAACTCGTGTGGACGGCCTGCCAGCCCTGCTCAATGTCACCCACACCTCGGTTTCATCCTGACAGCAAGCCTTCAGCACAAAGAATGCCACAAGCCAGGCCCTGAGCTAACAGTCCCCCTTTCAGTGCTTTAAGACCTTGACTGCCCTGGCCGAAGCATGAACATCTGCACATCTGCGTGGGCTCCAATTGATCTAATTGTGGCTCTATTAGCATTTTTTTTTCCACTTCCAGATGGCGATGTGAAAAAGGGCAACCGTCGAAGCTCAGTCACCCAAGTTAATATCGCTTCTCTCCCTGGGTCAGGCTGGCGGCGAATATGTTGGGAACAATTTGGAGCTGTGTGTGAGCTGGGGGTGGGGGAACTTTGCTGCATGTGGGGGAGGGGCTGGTCTGGGAGTCCAATTTTCAGAGAAAACTCAGCAGTTCCTGTCAACTGAAAGAAACGTTTCAGGCACATGGTGGGTCAGAATGTTATTTTTATAATATAAACCACCTGGGCCCTGCTCGTTACCTCGCTGCACAGCTATTCCCTGCACATACCTAGCCCGGGGACCCTGGTAACTATTACAAACCCATGTTGTACTCTGCTCCTTGAGAGCTCTTTGCTTTCTCTTTTTCTCCCCTTCCGTTTCTTTTTTTCAAAGTTAAGGTGAAGACAAGATGAACTGATCAGGGCTCACGAGTTTGGTTTATTTTTACAGTGGCTTTGATGTAAAAGGACTTGGCTCTGACTGCATGAGGAAGATGGGAGGCGTTTAGGAGAGATGGAGGCAGACTTCCTAGCTCCGCAACCTGGAGACAGTGAGCATCTTCCAGGGCTTATACGCCAGGCGCTGGGGAACCACGCGGAGACAGTGGCGAGCGCAGCCCTTTCTCAGCACTCCTTTCACTGCCTTCTGTGTTCTATTCGGAGGTCGAGTGTCTCCCTTCACTATGCTTAACAAGAAGAGAAACGACTAAAGTTGGGCAAGGAGGCTAGGAAATAAAAAAAAGGTCTCATTAAAACAGTCCGCACTCCTGATTTCAGGGGCAAGTCATTTAAGGCTGATCGTTAGCTGGCTATGCCTTTTCAAATGGGAAGGGGTTATAAATATCTTTGGGTCTCATTAGTAGCAAACCAGGCTGCCTTCCCATGGGGACTTCAGCCAGGAAGCCCCGCCTTCAGCATTCAGTGACAGTGCACAGCAGGTAGTGCCTCCAGTCAAGGAGCATAACCTTGGGAGCAGGGAAGAGGTCACGGGTGGTTTCAAATAGAAATGGCTGGCACTGAGGCAACCGTCTCAACCGTATGGCAGGGACTCAATCTCTATCCAGGGTATGGAATGTTAAGGCCAGGCCTTATTTAATCATCATCAAAAACAGCATTACAGTTCCATTTGGTCAAGTATATCAGTAAATCAAATTTTCTCTTAGTCATTCTCTCCTGGGAAAAGCTTAATTTTATAAACTTAATTTATTGTGATTTATACCTTTAATTCCCTGGGCTTCGAGAAGTCTCATTCAATGCATGAGAGAACAGAACACGTGTTTTGATAATGCAGGTGAAGTGTGCTTGTCGCCTTAAGGGGAACAAAACAAAAGTAAACACTTTGATCCTGAAGGCTCCTTGGGAAAGTGGTTTCTATAGGTATCTTTATAGGTGGTGACTTGGGTTGGGAAACCAGAGTGGCTGGCCTGAGAACCAAAGGCCTTTTAGAAACCGAGCTTCCAGAGGAGTGCGTGTGCTCTGGGCGTCCATGGCGTGTTTTCTAACCATGGGGCCCTTCTCACAACACTACACACTGGTTACTAATGAGAAGGCGTCAATCAGCTGTTTGCCTTGGAAACCCCATGGGGTGCCTGGCATCGCACAGCTTCCCAGGCCCCAGAGTTTATCACACCTGTATTTATTTTCTTCAGCAATTTTAACAACACCGAAAAGCCTTGCAAAAAGGATGTGATTCCCAAATGGGTAAATGTCTCATGCTTCAAAAAGGCTGAGCTGTCACGACAGAGTGGCAGCCAGCAGGCATGCTTTCGATTCAATAATAATTCACGCACGTAAATAATTGCATGTGCTAGGACTCCACTCAAGGCAAATTTTGCTTTTTTTTTTACTCAAAATAAAGAGGGAATTTTATTCATCTAAGTCACCCTGGCAGACTTCTATATAGAAGACCACTGGCTTGAAAATAAGACCTGAACTGCAAACCTTTTAAATCAAAATATGAAATAAGATAAAATACTCGAGTTCCCCTTTTGGATTGAGAAGCAAAAACAGCTGCTGAAACCAAGAGTGGCTTTCCCTGAGTTCACCAAGAGGGGAGCCAGATGCTGATGTGAAGGCCCTTGTGTTGCTCTTATTGTGAAAAATGGAAATTACTGCAAGTTTTCATGGTCATGATGTGTGGCTCGGGAAGGATTAACTGCCTGGACCAAAGTGGCGTAAAGAGACAACGTCCAAAGTGCATGAATTTCAACTTACAGCTTGTCATAGAAGACACTTTCTTTCATAAAAGGCACGATGACAGTACTGATATTAAAAGTGCTAATGTGTTTCAATGTGACAATGTGGAAAAGATAATTTTGCAGCAATAGAGTATTTTGTTTATCATTCACATATTTGAAAATAAAATTCTATTTTCACTTCCCTGTTTCTATAGTGTCAAAGTTTACAAAGGCATGGTTTAAAGGCAGGGTGAGGGTTGGATGCCTCTCTCTTCTCCTGTTTCTCTCCCTTTTGAGTTTGTGGTGTCAAGACTACCTCACAATTTTTAATTAGTCTTCATGGAAACAAGCCTCCCATTTATTTCAGTGGGAGGTTTCTTTGTATAAAAACCAGTGGTTTGTGTCCATCAGAGCTTTTGACTGGACTGCTTTCCTTTGATGAACTAAAAAACTCAAGTCCAGTCTGAATACCCTTTTCTAAAGAATGAATGAGTATAATCTGGGGCAGCTTTCGTGAAACTGCCTGAAACCAGAGGGATTAGTGCTGCACTCCAGTCCTGTACTCCACTTCAAGTATTTTCAGTCACTTGGCACCATCGGACGTGACGTCCACGGCTCAGTGAGAAGGCTACTGCTGGCATAATGGTTTCTCCACGTCTCAGCACATGGTCTTGGCATTAATCATCCATCGTGAAATGATTTGCAATGCACAAGGGTGACATTGGATTATGTGAAAGGCATTGCAGGAATGAGCATCTAGGCTCTCACAGGCCAACTGCTGGCAAAAACATGATGAAATGTTATATGGTGAAAATAGCATTTCAGATGGTTTCTAAACTGACCAAAGAAAGGGTCAGGGCGTTGCTATAGGAGGAATTTTCCTTCTCTTTTCGCTCCCTGGTTTTCCTTCCTACAGTCACATTCTGGAAGGCCAAATGGTTGGTTAGGGGGCCAGATTTGGCAGCTAACCACCCAAACACATTTTCAAAACATATTTGATTCAGGAAATTCTGGGTCTTTTAAAGCAAGGATGTTAGCAATCCCCTTGAGAACCTTAAAATATGATGATTTAAACATACGGAAAGGGAGACCCTGAAGCGATCAGAGAAATCACCCAGAGGCCCCCCTGCTGAAGAGTTCAGCTTTCCCTTTTGTTTTCTGTTTTTGAAAAGACCACAAGGAGGATGTTGAATCTGCTGCCTGAGGGACATCCTATCACTTGGGGTCAAAATTTATGAGATGATGTGGAAATTCATAATTCTCTAGGTAACAAAAACAAAAACTCTGTAAGTTCTTAGACTCTTATCCTCTAGATCCATTCATTGACCTGTCAAATGCATTGCATTTTAGGTAGCATATAATGAGTGTATTTGTTACATATGAAGACACAGTGCATGCCTGGGTGTGAGTACAACCAAATCCTGGTTATTCATGGCCATGAAAATTGGAGTTTGCAGATGAGGGTGGTGGTTATTATGTACAAATTAAACCCAGAGAGAACTAGATGTTCTTTTAAACCAATACATTCAAATTCATTCACATTCAAAACTCTAACCATAGATAGAAATAAAACTATTTTAAATGTTACTTTTCCTTCCTAGTCCTGCTACCTAGCAAAGTTAGGAGTAATATCTTCATTGACAGTTGATTATACCCAAGAATGAACAAACATTAACTTTATTTGTTCTTGGGATTTGTTATTCATTTGGGTATTCATTCAACAATCGTTATGAGGCATAAATCATAAGAAAAATACAGTTTTTGAATTATGGGAAGCCTAAATATTTAGATGCTGTCCCTGAGGAACCCAATTTTATTACAGAGACAAGACATGCACATATGTGACTCCAGCATAAGGTGGAAAACATTAAGCACTTGTAGAGAAACAAGCGTAACTGCTTTCGGGCAATCAGAGTTGGGAGTGATTTCTAGCAGGTGGATCCAGAGAAAGTTCATGAAGAATGTGACACCTGCATGAAGTCTGGGATGCTGGGCAGACATGAAGAAAAGGAGGCAAGGACTTCATTAACCATTCCCAGGGTGAGTATGGGAGTGGTCAGAAGAACTCCAGGCATAAATGAGGAAGAGCTATGTTGAAACATCAAGTGTCAGGAGTGGGATTTGGGGAGATAAAGCTGGAAGGAGAAGGTGGGCTAGTTGTTAAATCTATTATCAGAGTAGGAATTTAGACTTTCTTAAGAAGGTAATAGGGAACCATCAGAGTCTTATTTTCTTTAAATTTTGAAATAATTTTATACTTATAGAAGAGTTGCAAAGACAATACAGTTTCCATCTAAGTTTCCACTTTTTTGTGCAATATTTTATGTAGTATTCTTATATTAATCTCCTACAAATGCATTCCTTCTACCATATTTAATGTCTTTTTTTTCCTTAATTGGAAACGCCAAAGATATGTCTTTCCTATTTCTCTTTTTGCTACAGCAGAGAGCTGGATTGGAAGAGGAGCAGCCAGATCTCGAACCAGCGCCCATATGGGATGCCGGTGCCGCAGGTGGAGAATTAACCTACTGTGCCACGGTGGAGGCCCCTCTTATTTCTCTTTTCAAATATAGTTTGGAGTATATTGTGAAGAACCTTTGCCAGTTTTTACAAATTTTATCAGCTTCACTAAAGTTGCATATACATTCAATCTCATTTGAAAAACAGATTAATGCATAAATATGGTATCCAAAGAGCCACTTACTGGGTTAAAGCATCTCACAGTAGAGTGCTGGTTTGAGTTCTGGGTGCTCTACTTCTGATCCTGCTTCCTGCTAATGTGTCTAAGAAGGCAGTGGATGATGGCTCAAGTACTCGGGCCCCTGCCACACATGTGGGAGACCTGGATGGAGCTCCCAGCTCCTGCCTTTGGCCTGGCCCATCCCTAGCCACTGTGACCATTTGGGAACTGAACTAGCAGATGAAAGATCAATCTCTCTTTCTCCCTATCTCTCTATAACTCTGCCTTTCAAATAAATAAAGCTTAAATTAAAAACAAATGAGAGAAATCCATACAACCTCTCTTTCTTGAGCTTCAGGACCTACATTTGCTGGTCAGTTGCACTTCTCTACTAGGGGCTTCCAGCCAATTGACATGGACCCTGTTCTCTTCCCATGTTCCTTGACCAGTGGTCAAAGCCAGAACTGAGCTATCACTCCCTGGCCTAATGAAGGCCTTGACCTCGTCCTGAATGCACTGCTACTCAGCACATCTCCACGGGCACCCATCGCTCGCTGCCTGTGAGCCCACTGCCAGAGGAATCTTTGACACACATCTGAATGTATTACTCACCTGCTCAGAACGCTTCAAGGGTTCTGATTTTATTGAGACTAAAACCTGTACTCCGTTGTCCTTTGCCATTCGTGGTTTGATACGAGTGCCTAACTCTCCTTGCCACATACATGGCCACTTTCCCACAGCTCTGAAAATTCTTGTGCTTTCTACTCATTCCATGCCTTTGCACACACATGCTGTTCCCTATGCCAGCAATGTCATCTCCCCTTTGCTCTGTGTGGCCAAGGCACCTTCGAGTGCGTGTCTCAGTTCCCATCTGCATTTCCTGCAAATGCTTCCTTGACGTAGCACAGATTTGTGGTCTGTTTATCAACTGCACCACTGCCCCACAAGGGATTAGTGACAATGCAAAACAGACACACCCAGCAGTAACAGGACAGAATAAGTGAGTGAAGCACTAAGGTCAAAGGGAGAGTAAAGGTAGAAATAGAAACAATACCACACACTGGCTACGTCCTGAAAATTCTATGGCATTATCATCTCTTGACTTCCTCAACACTCAAAGTTTGCCTCTGGATCGCTTAGCAGTCCACAGGGTTCATCAGCTACAAAACAGGCATCTTTGCCAGTAACCGAAAATTGAGAGATGGTTTCTGGCATTCACAGGACTTGGTAAACGTACAAGTACCTTTCTTCGTGTTTTCATTGACCCTCACGCAACTCTAGGTAATTACTATAACATTTTTGTACCTGGATTTCCTCAGAGTATGGACCAGATCCTCAGCTCTTGGCCTACTACGTGATATTTCCTAGTTACTTCCTGAGCATTTTCCACACACACTGGATAACTAGATGTTAACAGTTAATGCAGGCAAATATTTTTGCATGAGCAGAAATGTATCATCGTTTACACCTACCTACAAATATATCATCATTTGCATGCCATCGTAAACAAGGATGTGACTGACTGCAAGAGGCTTCATAATAGTTCTAAAGCAACACTTGGAACACCTGCTACGTGCCAGACATCATGCTCATGATCGTCACACGGCATGTCTACTTCATGTGACTTCCAACCAGCCCCGTGGATTCCCGTCCCAAAGCTGGAGAAACTGGGTACTTAAACAAGTTTCCCAAGACAGAACTTGGGCTTAGCCCAGGAGCTTCAACCCAGCTGAGATTCTCCAGGTTTCGGTATGTGATACTCAGAATGATTCGTATTTGATATCAAAGTTTATCAGAGTGGAGACTTTCTACCTTTGAAAGGACCCAGATTGAAGGGCCTTGCCACTGTCCTGTTGTTATTTAAATTTTACCCCAGAATACTCTGTAGGAAAGGACAACAGCTGTCCGGAAACTAAAATGATGTGAAATAAAATCCATTTCTCCAAAAGAAATATCAGGGTACATCTTAATATAAAACACTTCCATTTAAGAAAATTGGCACAATTGGCCAAATATCCAGGATATATCATAGAAGCTGGCACAAGTTTTTTCACTGAATCTAAGAAAACTTAGAATACGATCAGTTTACCAAAGGGTTTACTCTATTTTTTACCAAGTAGCTCCACTGACAAACTGATGGCTGCTTCTTACCTGAAAATTGCCAAAGCAGCTCCCCCCTGGGAGGGTCACGTAACTCACAAAGGGAGGCCCAGAAGACGGCAGTGACTCATAGACCACCACGCCTTCACTTGGAAATGCAGCCCCCTGCTGCTGCTTGCTTTCCCAGAATTCCTGTAGCATTGACACCACGTTCACTGAAAAAGACAAAACATCATTCATTATTAAGGATGGACATATCGTGGCCCACACAAAGTTTTATTTGTGGGCTGGATTCGGTGCCACGGCAGTTCCAGTTTCAGCAGTGGGTGTGTGTGCTGGGGATGCTTTCGGCTGTGGAAGAATATCCTCTATTGGAATCCGTTCACCATTTGTTAAAGTTTGGTATTTTAACAGAAATGCATCTATTTCTTCATTAGGTTCAAGTAGTTTTTGTCCTGTAATTCTAACAGTGTTTCAGCATACTAAATTAATTTATGTTCAATTTTAATAGCAAATTAAAAAAATCTAGGGGCTGGCGCTGTGGCATAGTGGGTAAAGCTGCTGCCTGCAGTGCCAGCATCCCATATGGGAGCCAGTTCAAGCCCCGGCTACTCCACTTTCAATCCAACTCTCTGCTATGGCCTGGGAAAGCAGTACAAGATGGCTCAAGTGCTTGGGCTTCTGCACCTGCATGGGAGACCCAGAAGAAACTCCTGGTTCCTAGCTTTGGATCGGCCCAGCTCCAGCTGTTGTGGCCAACCGAGGAGTGAACCAGCGGATGAAAGACCTCTCTCTCTCTGCCTCTCTTCTTGCTATGTAAGTCTGACTTACAAATAAATAAATAAATAAATCTTAAAAAAAAAAAAATCTCATGCTTCCATCTTTGAAAACTTGCTTTCGCAGACTTTGTCCAGAGCTGTGATCTGTGGCTCTCTCTTTCATTTTGCGCAGACTTTTCAACAACAAACTGAAAGCTACTCTTAAAGGTAAAGGTATAAGCAACATTTATTTATGTATTTGACAGAGTTACAGACAGTGAGAGAGAGAGAGAGAGAGAAGGGTCTTCCTTCTGTTGGTTTACTCCCCAAATGGCTGCAACGGCTGGAGCTATGCCGATCAGAAGCCAGGAGCCAGGTGCTCACTCCTGGTCTCCCATGCGGGTGTAGGGACCCAAGCACTTGGGCCATCCTCCACTGCCTTCCCTGGGCCACACCAGAGAGCTGGACCAGAAAGGAGCAACCGGGACCAGAACCCGGTGCCCATATGGGACGCTGGCCCCGCAGGCGGAGGATTAACCTAGTGAGCCACTGCGCCAGCCCCAGCAAGGCCATTTCAACAAGGATCCACCTGTTGTTAAGATTAAAGAGGAGAAAGGCAAAAAGGAGAAGGCTCTTTCATTCTCCCACCACCTCAATCTAAAGGAGAATGAAAAGCAATTGTGTGATAAGCAGGAGGCTGGGGAAAGCCATGAGGAAAACTAATAACATGGAGACCTTGTTAAGGACAAGGTCTGCTGGGTGACTTCAGAAAACATAATGGCTAAAGCCATGTGTTTTACATTACGTGACCTGTGATAGCCTGCAGAAGTTCTAGATCTAATTAGGTTGGTTTGTTTATCCTGTACTGCAAATTGAATTGTGGAAATTAACAAAGATAATATAATTGTAGAGTCAAAAAGTGACCTTACGGGTCGTATAGTCAAAGCCCCACTTAACAGAGGAATTCCCTGACAGCTGCCCATGTGTTTGGCCTCTACCTGAACATGTGGTAGGACCTGGTACTTGGCACATCCTGAGGCAGCCTGTTTCAACTACTAACGGTTCTGCGGAAGGGTTCTTTTTGGGAGACAGCTGAAATCTGTTTCCCTGTAAGGTTCATTCAGTGGGGGGTCTACTTCTCATTTCTGGAACCCCACAGAAACCGATCAGCTTGTCCACAGGAGAGCTCACCCCACGTCTGAAGGTCTGAAGGTGGTATGGGGCTTTTGTTGTGTTTGCCTGCCTGGTATTCACTCCCCTTCTGGTGAGAACAGCACCTAAGTGTTCCTTGAAGAATCACGTGGTCTCCAGGGGTAGAGGTGGGTGGGGATTTGGCCAAAGTGGAGCCATTAAGAAGCACTGAGTCAAGGACTTTGGTTGGAAATGTTGGAAGTTCCCTTCGCTCACAAGGGTTCTAGAAGAGTAGAAGCTGGCCGAGGAGGAAGTCAGCATGGAGGGGACAGCCAGAGATGGCGGAAGAAAGCCCAAGTTCTGATGCCACAGTTTAAGCTCCTGGTACCAGCCATGCCCAAATCCAGGATCCTTGATTGGACTTTGTTATCTGAACCAACATACCTGCTTTTTCCTTAAGATATTTTGAACTGGCATATCTCCCCTGCATTTTAACATCTGCTGACGTACACATCTCTCATCTTGCCGTACGTTCTGGATTATAGTTTTGTCCTTTCAAATCTTCTTGTGTAACCTGGTATCTCTGCCCTTTGCCCTTATTCTGAACACATTCTTGGATGTGCTTCAAGATGTTGGGCATTTATATTTTCTAGGGAGTCAGGAGTGTGACTGAGTTTAACCTGGAGACCAAAACACTGCGCAACCACTTACAATGCTTATTTTTATTTGGTTGAAAAGGCAGAGCAGCAAAGTGAGGGTTAGGGAGAGAGATCTATCACTCCCAAATGCCTGCAACAGCTAGGACTGGGCGAGGTTAAAGCCAGGAGCCAGGAACTCCATCCAGGTCTCCCGTATCCCAGTATGCACATTGGCAAGAAGCTGGATTGGAAGCAGAGTAGCAGGGACATGAACCTAGGCTCTCTGATATGGGATATAAGTGTCCCAAGCAGGGTGTTAACTCACTGTGCCACAGCACCTGCTCCCACCACTACCTTATAAGCTGTTTACTAAAGCACAAGGCTCCTGTATATCTCCTTGAGGTCACCAATCAGCTTCCTGGGTGTGTGATTCAGGCAAACTCTGGATTTGATGCCTGTGTATATTAAAATTGCAGTGTATAGGATGTGAGTGTTTTGGGAACGATACTGGGAAAAACGTTAAGACTATCACAAGGATAACTCTATTAACAAACAAAATAAACATTGAAGCAGGCAAGTTGAAAATTGGTTATTACAGAGCTTTTTAATTCATTCAAGAATATCTGAAATGGGGGGCAAGCATTGTGGTGCCGTGGGTTAAGTTGCTGCTTGGGACATCTGCATCCCATATCAAAGTGCTGGAACTGAGTCCTGTCTTCACTTCCAATCCAGCTTCCTGCTAATGCACCTGACAGGCAGCTGATGATGGCTTAAGTACTCAGGTCCCTGCCATGCATGTGGGAGACCCTGTGAGTTCTCAGTTCCTGGCTTTGGCCTGGCCCAGGCCCAGCTGTTTCCAGGCATTGAGAAGTGAACAAGTGGATGGAAGATCAATATCTTTCTATGTCACTCTGCTTTTCAAATGAATAAATAAATAAGTTATGGGTGTGTATGTGTGTGTGTAGTTTGTGCTTATTTGAAATAATTTTCTACCAATTGATATAACTTAAAATATAATTAGATTTTCTAAACTTTATTTCTGCCCCTCATCCTCTTCGCCTTGCCACCTCTGAGAAAACAAGGAGTTACGAGCTGGCCAGTTTTGCCTCTACTTGCAAGATGATTTCCAGAGTTTGGCAGAGGTGTCCTGAAGACTGAAGCCTGAAAGCCAGTGGCTTCTTGCTCTGTTGGCCTCCTGTTTTAAATCAGTTCACTCTTGAATGAGGTTCAGCTGAGAATTGCAATGGGGGTCAAGGATTCGTGGTTATCTAGGTAAAATGAACATAAGAATTTTGGCACAAAAAGCTATTTGGATTAAAGAAGGTATGCACTAAGTAAAATTTCTGCAGTTTTCAAATTTTTCATTCTACAGCCTTGGAAGATTTTTTGATAGTTCTACAGATGTCATCACCACTAGAGAGCGTAACATATGCACATGCACACGCAATCCATCTATCTATGCCTTCTCCTGTTGACTGAAAAACCAGATGAATAGCGTGCAGAGGGAAGCAGGCCAGTGCTCTCTTAGGAATTCCAAAGATCGGTGCAACATAGAATGTTCTATTTATGAAACACATGCTACTTTACTTTTTGGAGGTAGCATCAGCAAAGTTTAGGAACAATTTCAAAGAAAACGTGAGCAGAGGATCAAGTACAGTTGAAGAAAACCACCCACGGGCCTGTGGCACAGTGGTTAAGTCACCACTTGGGATTCCTGAGTCCTACATCAGAATGCCTGGTTTGGTGTCCTGGCTACTTGGCTTCTGTTCCAGCTTCCTACTAATGCACACCTGGGAGATAGAAAATGAGGGCTCAAGTAATTGGGTCCCTGCCCACTCAGGTGGGAGATCTGGGTGGAATTCTAGGCTCCCGGGCTTTAGCCTGGCCCATCCTTGGCTGTTGTAGGCGTTTGGGGAGTGAACCAGCAGGTGGAAGATCTTTCTCCAACTGTCTTTCTGTATGTGTCTCTGCCTTTCAAATAAAATGGGGGAAAAAAAGCCCGAGTTGATCGATGGGCCGCATGACACGTTCAGTATTTGGGTGCAGTTGTACATTCTGTGCCCAGTCAGTGATCCTGCCTTTCACTGATAGAATCAACCTGAGCTACTGAGTGACAGCTGTTACTACATCCAGTGACCCACTTGCACAAGTGCCCAGTTCCAGCTTACTTCTTCCAGTGTCAGATGAATTGTGCTGCTTTTCCCGGGTATTTGTGCTAGTTACTTTCTTGGTCAATTTTTAAATGTTTCCTCTTTGCTCCTTTCCATAAATATGCTCAGGACACTGAATGAATAAGGAAATGAAATGAGGCGGGACTGGGGGAAGGAGGTAGTGTTGCGGTGCAGCAAGTTAGCATCTGCAACCTTATCAGAGCAACAGTTGGAGTCCTGGCTACTTTGCTTCCAATTCAGCTCCCTGCTAAAGCACCCGGGAAAGCAGTGGAAGATGGTCCAAGTACCTGGGTCCCTGCCACCCATGTGAGAGATCTGGATGGAGCTCCAGGCTCCTGGCTTTGGCCTGGAGCACCCTCAGCTGTTGTGGCCACTTGGGGAGGGAACCAGTGGGTGGAAGTTTTTTCCCTCTCTCTCTGCTTCTATCTCATTCTACACTTCAAAAAAAAAAAATATATATATATATATATATAAACAAATCTTTAAAGAAAAAAAGTAAATGAAATGGTCAATCAGTCCATTAAATGAAATACTCAACCTTGGGACTATTTCTGGCTACTGGTTATTTGATGGTTTCCCTTAAAGCCAAGCAGCTAGAAATAAAGTTCTACATTTGACCGTCTCTGATTCCTTATCCTCTGTTCATCTGGCTTCCCTCAGCATCATTCCAATGAAGCATACCTGACAAACTCACCAGTTCCTAATTTTCAGTCCTTATGTACCTGATTTCTTAGCTTCATTTGACAGGGCTGATCAATTCTTCTGGAAACTTCTCATCTCCTCGCCTTTCTGACACTATTTCCTCCTTAACTTGCCTCTCTCTTTCTGGCATACTCTTCTCAGTCTGATATGTTTCTCTTCCTCTGCTCAACTCTCATGTTGGTTTGGATGAGAATCTTGCCATGCAGGCTTCTCTCTCTACTATTCTCCAGTGACAGACCCTATCTCTGCAACTGTCTCTCACAACATACACAGAAAGCTTCCAAATTTCTCCTGTGTCTCCAGCCTCGTTAACAGACACTTTGATCCAGATGTGGCACAAACTCCGCTTATTTTCAAACTCAACTCATTTTCTTTTGTCAAGGTAACTGGTATTGAATCAATAAAATTGCTTTAAAGAAATAAAATATTAAGTGGTTGAGTCTGGGGATGTGTGAAGAAGGACACAATTGTTGAGAGATCCCTAGGAACAATAAAGTGAAATCCAGTTCCCTTTTTTTGACCCATTAGCTTATAATACCTAAGAGTAAAGAAAGCCATTTACCCTACACTGACTGAAGATTAAATTTCTTCTTCTTCTTTTTCTTTGTTAAAGATTTATTTATTTGAAAGGCAGAGTTACAGAGAGACAGAGGCAGAGGCAAGTCTTCCTTCCACTGGTTCATTCCCCAAATGGGCACAATGGCTAGAGCTGGGCCAATCTGAAGCCAGGAGCCAGGAGCTTCTTCCAGGTCTCTCACATGGGTGCAGAGGCCCAAGGACTTGGGCCATCCTCCACTGCTTTCCCAGGCCATAGCAGAGAGCTGGGTCAGAATTGTAGCAGCCAGGACTCGAACTGGCGTCCATATGGGATGCCAGCACTGCAGCTGGTGGCTTTATCAGCTAGGGCACAGAGCCAGCCCACAGATTAAACTTCTTAACCAATTCTACTCCCCCAAATTGCTTTCTTAGACAGAAGTGATGGGCTCCTTCAGCGACTTTGAGCATTTTGTGTATCAGTAAGACGATGTGTTACACAGTTTACAGACTCAAGTATGGCTGCTTCCTTCTTCCCTGCATGTTGAAATGTGAACCCAAAGGAGTTCTCAGAGTAGTAATTAGATTCCCAAGCTGGTCTCTCAAAAGAGACTTTCATTTTCCCTTTTTTTAAGCTCCCATTTTAATAATTAAATGAAAGTTTTTCCAGTTAATCAAAGAAGACATCCAATAATGTGGCGCACCTTGGCTATCTAACCTTTGAATATCTAACCCTGACCCTCTCCAGCAGAAATCTTTGATCAGCTTTAGCTACGCCGGACTCCTTCTTGGCCCTGAACACGTGTGCTTGTTTGTTATCTGTATCTTGGTTCAAGTTCTCCCTCTGACCTTGAGCACTGTTTCTGCCCCTCCCCTCCCCTTCCTTCTTTCCATTGAATGTGCTCCCACACATCAGAGGAAATGCCACCTCCTCCATCATGCCTTACGTTGGTTCCACCCACATGCACCTCCTTTTCAGAGCTCTTGTTCCATTAGCAGCTCTGTGTCTCAGCACTTAATCTCCTATAAACCATGCTAATAAAATGGATATGGTGCTCCTGGCTAAACTGATCAAGTCAGACTTGGCTGGACTTCCTTCTGGCCAGAGGAATGAAATGCCTTGTGGTAACGATTTATCTAATAGAGTACAGTCTTCTGTTCTTTAACTCAGAGCAGACTATAAGATTCTAGGGCGCAGGAACTCCAGCTCACCCTTCCCTGTAGCCTCCCAGGAGGCTATTCACCTAGAGGCAGTTGACCACCACATTCATTTGGAACCTAAGAAAACTCTGCATGGTCTGAACAGTTTTAGTACAATTACATGAACATCTAGAAGGTAAGTGAAGTCCTGACAATTCTTGGAATGGTCAGAACTTCCTTCTGGAATAGGAAATCTCATGTATGAATCACCCTGGTGCCCACAGAGCATGGATCTGATGGGGCAATAGTAGGGTGAACACATGATTGCTGGCTGCGTGATCACTTGGGTTGTAGTGCTTAGGAAATCCTTAAGTGGGGATGGTAAGTCATTTGTCTTGGGTACCACCTCTAGTCAATTTATGTTTGTAGTTTGTTGAAAAAGATTTGAAATTTGTTTTGGGAATCAGTGGACTAGAACTCCCATGATTAACCAGCAATGTGGCATTGGCGTGGTCTACATGTGGACCCTAACCTTGACAGTATGAAGTGACAGAGAAGTTCAGGTCCATAGAGATTTACAATCTGGTGAGAAAAATAATTTAGTTATCACAGAATTAGTGAACAAAATATTAGAGCGCTAAATTATAGAACAGACATGATGTTAAAGTAATATGATGGTGCTTCAGAAAGTTGGGAGAAAAAATAGAATTAAGAGAAATTTTTATATTACAATATGGATTTTCCATGAACTTTTAGAAGATCATTCCTATTTAAAGCTGAAAAATTCTATGGCACAGTAAAGAAATGAATGCAAGGGGAAAAGTAGATGTATGTGGGCTTCGGGGGTGGGGAAAAATCCTTTTAGAAGGAAGATCTGGTAGCTTTGGGATCCGCAAGGAGGGAAGGCCTATACTTCCGGGAATGGAGAGTCCCTACCTGCACTTACGGGGAAGAAAAGTCCTTGTCAAGGTCCTGCAGGTGCCTAAAGGTCAACCAATGAGGATCAGACCCGCCTCAACCTTTAACCCCCATGCCCTGAATCTATAAAAGGAGCTCTCCCAATCTCTGACGTGTGACTCCCCCCCCCCCCCCAACCCCCGTTGGGACCAGGGAACGTCGCCCGGGAGCGGAATCCCAATAAAAGCTTGTGAATTAATTGATTTGTCTGCCTGGGAAGATTTGTTATGCGCCGGACACCCTGCTAGACCCAAGCTGGGTCCTTCAGAGGAATGAGGTTTAGACAGGACAGGGAGAGAAACTGTGATGAAAAGAGAAGTCATCCTGAAGTGTCTGCTGCACTGGAGAATCGTGTGAGGGAGTGAGGGAGATCAGGAAATGCCACCCCAAAACATGCCACCTTGGTGCGCCGACTGCTTGGAATCAAGGGCACCTGGGGAACAGTGAGAAGGGCAGCAGAAGCTTTATCAGAGCTCCCCGTATCTGCCTGAAGATGACCCTCAAAAGGCAACCCCGTTGTCAGGATTCTCCTGGCTGAAAATGCTATCAGCCGGGGCCATTATCTGGACAGGAGACAACACTGGGATCCTGTACAGAGAGAGGGTCACTCTGCTTCCGAGGGCTCAGTCACTTGAGAAACCTTTATCTGTGTAACAAGCCAACCTGTATTCACCACACATTTCCTCCCTCGCCCTCCCAGGACTGGGGCGTCCACCACGCCCTAGAAGCCCGAGCCCAGGATGCTCTATCAGCCTCAGCCAGCCGACCCTATCCCAGTCTCATACTGTGTCAAACTGCTGTGCCTGTGGCACTGTGCTGTCCCTTGACAGGTCCATGAGTGAAGATGTGGAGCACTGAGGAAGAACCAAGACCCTCAAAGAGATGTGCAGCTACTCCTGGTGTATCAGGGTGAGCCTCATTGCCAGGAGGAGCCTGGGGAAGAAAACTCAGCGAAGTGGGGAGAAGGAAGCTAGAGGGCTCCTTCCAGGCTGTGGAGACCCCTCCAGGGAGGGATGTTCCTACCTGGTCACCCAGGCTGCTTTGTTCCTGGTGATTCAGAGCACGCACAGATGCGGGCACTTCAAAAATGTCATGGAAAATCTTAAAAGGTAAGCTTATTTTGGTACAAAAAGTGTTGAAATCCATGCAGAAAAAATCCACATAATTTGTACAAACTATGCATAAATTTCAAAACTTTTGCACCAAAATTCATATTTTTTCATTTAATTTTCCATGAGATGTTTTGGAGTACCCTAGTATTTATTACCATATTTTCATTTCCACAGATTAGACACCAGAGAGATGCCAGTGGGGACACCTGATCCATGTTTTCACAGGGGAAATCTGAGAGGCACAGAATTTTAATACCCCATGGATCAGAAAGTATATTACAGAAGAATCCTCAAACAGAGGCTCTGGTCTCATGCACAATTAAATGTGCCCTGTATCTTGTCTACCAGTAGGCTGAGCAGATTAAAGCCTATTTTCTAGAGCCAGATTGCCTGTTTTTTTTTGTTTGTTTAAAAAATTTATTTACTTGAAAGTGGGAGGAGAGAAAGAGAGAGAGAGAGAGAGAGAGAGAGAGAGAGAGAGAGAAACTTCCCTTCCATCCATTAGCTTGTTCCCCATATGCAACAACTAGGGTAAGTCCAGGCCAAAGCCAGGAGCCAGGAACTGCATCCAAGTCTCCCACGTAGGTGGCAGAAACCTAAACACTTGCGCCAACGTTTGCTGCCTCCCAGGTGCATTAGCAGGAAGCTGGATCATAAGCATGGACTAGTTGGGATTCGAACTAGACCCTCCAATATGGGAAGGCTGTGTCCCAAATGCTGGCTTAACCTGCTGAGCCACAGTGCCCACCCCAGGATGCCCGGTAGGAATCTTGTCTCTACCATTGCAAGATGTCATCATTCCCTGCCTCAGCTCCTCATCTGTGAAATACGGACAGGACCTACCTCATGGAGCTGCTGCAAGGCTTAAAATGGATCATGCTCACAGTAGGGCTTCACCCACCTTAGGGACTACAGTGTGAGCTATTATCTGTGGCCAGAGAAGGTGAAGGGAGAGGGGAAAGGCATGATTATATGTTCGCACATTGCAACTTTGAAACTGTTTCTGGATGGGAAACCATACCATTAAAAATTCTAAATAGCCTGCACGTCTGAAAATTCTCTAATTGAACACATTGTGCTGCTTAGTTGATTTCCAAGACATGTGGGGAATTCAGAGATAGAAAAGAGGAAAATCTTTGGATAGCATTCCCTGGGAAAGTCCAAGCCCTACCACAGCCAGAAAATAAATGGATGAAGTACTACATGCCTCGTGGAAACATGGGCTTTTGTCTCAATTTTTCACTTTCTAGTGGATGCTAAAGGCACTAGACATGTTCTTAGCAAAAACTACATAAAGGAGCTTTTAGTTTAAATTAATGTTTAACACCTGCATGTGCTTCGGTGAAGTTGAATAAAATAGTGCATTGTCCAGTTCGATATCCTAATCGAAGTCCTGCCTGGAAGACAGTTCTTTGTCCACAACAAGAGATCTTAATGGTCTGTTAAAATTCTAGTAGGAAAAAAAAACAAATTCTTTAAGCTTTACATAAGGAAAAAAAAAATCCTACCTGGGTGAAATTTCTCTTGCCAAAAACAATGAAAGACAAATAGGAAAGACTGTCACTTAGGGATAAATCATTAAGAGGCTTTCAAGATGATTAACATACTTTCAGATTGAGCCTCTGCCTCTAACCAGATGGATTCATGCTATGCAATATTTTAATGTAACCTTTAATTAAACTATCCTTAGCAGGTGATCATTTAAAATGACGTTAATTAGTATTTTCTATTCTAGCGATTTAATCATGCACAAGTCATCCTCATCATTGGTAATTTCCTAATTTTCTTGAGAAACAGAAAAAAAAGGACTCCCACATAGTTTAAGAAGCAAGCTGAAGGTGTGATGTTGGTGTTCATTCATCCAACATGGGTTGAAAAACGGGGGTGCCTTTGGGTCTTGTGCCGGGCTTGGCTGAGCCCCAAGGCACTGCTCAACAGAGTGGCTGCCTCGCCATGTACAAGTACCCTCTGCCTTTGCCAAGTTTGGGTCAGCCTGATGGAATCTCATGGACACACTTGTGTTTCGGATCAACACATAGGAATCTCGGGGGCCCCTTTTCTTTTGTGGAGACCCTCTTTCAAAGGTAGCCACGGCCACACAGCGGGATGGAGACAGCTTGGAGTCTTGCTTTGTTCCCAGCAGAGAGACTCTCTGGGGTCCCTGCCTGGCTCCTTCAGCAGCTGGAAAGCTGGTTGTGTTTCTTCTTTTGTTTGCTTTTTCTTTTCTTGCCCCTCCGCCCCCTGCCCCAGACATTTTCCTGAGGGAGCTATGATCCTTTGGGTTGCTTTGCAAAGCTAATCTCTCAGGCAGTTCTACAAAATATGCAAAAAGGATATATTTTTTAATGTAATTCTCACCATTAGAATTTGAAGCTGTAAATCTTTTGGGGATCAATGTAAATAACACTTATTTTCTGTAAATTTCCAAGCACAGAGGGAAAAGAACATGAAGGAGCAAGAGGGGACTGCAAAGACGAAGTAAAATAAGAAGTTGTTCAGGACAGCACACTGGAGCAGCCGCACCGGCAGCATGCCCGAGTCACATGTGTGGTTTATATGAGCACCATAGGGCAGATGATGTCATATGTCGCAAAAACTGCATGAAATAAAAACCTTATGCAATCTATTGAACCAATCAGGAAGTATATATCTTCCCCATGTTTCCTTGGGCACTGACATTGCCCTGTATTTTAGAAAGAACTTTGTAAGACCATTGATTTTAGACAACTAACCAATGACTGGTCCCACTGGTGGCTTTGCAGGTCGGTTCTGCTTAGACAACATGGACCCATCTGTGCAAGTGTGGTTTTATAGACCTTGTCCTGTAACCAGGGTCTATGTACACGGCATAGACAGAATTTGGCCATACTTGTGGGCAGCTCTTGAGGATGAACATAAAGATCGGTAATTCAAGCCAGTGTTCCAGTGTGGAATATGTGGGGAGAGATTCTGAGCTGCTGCACTAGGGCCAACCCAGGTCAGTGTTGTGGGGCTGGGGGTTCCCAAATAGTGCCTTGATTGCAGATGCTGGACAGCATCAGGCCTGTCTCCTAACCACAACCCTTAGCCTAACTCACAGAACTGAAGGAGTGGTACAGCCGGCCCTACAAGATTCTAATCATTGGATCCATGAGGTCATTTGCTTCTTCAATAGATAACACCTCGGTGGCCATTACTGTCTCAGGGGATGAGGGATTTCACTTGGGATTTCCAGGTCTGGGCAGGGGAATTCTAGGCCCAATTCCCTGAAGACGATGGCACTGCTGACCAACCAGGAACTTGGACACAAGCTGAACGTGTAACTGGACCAGATAACCGCAAGTCCAGCCAGCTCTATACTGCCAGGCCAGAGGCCAACAGGCAGCTGCCCCTGTTCTTTCTCCTTATCTCTGAAAAGCTCCAAACATCTCTAGATGGCTGTGCTTAACATTAGGGCCCTTTCTTCCTCCATGCTCCCTCCTATGTACCCTGATGGTTAAGTTAACCCTGCATGCACATATCCTGTGACAATGCTGTCAGCGGAGGAGTGGCTTGGGAGGTCCTGGCACAGTTAATTTCACAATAAGGGGGGATCCCTGGCAGTGGGGAAAACCTTCCTTCCTTTTGTGAGGGAGCAAAAATCAGCCAATCATCAAGCACCAAACATCTGTTGTGCACCTGCCAGGTAACTGGCCCTGCAGGAAGCACCATGGGGTTACAAAAGAAGGACAAAGTACAACTCTGCCATCCCAGACTTCCAACCTAGGTGTGGACAAAAACACCCCAGTGAAGTGGTAAGAGGCAGGGCAGAGCCACATGAGAGGAATGGAAACTAACACAAGTGGTGATGAAATGATGGGCTCCCACAGCTGCTTAATGAGATGAGATCAAAACAGGGATCAACTGATTATCATCGCAACAGCAGGAAAAGAAAAAGCAAAAACCGTAATTCAAATGGTATTCCATTGACACCAGAGAGAAAATATACAGTATTACAGGCAGTGTAATAATTGTCTGTTTTGTCAATACTAAACTTTCAAGAGGATTCTCTTTTTTTTTTTTTACCCCACTCCCCCTTCTAAAATAGGATTGTTTTAACTACCATGGCAGACTAAACTTACATGGGCATTTGAACATGCAGGGAAAGAAATAAGAGACTTTGGGGTTAAAACTTCAATATGAAATGTATTAAATAAAGAAGATTCTTTTATGAAAGGCTTCTAAAGTTGTCTTACATTTCTTAAATCAATCTGTAGCACATAATCAGTAAAACCGTATCATTTAAACAGAAAGATCATAACTTAGACACTCACCCTTACGCAGCTGTATCCTATTATGGGCTGTAACTTAACACATGAGTTTCAGAAGTTGTTAAAATTGAGTTCAGGCTAACAAATCTTAACTGTTAAGGGAAAAAAACCCTCTGGTGATATGGGACAGCAGTGGGCGAAGAGGCCCAGGCTGATCTCACAGGATGGGTGTCTGTCATATTTTATTTTAGTCTGTTAAATCTTATTTATATACATGAAATAAATGTATTAGAACAGATATGGCCTCTAAGTGATCAAGAGACCACCTATTTTTTTTTCCATTTTGAAAAACTTTCCTCTAGAGTATAAGGCTCAATGTTTAAACTCTGTCAAATGAATGTTTACTGAAAAAAGAAAAAGAGAACAGCCCCATGCCACTGAAAGCTGAACTGAAATCTCCATGTTTCTCTGAGTATAAATTCCAATAAAAGTACTTGTATCCTGCACTAAAATGAGGCAAAATTAGCACTTGCACAGGCTTCCGCAGAACATCCACACAGTTGAATGCTAAAATGATCGGAGTTCAAATTACTGTCATTAGATGTAGTCTTTATTCTAACAAAGAGCAAGCAATCAACAGAGGGCTTTGCTTTTGTTTTGCTTTGCTTTTGAACTGCACTCTTTCAGGCACACTGGAGGCCTGGCCATCATGCAGGGATGTTCCTGTGTAAGGACCTCATCCCCTTATGTCCTACTCCTTTCCTTCTGTGAAATGCAAAAACTATAAATGCACCTCCAAATTTATGGATTTCAAGTCACTACACTAAAAACTATGGGATGGAGAAAATATGACTCTTGAGGGTTTTTCTTCTCTCACACCACTTATGGCCAGAATCATGATTACTAAGATGTTTTTAATAGCTCTCTAGTCTGCTCTAGTTTTTCCACGGGGTAAAAATGTACTCTTTGAAGTAAAAGTATTCACCTATCTGATATAAATAAAACCTTTCACACAGAAAAATGTCTCTCCAAATGGAAGAGTTAATGCACCCCAAATATGTGAGAAATTTGCTTCCAAATGTGCAACATTTAGTCAAAGTTCCATCTTACTTTGGCATTATAAAATTTTCGGAAAACATTAGTAAAATCAAACATGTCACTTTATAAGTCAGTGCCAGCAACCAACTCATTCTCATGGCTACAATAATGACTGAGATCATAATCACACAATCTTTTCTTAAAAGACAGGCTCTCAGTCAGTGCAACTGGTCTCTCCTATAGCCATCTTTGGCTTCTACAAATCTTGCAACTTGCCTGAGTTGGCAAATAGTTTCTTGCTGAGAACCCTAACTTAGGTATCAGGAAAATGTCAACATAAACGTTTCCCCAGTGCAGCCGTAGGCCATAAACTTCCTGCACAAATCTAGGATCACCATGAACTCCAATGGCTCCCCACTGCCTGCATGACCCCAAACCTGCCTGTGTCTGCTTCCCTCCATGCAGAGTCCCCGAATTGCCCAATCTGCCTGTGGACAAGCTGTTCCTGCTCCCCACAGGTGCCCTTCCCTGTACACCTTCCCGTCATAGCCCCGCTTAGATGTGACTACTGAAGAGGCTCCCTCCTGTCACACTTTCAGAAGTTTATTTTTCTTCCTTTTTTTTTTTTTCTAAAAATTTATTTGAAAGAGAGAGAGAAAGAGAGAGACCTTGATGGTTCACTTCCCAAATATCTGCAACAGTGGGGACTGGATGAGGCTGAAGCCAGGAGCCAGGATCTCCAATGGATCCCACGCAGGTGACAGAAACCCAAGTACTTGAGCCATCTGAGCCATTATCTGCTGCCTCCTAAGCACAACAGGAGGAAGCTGGATTGGAAGTGGCTTGATCCCAGGGACTCTGCTATGGGGATATGGGATGCAGCTGGTCCAAGAGGCAGCTTAACCTATTGTGCCATGTTGCCTGCTCTCTCTTTCCTGTTTGCCTTACTGCTGTCACAGCATTAATGGCATGGTCACTAGTGCCTCAAAGGCAATGTCACGTTGACTGAGGATGAGGAGCGGGACAACAGAAGTTGGATTCTATCACTTAGTAGCTGTGTAACCTTGGATGAATTGCCTTAACCTCATGAGCCCCCCACCTCTCCAGTCCCCTCACCCATAAATCACAGTGGTGCATACTTTCCAGGCTTGCTGGGAAGAATGACTGTTCCCAGCACAGCACCTGTCCCCGTGACGAGGACTTGACATCCAAGCGTTAGGAAAAGACCCGAGATAACAGATACACGCATCATGCTTTTGCAATCTGAGGAGTTAGCTCTCCAGTTAGGATCTGAAAGTACAGCCATGTTGACATCAGTGGTGATTTCTTCTTCTTTTTTTTTTTTTTTTTTTTTTTTTTGACAGGCAGAGTTAGACAGTGAGAGAGAGAGACAGAGAGAAAAGTCTTCCTTCCATTGGTTCACCCCCCAAATGGCGCCCTGACCAGGACTAGAACCCGCGGTGCCAGTGCCGCAGGCGGAGGATTAGCCACGCTCCCTCCCAAGAGCAGATGGGGGCTGTTTTGCCGGCAGTTTGCCTCATTCACGGCTATGTGAAAATGGACATTGCACCAAGTGAGGATGGCAGGCAACACGGAGCAGGGGCGATGTCAGAATTCCTCCGCTGGGACAGGAGGCAGCCTGTGGATTTCAGGAGCTACCTGTTGCAAAAGACACCTGCCCAACTCGTGTCAGCTCCGACCAGTAGACTCCAGAATGGGGAGCCCCCTTTATTTCAAACCTGGCTCCATTACTTTTTGGTTGAAATGTGAAATAGGGAAGAAAGGAAAAAAAAGTGTTACAAATTCAGTTTTCTTACAGAATTGAGTATAAAAAAAGAAATCAAAACAACCGGCACATGACCACTTTGTCTGTAATAAAAGGAGAGACTGGACGTTTTTCAAAATGCCCTTTGAAGGGACTCCTCGGCTGGGAGCAGTATTTGAATTTTATTTCTTAAACGAATGTAACTATTCCCACGTGCATCTGTCTCAGACCAGAAAACTCCCCGGGTGCTTTTTTCCTGGCCAACTTGAAGAGAAAATTCAGTTACCACTGCAAGCTGTTAAGCAAATCAAAAGCAAACTGAGGGGCAACAAATTAAAGGAGAGATCCTTTGCTCTCTGGGCGTGATGTGTGTCCTAACAGTGAAGAGAAAAAGACCGCCTTTGCGTCCACAGAAGAGACATTTAGAAGACGCCTCCAAGTGGTTTTTAATGCTCCTTTGTTCAGCGGGGCTGCGTCAGCATCTCCTCCTGCCGCCTGGCAAGGTAGCAATTTCTCTGCAGGAAGCCGCAGGGATGAGCCCGAGCGCTCCCCGCCGAGACAGACCCGAGGGGTGGGGTGGGCGGGCCGTGAGAGAGTGGGAGGAGAGGGGGCCGCTCCCGACCTGCCACTCAGGGCTGCGAGTGCAGCGGCTGCACCGGCGGTGCACGTGCCAGGCTCCGGCGCGCGCGGCGCCCACAGGTGACCGTGGCCTGGCTCGGCCCCAGGCTGGCCGTGTGCTGCCCTGCCCGCGAACGCGAGTGGGCCCACCGCCACCCCCTCCCCGGGGATGGCGCCTGGTGGCACGTAGTGACGGCGCAGAAGAGTGCCGCTCGTCTCACTGTCACGAAGTCGTGTTTCAGACGAGAAAAAGCCAGAAGGGAGAGGGTTCAGTACTCGCGGCCAGAGGCCCCTCGAGCCGTGGCAGCCAGGCGGTACCACTTAGCTTCGCGGGTAATGAATGAAAAGTTTGGACGACAAAACTTAGGATGTGCTGTATTGTACACCCCCCCCCCCCTTCTTCTGAACTGTAAACAATTTGCTGGAATTTCATTCGGGGTAAAAAGTGAACTTTATAATTTCAGATTTAAACTTCCTAAGTGGACATCAAGCTCAGTGAATAAAAAAGGACCCCCCACACACACACACACAATTTATCTAAAGCTATGGGCAGCCCAAGAGCCCTCTTCTCCCTCCCTAGGAATTCAGTGCCATTGTAGCGGACGGACATTCTTTCCTCCTTTTCACTTAAAGAAACATACCAAGCTTGAATGGATTCCAGGCAAGGGAGGGGGTGATTTTTATTAGTTCTAACATGGCTATTGACAAATGCTTGAAGACATTATTTTAAAAAAGAAAGGGCTTTCACTTTATGCCTTAGAGGGTAGATGGGTTACAATTTAATTTCTAAGAGAAAAAATTTATAGAATAAAGTGGCCTAACAGTTCTCTTTCTTCTTCATGCATATGAGAAATATAAGCTAAAAGGACATCTGGAAAGGAACGGTATTCAGCAATCAGAAAGCAAAAATCCAAACCATTGATGTCTGAGGGAGACAAACATAACTAGATTCACAAAGAGGAAAGCTGTAACCTATTGAAGTTGTTTTTTTTTTTTTTTTTTATTCCATATGCATTTTACCTTTTGGGCAGTTCCAAAGCAAAGTTCTATTTCAGAAGCCTTTGTAATGTGAAACCCACTGTAGATAAGATACAACCTGAAGATAGTCTTGTTTGCAGCAGCAGGAAATCAAATTGGTTCCAGAAATGAAGTTATATGACAAATGGTTTAATAGTATTGTGAGATTTGGAAAGCTTGACTGGATTGGTTTTCATGATCAATTTTTAAGAAGATTTTGAAATTACTTTGCATGGCAGTATGGGGGGGTTAAAGTTGGGAGGCAGCTCATTTTATTGGCTTTTTAACTGAAGTGTTATAATTTATTAGCAAAATTTAAAAGCTCAGTGGTGATTTGTTGTTAATTTTTGTTTGCCACAAAAATTTTCAGACACAGTACTTAGCACCGTGAATTTACACTGTGGAAGATTAAACATGTTAACAAATATAGATGTATTTTATGATCATTTCTAGGTTATTTTTAGTCAGCTTTGCGTTATTTAAAAAGCATCTGGGAAAGTTACTGAGGACTTCGGCAGGTCTTAGATTTTAGAAGAGACTTCTAAACAGCTAGACACATCACTGACAAAGCAACCCGGCGCCTAGTGCCTGTAGGTGAGATGCAATCACTCTTGTGACTGAGGTCAGGAACAAGTTAAATATCACTTAGACCACAGAGGTTTAGGAGAAAACGGACTTAAATAGGATGTGACTAGACGTTGAAGACTATTTTCTAAAAAAGTAAAAAAAAAAAAACAAACCCCAAACCCCACCCTCTCCCCCTCCAGTACTTACAATCTTTGAAGACCAGAGCCGGGTCTCTGTGAGGCAAGGCTTGGGCAATGATGTGTCTCAGAGATTCCAGGGTTCTGTCCATCTCGGGTCTGCCTGTGCGCGCCTCCTGCACAGGGTGTCCTCATGCCTGGATTCTTGCAGTCCTGGACTGAATCTGTGCAGCTCATTGATGCACTGGATTACCAAAGAATCCCTTTTAACATCTGCCAATCAGACATTTCCCAGAAAGTGAGGACCCCTCAGGGGGCCCTCCTCCCAGGCTCACTTATCTTTGTTGTGTGCTGAGCTAATTAGCTCGAAGGGCTGGCTGACAGGCCGGTTCCCTTGCCGCCTCCTGTTCAACACACCCACCTACAGGCTAGCAGGGGAAGCTCGCTCAGCCTGCTTTGCTCTGCAGCCAGATTTTGCCTTAATGCTGTGCTGCTTTCTCTATGGGAAACCTCTTTCGGCCCTCGACCGTCCACTGTGCTGCCCCCAGGACAAGGGAATCAAGAAACTCATTTCTCCAGGGAATTTCCTAAATGCCAAAGGAGCGGTAGGGGTACACTGTAGATCCCCTTCAGCAAAGGAATGAGGGTGCCCCATTATGCTTCACATTGAAGTTCAGGAACAGCTCTTCTGGAAGCCACGGGTGAGCTCCCACCCCTCTCCCCACATTGCAGTCGCTTCTGATGAACTCTGGCAAGCACGACCTGCGGGACTGTCTCACAGCCTGCCTGGGAACACTTGTTTCCCTGTTTTGCCCTTCAAAGCAAATCATCTCCAAGGTTGACTTTAATTAATTCTGATATCATTCACTTCCTTTTACTTCATGATAATTCTTTCTAAAAATTTCAGTAGAAGCAAAAAAAAAAAAAATCTACTTTTCCAAAGATTATAAGTAGCTATTAAAAGATCTTAAGAAAACAGAGCTTCTTTTTCTACCAATGTTGGCCACCACCCATTACGATTTGTTAAATGCTCTTCCTACAGGAGACACAAATAGAAGTCACATGATTGCACTGCAATAAAAGCTACACCAAATACAAAATAACTCATTTTAAAGACTATAACCTGTGTTAGTTGTTGAAGGGTTGTTGAGGACTTCTTTATTTAAATTTTTTTCCCAGGGTAGACATAAGAAATTGCTTTCCAACTTTCAGATTCCATAATTATGCTGTATTTTATGAAGAACTGAAACCAGTCCTTTAAATAAAGACTATATAAAAATGTCTTCCATGTGATCAGTTTCTTCAGCTATTTGGTAGAAGTCTGGGCCTAATTAAAAGAAGGTGGAGGAATGGGGCTATCATGATTTTCACATAGCAAATGCTCATAGGGAATGTACAAAATACACAAGCATGGGGCTGCCCCAGACCACAAAGACATCTATCTATCTATTGATCGATTGCTGGATGTATCTGTCCATCCATCCATCCATCCATCCATCATCATTATCATCTATCTATAAATGGATATAATCTAGAAAGAACTGGGAAGAAGTAGCACTTCATGCTGAGATACTTAGGGTTCCACAGTGCACTCTACATGAGCTGTACCAAATGTGAACATGGTCAAGATCCTTGCCATCCAGGAGTTTATAATTTATAATGCAAACTATGGTTTGTAGACAAAAACTCTAATTCTTGGACACAAAATATGAGTGAATGTAAATGCTTTCAGTGTGATACTGAATTGGAAACCAATATATTTAATGTTTTCGTTAAAGAAGCAGGAGAAATGGCTGGCGCCATGGCTTACTAAGCTAATCCTCCGCCTGCGGCACTGGCACCGCGGGTTCTAGTCCCAGTCTGGGTGTCGGATTCTGTCCCGGTTGCTCCTCTTCCAGTCCAGCTCTCTGCTGTGGCCCGGGAAGGCAGTGGAGGATGGCCCAAGTGCTTGGGCCCTGTACCCACATGGGACACCAGGAGGAAGCACCTGGCTCCCGGCTTTGGAATGGCGCAGCGCACTGGCCATAGCAGCCATTTGGGGGGTGAACCAACAGAAGAAAGACCTTTCTCTGTGTCTCCCTCTCTCACTAACTCTGTCTTTCAAAAAAAAAAAAAAAAAAAAGCAGGAGAAATAATATGGACTTTGCAAAGCAGTAAGACTGAGAATATAAAAACAGCAACATTAGAAATGATTGATGCGTGGAATTCAATCAGTAAATGGGCATTCCTATAGTTGTAAGTTTAATTCCAGCAGTACTTAAAAATATTTTAGCGGCTGACATAATGGATTAAGCTACTACCTGAGATGCTGGCATACCATATATGTGCAGTTCAAGTCCTGGTTGCTCTACTTCCAATCCATCTCTCTGCTAATGTGCCTGGGAAAAGCAGCAGCAGCTGGTCCAAATACTTGGACCACTGCACCCACATAGGAGACCCAGAAGGAATTCCAGGCTTCTGGCTTTGACCTGGTCCAGCCTCAGCCACTGGCAGCCACTGGAGGAGTGAACCAGCAGATGGAAGATCTCTGTTTCTGTCTCTCTCTCTGAAACTTTGTTTTTCAAATAAATAAAAATCTTTAAAATATACATATATATTTAGTATGTTATATATGTATTTACATATTTATATATTATATATATGTTGTATAATGTGGTGGGAGGAACACTGAATTTAGGATCAATAAGACCTAGGATTTGAATTTTGTTATCTGTATAACCTTGAGGAAGAAGCCACTTATCTTCTCTGGGCTCACAGCCCTCATGCACCAATTTATTCAGTTAAACTGGATGCTGTCATTCAGTTCTTATATCTATGGTTCCCTGACTATATCATAAAGGGACACAAATATTAGAACAGATTGTCTAGCCTTCTGGAAAGCCATATATTTATTTCCTCAAGGCTGGACTGGTCTTGACAAATCACTTCTATTTCCACAGTCAACCTCATATCCATTCATCGATCTGAAAGATACAAATCAATATGATCAACTCAAAGATGCTCCCTGCTAAAGCTAACTACAAGGAAGGGTAAGAATTTCTTAAAGCTAATCTCCAACTTCCATAAGATTTTTTAAAAAAGATTTATTTATCTGAAAGTCAGAGTTACATAGGGAGAGAAGGAGAGGAAAGAAGGAGACAGAGAGAGAGAGAGAGAGAGAGAGAGAGAGAGAGAGAGGTCTTCCATCTGCTGGTTCACTTCCCAAATGGCCGCAATGGCTGGAGCTAGGCTGATCTGAGCCAGGAGCCAGGAGCTTCTACCAAGTCTCCCACATGGGTGCAGGGGCCCAAGGACTTGGGCCATCTGCTGCTGCTTTCCCAGGCCACAGCAGAGAGCTGGATTGGAAGTGGAGCAGGCCAGGAGATGAACTGGTGCCCATATGGGTTGCTGGCACTGCAGGCGGCAGCTTTACCCACTATGCCACAGTGCCAGTCCCAAGATTTTTTTTTTTTTTTTTGAACAGGCTGAATGGATAGTGAGAGAAAGAGAGAAAGGTCTTCCTTTTTGCCGTTGGTTCACCCTCCAATGGCCGCTGCAGCCGGCGCATCTCGCTGATCCGAAACCAGGAGCCAGGTGCTTCTCCTGGTCTCCCATGCGGGTGCAGGGCCCAAGCACTTGGGCCATCCTCCACTGCCTTCCCAGGCCATAGCAGAAAGCTGGCCTGGAAGAGGGGCAACCGGGATAGAATCCAGCGCCCTGACTGGGACTAGAACCCGGTGTGCCGGCGCCGCAAGGCGGAGGATTAGCCTGTTAAGCCATGGCGCCAGCAAGATTTTTTTTTAAGAAGGCAAAACTATAGGCATTTTTATAGAGAACCTAAGTCTACATAGATATCATGATCCTTAATGAGTTAGGTTTTGTTAGGTAAAAAAGGAATTTTTAAAAAAGATTTATTTATTTGAAAGGCAGAGTTACAGACAGAGAGAGGGAAAGGCAGAGAGAGAGGTCTTCTGTCCGCTGGTTCTCTCCCCAAGCTGCTGGAGCTGAGCCAATCTGAAGCCTGGAGTCAGGAGGCCAGGAGCCAGGAGCTTCCTCCAGGTCTCCCAGGTGGGTGCGGGGGTCCAAGCACTTGGTCCATCCTCCGCTGCCCTCCCAGACCATTAGCAGGGAGTTGGATCAGAAGCAGAGCAACCAGGACTCGAACTGGCACCCATACAGGATGCCAGCGACACAGGCGGAGGCCTAACCCACCATGCCACAGCGCAGATCCCATAAAAAATGAATTCTAAGATAGGTAGATCATGCAACATTCCAGTTAGATAGTATAGTTTCTTCTGTAAGCCAAATCTTATGGCAGAAATTGTCTTAAACTTTTCTTCTTGAATGCCCAAAAGACTTCTTCCCTTAAAGTGCTGTCACTCACTCTCTCCTTGCCAACCCCCACTCAGCCATAGCACCCCCACCCACCATGGCTCTCCCATCTCCCTCTGCACCCGAGAAGAATCCCATTATGACATTCTTCTCAGTCGCCCAACTTGTGTGTGCAGGGAATACAGGAACTCTTAGTGGACCGTCCTGCCTAGCCCCTCCTTTCACGTTTCTATACTTTGAACTTTAGCTTTCAGACAGCTCTGCCATAGCCACAGGCTTGGCTGGCTTCCTTCAAACCACACACATTTTTTCCCTGAAGTGAACTACACCGTATTTCTTTAAAAAAAAAAAAAAAAAAAAAAAAGGCAGTCTAGAGAAACAGGTGGGTGGTCTCTTAGGTTCTGTTTTTTTAATGGTAAGAAACTCCTGATGGAGATGGAAGAGGATGAGAAACCCTCAGTATATCTATTTTTGTACTGATTCTCAGATTCAACGTTAGATTTCATTGTCTTTAATGAGACTTCAACCATCTGTAGCATATGCCAAAAGCAAATTTAAAGTGTTGAAGCAAGGGGAGATGACCAGAGTAAGAACTAAAATGACATTACACAATCCATTAGAGTACTAATAGGAGGATGAGAAACGGCATCCAACTGACATCTTCGATGATGGAAAAGTACCACCCAATGACAAAAGGAGAAGGCTCGGTTGCGGCAACAGTTACCGAGCTTCCAGGGAGTACAGAGCACTTGGAGACGGGGAGAAGTCAATGTGCAGCATTTCATGCACGATGCAACAAAAAAGTCTCCGGAAACAATAATTTCGCTAGTAAGGAAAATTCATTCCTGTTATTCCAGTAATATGTTTGTTGTTAAATAATTCATTGCAGCTATAAAAATAATAATGTGGGAGTCATTGATTAAAATAACATCCAGATTATAAGAAAACATAATAAATGTTTAGTTCAAAACGGGAACCTCCCCCCTCCATGCCACAATGCATGTTGCTCTGAAGGAAGAGACTGGGGCTGGCCAGGCAGGAGTGGGCCTGCAGGGGAGGGTGATGGGACTCCATGCCCCAGGTCCCAGAAGATTTCAGCTCAAGCCATGAAGGCACAAAAAAGGCTGCAGTCACTGAGCCGGGGTTACTTACACTCCTCATCCCTAGGGAATCCACCCACTGAGAGAGGGAGAGGGCCCGATGGAGACTTAGGAAGATTACCTTCCCCCAAATAATTTCTGCACTTGATTCTTAAAAATTTGCAATTTAAAACAGATACATTGAAAAAAGAATTGAAGTCATGCAGTTGAATACATTAGGATAGAGAGCACATCACTTAAAAAATCAGTAGGAAGTGACTGACAGCCGTTGTTTTGATTCCAGTGGGAGATGGGCAGAAGGATCTGGAAGGGTCTCCATGCGGAACTGGCAGGAGGGTCAAAGCTGATCTCGAGTGTTTCTGAGGATGTGTGGAAAGGAGAGCAGGGGCAGGGAGGGAGCTGGCCTTACAGAGGTAAAGAGTAATGACCGTGTAGTATCTGCTGTGTTTGGCCTCCACTAGGAAGAGACCAGTGGGCGGCAGAGATGGCTGCTCATATGTTAATTTATTTCTTTTCAACTGGTCAGGGGCCAATGAAATGTTTGCGTCAAGGTACTTCTGGGAAGGTCAGTTAGAAAGGCAACTTCAGATGGCTTCTAGATAAAAGTTTAAAAACACAAATGACATGAAAGAACTTGATCTCGGACATCTGTTCTTCACTAAGGAAATCATCAGAGAGAACAAATCTGTTGCACTACATGGAAAATAATTAGAATACTGATTCATAGGCCAAATACAGATTAAATGAATTTCTTCATTTATATAGAAATATTTGGAAATATGCTGGTAAATTGCCTTCAATCCTTGCTAGGGCAGGCAAGAGTCAATTAACGACTGGAATTTTATATATAATGAGCCCTTGTTTTGTTTTTAAAAATATTTATTTATTTGAAAAGCATGGTGTACTTTGGGGGGAAACAGAGATCTTCCATCTGCCAGTTCACTCCCCAGATGCCCACAACAGCCAGAGCTAAACCAGACTGAAGTCAGGAACCTGGAAGTCGATCTGGGGCTCCCACTTGGATAGCAGAGACCCCAGTACGTGAGCCATAAACTGCTGCCTCCCGGGGTGCATGCTAGCAGGAAACTGGATCAGAGTGGAGGAACTGGGATTTGAAACAGGTCTCCAGGCTCGGGATGCAGGTGTCCAAGTGGTATCTTAACTGCTGCGCCAAACACCACCCCTGCCATTTTCTTCTTTCTCTTAGATAGAGTTAATGTTTCTGGAGCTATGAGTCATATAGAACATTTAACTATTTGCAAACATAGTGAGCAAATTAAAATGGAGATCAAGAATCAAAATATGGGATTGAAACAAACCCAGGGAGACTGTCTATAAACAAATGACTAAACCTGAGATTAGCTGACGACTTCAGGTTCAAGTAACAGTAATTTCACAGCTCCATGTATCTCAGAAGAAGCTTCCCATAAGGCTGCATCAGTGTACTCTAATTCAATTGCAGCTACACTTGCGGGTATGCTTACATTAAGATAAAAGCCTAGTGCCCATCTATTTCACCTGTAAACTATAGTTTCCAGGTACTTCAGTCACCGCCAGAGCCCTGCACTTAGCATGCATCCTGCCAACAAAGAAGCAGCATTATTTCTTTCCAAAATTTGTTTAAAGGAAGAGGAATAGTAAACAGCATAGACATGGACTTATTTTTCCATAAATTGAAAATGGGGCAGGGGTCGGCACTGTGGTGTAGTGGGTGAGGTCGTTGCCTATAGTGTCAGTACCCCATATGGGCACCGGATCAAGTCCTGGCTGCTCCTCTTCTGATCCAGCTCTCTGCTACAGCCTGGGAAAGCAGTAGAAGATGGCCCAAGTGTTTGGGCTCCTGCACTGCGTGGGAGACCCGGAAAAAGCTCCAGGCTCTGATTGGCCCAGTTCCAGCTGTTGCAGCCATTTGGTGAGTGAACCATCAGATGGAAGACCTCTCTCTCTTTGCCTCTGCCTCTCTGTAACTCTTCCTTTCAAATAAATAAATAAATATTATAAAAAAGAAAATGGGAAAGACCAAATTCTAGAATAATATATTCTTCTGATGATCTCCAGGTACTTCCATAGCTTTGAATTCAAGGGTAAGTACTCCCCCAGCACTGCCCCACCTCCCCCAACCCCAGGGATGTTCCACTGAGGGTGTCTGTCTACTGAGATGGGTTTTCTTGGGCATGTGATATAAAGGTGAAACTGTTTATTATGGAAACAAGCTTTGTCCTCTAAAATGTTCAGAAAGTTTTTTGGAGGATAGAACTCAAAACCTGGTTGTGGGGTGGGCATTTTGCCTGGCACATTAAGTCATTGTTTGGGATGCCCACATTCCATATTGGAGTGTTTGGTTCTAGTCTTGGCTACTCCATTTCCAATCCGTCTTCCGATTAATGCATACCTTGGGAGGCAGCGTATGATGGCTCAGGTATTGAGCCCCTGCCACCCACGTGGGAAGACCCAGTTGGAATTCTAGTTTCTTGGCTTTAGCCTGGCCCAGCTCCTGCTGTTACAGGTATCTGGGGAGGAAACTAGTGGATGGAAGATCTCTTAGTCCCTCTGCCTCTATCTTTCCCTGCCTTTCAAATAAAAAAACAAAACAAAACAAAAACAATACAAAACCCCAAACCTGGTTGTAAGGACTGTCTTTTCTGATACTTCCAAGCAATAGGAAGACACGTCAAATTTGTGGAGCTTATTAACTTTCCAGAAGAGATCCTAAGGCTGAACACAAGCTTGAAACCACCCAAGCATATTGGTTTTCTTCCTTTCACCTCTCAACCTTATTACTCTATGACTTTAAGCAAGCAATTTTACATTTAAAGATGTTTTCTCATCTTTAAAATAAAAGAAAGGTAACAGAATCTCTGTTATAGCTCCAGTGTAACAGAATTCTATATAAATGGTCTCAATCTTAATACTTAGGCTGCTAACTGGACAATCTTTTAGATTCTGTTCTGAATTCCCTCCAATCCATTCAAACACTGACAATCACATCACTGTAGTGTTCAAAACCTACAGTGGCTTTTCCCTAATACATCACATTTTTCTTTTTTAAATTCAAATTCATCCTTTAATTCAGTCATCCTTTAATTCAGTCCTTTCCTGCACAGCACCCATCCCCCATCGACGGTCTGGTAGCACACTGCATTCACTTGTCTCCGGGATTTTCTGCATGATTTCCTCTCTGCAAGCTCTTTTGCCTTCTACCTGTCCAGCCAAATCCCCCTTCCACAAAACAACTCCCAAAGCATGCTGGCCTGCCCCTCAGACTGTCCTTGGGATTTCTCAGCAGTCATCAGCGGGACATCTACTCTGGGCTGCCATGTCATTGCTCTGTGCTATTCTTGCCTATCCAAATATAGCTGAAGCATTCAGTCAGAAAAATATACCCTAAAAATATACATATTCTCTCCTGATATCCCTTTACACACTAGCAGATACATGAAACACTGAAGTATGAACACACCTTTCTCTTCCTAATCTGGGCCAAATCTCTTACCAATAGCAAGATTACAGATTCACTTATTTCAAATAGTTTTTAAAGAAATGGAAGCACATAATATTGTCGTGAATGTCCCAACTAATCTGAATACTCATTTGAATTATGAGGCACACTATGACATAAAAATCTACAACAATCTGATTCTAAACATCACAGAAGATGTTAATTTTAATGTCATTGCTATTTACAGTATTAAGGTAAAAGAAAAAGTCTTAAAATGTGACACCAAAGTCTTTGTGAGTGACTGAGTTTCCCATGCTCCCCACACCCCTGGCTGTGAATCCGTGCATAACCCATGGCTGTTCTCAACTGTGATCTCTTGACTGCTTACAGGGTTGCATCAAGTGGCACCCGAACTTCATAAAACACGCCAGGGCAAACTGAGATACGGGCTGCTGCTCTCTAGGGAGCTCTACTGAGGACAGCGAGTCTTAACCACCGGAGTACTCAATCTGTGACTGTGAAATAAACCCATTAGCCACTGAGACCTAATGAATTTACCTCTTGATCCTTTGGAAGTAGCTGGAAAATCTGAGGGGCATCATTGGCCAGAGCTCTTCAGACACCTACAGGATTTGTCAGAAAATTTACTAAGTTCTTCGGTGAATGAACAGTTTTCTCAATTTACATTAACTTCTGATTGGTATCCTTAAACATTTTTATGGCTCAGAAAATCTGTGCTCAAGAACAGATCAATGGTTTCCAAGTTGGAACAAATATAAACCATGTTCTTAAGGAAAAGCTTATTTAATGGAAATAGTAAGTATACTATGTGAGGCAAATCTTGAAAAATACACAACAAAGGCCTGCAGTTGAATCACACTGACCCTGAAATTAGGAAAGATGGTCAGCCTGTAGAAGCTTCCTGTTGGTCACGTTAGCAATACTTCCTGAGCACACGGCATGTGGGCACTGTGCTGAGCTCTTCTCAACAAGTGGAAAAGCATTAGTTCATTTAATCTTCACCACCCTGTGACAAGCACTATTTAATGTTCCCATTTTACAGTTCTAAAGAGTGAGACTAGAGTGGTTATGGAAGTTCCTTAAAGTCTGGGAAGTGGCGGAATCAGGATCTAAATTTGGACTCAGAAAGTGTTCTATCACAATATGTAGCTTTATCACATTTGTGGAGTTTTTTGTTTTTGTTCACTATGGGTGCTTTAAAATGTGACAATTTGTCTGCTAAGGCAGATTCTTTTTCATCAATGGTTATCAAAAAACCATCTTTTAAAAAATAACTGTTGTGACTGGGTCCTAGTTTCATACCACCAAAATATAATCCAAAAGAAATTAAATGCCTTATCAGATCATTTATTACCAAGTCTTCAGTATCATTGTTCAAATACGGCTGCACCTCTAGTTCTGATTTGAAGTATTTGTCCTGTGGTCCACATGAAATCTGAGGCTGTTGAGGGTAAGAACCATGTTTATTTGCCTTCTAAGTTTCTCAAATAATAGTGAGTTTTTTATATGGTGGGTTCCCCAAAGTTGACCAAGTCAATTCAGTAAAGCCAAACAGGATGAGGTCATACAGTTTTATTCACAGTTTGCTTTCAGCACTCTGGATAAGAAAATGTACTCCAAAATAAACATGTTGTGGTTCTATTAAGCTGTCTTCAACAATAATTTATGCTATAAAAATACTTTAGAGCAGATAAAAAAAAAACACTGAATTTAAAGGCATATCTAAAATTCAAAGTGGGATTATACACATATTTTGAGAATCCAATATTCAAAGGAACTGGATTTGACATTTTCTTGCATTTATATATTTAAATGAGTTTATCACATAATGGAGGATCTTGCAAATAGCCATTAGAATTAATTTTCCAAAAGTGAATCTGATGTCTGTATCACTCTCAGGAAGAAATCTCCTGCATTCCAATTGGTGACTATGAAGTGACACTGCCATCTAGTGGCCAGTTTTCACTGCAGGTGACTACATTCACTTGAGCACCCACCTTCACATCTCACTGATTATAAACTCCTTTTTTAGAGAAATATCTAGTTTTTAAAGGGAAAATAATTTTAAAAGTTTTTCATTTATGCATTCATTTGAAAGGCATAGAGACTGAGAAACAAACATACACAATACACAGATTCCATTTGTTTGGTTCACTACCCAGATGCTAGTAATAGCTAGGGCTGGGCCAGTTTGGTTTCTGGCTTCAGCCTGGCTGGGCCATGGCTGTTTCAGGCATCTAGTCAGCAAATGGAAACTCCATCATTCTGCTTTTCAAATAAATGAACAATGAATAAAACACTGAGGAAAAAGGGGAACATTTCTCTCTTCATCCCCTCTACTTCCTTCCACCCAATCCTACTCCTGCTTGGATCCGCATAAAAGCTGGCAACTGTAAATACCACGGTGGGACTATCTTTTAAATTTCTCTTTCCAGGGCCATGTTACCAATGCTAGTGGCACAAAAGTGTTATGGATCAATCTATTAACTGATTACATATTCTTTCTTCTAAAGACTAACAAAAATGAAAGGCAATGAACTTTTGTAGTGGCCAAATAAAATTCAGCCGCTTCACTGGAATTTCAGAAAGGCTAACGGCATTACAATCATCATCCTCATAGTGTTTCATTGAATGCATATAGTGTGTTAGGCACTCTTCTAACTGCTCGATGTGCATGTCTCATGGAATCCTCAAAACAATCATACAAAGTAGTTGGAAATCCCATTTTCACAGCAGGAAAACTGAGGCAGAAGAGGAAAAGATAACTATGTATGAATTGCTTAAAGTTGGGATCTAAAAACAAGTATAATCTACCTGTTCTTGGTAGAGACCAAAAAACGATTAATGATTTTTAAAAAAATGCAAAAATCTCTAATAAACTTATCTCGAAAAAATGACTTTAGCAGACTTACCATAGCTCTCTAAATTATTTTTTAAAAAGACTCTTCAGCAAAATTACCATAACAGTCTTTGGAAAACATATTGAATGAGAAATTTATAGATGAAAGGAGCACTTATGTATGTATTCACATACTGGTCTTTGTCGAAAGCAAAACTAAAGGTGGAGAGAAATGGGGTTACAGTAACTTAAAACACACACTAGGCTTATCAAAGATGTTTTTTTTAAAAAAATATTTGTTTGTTTATTTAAAAGGTAGAGCAACAGAGAGGGAGACACAGAGATCTTCCATCCGTTGGTTCATGTCCCAAATAGCCAGGACTGGGCTTGGTCAAAGCCAGGAGCCCAAAGCTTCATCTGGTCTCCCATGTGGGTGGCAGGGTCCAAGTACGTGGGCCATCTTCCAATGCTTTCCCAAATGTAGGCAGGACTCAAACCAGCACTAAAATATGGGCATCACAGGCAGAGGTTTAAACCATTGTGCCACAATGCCAGTCCCTATCCAAGATCTTAAAACATGTTATTCTCCCCAAAAGCTGGCTGCTTCCAAACTTGATTTAATATTTTGCATGTTTTCTCTCCTTTGCTTGGTAAATATATTTGCTTCTCCTTTCTGTAATCGACGTCTCACAGCTGATTTTTGCTGTCTTGTCAACTGACGTTTTACCTTCTGTTTTACCAGTTCCTGGAAAGATTTCAGAAGTTAGTATTTGGGATAGTGAATCATTTTGATAAAACAAACATCTCTATTTGCTGATACTTATCAAATTTGTTTTTAAAAGTGTATTTTTCAAAACTCCACTGGCAGCACTATATGATCCAGTAATAAAACAGAAAAAAATGTTATAAAATGGGAAAAATGAAATTCCTAACAGATTTTACTCCTATAGCAAAAAGTACAGTGCACAGTTCTTTAGATAACACATTATCATAGTGCCACCTAGTGTCCATCATGAGAACAGTAGGAAAAAAAAAGAAATTCTCTGCTTTCCAGTGGTCCATTTTGTAATATGAAGTTATTTTTTCTTTTCTTTCTTTTTTTTTTTTTTCTGACAGGCAGAGTGGATAGTGAGAGAGGGAGAGACAGAGAGAAAGGTCTTCCTTTTTGCCATTGGTTCACCCTCCAATGGCTGCTGTAGCCGGCGCATCACGCTGATCTGAAGCCAGGAGCCAGGTGCTTCTCCTGGTCTCCCATGCGGGTGCAGGGCCCAAGGACTTGGGCCATCCTCCACTGCCTTCCCGGGCCATAGCAGAGAGCTGGCCTGGAAGAGGGGCAACCGGGATAGAATCCGGCGCCCCGACCAGGACTAGAACCCAGAGTGCTGGCGCCGCAAGGCGGAGGATTAGCCTGTTGAGCCATGGCGCCGGCCTGAAGTTATTTTCTAAAGCATTCACTATTGGCCAGTATATTCAAGAATACTTTCATAACTGCAGCTGTAGAAATGACCTGATGGCATCAGCTACCAGGGAAAAGTTTCCATAGAGCTTTTTTGGAGCTGTAGAATGCTTTCTCATAGAAAACGATCTGTACATTCAAATTATTCATTAGTTAGGACACAAGCTACACATGTCACATGACTTGCATGATGAGGATGAACTTTGAAATATTCAGTCCACAATGACCTTTTGTTTCTCAGAACCACTTCAGGCTGCTACTTAATTGTATCATCCAGCTTGTCTCCTACAAAGGAAGATAATATTTCAAGGGAAGAAGCCAGGGTCATCTTCATGTGTCCCAGCATATGCTTGGCACAAAGAGGCACTTAGTAAACTGTTGAGTTAAAGAATCAAAGAAAAATGGATTTCAGAGATAAAAGGGAGCCAGAAGAACTAGTCTGCCTATTGTCCTATTTCTTGGGCTGCAGAATATAAAGCTGTGGGTCAGATGAGTCAAAGTGCAGATCTGGGATTATTTTACAGTGGAGCAGACTACAGTCAATACACAGCTGTAAACCACTTTTCCTCTTTGTTTTCGTTTAAAGGTTGTTAGTGGGAGGAGGTGAGAGGAGAGGGGAAATGGAGTAGGGGAATCAGAACGTGTTTCTACAGAGGCTGACACTGAGGAGAGGCAGCTACCCACATCTGGGAAGCCTGAGACATGGAAGAACCTGACATTCCCTGAGTGTCGGGACTGACAGCAGAACTGGCTAACAGGTTCAGGACCCTTCCTACCCCAGGAAGCCAAGCAGCACCACTGCCTCCCCACTTCTGCAGGAGTTTGGAATCTGGGGTCTGAATGGCATCTTTGCAACTAAATGCTGGAAGCCTCAAGTCAGAGCAATGCTTGCAGAATTCTGAAGGAAAATGACTTCCGAACCACAAACAGAACACTTAATCAGCCCTCCAGTCAAGCGTGATGACAGAACAAAGGCATCTTTAATAATAAAGTTCCCAAAACCATTTCATTCCAAAAACTTTGGTAGCTATGCTGAATAAAGCTGTGAACAAGAGACAGGACTAGGAGAGAGGCATCCAACCGAGAGGAGATGGAAAGTTCTGAGAAGGAAGAGCAGCACGGGCACCAGCTTTCTACTGGAGGAAGGCAGACTGGCCTCCAGAGCTTTTCCGAGTCCTCTTCTAGACGTCCTCTTATTCTTTACTTTGATGAAACTGCAAGGGTAACCATGTCACGCAAAATAAGGAGACGATGGACTGAATGCATGTTTCCCCTTTAGGTTCAGAACAATTTACAAATCCTACATGATTATTTTTCTTCACGTTAAAAACCAGCAGGAGGAGCCAGCGTTGTGGCACAGCAGGTAAAGCCGCTGCTTGCAGCACCAGCTTCCCATATGGGTGCTGGTTTGTGTCCCAGCTGCTCCACTTCTAATTCAACTTCCTGTTGATGGCCTGGGAAAAGCAGCAGAAGATGGCCCAAGTACTTGGGCCCCTGCTACCCATTTGGGAGCTTCAGAAGAAGCTCCTGGTTCCTGTACTTGGCCTGGCCCAGCTCAGGCTGTTTTGGCCATCTAGGGAGTGAACCAGCAGATGGAAGAGCTCTCTCCCTCTCTCTCTGTAACTCCAACTCTCAAATAAAATAAAATTTTTTAACAAACAAAAAAAACAAACCAGTGGGAGAAAATTCCTACTTAATATATTTAAAAATGATGCAAACATGAAATAAAATACTTGTGTGCTACTTTAAGGAGTACGTAAATATTAATGGAAGTCACACTTTTTTTGTTGTTGCTACAGCCAAAGAATTCTTCCACTAGATAGTAGCCACATGCATAGCTACTTAAAAAGCAAATAGGCCTTACTGTTTCATTACAATTTAATTCTGTTAAAGATTAGCGAGAATAGAGTTCACAAATGGCCAGGAAGTAGAAACTAGAAAATATTTAAAGAAGGAACAGATCTTACAACCATAATTTCAAGAAACACAAATCTTTTGGCTCTGTACAGATACCAAAACAACCATTAAGTTAATGGTTTTTTCTCCTGAACGTTTAACAAAATGAAATGTTACCCTAAACAAAACAGTGTGACCAAATTTTCAAGAGAATATAGTTAAGATGATGAATCTGTTTCAAACGGTTATAGAGAAATGGTTACTGATCAAGCTAGGTTGAAGAAAATTTTTTCCCGTCTTTCATTTGAAGGCAAATCTGTATTCTTATAATGTAGCTCATAAAACCCAAGATGTAAGAGGTAAAGGTTTGACATCATTCTAAACTTTTTTAAGTCTGTGCTACTAGCCAGAAGAAAAATGCATCAGGCAGTAGAATTATGGGTAAAAACAACGAGGTAGGCCAGCACTGCGGCTCACTTGGCTAATCCTCCGCCTGCGGCGCCGGCACCCTGGGTTCTAGTCCCAGTTGGGGTGCCAGATTCTGTTCTGATTGCCCCTCTTCCAGTCCAGCTCTCTGCTGTGGCCTGGGAAGGCAGTGGAGGATGGCCCAAGTGCTTGGGCCCTGCACCCGCATGGGAGACCAGGAAGAAGCACCTGGCTCCTGGCTTTGGAATGGTGCAGCGCGACGGCTGTAGCGGCCATTTGGGAAGCGAACCAACGGAAAGGAAGACCTCTCTCTGTCTCTCTGTCTGTCTCTCACTCACTGCCTATCTCTGCCTGTCAAACAAACAAACAAACAAACAAAAAAAAACAAAAACAAACAACGAGGTAAAACACGCAAATACAATTCTAACTGGGGTTCTGAAAATAGTAGTGCCATCATCTCCATACACAAAGCGAGCATAACTTAGAATTTAAGGAAGTAGCATGAATTAGCAATTTGTCTAACTATTCTTTGTATATAATTACTAATCTTATACTACTATAATTAGACATCAGAGAAATGTTTTGATTATGAGAAACCAAAGAAAGGAAAGTAAATACATCCCAATAATTGAGTGTACAGGCAATAATGAAGTGTGAGAAATCCAAAATAAAGACAAGATAGGTTGATAATACTCAGAAGGAGATTTTCTTTCTCTCTCCGCTCCCTCTCTCTCTCTCCCTTATTTGAGAGACAGAACAAAACAGGCAGAGATCTCCTACCTTGGGGCATGAAGCCAGGAGCCAGGAACTCAATCCAGGTCTCCTACATGGGTCGCAGGAATTTAACTGCTTGAGCCAACACCTTTGCCTCCCCAGGTACAAATTATCAGGGGGGTGAAATCAGCAGCAGCTGGAGTCACCCAGGCACTGGGTTATACAGTTATGCTTACTGACAGTATTTCTGGACTTGGAATAAAAAATTCAGGAACAGAAACTCATTTTCTTTCAAATTTACTTTCATCTGATTAGATCTGGTTCTATCAGCTTCTTTTGCTCATTATAACATTTATCACTAATACCCAGCTTCAGTTGTACTCAATGTGATTCCTTAGGCAGAAGGGAAAACCCAACACTCAATTTTGTGGAAAAATATGGCTAAATTACTGTGCTTTACTTTCTTAATGATGGACAGAAAATAAATTTTCAGAAAGCTCCATGAAGTTACAATTTTCAAAACACTGCTTAATCTAGAAGTCCGGTTAGGAAGCAGGGGTATGTGCTATAGGTTTACACACCAGTGTCCTTCACCTGACGGCCAAAGGACTCAGGAGAGGAATAGGAAAACGAAGAGTAGCTTTGTCTCATTCATCCCAAAACAGTGGTATTTGTAAGTTCACACCGTTCCTAAATGGCAGTGAGGGTGGCATTTTTTCACAACACTGCCATCAGTGAGCAGGAAAACCAAGGCCGCATGGGCCAGAGAGAATGGCTGTGCAGTGAGAGTCAAGATTCTCTAACACTCATGGTTAGCTCTGAAAGGAAGCTGGCAGACAAAACTGCTCAGCAGGAGTTGCACTGTGCCCAATCTGTCCAGAAAACGTCCCTCTTGAAATTTCTTTGGACACTGCTGCCAACATCCAAAGGGTACAACAAAAACTCGAGACACCAAAAATTTAAAAATCACCTATTCTTCTCTTTCAAAATTTAAGAACAAGCTAATGAATGAAGTTGGTGTTTCACCACACTTTATTTGCATGCTGTCACTGGTCAGGGAACTTTGAGCAAAGTCACATAACCTACCTGGGCCTCAACTTCCTGTTAAAATGAAGGGACCAAACCACATGAAAATCTAGTGTCCCTTGGATCTAAATTTCTATGACTTTGTCCTTTAAGTCAATCCCACTTATGTGCTGTTCTTCCCCTGAAAGATTTGCTCACTCTAGCTAAAAGTGAACTCAGGCAATACGAATGTCTGAGTCCTGCACACCTTGTAGTCTTCACAGGTCTGAATTCACTAACTGATCCACAGCAGTGACCTAATACACCTCTGACAGATGTTGAGTGAATACTCACCGGAGGAATTGTTGAACAGCTTACAACACTGCCTGCAGAAGTAACACTCAGAGTTCTTGTTCTACACTGAGTAAGATTTCCCAAACTTTCTTCATCTCTAAAACAAAAAGCCCCATAATTAATCAACTTAATTTTTGCAATGCAACTAATCACACTTGATTAAATTAATTCATCCCGCTCCCCGCCCCCACAGGACAGTAAAACTTGGGTATAAAATAAGCCAGAAACATTATTATACTTAAAATTTTTATGTAGTTTTGTAAAACTGTAACACTTCGGTCTAACATATCAGTAATTTTAATTTTTCAGCATTCTTCTTGTCAATATCAACATCTTAAAATTGGTAAAATGTTTTAGCCATCAAAATTTACTATTCTTCCACAATTCATATGCTTCTTTTCCAATAAACCTCTCCTCTTTTACTGAACCACGCAAAACTGCTCTTCCCAATTTAAATTTCTGAGACTTTGTCACCTTGTTAAACAATGTGGAAATAATGGGACCAGAGATAGTACTCTGAGTCTGCTCAACTAAGGTAAAAAACTTTTTTTCACATTGCTCAGAGTTTTAATGTATATGAATTCAGACAACATTAACTTCTAATAGTCAATTTTTTCAGCAATGACTATTTTGCTTCTACCTTGAATAAAAGCTCTACCTAGTATGTATCCAGGAAGGGAGAACAAATAATTACTCCTATTATCTCTTCAGAAGACCATTTATCCTTTTGCAGGTCTTTTCCATCACCGTGGACTGGTTACAATGTTCAATATTATTCTGGGTGCATGTGTGAGAGCACTCTGGAAGCGGCACTCCCTAATGAGGGCAGGCTTCATCCAATCCTCTGAAGGCCCAAAGAGAGCACAAGGGCACAGCAAGAGACAACTTACTCTCTGCCTGACTGAGCTGGCCCATCAGCCTTCTGAGTTTGGATTCTGACTGGAGTGTACACTATTGCCTCTTTGTCAGGTGTCTGGCCTGGATCTATATACCACTGGCACTCCTGTGACTCCACCAGCAATGACTGCAGATCTGGGGACTGCTCAGCCTCCATAACTACGTGAGCCAATTCTTCATACAAATAGTCCCTGGCCTCTGATAGTTCAACTTCAGATTTTTCAACTTTATGATGGTTCAAGAAGCAATATACATTTGGTAAGAACCACACTTCAAATTCTGATCTTTTCTTGGGCTAGCAATGTTCAGTGCATTCTCTCTCATGCTGCTGTGTAGCAGGAGCAAGCTGCACCTCTTAGTCAGTTATACAGTTATGAAGGTGGACAGCTGATTGTTTACAGTGTGCTGTGTTGCTAACGTTCAGTGGGTTAGGTACATTAAATGTGTTATTGATTGACGATATTTTCAACTCAGGAAGAGTTTATTGGGACATAATCCCACTGAAAATTGAGGAATACTTGTAAATATCTTGTGTTGGTTTTATTTCTCTACAGAATCCAGACTAACACCATCAGTCAGAATCCCGAACCACTGTATTTTTGACTTTTTGTCTCTTAAGTGTCCGCTTAATTTTCCAAGTGGACTCAAATGGCAATAGCCTTGAGGCTTAAGATAGAGAATTACATGGACAAGAAGCAAAACTCTCATACTCTGCCTCATACACAAAAACTGCAAAGACAAAGACAACCTTGAAATATAAGTGTGAACATGTAAGAGAAAATGTTTAATAAATGTATTCCTGGCCGGTGCTGTGGCTTAACAGGCTAATCCTCCGCCTTGCGGCGCCAGCACACCGGGTTCTAGTCCCGGTTGGGGCACCGGATTCTATCCCGGTTGCCCCTCTTCCAGGCCAGCTCTCTGCTATGGCCCGGGAAGGCAGTGGAGGATGGCCCAAGTGCTTGGGCCCTGCACCCGCATGGGAGACCAGGAGAAGCACCTGGTTCCTGGCTTCGGATCAGCATGATGTGCCGGCCGCAGCAGCCATTGGAGGGTGAACCCACGGCAAAAAGAAAGACCTTTCTCTCTGTCTCTCTCACTATCCACTCTGCCTGTCCAAAAAAAAAAAAAAAAATGTATTCCTGGTCTAATTTTAACTTCTGTATTACTATTCATTAACCTACAGCTGGTTTCTGGGTAAGCTTCCCCAAATCAAAAAATCAAGTTTTAGAACTTTTGCTAATCTAAGCTTAGCCTCATGGATTAGTATTTCCAAGACAAAAATTTTAAATACACAATACCATTATATGATTTTAGCTGAACAGGAACAAAAGGACAGAAAGCTCAAAATACCAGAGGAAATTCACTTTAGATGCTTGACACAGAAAGCACATCTACTGCATGTTTTACATGTAAACATGAAATGTGTAATTATGAAAATATATCTACCCAAAACCTCATTAATTTATGAGACATCAGTTTGTAGTGTAAGGCAGAATTACACAAAGCTTAATCAATAGGCTGCCTAGAATCAGGTCAATTGTAAAGAAGGATATTTTGAATTTTAAATATAAAAAAGGCTATCTGACTTTAATTTACCCATCTTTATAGTGAATGAAACTGTCATATCATGTTTTCCCCTAAAACATTAATTTAGAGGGGCCGGCACTGTGGCACAGCAGGTTAACGCCCTGGCCTGAAGTGCCGGCATCCCATATGGGCACTGGTTCGAGACCCGGCTGCTCCACTTCCGATCCAGCTCTCTGCTATGGCCTGAGAAAGCAGAAGATGGCCCAGGTCCTCGGGCCCTTGCACCCATGTGGGAGACCCAGAGGAAGCTCCTGGCTCCTGGCTTCGGATTGGCACAGCTCCGGCCATTGTGGCCAATTGGGGAGTGAACCATTGGAAGGGAGACCCTCCCCCTGCCTCTGTCTCTTCCTCTCCTCTCTGTGTAACTCTGACTTTCAAATAAATAAATAAATCTTAAAAAAAAAAAAGCAACCATTAATTTAGAAAGAATCAAAGAAAAGTACCAGTCTCAAGGTTCAACACAGAAAAACAATCAACAAAAATCTATACCTGAAAGGCCTGAATTCCTTGTTTAGTGACGACAGGGCAATCAGATCAGGGCACTCGTCTTCACACTCCTCAGGGCCAGCAGCGACTCCTCTGGGACCAGTCTGACCATCCTGCCACGTGCCATTTTCAGTTCTGTTTTTCTCCCCAGAAAGCTCAGTTGTTAAATTGCTCTCAACAACCTGACCTTTCATTTCCTCCAAAGCCTGCCTGAATCCAGTCATTTCAAACATGTGTATGCCAGCATGCTCCCCTAACAAACTGTCCTCCTTTATTTGCTCGAGTTCTCCAGGTGACCTGCGACAGTGGCCACTTGCTTCATCCACAGAGCTCTTTTCACTCTCATTCTCTGACCTACAGACCTTTGCTTCTTCTGATGCCTCTTCATCAGAAAGTGAGCAATCAGATCCCCGCTCTGTGGCGGAGTTTCCATCATCTGGCCCGAGTGGATGCAGCAGTTCATCATCCACCTGCATCTCCTTTGTGTAGCCGCTGGCAGAGACCTCCACATCCAGAGAGTCTTCCCTCCTAGGAGGGAAAACAGGAGTTGAAAAGGGAAAGAAAACACAGTTATCTAAGTACCCATTATTTGATAAATTCTGATTCCCAAGTAAGTTTAATAGTTGATACATTTAAAAGTTTTTCTTTGCCTACAGCCTAATACTCAGAAATTAAGTATGCAAATATAAAAGATACATGCTGTCATTTTAAGGATAAGATGACTTTTTATAACACCTACTAATAAAAAGGTTACAAAAATTCAATTGATATTTATTAGTTGGTAAATTAACTTCCAAAGGGGGCTAAAATTTCTTGTAAATTATATGTCTCACCAAAAAAGCAAATATTTTAATGTACCAAAAATAAATGAGAAAATGTATACCTCAAGAAATTTCAGTAACTCTTTGGTTTGATTCTTTATGAACTGGTTATTCACATAGCACTCCACCCAGTAAAAGTTCCTACATTTTTAAGAAACTCTACATATTCTTTCCCAAGATCCAATAGCAGTATCTCAAAGGACCAAACAGGTATTTCCTTTTCTTTACTTTTTTGAAAGATTATTTTTATTTATTTGAAAGGCAGGGCTGGTGCTGTGGCACAATGGGTTAAAGCTCTGGCCTGCAGAGCTGGCACCCATACAGGTGCTAGTTTGAGTCTTGGCTGCTCCACTTCTAATCCAGAGCTCTGCTGTGGCCTGGGAAAGCAGTGGAGGATGGCCCAAGTGCTTGGGTCCTGCACCCACATGGGAGACCTGGAAGAAGCTCCTGGCTACTGGTTTTGGCCTGGTCTATCCCTGGTCGCTGCGGCCATTTGGGGAGTGAACCAACAGATGGAAGACCTCCTCTGTTTCCACCTCTCTCTGTAACACTGCCTTTCAAACGAATAAAATAAATCTTAGGGAAAAAAAAGAAAAGAAAGAAGGCGATAGTATGACAGAGAACAAGTGAGCTCTTTATTAATTTATTTTTTTTGGACAGGCAGAGTGGACAGTGAGACAGAAAGGTTTTCCTTTTCTGTTGGTTCACCCCTCAATGGCCACTCTCTCTTCTGTTGGTTCACTCCTGAAATGGCCATAAAAGCTGAGGGTGTACCAAGCTGAAGACACGAGCCTGGACCTCTTCTGGGGTGTCTCCCACATGGGTAGCAGGGACCCATGTACTTGGGCTATCTTCCACTGCTTTCCCAGGCCCAGCAGGGGGCTGGATCGGAAGCAGAGCACCTGGGACTCAAACTGGGCTTTGATATGGGATGCTGGTATTGTAGACAATAGCTTAATTTGCTGTGCCACAATGCCAGCCCCAAGGCAGGCATTTTCAAATTTTAAAATTTCATTTATATGCTACAGAACAATGGCCCTTAACAGTAATTATTAGGTGTCAAAGATGACTACATATATTTTTTTTTTTGGTGCAAGGGTTAACTTTTAGAACTAAATAAACGAGATATTTAAAAGGTCCTATCATTTTAAGCAATGCTGAGTACAAACCTGATGTCACTAAATGTTGGATAAAGCTCACTTTCATAGTTGAAACGTTTGATGAAGAAATCTCTCACACATTTAACATCTCTGTCGAAATACCTGCAAAAGGAAGAATGATTTTTGATACAGGCATTGCGAACTTTTCCATTAGCCAATCACATTACCTTATCATTTATTGTGATACTCCTGCTCCTTCTAGGAAGCAGAAAAAGTTGTTACAGAGGAGAAAGAAGATACAAAAGAGCAGCCTGTGTTTAAAAATGAAAAAGCTGAGGAAAGTACAAGGGATAAAAGTTTTAAACACAGTTCCTGTGGGTAGGGAAGTCGAGGTTTTCTCATAGCATGACTCAGAATAGGAGGACATACTAAGGGAAAGTGAGTGTGAACCCGAGGAGACTTACTCTCTTTAGTTCCCAGTCGGCTGGCTGTGTTCCCAATGGCAACACACGCCAAAGCCTCTAGCCAATTGGAAAAACCAGATAAAAAGGGATTAATGACTCCTTAGGAAGGGTCTGGGAACTACTCAATTATGTTTATGATAATATACAATAATTATCAAAAACATTCACCCAATCTGAAGACAAGCTGATCTGGATTGAGTGTAGAAGGACCTCTGCATACCAGTTTGCTTTTTAAAGTCAGCATAGAGCAGCAAGAACAGATTCAATTCTCTAGAAGCTTTCTAGATAATGAAGAATTAGACAGGATGACATGGAGCTGACTATGTCATTAAATTTTAATTGAATTACTATCTTGAGAAAGAAGAAGTTTGGAAATAGGGAAGACAATATCACTCTTCTTCGCTCAGGGCACCCTGGCAAAATGTTAGTATATTTTAAAACTGATCATTTTACATACACTCCTATCTCTCTTACTAGTCATTTCTTCAAAAGCAAAGTGACAGGGCTTAATTATATCTCAACCACAAGTGCTCAGCCCAACTCCTTTCCCCAGTACTAGGGTTCATAAAAATTCTAATTAAATCATTTGGAACGTCATAACCTGTCATCAATTCCTTCTCTAACTGTGGTGGTTCCCAGATGTTCTTTATTGTGTGACTCTGCTACTCTGTATTAATAAAAATGATGATTAGTCATCATCCAAGAGTACTGATCATTCAAGTGCCATGAATATTTAGTATTGTTTTGCTGGAAATAATTTTAAAAGTTATTTTTAAGTAAAATTTCTTTCTCTAGCATAACATAAACTGCTTCAATCCTAAACTTTACAAGAATGATTTTACACACACACACACACACACACACCAGTTGTTACTTTAGGGAAAAGCTGTTTCTCATAAAACTAAATAGGAGTTAAAAACACACACACACTTGTAATTTGATTACACTCAATTGCATCATGGAATACAAGCAAATAAGGAAAAGGTTGCATTTCACAACTTTGTTGGTTTAAGTGGCTAAGTAAAGTAAAAAATATGATTATAATAGTACAAAAGTGATGCTGTTCTGTGCAAGTGATGGAAGTTTCACATGAATTTTTTTACTAATTGAATAAAAGCTAAAACAACAGGAGGATTAAGCCACGACCTTTGACCCTGGCATCCCAGATGGGCAGTGATTTGAGTCCTGGCAGTTCCACATCTGATCCAGCTCCCTGCTAATCCCCCTGGGAAAGCAGTGGAAGACGGCCAAAGGATTTGGGCCCCTGCCACTCATGTGGGAAACCTGGATGATTTCAAGGCTCCTGGCTTTTACCAGGCTCAGTCCTGGCCTTTGTGGCCACTTGGGGAGCGAACCAGCAGATGAAAGATTTCTGTCTCTTCCTCTCTCTATAAATCTGCCTTTCAAATAAATAAATAAATCTTAAAAAAAAAAAAAAAAAGAAAATGAAGATAATTATCATTGATCTGGCAACTGAGTCTAGTCTCACACCACACCTTTTTCTAAGGCCATTAGGATTACTAAGCTGTGCTTGCTGAAGCTCTCTTGAAGGTGACCATGGAGAAGTGAGGAAAGGGGAAGAGCATATGGTGGCTTGAGGGCTCTTCACTCCATGTCCCTGAGTAGGTACTGACCTGTTTTAAAAACTAGGGTTCCATCTCAAAACTGTCTGAACAAAGGGTCCCATGGCTAACAAAGTTTGACTTTCAACTGTCAAATTACAAGAGTAATCCAAATTATTTTTATGCTATCTTCACTGTGGTTTACATTAAAAAAGGCAATTCTTCAAATTCCAAATATACAAGCTTAATTTTCTTCTGAAATTTATTTACTTGAAAGTTTGAGTTGGAGATCTTCTAACCACTTGTTCCAACAGTTGGTGCTGACCAAGAAGCTAGGAGCTGGGAACTCAAGTGGGTAGGTAGATGGCTGGCAGAGATGGCTAGGTCATTATCTATTTGTTGCCTCAAGTACACATTAGCAAGAAGCCAGATCAAGAAGTGGAGCAGCTGTGACTCCAACTGGGACTTTGATATGGGATGTAGGCATCCCAAATGGCAGCTTAACCTACTATGCCACAATGCCATGTGAAAAGGTTTTAAAAATGGGATCAAAGTACATTTTTTCCTCCTTAAAATACTGAGGAGTAAGACTGTCTCATGAGGAAAAATACAAGAACTGGACAATTATGAGGGAAAAAAAGATTTCATCACACCTAAACACATTCACATCCAGAATCAGTTTCAGTACATACCACTCAGCATTGGGATGAGAAGTTGAAACCATCTGTGGGAAATCAATCATGGTGATATGGTCATCTTTATCCAAAATGAGATTGAATTCATTGAAATCTCCATGAATCAGCCCATGATTTGCAAGTTTGACAATTAGTTCCATTGCTTCATCATATACAGATGCAGGGTCTTCAACATGATGTATCTGACACCTAAAGGTATTTTACACACGAAGAGAGAATATGTGTACTCATTTATGATTTTAATAAAAGTATGTTTGTATATGCACATATATTATTTCCAACCCATCTTCCCAGTATCTTTCTCCTCATTCTTACCAGCAAACATAATACCTTCCAAGTACTAAAAAACAAATAAATTAAAAAAAAGCCACCCTGCTTAGACTCTGTCTTCTATTACTACTATGCTTTTTCTTTCTTTTTTCTTTTTTTAAAGATTTACTTATTTATTTGAAAGTCAGAGTTACAAAGAGAGAGGGGGAGAGACATACTGAGAGAGACCTTTCATCTGCTAACTCACTCCCCATTGACCACAATGCCTAGCACTGGGCCAGGGCAAAGCCAGAAGCCAGGAACTTCATCTAAGTCTCCTACATGGGTGGCAGAGGCCCAAACACTTTGGCCACCTTCTGCTGCTTTTTCCAGGCTGTTAGCAGGAGCTGGATCAGAGGTGGAGCAGCTGGAACACCAACTGGTGCACATAATGGACTCTGGCAGTGGAGGTGGCGACTTTACATACTATGACACAATACCAGCCCCTCTTTGTTCTTTACAGCCAAACTCTTACACAGGTTTTTTCCAATTTATTCCCTCTCCTTCTCTATTGAACCCATTTCAGATAGGGTTTCATCCACCTCTCACTAATGAAATGCTCTTTCCAAGACTACCAATGACTTCCATATTGTTTAATTCAAAGGTCAATCCTGGTCATCATCATTTCTGGTCTGTGCCCTCCCTGAAACACATTCCTTCACTTAACTCTTGGGACACAATGCTCTTCAAGTTTTATTCCTTCCATATTGATCATTCCTCCTTAGTCTTTTTTACTGGTTCTTCAACTTTTCCCTGACCTCTAAATTTTGGAGTTCCTCAAAAGTTGTTCCTAGAACCTCTTCTTTTTCTTATGTAGGATTCACTCATAGGATTCACTCATGGTGATCAAGCTGGGCTCATGGCTTCAAACACTATAATTCAAACACTGATTTCAATCTTTTTTTTTTTCTTTCTTCTTTCTTTAGGTCTTTTTTTTAATTTTTTTTTTTTTTTTTTTTTTTTGACAGGCAGAGTGGACAGTGAGAGAGAGACAGAGAGAAAGGTCTTCCTTTGCCATTGGTTCACCCTCCAATGGCCGCTGCGGTAGGCGCGCTGCGGCCGGCGCACTGCGCTGTTCCGATGGCAGGAGCCAGGTGCTTCTCCTGGTCTCCCATGGGGTGCAGGGATCCTCCACTGCACTCCCTGGCCACAGCAGAGAGCTGGCCTGGAAGAGGGGCAACCGGGACAGGATCGGTGCCCCGACCGGGACTAGAACCCGGTGTGCCGGCGCCGCAAGGCGGAGGATTAGCCTAGTGAGCCGCGGCGCCGGCCTGATTTCAATCTTGACAGCTCCCCTGGATTCTGAGATATCTCAAACTTACCTGCCCAAAATAGAATCTGATTCTGCTCCACCCTCTAACTCCAAACTATTCTTCCTGCTTCTAAGTGGCAACTTCTTCCTCTATTAATTTGTAACTCAGACCAAGACCTTGCTGTTATCATTGACTCAACCCTTCACATCCATATCCAATCCCTAACCAATCAGGTTCTCCCTGCAAATCATACCAGAATCTGACCACCACATCTGGACTATCACAGCAGTAACGCTACCATCATCTCTTCTGCTGGATTATACAAGAGTACCATAACTCATCTTCCTAATCCTGTTTTTGTTTTCCCCAAGTCTCCGTTCTTCATGTAGCAGCCAGAGCTTCCTTATGAAAATGTAATGTCTCTTCACTGCTTACAACACTCTAATAATGGCTTCTGCCTGAATCAAAATTAAAAATTCTGAATAAGGGCCCACAAGTTGTTAAGTGATCTGGCCACCTGTTCCCACTCCCATATGCTCACCTGAGACATGTGTGCTCTCATCTGTCTGGAATAGTCCTTCATATAGCTGCTTAGTTTCTTCCCTATTCAAGTTTCTGCACTGATAAGTTTTCACCTCACTAATGAGACTTTTCCTGACCACACCATGCAAAATAGCGGTCTCTCATCTCAACCTTCATACTTCTTATCTTCCTTACCCTTCTTTATTTTTGTCCATAGCACTTATACCACTTGAAACATTGCATTTCCTTGCTCAGTTATTTATTGCAAGTCTCCTTCCATTAGAATGTAAATTCTACAAGGAAAGGACTTTGGGTCACTGCTGAGCTTACTGAATAAATGAATGAATGAATCATAGAGATTACAAAGTCCATTCTGTCAGAATGAAACTGAGTTTTCAATTTTCAAGTCTTAAGTCAATTTCTAACCTCCCAAAAGCAATAGTATGTTAATTTAAAAAAGCTTTTATTAACACCAACCAAACAAACTTGAGCCATGATTTCAGGGACAGTAGTGAATACTTACAAAGGATAGCCATTTATGAGCTCCATGACCACTGCATGGCGATTGTAATCAACTGGTTTTGGAACTGGAAATTTCCTCTCATGTAATGCCTAAAACACAGCAAAACATGTATAAGCTATTAAAGAAATCAATATATTTTTTAAAAAATAATACCTTCCCAAACCCAAAACAAAAGCAGATAAGTCTTTACAAAATTATAATTAACACATGGTTATTCATGTATTGCTTAACTACTGTGTAGAATAAGCTACACATAAAAACAAATTTTAAACTAAAATTTGCTTGAATTCATTTTTCTGCCAAAAATGAACACTATGCATTGTGCAAATTACAAAAATACCATGAAAATATTTGTCCTTAAGAAACTCAAGGTCTCTTAGGATATTTCCTACTTTATAAATCTTTGTCATTTGCTTAAGTGTGCTTAAATTATTCAAATGAAAACAAACTGGGATTTAGGAAACTGTTTTCTGGCATTTTAGGAAATAAAGTAGACTGTAAAGAGCAGACCCTTTAGTTCATACACCACTGATCTTTCCCTGAGACCACAATTAATGGATCATGTGAAAAACATAGAAACAGCAGCAGTCTGACTCAAATGGATCTAAATTTGTTTACTACACCTAATTTCTTCTTGTTTATAAATCCATGTTACCACTTCTTTCAAAGTACCTTGGGTTTACACCATGTGCCATTTGGAATGCTAGCATTTCTAAGTAGGCCTTTGTCATTTATGCCTGGTCTCCACCAGGATTCTGGCTTTAGCCAGTATACCTGATCTAATATTAGACTAATATACTTAGGTCCACATTCCATTAAAAACAACAACAACAAAACAAACCCACAACTTGTCCTGGTTCCCTTTTATCTACTTTTCCAGTCCTAGTTCTCCAAATACTAACAGGCACCCGGCAGCACAGTCAGAGAAATCATCTCAGTGTCGCTTATACAGAGAGGGCTCAAATCCATTCATGTCTTTGCCCACACTAGCTTTCTTGCAAAGCACATCATCTCCTTTCAGGTAAGTCACATACAAACCTCATGACTCTACTGAACTCCCACTCAATCACCAACTATTTCACTGTACTGAAGTTTCTCTAAACTCAACACATAATTTAAAAATTCTTTCATGGTCCCTGTGTGTTGCTATCAGGTTCCCACCTTTAAGAAACAGTGCATGAGATCTTTGGGATCCACTCCTTCACCCCACTCCACCCTATCCCAGAACTGAATTTTAAAGGGTTTTCTATTTTACATCCTGCCTTCTGTGGAGATGAACTGAACTACTTCCCCACTTTCCAGGAGTTTTTGTTTGTTTCTTTGTTAAGAATAATTTATTATTTGAAAAGAGTGAGAGAGAGGGAGAGACACTTCTATCCACTGGTTCACTCCCCAAACAGCTGTAATAACTAGAGCTGGTCCACAATGACACCAACTCTCCCACATGGGTGGCAGGGCCACCATCTGCTGCTTTCCTAGGCACATTAGCAGGGAGCTGTATTGGAAGTGGAGTAGCTGGGACTTGAAAGTGCACCCTGCTATGGGATGCAGGAGCTGCAAACAGTGGCTTAACTGGCTGCATCACAACACTGGCTCCTGTCTGCTTTGTTTTTAAAGAGTGAATGAAGAACATTTGAAACATGCCTAAACTGACAGCATATGATAACCTTGGAGATTTCAGTATCTGTCTAGCATTTAGCTTTATCTTCTTCTTTCTTGGGAGAGAAATGTTCCATTTCTGTTCTTTAATGCAAATATCTATCACAGTTTGGGAAAATGTCTAACGATTCCTATCAAGCTGCTTAACTACTGATTGAATATCCTAAGACACAGACATAAGACAAGAAATACATAACACAATTAAAATGACTCAAAGAACAACAAGTGGAACTCCCCCAAATCAACTGTTCACACATTGGAGCAATTTTCAAAAATTCAAAAATTTTAAAAAATGAAGATAAATTATTACAATGTCTATTGGACAGAATAATAAACACACAGTGTTATTTTCTGTTAAACTTTGTTATTGAAGAGATTTTATTTGGGTATTAAAGATAAGTAGCAAATCTTTGCTGAACTTAAAGTAAAAGGCTAACAATTTTTACTATTTTTCATTTATTTACAGATTTATAACCTGACATTTGTTCGATTATGCAAAAGGTTTCTACAGATGGTAATTCTATAATACGTTCAACTAGAGCTAGACGTCTGTAACTATACATGCTGAACATACATACTCCCATTCACAGGTTTGTGAAGCAACAATATCACTAATTATTTTAGGCTACTCCACAATGTTAATACTATAGAATATACATTGCCTTCATGTACTAATAATAATGAAAACTATCTTCATTAGGAGGAAATCACTAAGAAAATAACAGTCTTCAGAGTTAGTGATTACAGAGGGGCCAGCAGTGTGGCTGAGTAGTCTAAGCCTCTGTAGTGCAGGCATCCCTTATAGGCACCAGTTCACGTCCCAGCTGCTCTTTTTATCCAGCTCTCTGCTACAACCAGGGAAAGCAGCAGAAGATGGCCCAAGTGCTTGGGTCCCTGCACCCACATGGGAGACCTGGAAGAAGCGCCTGGCTTTAGATCAGCCCAGCTCTGGCCATTGTGGCCATTTAGGGAGTCAACCAGCGGATGGAAGACCTTCCTCTCTGTAAATCTACCTCTCAAATAAATAAAATCTTAAAAAACAAAAAATAAAAAAAGAATGATTGCCCCCCACTCCCCCCTCCAAGAACAGCACAGTGATTACAGAGATTGGGTCTGGAGGTAAGGAGACATGGGGCAGCAGATTGATGCCTGTTTCTAAGACTTTCAAAGTACATGTATCATTTGGTTAGAAAATGTAAAATGACTTAAAAATTACCTTCATATAGGCAAACTCCTTCATGGCAGAGAGACGAGACAAATAAAGCCAAGAGACATTGTGCCTGTGTTTATGGTAGTCACGCTTGTTTTTCAAATTTCGGAAGGAAGTTCTTCCTAGTCTATGAAGCTTCAATGCAAATTGCTGTCCTTCTTCATTTGCAACGATGTAAATATCTAGAGTCAAGATTTAAGCAGATCATCATTATACTTTTTTTGCATTGAGTTAAAAATTCTAACTGGGTATGACTTTATTTGTATCAAGTATTTTTCTTTAGATTTATTTATTTATTTGAAAGGCAGAGTTACAGGGGTTGGGCAGGGGTGAGGGGGACAGAGAGATCTTCTCTCCACTGGTTCACTTTCCGAATGTTTGAAATGGTTGGAGCTGGGCCAGGCTGAAGCCAAGAACCTTGAACTTCATCTGGGTCTTGCATGTGGGTGGCAGGGGCCCAAGTACTTGGCCCATCTTTTACTGTCTTCCCAGGCACATTAGCAGGGAATGAGATACGAAGTGGAGTAGCCAGGACTTGAACTGGAGCCTATACGGGATGATGGCATCACAGGCAACAGCTTAACCAGCTGTGCCACAACACTGGGTCCTCAAGTATGTTTTATTTCCTAATATAACTAGAAATTTTTGGCAAAACTCTTCGTATTCCACACATTCACCATTTTACTTTAATTACAACCCCAAATTATAAGTCAACATATATGAACATCTACTATAAATGAAAGCAGAGATACCATGTGTCAAAGGTTATTGCTTAACGCACTTATCTACTGTTATGTCAAAACAATCTAATAGAAACAATTTAATGGAAAAACATCTAATTGTTCCTTAATGTCCTATGAAAGGAGGGTTTTAATATCCTCCTTTTCAACAGCATGAAGTTCAATTCTTCAATTGCTCCTTAATGAGTTCCACTCAATTGTTAGAATTCTATAAACAGAGATCTTCCAATAAGTAGTTTGCTAACTATCAAAACAGGATGTTATTTGTAAAACCAACATTTAGAGTATATTCTCATTACTCATGAGGAAATGTTAATTATTAAATTTCTGTTAAGAAACAGGCTTCAGGAAAAGCCCATGAGAACATTTCAGGCATGGAAAGCCAAGACATTGTGGCAAAGAATATTCTACACGAAGGATCTCTGAGAGTGAGATTCCAGTGGAAAGAACTGGCCATCAGAAGGATGTACTTTTCTCTGAAGGGAGTAGAGAGCTTTGCTTATGGCCTTGTTTAAATACTGACAGAGTTTATGGATTCAAAAGGCTTCCATAGCCTAGGCAGCTCATATCAAGAGCCTCGGTTGGGGGCCGGTGCCGTGGAGCAGTGGGTTAATCCTCTGCCTATGGCGCCAGCATCCCATATGGGTACCAGTTCTGGTCCTGGCTGCCCCTCTTCCAATCCAGCTCTCTGCTGTGGCCTGGGAAAGCAGTAGAAGATGGCCCAACTGCCTGGGCCCCTGCACCTTCATGGGAGAACAGGAAGAAGCACCTGGCTTCTGATAGGCACAGCTCCAGCTGTTACGGCCATCTGGAGAGTGAACCAATAGAAGGAAGACCTTTCTGTCTCTCCCTCTCACTGTCTGTAACTCTATCTCTCAATACAAGCTTTAAAAAAAGAAGAAAAAAGAGCCTCGGTTGGTCACTGATGTCATACATAAGAGTGTTAATTGTTTAATTAACAACAGGAGTCACTGTACTAACTTTCCTTAAAGGACCTCTGTCCTCAATGAGTTGTATTATGAGAGTTATCCATAAAACTTGTTCTCAGTTTGTCTGTGCAAATTGTTGAAATCTTTACTTCATATAGAGTTAGTCTTCTGTGTATAAAGTTAATTGAAAGTGAATCTTAATGGAGAATGCGACTGGGAATGGGAGAAAGAGGAGGAGGAGGGGTGGGAGTGTGGGTGGGAGGGTGAGTGGTGGGAAAAATCATTACATTCCTGAAGTTGTACTTAAGAAATTTGTATTCCTTAAATAAAAGGTTTTTTGGGGCAAAACAAAACAAAAAACACACAGGCTGCGTTACAATAGGATAAGCTGGCCAGCGCTGCAGTTCACTAGGCTAATCCTCCGCCTGTGGCACTGGCACACCGGGTTCTAGTCCCCATTGCTCCTCTTCCAGTCCAGCTCTCTGCTGTGGCCCGGGAAGGCAGTGGAGGATGGCCCAAATGCTTGGACCCTGCACCCGCATGGAGACCAGGAAGAAGCACCTGGCTCCTGGCTTCGGATCGGCACAGCACACCGGCTGCAGCGGCCATTTTGGGGGTGAACCAACAGAAGGAAGACCTTTCTGTCTCTCTCTCTCTCATTGTCTAACTCTGTCAAAAAAAAAAAAAAAATAGGAAAAGCTGCCACTTGGAATGCCTGCATCCCATATTGGGTAGCCAATCCAGCTTCCTGATAATGCACTTGGGAAGGCAGCAGATGGCAGCCCAAGTGCTTAGGTCCTTGCCACCTACTTGAGACCTGGATGGAGTTTCAGGCTTCTGGCTTTGGCCTGGCCAAATCCCTGCTGTTGTGGGCATTTAGGGAATGAACCAGAGGATGGAAGATCTCTGTTACTCTGCCTTTTAAATTAAAAAAAACAAAAAAACAAAAACAAAACAAACAAACAAAAAAAAACTCTTAAAGGCTCAGTGACATTGCTAAGGGGATTACAAACTAGTGCAGGGAAATTTGGTAATATCAAAATTCCAAGTGATTGACCTGTTATATATTCAGCTGTGTTCCTCCAAAATTCCCAAAATTAAAGTCCTAACCCACTATGCAATGGTTTGGGGACTGGCCCTTTAAAGAGGTACTTAAGGCTAAATGTGGTAATGGGGGAGGGGGGGTATTCTAACTTAATAGGAATAGTGTCTTTATCAGAAGAGGCACCAGGGAAGGCCATGAAGGGTCATGACAGGTGTTTGCAAGCCTAAGTGAGGCCTTAGGAGACATCACACATTGATCTTAAGACTTTTAGCCTCTAAAACCATGAGAAAAATATCACCAATCTGTGTTATTTTGCCACAGAAAACGAATACATCCCCCAATGATTCAATTTCTAAGAATACCTTTATAAACTTATTTGCGTGCACACATGGAGACGTTTGCATAGGGTGCTCACTTTGTCACTACTTACAAGAAGGAGCAGAGGTACCTCAAGTGACTTCAAATTGGGAACCAGTAAAGTCCAGATGGAGACCCACACACAGTAATGCCCTGTAGCCAGGAGCAAGATGCACCTGCTGCTGTGAAATGGTATCAAAGACGCAGCAAGTGGACAAAAGTCAAGGTGCAGAACAGTGAGCACTGCTTGCTTTCACTTCTGATTAAAATGGTTTGTGAAATGTATGTGCATATATTCTTAATACATATAAATGTAGTATTTATACAGAAAACTCTAGAGGAATATGAAAGGATATAGTAACAGGAGACTGAGAATAGGTTAGGAATAAGACAATATTTATTTTTTTAAATGTATTATTATTTTTATTTACTGGAAAGGTAGAGTGAGAAAGTGAATGTGAGAGATTTTCCATGTACTAGTTCACTCCCCAAATGCCCACAACAGCCAGGGCTGAGGTAGGCCAAAACCAGGAGCCTGGAACTACATCTGTCTCCCACAAGGGTGGCAGAGGACCAAGCACTTGGGTCCTCATCAGCTACCTCCCAGGACACGTTAGCAGGAAGCTGGATTGGAAGCAGCCAGGACCTGAATCACCACTCCAATATGGGAGTGGCTTAACCAAATGGTGGCTTAACCTGTTGTGCCATAACAACTTGCCCCTCAGTTTTAATTATACACTCATATATACTATTTATGATTTTGCCATGTGACAAATTTCTTAAAAATGTTAACAGAAGCCTACCCCAAAGGGGGTTCTTCATTATTTCTGCTTATACATTTTCCACACACACCCCAACCCTGTGCTGTAGTTAGTGAGCACTCCTGCATCTCTTCCTAAATATATGCTGCAAAATGGATGTCAGTACAGAAAACACACTAATCACATGAAGTACCACAAATCTTCTTGGGCATAGCTTTCCTAATAATTCCTTTATCTCCAATTAATTTTGCTTCCTCAGTTTAAATAATACAACTACACAATTAAAAGCAGGACACAAAAGGCTACGGCACAGAGAAAATCACTCCCTGCTCTTTACTCTTACCTTTTCTGTGTCCTACACATACTTATCTTTGCCTGATCACATTGTTACGATGAAAAACTGTGTGTGTGGTTTGTGGATATTCACTGTCTCCTAAACTCCTCTGTGGCACCTATTTTTAACTATTACAAATGTATAGCTCATCAGATACAAAATAAGAACAAAGAAAATATTTACCAAAGATTTCAGTTGTTAGAATTAAATTAATTCTTGTTGAAGGACTTGTGCAGAAAACAATAACATTCCAAACTAAGAGTATGTTTATAACCTTTTCCAATTTACTGTTCGGATGAATAAAATGTTAAAACTGAAACAGGAATGTTTTCTCAGGGGGAAATACAAATAAAAGCAAAGAAAATATTCTAATAGTAGTAACAGCACTAACCTGATTCTTTGCCAACACCCATCTGGTTTCCAACAGACTCGACTACCTGTCTAGAAGAAAGTGTTTTCAAAGCAAGGTAGTCATAGCCTGCGTTTGTCAGCCGATAGCCCTGGACAGCTAGACAAAAAGAAAGAATTTCAAGTTTAGAATTTCTTATATTAATTAGACCAAGACTTTTTGCTTATTTGTATGCGTTTTTCACCTCATTTTTATAGCAATTATTTTTTAGTGTATTTTATAAATGTAAAGATCTGTGATAGGTCTGAAAAACCCTCATCTCTCCCCACAGAAAGTCTGACATGTAATGCCAGAGTGAGCTTTGTGGTAGATTGTACCTTCCAAGGCTGGCAGCAATAAGCTCTCTATTCCACTTGCTATTCTGCAGTGTGACCTTGCCACTCCTTTCCCCGGCCTCCCTTTTGGCCTGGGTGGGCCCTGTGACGCATTTGACAACAAGAATATGATAGAAGTAACAGTGCTTTACTATTAGTTAAATTGGTTTAGTGCTTTAGTAGTCTGGCAACTTCTACCTGTTGCTTTTGGAACACCTGCTATGGAGAAAACCAATTACCTGAAAAAAATCACGAATTCTGTCTTAAAACATACTTACTTTTGGTACGCTCCCAGGCTATGAGTTTATGTTTCACTAATTCTCTTAAAACTTTATTACAGCCACCATGTTTAAGGCTGGCTATAGAAGCAATCAAACTGCAGGGAACTATTTCATGGTTCTTCATGCCCATTTCAACCTGAAATGAAAGGAATCATTATATGATCATAACTACCATAAAGCCTTGTCTACCAAAATTCTGTAAGGGATACATTCTGAGACATGGGTCATTAGGCAAGTTTTGTACTTCCACAAACTAAGACATCTGCTATGTCACTAAGTGATACAATCTTGCGGAACCCCTATTGCATATGCAGTCTGTCATTGACTAGAACATCTTCTGGGGCTCATGATTACAAAACAAAATTACCTGCTTCTCTAAACATGTCATCAGTTATAATTTGTTATGTAATCACTAACAACATATCTCTACTGCACTTCAAGGGTACAGATTCTGAGTCCTTGGCATAGATACATGATAAAGCCTAAAATACCTGCTGACATCTAAATAGTTGTCTTGAAAAACTATAAATGTTTTAGTGATAATTGAAGGGAGGACTTCAAGGGCTTTAAGAAGTTTTGCATTTTGATGTAGGAGGGCAAAAAGAGAGAGGAATTTAAGCTGGAAGTGAGGAGGAAGAATACATTTTAAAATTACATTTTTTGGTAGTTTGGGAAACGAGGAAGAGGGTAAAGTTGACTGATTTGGTTTGAGCACATAAAAGTCACTAGCAGATGTTTATAGGAAAATTGGGAACTTAGGAGTGAACTCTTAATTGGGGAAAAAGGGTCAATTTTTTGGCAGAGATGAAAGATGAGACTGTAAAGTGGATACCATCACCAAGAAATAGTGGAACAAAAGGAAAGGCTGGTGAAAGAATTTTGCGGGAAATTCACATTGAAAGGTAAGGCTGGGCCAGTGTTGTGGCACAGCAGGTTAATCCTCTGCCTGAGGCACGGACATCCCATATGGACACTGGTTCTAGTCCTGGCTGCTCCTCTTCCAATCCAGATTTCTGCTATGGCCTGGGAAAGCAATAGAAGATGGCCCAAGTCCTTAGATCCCTGCACCTGTGTGGGAGATCTGGAAGAAGCTCCTGGCTCCTGGCTTCGGATCAGCGCAGCTCCGGCTATTGCGGCCAATTGGGGAGTGAACCAGCGGATGGCAGACCTTTCTCTTTGTCTCTCGCTCTTGCTGTCTGTAACTCAACCTCTCAAATAAATAAATAAAATATTAAAAAAAAAAAAGGTAGGGCCAACAAATCAAAACAAACGATAATATAAAGAGACAAAAGGGTAAGAAAAGGTGTTGGCAGTGGTGAAATTCATTTATTTTTATTTTTAGACAGGCAGAGTGGACAGTGAGAGAGAGAAACAGAGAAAGGTCTTCCTTTTGCCGCTGGTTCACCCTCCAATGGCTCCCGTGGCCGGTGCACTGTGGCCAGCGCACCGCGCTGATCCTAAGCCAGGAGCCAGGTGCTTCTCCTGGTCTCCCATGCGGGTGCAGGGCCCAAGCACTTGGGCCATCCTCCACTGCCCTCCCGGACCACAGCAGAGGGCTGGCCTGGAAGAGGGGCAACCGGGACAGAATCCGGTGCCCCGACCGGGACTAGACCCTGGTGTGCCGGCGCCGCAGGCGGAGGATTAGCCTATTGAGCCAAGGCGCCGGCTGGCAGTGGTGAAATTCAACTGAGACTGGGCTGTCATGTTTAATGGCTGGAGTATTCCTTGGTGGGCTCCAGAGAAAATTTTTTAATTTTTCAAATATTTATTTACTTATTTGAGGGGCAGAACTACACACACACACACACACACAGAGGTTTTCCATCTGCTGGTTCACTCCTCAAATGGCTGCAACAGTTGGAGATGGGCTGGTCTGAAGCCAGGAGCTTCTTCTGGGTCTCCCATGTGGGTGTAGGGGGCCAAGCACTTGGGCCATTTTCCACTGCTTTCCCAGATGCATTAGCAGGGAGCTGGATGGGAAGTGGAGAGGCTATGAGGGATGACGGCACTGTAGGTAGGTTAAGTACTGGCCCCCTTAGAACGAATTTCAATATTAAGAGTCCACGTTTGGGAAGATAAATCTGTCATCATTGTGATGTCCCTCCAAACTTTACACTTGAACTTAATTCATCTTGCACACTTGGTCCCTGTCTCTCCAGGACCTAACACTATTCCTCGTGACTCTGTGAGAGGCAGTAAGGAATGGATTAATGTGCTGAGCAAGCAGAAAAGGGAGCTATCTTTCAGAGATGATCGGAGGTAATTACAGGAAGACCAGTTGACCTGAAGGATGTACGGGAGAAAGAAGAATGTCTTCCAAATTTCATATAGATTTTTGTCTTTGATAGTTTAATCCTTAAGTAGTGCCTATTTAAGATTCATTTCCAAAATCCAACATAAAGCCTTAACAATAGTACAAGAATCAGTGTGACTCATGAGACATGCTTGAATCCCATCACAGAATGACACCATATAGAGTCTTCAGCATGGGGCTCACTCCTTACCAAACCATAATGGGTCCTAAAAAAAAGTACTGGCTTCATTAATGTCATTGATCTCTGTGCCTTGACCAGAAACGTTCAGTGGCTCCCCCTCCCCTGCCACCTTTACCAAGCCTGAAAAGCTCTACGGTACATAACCCAGCAACAGCTTTTCCAGGTACGTCTCCAGTCTAAGCCTCTAGCTCACTCCGCCCCAGTCACGCCGGTCTTTCTTTTCTTCAGGGATTTCCCACGGGAGGGTCTTGCTCTTGTCACTGCCCCCAACTTCCACAGCTGCGCAGGCTCCCCATCAACCTCTCATTCCTTTTTTCACGTAGCAGGGCATTAATTTACTGCCTACCAAGAGACAATAACTTAAACAAAAACAAAACAAGAAAGCCTTGGTGGACCTTGGTCACAACCGTAGACAGAGAGACCCTCGCACGCGGGGAGCCCCCCCGACTACACAATTCAGAGAGAGCACTCGTCGCACCCTCCGCCGGAGGCCCAGAGCCTGGCATTCCCGCATCCTGTCCCGTCTTCACGGCCCTTACTGCCTGATACCGTCCAGCTCGCTATGAAGAGCCCCGGCAAACGTGCTGAGAGAATCTGACTTTAACAGTGGGACGGGCCTCAAACCCTCAAGCCCGAGGCAGAGACCAGGCCACGGCGAGGCGAGAGTCTCTCCAGCTCGGGGAGTAACAGACCAGAAGGGACGGAAAATGACTGGAACACGGGGCCTTGGCGCTCGCTGGGGGACAAGTGCCACACATAAGCCCTGTAAAAACCCGACTCTCCAGCGCTCTTTTCCCGGTCCCCAGCGTCGGCGCGTCCGCAGGCCCCGGGCGCGCCGGCTCCGCTCTGTCCATCTGAGAACGCACCGTCGGGGAGGTCACTGGGGAAGGGGGGCGGAGGCTTCTTACCGCTGTCAGGACCCTGAAGTCATCCCGGCTCATGTAGCGCAACTTGGCCACATTCACCTTGCCCATGGCGGCGGCTCCACAGCCAGCCCGGCGCGCAGAGCACGGCCTTCCGCGTGCGTGCCGGCCGCGCGTCGCCTGCGCATGCGCCGGCGGGCGCCCCAGGTCCTTGTCGCGGAAAGAAGGCGCTCTGGTCCCCGGGGCGTGCTGGAGGGAGGCGTCGCCTGTGTGATGGAGCGCCGGGCGGGGAACAAGGGGGCGTTTTATTTGCCATCGATTTTGCGTGGAACTGAGTTGGCGGAGTGTACATGCTCTCTACAATTGGGCGTTTTGTTTTTCACATCTGTCAGGACTGGCTGCCTTGCGGATGTGTCCCGCCTCAGCGGAGTGGTGACTTTACCGGAGGAACTCATGTTATCCCCAGAGTCCCAATAAGAGCGCTGGGCTGAACTGGAGGAAGACCAGAGACGATGTCTGTAATTCCTAACTGCACCCCTTACGGACGCGAGATCGCGCAGCTCGGGAGAAAGTTTCCGCGCTTGCTCGCTCTTCACTATCTCAAGAATGCGCCTGCGCATACGGCTGCTGGGCGGGAGGGTTTAAGCCGAGAGTGTGGGCGCCGTGACGTCATTTTTCCGCGCACATTTTGCCCGGAAGTGGGTGCTTGCTTGGTCGTGGGCGGAGCTGTACGAGTAGTACTTGGAGGCCTGAGGGGTTTACTCTGGCTCTACGCCTTACAGAAACGGTGACTGGAGCAGATTGAAAGCAGTTTTACACCCAGGCTAATGGACGCGCACTCTACCCTTCCCTCCAACTTCAGGAACAGCGTAACAACACGTGTATGACGTGTGTCCTCGTATGTCATGTACTGTTTTAAACCTGTGAATGATAAACACCCTGCTACACTTTTCACCCGGTGATGGTGAATGCTACGTAGTGTTACGGAGCATTCTGGTCCACCTCAGCCTTGACTTACTCCCAATCCCTGGTGTTTAACCGCTCTAGGAATTCGGTGTTTACATGGCTCCATCTTTTTCTTGCTTCCACAGACTGCTGTGCTGATTTCCCGCCCCTTCAAGTCCCATCCTGCACCGCTCCGTCCAGAGCTAGAGCTTAAACAACAAACTTGGAGTCTGCAGGCAGGCAGCTGATTGTGATCGTCCCTGTCTTTCCAGCTGGGTACTCGGTGTTCTGAAATCTTGAAATGGAAAAGGAAGAACGGCCCTTTATCCCCACTGCACTCCAGTCTCGGGCGCAACAGTCCATGGTTAACCATGCGCAACTGGTGTACATCTCCGTTTGTACGGCTTTTTTCTTTCTGTACTTCACATAGAAATGCTAAGATTTTAAGGAACCAAATGACTAACTTCTAGAGCAACAGTGGAGTGGTGAACACTATTTGGGTGTCAACTAATTCAGCACTTTAGCAGACATTGCCAAACTGTTATAGCACAATCCATACTTCACAGCACTGCTCCAGACAGCCACTACTAACTGACTAGATATGGCTAGAATTGCTGAGAGTCAGAGTGTGCTGTAGGATCAATCACATTGAATGCAACCTCTTACTTTCAATATTAATTTTTTAAATGAAATCTTCATAATCAGACCATCAAAGAGTAAAGGTAAGTAATTAAAGTTCAGTTTGTTATTCTATTCTACTCTAGTATTCCATGTTTAAGTGATGACTTAAACAGAAAATGTGCAATAGTCTTCATCTACCATTTATCAAACGCATATGCCAGACTTTTTGCTAGCTCCTCACTCAGTCCTAATCCTTAAATTTAATGGTGGATGGCAGTGAACTAAAAGATTAGAGTATATGTGACTTAGGTGCAAAGGGTTTATGATATCATAATTTACTGCTTCCAGATTCCAACTACAATCACTCACTCACTCTCTAACATGCACACACACCTCTGTCCCTCACACACTACAGAGATCTTGGCTGTCTACAGATTAAAGTTCAAACTCCTTAGGATGGCATCCATTCTCTAACAATCTGTATCATTACTTTCAAGTAGCTATTTTTCCTTCCTGCAACTCCCTTTATTACCTTTCTCACTATTTCCGCCTGTAATGATGCCCTGGCTCTTTTTTCTTGTCATGATATACATGAGTTCTACTACAGTTTCTCAAATCATGTTCATCTCATAAAGTTTTTCTTCATTATTTCTATTTATATTGCCTACACACACACATATGTAATTTCCTAGGGCTGCCGTCACAAATTGTCACAAAATTGGTGCCTTAAAACAATAAACATCTATTCTCTCACAGTTCTGGAAGCCAGAAATATGAAATCATTTTCCCTGGGTCAACATCCTGGGGTTGGCAGGATCATACTAACTCCAGATACTCTAGGAAGAATCTGTTCCTTGCCTCTTCTACTTTCTCCTGGTGTTTGGTGACTGCTGTCATATCTTTGGCTTGTGGTGCCTTACTCCTCCCTCTGTCTCCATGGTCACATTATTGCCTTCTCTATTTCTGAGTATGTCTGTCTCCCTTTGTCACTATCTTATACAAATCCATGTAATTGCATTTAGAGCCATCTAAACTTAAAACTATCTGTAAAACTTATTCCCACATAAAATAAGTTGATAGGTTTCAGGGACTAGAGGGATTAGGATTTCTTCAGTGGGGGTGGGGGCTGTGTGTCATTATTCAACCTACAATAATCCCAAAAGAAAGTAAATGGTCCTTCTAATCTTTGGTAACCTCTTCTCTTTAATGATTCTGGTGACTTTTTAGCCTATTTTACTTATCTACAATTTGTGGCAAAATTTAAACAAGGACACTGAGTTAAAAGTTTAAGTTCAAAGGAAAGAAAAATTGTGTATTTATGATTAAGATACCATACTAGCTAAAACTCATGAAAGCTGTGAAATACTTTACCGCACAAAGGCTGTGTATGCCGTACTTTTGTGTGTTAGGGATATCAGTGGTGAGGAAGCACACAGTATGAATTATGTAGATATGTGGAATTTGCAGAGTATTCCAGTGAGGGACTTATAATTCAGACTTGGAAGTTCTGGAGTGTAGTGGAATACGCACCAAGAATTATCGTATAACTGTTGGAAAACTCCTGGCATACTAGAGTCCTTGGAAAATGGGTTGCTTGACATTGATCTGTCAGGTGATAGTGTGCTCACAATTCTGCTTCACAGACTGGTTTTGTCACATGTTATAAAGTGTGTGTGGGGGGGAGTTCAGCAGCAGTCTGTCATAAGATGAAAGTGATACATGTAGAACTAAGCACAAATTAGATGAGAGGGCACAAACAAACATCAAGAGCAGGTAGCCTGGACTTTCCTGTGTCATGAGCTACTGTTGACCAAGTTTATACCTCCCTGGGGCTCCCTTATAATCAATGTGTTAAAGAAAGTCCACATTTGGTTATGGACAGGTTACTTTGATACTGTGGTTGAACTGTAGTCCCACTTGTGTAACCTTGGAAGATAAGAGAATATCCTCCCAATGGGTGGATCTTTGGAAGGTACACTTGATCATCTGCTTTGTATAGCCAGAGAAATAGCCCAAGTTCAAAACATACATGGATTTAGGACAGGGTGAATGTCTTGACTGAATGGTCAGAGATGTGGAATGAAAAAATAGGCAGATTGAGGAAATTGGAGATAGGCATAAAACTGTTTATGGAAGTGAACAAGAAATGTTTTGTGTATTAACACCTACCCGAAAGCATCTATTACAGAAAAGGCACTGATAAACTAAATAATAAACAAGATAAACTAAAATCTCGTCTGGTTGTCAGAGGCAGTCTCTGTCATTGCAGTCCACTGCCCCAGTGAAGGTAAGTTGCTACACAGATGAATTAGAGGTGTATCAAGGATGGACAATGCTATGCATGGGTCTGACCATATGGATTCCAACTTACCAAGGGTAGAACTGAAGCTCCTGAATGCCCATTCTGCCTTCAGCAGACAGTAATGTTGAATTCCCAGTATGATGCCATCTCTTAAGGAGACTAAACAGTTACTTGGTGTCAAATTGACCACCTTGGACTCTTTCTACCGTATATTGGCCAGAGCTAGAGATTCATATTGACATTAATAGATATATATGGGCATATGTTTACTTTTCCATTCTGGTGGGGCTGCTCAGAAGCTGTATGACAGGATGAAGGGAGAGTCTGTTGAAGGACACACCTGTTAAGTCACTGCTGAAATACCAACTAAAAGAAGTACCTTGTGACTCTGGGTTGCTGTTCACCAAGAGAACAATAACTTTTTTGTGGCCCTCAACAGGAAGAATACTTGGGTCTGGAATCAAGAGTTGGAAATCAAGTGTTGGCTCCAGATATTGTCATTGTCAGTGATCCACTTGGGGATCCAACTGTGGGCTCTGAGGGTTTAAAAGTGTTGGTTTTCAGGGGCCCACATTGTGGAATAGCGGGTGAAGCTGTTGCCTGTGATACCAGCAACCCATATGGGCACCAGTTCAAGTCCTTGCTGCTGCACTTCTGATCCAGCTCCCTGCTAATGCATCTGGGAAAGTAGTGGAAGTTGGGCTTCTGCACTCAAGGGGGAGACATGGATGAAGCTTCTGGCTCCTAGCTTTGGCCTGGCCCATCCTTAGCCGTTGAGGACATCTGGAGAATGAACCAGCGATTAGAAGTACGCTTGCTCTCTCTCTGTCTCTTCCTCTCTTTCCCTGTGTCCCTCTGTAACTCTTTCTAACAAACAAACAAACAAACAAACCTAGAGCTCATGCTGTGGCGCAGCAGGTTAAAGCCCTGGTCTGCAGCGCCGGCATTCCATTTGGGCACCGATTCGAGTCCTGGCTGTTCCACTTCTGATCCAGCTCCCTGCTAATGCACCTGGGAAAGCAGCAGAGGATGGCCCAAGTCCTTGGGCCCCTGAACCCACATGGGAGACCCGGAAGAAGCTCCTGATTTCAGATTAGCTCAGCTCTGACCATTGCAGCCATTTGGGGAGTGAACCAGTAGATGGAAGACCTTTCTCTCTGTATCTACCTCTCTCTGTAACTCTTTTAAATAAATAAAATATATCTAAAAATAAATAAATAAGCCTTAAAAAAAGAAAAAAAAAGAAATATTGGTTTTCAAAGGAATACTTCCACCAAGGGACCCAGCCAGAATGTAGTTGAACAATTTGTTCTTCAGACTACTTGTTTCAAGAAGATATGGCAGGAGGGGGCATGGACACCTTGGGATGAAAAAGATCTGAATTATGCAACCAGACAAACCATGGATGATAGCAGGCACACCAGCAGTGGGTGATAGGACTCTAGAATGGAAAGTATGGAAAGTATGTAAAGATAATAATGAGTATCAATCACAGCACAAACCCAGCTGCAGTGCGGGTTACAGGTTGTTCTATTTACATTCCTCCCCCAAGATTCCCCATGAATGGATGCTCACTGGAATCTTGAAGGAGTTGCTTCCAGAACTTAAAGAAGTGGATCCAAATAGCATAAGGGTTGGACAGTGGTGGATACTGTGATGTGTATCACCTAGGTAGCCCTCTTTAGGAACGAAGGGATTATTCCCCAAGCCTCTGGGAATGCTACCAGCAGAAAGTGCTTAACTTTCAGCCAGTGTTGTAAATTTAAAAAGTTTCGTGTCTTTCTGGTGCCTCAACATCCCCACTAACAGTCCGTGAGCACTCTGCCCAGGCAACTAGATGCACCAGTGTGATAAGGCTGTTCCCTTCCACAAATTCTCCTTTCCTCTCTTCCCCAACTGTAACCTAAAGACATTCAAAACACCCAGTGAGATCTGCCATCTTTTGCTGTATTCCACTATTACCCCAATAAAGGCACTTGTCCATGACTCCTAACCTGCTTATTTGAGCCTGCTCCCTTGGCACTCCTCCCACATAGTCCCTTCCAGGACCTGCGAGTATGAGAAATTGCTCTCAGTCTCAACCCACCTCTCTGCGTAAAAGAAAACACAGCTTTAAGTACAGTTATGCATTGCTTAATAATGGGTTGTGAGTATATTTGCATAAATCTATCTGATAAAGCCTACCTCACACTTCAGCTACATGGCATAGCCTGTTGCTCCCTGGCTGCAAACCTGTAGAGCACATACTGTCATGAATGCTATGGACAGTTGTATCACAGTGGTAAGTATCTGCACATCAAAACATGGAAAAAATATGGTAAAAATATTACAGATAAAAAGTGATAACACCTTTGTTGGGCACTTACTGTGGATGAAACTCAGGATTGGAAGTAGCTCTGGGTGAGGCAATGAGTGCTGAGCAGATGCGAATGCCTAGTTCCTGTATGCTACAATAGATTTTATAAACACTGAACAATTAGGCTGCATTAACATAAAAACATTTTCTTCAATAATAAACTATTTAAACTTTTAAAAACTTTTTTACTCTTTTGCAATAACACCTTAAAATACATATTGTACACCTATACCAAAATATTTTCTTTTTTTATATCCTTATTCTATCATTTTTTGCATTTAACATTTTTTACTTTTTAAACCTTTTTGTTAAAAACGAAGACACAAACATATGTATTAGCCTAAATCTACACAAGATTGGGCTCACCATACTGCCTTCCAGCTGCACATCTTGTCCCACTGGAAGGTGTTCAGGGAACAGCTCTCATCTCCTATGATAAGTGCCTTTGGATACCTGCTAAAGGAACTGCCTGAGGCTTCTGTTAAGGGGGTGTCACTCTTTTCAGAAATAAGTCCATGGTGGTTTGCTTGATTTGTCTTTTTTCATCAGAGACTTAGAAGCAGGTCATGCCCATGAACATTCTATTAATGAAAATTTTGTGGTGTAAGGGCCCATGTTTTCAAACTTAAAAAAGTTTGAAAAATTTTTTAAAGTTATTTGAAAGGTAGAATGAGGAAGGGAGAGAGAGAATATGAGTACATCTTTCATTAACTTACTACCCAAATTCCCTCAACAGTCAGGGCTCAGACAGGTTGAAGTCAGAAGCCAGAAACTCTATTCTGCTCTCCCACCTGGGTAGCAGGAACAAGTGTGTGAGCCATCCTGTGCTGTTTCCAGGAGTGTGTATTAGCAGGAAGCAGAATTGCCAGCAGAGGCAGGACTTGATCCCTGACTGTGATATGGGATGTGGGTGTCCCAAGTCGGGGCTTAACCCACCCCACCAACAGTGCCTGCCCTGTTTTCAAACTTTCAGAAGAACTACTTGAGTTCTGCAAAAGCTTATGCTAGACCTTAACTGTGCATATTCTTGGGGTTCTTTTCCTGTAGTTCCATTTAATTTTGCCTCTTCAGCTATGCATTCACTGGGTGAAAGGTATTTTTCAGCTCCTTTATAATCTTAGGGGACCACAGTCATATAAGCAGTCCATCATTGACTAAAATGTCAATATATGGCATATGACTATAACATAATTGTTCCTGACAACACAGCTTGCACTTGGACTACCTCTGGTGAATAGAGCGAACTCATCTAAATTCACACCTAATCGTTGGGTTTGCTCAAAACCAATGGCTGACACGTCTAAAGGCTTAATATGTCAGAACTCAGCAAAACTCTGAAGGACTCATCTGAATTTCAAAACTCCCTGTATAATCAACTGAGGCTTCTTTTGATACTGCATAATCAATCAACCTCTTCTTTTGCTTAATACTGTTTTCCCCCTGTTTTTCTCCACGTGTTCATCATAAGAACTCTCTGTATAAATACTCCTACATGTCACTCTCTGGTACGGAATCTGCTTCCTGGGGAAGTCAACCTTCACCACTGTTTTTCTGGGACCCCAGCCTAGTAATAATGGGACTTTTTTTTTTTTTTTTTAGTTTGACATGTAGAATTATAGACAGTGAGAGAGAGAGAATGATAGAGAGAAAGGTCTTCCTTTCATTGGTTCACCCCCCAAATAGCTGTTGTGGCCAGAGCTATGCCAATCTGAAGCCAGGAGCCAGGTGCTTCCTCCTGGTCTCCCATGCGGGTGCAGGGGCCCAAGTGCTTGGGCCATCCTCCACTGCCCTCCCAGGCCACAGCAGAGAGCTGGACTGAAAGAGGAGCAACTGGGACTAGAACCTGGTGCCCATATGGGATGCCGGCACTGCAGGCGGAGGATTAACCAAGTGAGCCACAGCGCTGGCCCATAATGGGACCTTTCCGTTCAAAATTGGATAGGAAGGTTAAGGCCTCTGAGGGCTATATAATTGGCTTAATTATATCACTAATGAGATTTTTGACCTTTGGTAAACTCATAATTTCTTTCATGCAAGTTTTTATTTTGAGTGTTTCCTACACAATGTATATTGGTTCCTTTCCTCAAAGAGCTTATTCATCTAACGGATACTAGGATTGGACTTGAATTGGTGTTTCTGTACCTTTTGTTAAGTCCACATCTTGCCACAGTCATTCTTTGGTTGAAACTCTTCTGTGTGCCTGTAGGAACCAATAAAATAAAAAACCAAATAGTCAAAATAATCTTGAGGAAAAGAGAAAAATGCTGCAGGCATCACACTCCTTGATTTCAAAATGTAAAATTACTATAACCAAAACAGCATGACATTGGCATGAAACAGACACGTTGATCAATAGAACCAGCTAGAAAACCCAGACATCAATCCATATATTTATGGTCAATTGATTTTTGACAAAACTTCCAAGTACCTGTAAACAGAGAAAGGACAGGCTCTTCAATAAATGCTGTTGGGAAAACAGCTTATTCATATGCAGAAAAATGAAATTGGATTCTTTTCTCACACCATATTAAAAATTAAACAATTTAAAGTTTAAATATAAGATCTGAAACTGTTAGAATAAAAGGTAGCAGGAAAACTCCACAGCATTGATATGGGCAATTATATTTTAGATAGAATTCTGAAACACAGGCAACAAAAGCAAAACTAGACAAATAGGATTGCATTCAAATAAAAAGCTTCTTAACAGCAAAGGAAACAATTAACAAAATAAAGAGAAAACCCACAGAATGGGAGAACATATTTACAAACAATACATCTGATGAGGGGTTGATTATAATCAATTGCAAGAAAATAAACAACTTGATTTAACATTTGGCAAAGAGAGGTAGGTGTTTGGCAAAGTGGTTTAGATGCTGTTTGGGACCCCTGTATCCCATATAAGAAAGAGTGCCTGGGTTTGAGTCCTGATTCCAGCTTGAAATCTTCTGATTCCAGCTTCCTGCTACTGTGAATCCTTGGAGGAAGCAGGTGATAGCTCAAGTACTGGAGTCTCTGCCACCTACATGGGAGACGTGGGTTGAGTTCTAGGCTTCTGACTTCAGTCTGGCCCTGCCCCAGCTATTGCAGACATTTGAGGAGTGAACAGTGGTAGATGATCTCTGAATCTCTTTGCCTTTCAAATAACTTTTTAAAAAATGGGCAGAGGACTTTAATAGACATTTCTCAAAAGAAGACATACAAAGGACCAAAGGTAAGTGGAAATATGCTTAACGTCACTAATCATCAGGGAAATGCTAATCCAAACCACCATAAGATATCACCTCATTACAGTTACATTGATTATTATTGGAAAGACAAAAGGTGCAGGCATTTGGCCTAGCAGTTAAGATGCTGGCTAGGACACCTGTGTCCCACATCAGAGTACATGAGTTTGATTCCTAGCTCTGGCTTCTGTATCCAGCTTCCTGCAAATGTGGATCCTAGGGAGCAGTGATGATGGCTCAAACAGTTGAATACTTGCCACCCATGTAAGAAACATGGGTTGGATTCCTAGCTCCTGCCTTCAGCTGCCCTGGCTGTTGACTGTTGTGGGTATTTGGGGAGTGGACCAGTGGATTGGAGTTCACTTTATTTGTCTCAAATAAAATTTTTTAAAAATGACAAAAAACAAGCGTTGGTGAGGATGTGAAGAAAAGGGGACCCTTACACACTGTTGGTGGGAATGTAAATTAGTATTGCCATAGGGAAAACAGCATGGGTGTGCCTCAAAAATTAAAAAAAAATACAATTACTACATGGTACAGCAATCCCATTTCTAGGCATATATTCAAAGGAATTGAAATCACTATGTCCTACGGATGTCTTCCTTCACTGTCATATTCATTGAATCAGTGTCACAATAGTCAAGATACAGACTCAACCTAAATGTTCATCAACAGATGACTGTTGAGAGGATGTGGTGTACATACACTATCTTGGTCTCTCTTCTGTTACTATAACAAAATACCTGAGGGTAGATACTTAATAAAGAGATTCATACATCTCATAGTTCTAATTTTCAAGAGCATGGAACTGGCTTCTACTTGGCTCTGGTGAGGGCCTCATGATAGCTTTAATGAGTGTGCAGAGAGTCATGTAGTAAGACACTGTGGCATGAGTGTGCATAGAGAGGTCATGTGCTAGAAGACGAAGCCAGAGATATGCAGGAATCAGGCTTTTTCTTCTGTGGCAACCCATTCTAGTGGGATCAACTGGGATCTAATGACCTTATTACTTTGCACTAGGATCTACCTCTTAAAGGTTCCACCCCCTCAACACTGACCTAATGAAGACCAAACATTTCAACACATGAGCCTTTGGGGGACACCTCCAAACCATAGCATATATAATGGTATATTATTCAGCCTTAAAATGGAAGGAAATCCTGCCATTTGTGATACTGTGAGTGAACCTGGAAGACATGCTAAGTGAAATAAACCAGGCCCAGAAAGGCAAGCACCACATGATCTCACTTATATGTGGGATCTAAAAAATATTGAACTCATAGAAGTAGAGAGTGTAATGCCAATTATCAGAGGCTGTGGATGGGAAGAAGGGAGGATATGGGTAGATGTTGTTCAAAGGGTACAAAATTTCCATAGGATGAATAAGTTTTGTGATCAATGCACAAGGTGATTAGTTTGCAATAATAAATATTTGAAAATAAATTTCAAATGTCACTACAAAAATTATAAATAAGGTGATGGATCTGTTCATTGACTTGATTTAATCATTCTATACACATATCAAAATATCAGATTGTAACCCATAATACATATAATTATGATTTGTTAATTATATCCATAGCATATTAATAAGACTATTTGGTTAAGATTTGTTTTATTAATGTTTTTCATTTTGTAAATAGAACACTAGAATACTAGATAATCATTTTCCAACTGAACCTCCCAAACTCTTAGTGATGTTGGTAACACCACTTATTCACCTTGAGAGTTACTTGATAGGTGATTAGTCAGGGTCCTGTCAGGGGATAGAAACCATATTAGCAATTTAAACAGATAATTTAATATTAAGGATTATGATTTAGGTATGAATTAAATATAGAACTGGAAAAGGGTAAAGGAGAAAACTAAGCCACCATGATTACCATCACTAGGACTGGAGGAGCACAAGTGAGAGATGGAAATGTCTAAAACTTAGATTATTAAAACAGAGCTCCCCTAGACCCGAGGAACATGCCATATTGGTGCTGATATCTGTGGGACAAGAGAACATGATCAGGCTCCCTGACAAATGTTGGGAAAATAGCTAACCAGGTTGAGCTGATGCCATGGAACTGCTGTGCTACTGCTGGGGCAAAGAAGTGTAGTAGGGGGATGCCAGCAAAAATGGCACTCACACAGGAAGCCTGGAGGAGGCAAACAGGAGGCAGGCAGAAGGAGCAAGTTCATTACCTTCTCAACTTCTTTTTGGCAGGGCTCAACATAGAGCCAGCTGACCAATCAGAAAGGTAGTTTACAAGGACCCAGCCCTAGCATCAGAGAAGGCAGTTTAGGATTTTGGATTTGGAGCTAAGAGACAGTAGCCTATTACTTGGCATAACCTCTAGGGTATTTCAAAGCTTTGAGATTCTATTTGCCTGCCTGCTAGACCTGCACACGGTAGTAATTAAGGAAGTATCTTAATAGTTTTTCTGTTTTGAGATGGTTACTTTTCATGTACTTTGAGAACAACGTGTCAAATTTTTGGTCTTCTACTCCATTCCCTTTCTTTCTTTTTTTTTTTCTCTTCTTTTTTTATTTTTTGACAGGCAGAGTGGACAGTGAGAGAGAGAGACAGAGAGAAAGGTCTTCCTTTTCCGTTGGTTCACCCTCCAATGGCCGCTGCAGCCGGCGTACTGCGCTGATCCAAAGCCAGGAGCCAGGTGCTTCTCCTGGTCTCCCATGCAGGTGCAGGGCCCAAGCACTTGGGCCATCGTCCACTGCACTCTTGGGCCACAGCAAAGAGCTGGACTGGAAGAGGAGCAAGCGGGACAAAATCTGGCGCCCCGACTGGGACTAGAACCCGGGGAGCCGGCACCACAGGCAGAGGATTAGCCTATTGAGCTGCGGCGCTGGCCTCCCTTTCTTTAATTAATGAATTTACTTGCTTAAGTCTTATGCTAGTTTTTTTTTGTTGTTGTTGTTGCTGTATTGTTGTTTATGAGAACTGAAATTAATTCCCTTGCTCTGGCAGAAATTTTTGAGTAGCTTAAAATAGTAGGCTTAATTATCTTGGTTTCAAATTAGAACACTTGATATACTATTCCAAGTTGCTATTTCAAATACCAGAATTTTAAATATTTACATATATTGCATTTTACATAGTTTTACGATTTTTTTTCGATAATGAATCTTGGTTTTAAAAATATTCTCCAGATTTTGGAGTATTTAACTGCCACTGTTAGAAGAGCTTTTTTTGGTCTGAGCTACTGCCTGACTTCCAAACTGTTTAAACATTTCTGCTATGCTTCCCTTCACGCGGCTTAGTGTGCAACTCTTTAACACGAAAACATTATTTGCTCACAAGGAATTCTCATGAAGGTAGACTTTATATAAAATGTGGTATGAAACTTTCAGTAGGAAATGGCCAAATAAATAGAGAATATTAAAAATGAGGTGTTCAAATGTGAATGGTGGTTTAATTAGTTGAAGACTACTTAAAAATATCTGCTGACATAAAAAAAGAAAATATGAGAATGTAGTTATTTAGTCGCTTGTGTTTATCAGTTGAAACCTTATTATAAAGGATAATCTGTGGAAAAGCTTTCATTTTGTACTTAAGTGTATGTGATGCTCCAAAAATATACTTTACCTAAGATCCGAATTGTGGAAATAGGTTCTAGTTAAGCTTAGTGAAAGGCAGTAACCGTGCCAGACCTCCAAATACTGCAAATTCTTTTCCATAGGTAAATTTATAAATACCTCAAAATGCTTTTTGAAAGTTCAACACGAACCGGGAAGTTCATATAGTGGTTTCTTTCATGAAAGTTTTGGAAAACCGCTGTTCTCAAGACATTTCAAATGGCTCCATTTTTATTAATGCAGGTGTACTTTTTCAAACAAGTCTCCCAAGGATAAGACTTGTTCTCTTAGAATTCTCAACTTGTTAAGCTGTCACCCATAGTCAGAGAACATCTGGAAATATTGGAATTAGCTTTTCAAACAGTGACTAGGGTTACCATGGTCACTATTACTCTGATATTCCAGCTCATTTATTACTCAGGGAGTTCTCGTCAAGGAAGTAAGAGGTTGGCATTAGTTGATCTGTGGTTGCTGCCCGACTATTAGTTCATGTTGAACTGATTTGTTTTCCTGAAACATATCTAACATGTGTTAAACCGTTATGGAATAAAGCTCACCCAGTGTAGTTTAGTCAAAATTAATCTGCTGGGCTGGAGCTTTCACTGCGTCTATAAATATCGGTGGTGGCATGTTCTGGTACTTCAGTGCCTAGCCTCTTTGCAATCACTGGATCATTCAGATTATGAATAAACTGAAACTCTCTCTTGGATTTTTCTTCATGATTCCTTATCTGGACATTTTCCTAACTGTGAAACTTAAGATAGCTGGATAAAACAAAGTAAGGTGAAATGAAAATTGTATCATTTGTATTTTTTTTTAAGAGTTTGGAAGTATTTTATTGAGGGTATTGGCTTATTTAAGGATCTGTTTTTTGCCTTTGTTTCCACTAAGATCATTGAAAGTAGATTTCAATATTAGTTTTGTAAACGTCAAGGTAGACCATTATGCATATTTAATTATTTTTAAAACTATATTTTCATCTTCTTGAAAGGCCCAGGTGACACACACACACACACACACTCACACACACAGATATCTTCCACCGCTGGATCACTCTCCAGAATGCTACAATGGCGGGGCTGTGCCAAGATGAAGTCAGAAGCATGAAGATCTATCCAGGTGTCCCACAGAGGTGGCAGGGCCCAAGCACGGGAGCCATTATCTGTTAAATGTGTTAGCAGGAAGCTGTATCAGAAGCAGAAGAGCCAGGACTTGAACTGGACTCTGATATGGATGCAGGCGTCCCAAGCAGTAGCTTAACTAGCTGAGGCACTATGCCTGACTCTGAAGTATATTCTTGATGTGGTATTTCATGTTAAACTTTTTTAGTATTCATTTTTGATTTGAACTTACTTATAAATGATAATTAGCAGAATCTGCTAATAATCCCCAATATCCATTCTTTCCTTTTTCACCCTTGCCATAGCAGCTGCTGGTTTTCAATTGGGCTCATGACCTCCGAGCTACAGATTACATTTTCCAACCTTGTCAGAGCTAAGTGTGGTTACACATCCAAGTTTTTCCTAATGGTTAGTGGGTATGAATTATAAATTCTGCTTCTGGGTCTTGCCTTAAAGAAATTAGGGATGGTGAATCCTCCTGTTTTGTTCCATTTTCATGCAGACTGGACCTTGATCATTGTGTTAGTGAACTAGTTTCAACCATGGAGATGTGGGCAATGCTCTCAGGATGTGTAAAAGCAAGATTAAGGACTCTAGTTATAGGGTGACCCCAGAGAGCAGACTATCTTTCAATTCTGCTCTACCAGCCTACCTCTGAATGTTAGTTGAGAGAACAATAAACTTTTGCCTTGTTTTAGCCACCATATTTTTAGGGTCTCTTGTTATACCAGATTAGTTCACCCCCTAACTAATAGAGGTAGGATTTTAAGTAAAAAGTTATCCCCTAGGTGTCTATGACTTCAGCTTACACATTAGGCCATCTGTGTAAGGTTGGCAAAGCAGCTTCCAAAACTCAGTTCTGCTCTCATTGACTCACCATCCACCTCCATACGATGCGAGAGACAGGATATTCACAGGTAGAGGCCTATGTTGAGAATTTCTTGGGAGAGACATATCTTATTTTAGGGTATTTTTCCCTCCTGCCTTTCCTTTGGAGAGGAGAGTGGTGCTCAGCTCTACTTCAGGTTAAGTGATAGGACCTTGAAGAGACGCATTTAGAGAACTTCAAAGGTAGCCCTGAATATTTAGGGGATTTAGGGCCAGGAAATTATTTTAGTTCTAAAAGTCTTGAGTTAAAGACCTGGCTGGAAGGGCATGGTGAAAGTCAGAAATAGGTGGTTTCATTGAGATCATTGTGAGTTCCAGAGGTTGGGGAAGCCTCAAAGGAGTTAAGGAAATTTGTCTGTTTATGAGTCAGTGAGTTTAAAGCCTGTTTGGACACACTTGGTACCATGGTAGGCTAGTGTCTTTATGGTAACCATCTGTTGGGCACAGGCTTCAGGATGCCTTCTACGATGTCACATTGTAAGTTATGCATTAGGTTCTCCTGAGGACAGCAAGATTTACAAGGTCTAGTCAGGAGACAGAAATCATACCGATTATTTTAGCAAAGAATTTTATATAAAATTATTAACCAGGATTGAGCATAGGTATTCTCTTTAAGTCTGAGGGTAAAAAGGGTAAGAGATGGGTTGATATTTTTACTTTGTAGAAGACTGGAGGGACTCAGACTACTGAGAAGGAATCATTGTCTGGTTAGTACTGGTACTTCAGGAGTATGGGACTAGGCTGAGAACTTGGGGTCAGGGATGGGCACTGGCTATCCGATACTGGTATCTCTGAGGCCCACAGGGAAGGTGGTTTGGGGAGTACAAACTGCAACCTATTGCTGCTGTAGGATCAACTGTTTCTGCCAGTCAAGTGTCACTGCTGAGTGATACTGATAGAAGCAGGATGTATACAGGATGTATTTCTTTCCTCTAGCATCCTTCAAATGCTCCTATTGACAGAGCACAACAGGGTGCTTGGATTCCTTTTCCACAGGATCCTGGTTGATTGATCCCAGGCCAACATCTCTATCATGGGTTCCATATTTTGTCTTCAAGACACACGTTTTGATCAACCATTGGGGGGCAGTGCATTTACTTCCTGGATTCAGCCTTTTCTACCTGCTGCCATAATGTGCTTTTTCTGATGAGGGTGTCATGCAAAGGATGACAATGTCCCTCAACTACAGGGAATACATGAGAGGTTCTCCAGACAACTGTAAATTCCTCATGCTCAGTATTTTAATTTGCATGTACTTGTTCAAATGCAGTTCCAAACCTCATATATGTCTCCTTGAACAGACTAGCCTCTGTCCTATATTTAGACCAATGAATTATTAAAGAACTTATACTATATATATTTTGTTTTTGCTTTTTTCCCCAAAGAAACCACTTATTTAATGAGTATAAATTTCATAAGCACAACTTTAGGAATATAGTGATTCTTCCCATCATACCCACACTCTCACTCCCACTCCTATCCCACCTCCTCTTCCCTCTCCCATTCCTAGTCCCATTCTCCATTAAGGAAATAACAACAAAAACAACAACAAAAAACTGTTCCCCGACAGTCAAGACAAGGGCTGTTCAAGTCATTGCTACTCAAAGTGTCAAATTCACTTGTACAGCTATCCTTCTAGGTGCTCTATTAATTATCACAGACCAGGGAGAGCATATGGTATTTATTCCTTTGGGACTGGCTTATTTCACTAAGTATGATGTTTTCCAGATTCATCCATTTTGCTGCAAATGGCTGGATTTCATTTTTTTTACTGTTGTGTAGTATTCCATAGAGTACATATACTATAATTTCTTTATCCAGTCTTCAGTTGACATTATATGTATTTTGTAGATGACTAGTCCCCATGTAGCCAATACTATAGAGATAATGTAGAATTTTTAAAATACTGAAGTTTAAATCTGTATCAAGTTTTTAAAAAATCATTTAGAATGAAAATATTTGCATAACTATTTACTTCCCTGACTTAAACACATATTATTTGATTCAGAGTTGGCTTTATGAATCATTTAACTAAGCTGTGATACACTGAAATACCATTGAGTTTGTTGTCTTCAGATTGTATAGAAACAAAAGAAATCAACATATGGTCTACCCTTCCTAAATTGTGTACCAGCTCTTAATTCTCACTGGCTCTTGTGTACACATATAGTTTACCATGATATGGCTCACCTAATTGCTGGTGTATACATGTAACTCTGCTGTCTATCCTGTAAAGTGTATGGACTTCATAACATGTCTTTCAGTCTTCCCTCATTTGAAAGCAACTTCTAGCTCTAGGCCACAAAATACAGAGGTGCAACATGGGTTAAGTGAGGGACATTATTTTATTTTTATAGTTAACTTTTTTTAAACTTTATTTAATGAATATAAATTTCCAAAGTACAGCTTATGGATTACAATGGCTTTCTCCCCTGATGAGGGTACTAGCCTCTATGTGATGCCATCTCATTTCTGCCTTAACTGTTGTTATCTGTATCTGCAGCTCAGGACTTTATCATTTTTGGTGTGCAATGCTTGGCTCACTTCTTGGAGCCGTGGGGGACTTGCTTTTCTTCTTGTCTGGGTGTGAGTTATCTGCTCTGGTCCCTTTCATCTCCTCCTCCTCTTTCCATTGTTGCTCATTTCTCAGGTTGATCAAACTCAGTTCATCCAGGCCAGTTATCTTTATAGGTAAATATATAGACAGAAACTGAACTATTAATTGGTAAAATAATATATTATCTGGGATTTGCTTTTAGAAACCCTACCAAAACCAATAACATAGATGAATTTAAAAAATGACAATGCTGGGGCTGGTGCTGTTATGTAGTGGGTTAAAGCTGACCTGAAATGCCGGCATTGCATCTGGGTGCCAGCTTGAGTCCCGGCTGCTCCTCTTCCAATCCAGCTCTCTGTTATGGTCTGGGAAAGCAGTGGAAGATGGTCCAAGTCCTTGGGCTCCTGTACCCACGTGGGAGACCTGGAAGAAGCTCCTGGCTCCTGATTTCGGATTGGTTGAGCTCTGGCCGTTGTGGCCATTTGGGGAGTAAAGCAGCAGGTTGAAGACCTTTTTCTCTCTGTGTATCTACCTCTCTGTGTAATTCTGTCTTTCAAATAGATAAAAATAGATCTTAAAAAAGACACAATGCCAAAACTATGTTATACTGTTCTGTTCTGTGTATGCCCAAATATTTATATAATACAAAATAAAAAGGTGTATGGAGGATTAGAATATACTAGCTTTCAGCCAAGTAAGTAGAGGTCTTTCAGACCTGGGACAGAGGTGTGAGAAGTGACAGGTGGTGGCCAAGAAGAGGGTACTGTGCTCTTTTGACACATCATACCTGCCAGTCATGTTGTCTTCTAATATATTGCCCTTTTATGATGGACTCTTTATGGAGATTATGTCTTTGTTCCACTTGACTCTGATATCCTGCTCAAAGCTGATTGTCCCAGGGAAGGGGTCCTAAACAAGGACATCTACGGCTATAAGCAAGATGTCTTAACACTGGTGCTATTGACATTTTGGGCTGATAATTCTTAATGCTGTTGACATTTTGAAGGGCTTTCCTGTGCACTATATGATGCTTAGCATCATTCCTGACATCTATCTGCTATATGCCAGTACTGCTGCCTTCCTCCCCTCCTTACCTCTGGTTATATGAATCAAAAATATCTCTAGACATTGCTATATGTTCCTGAGGTTAGGGGTGGGGGTGGATTCAAGGTAACTTTGTTTTTATTGTTTTCCCAGAACTCATGGCAAAAATTTTGCTTTATTAAGAGATGTTCTCAAAGTTATATAATTTGATGGCCCAGTATAGGGATGGGATTTTTGGCTAGGCTGCAATTTGTGTGGATGCTGGTTGATTTGACTGGACATTTAAACACCATAGTTTTTCCATGCTAAATTAAAAGACTGGTTATAAGTATTATAAATAATAATTTTAAAATGGGCATTTCAACTCTTCTTACATGTTTGTGACAGTGTTATATGCCCAAACTCTTGGATTTTCAGCTTTATCATGTACAATCTTGATTTATTTATATAAAATACTCTTTGTATCATTATTTCCACAATTTCTGGATATTCTTCTTTATTTTACAAAATTTTTAGTACATTCTTCTTTTTACCATTTACAGAAAACCATCTCTTTTTTTTTCTTTCTGTTTTCAGCTACCATTATGTAGAGCTAATCTTTCAACCTGAATTTTACAGTGTCTTTAGACATGTAGTCTTTACTTGGATGAGAGAGCCTGGACATTTATTTGATAAATTTTGTGGTTCTGGGCACAGTGTAAATGAGACATTTTCAGGTGCTACAGTATTTAAATAAATGAATGTTTTTCCTGGCTCAGTTTTATACCATAACCAGCCAGAAACTCTTGTATTAACTTCTTCAACTGAATGGAAGTGCACTAGCACATACTTCTGATTTAATAAAATCCTCAAAATAAGTTTTTGTACTAGTATATTTATAACATGCAGGTGTTTGACATAGAAACATAAATTACATTTACATAAAATTGGTTCAAGGTAATACTAAAATGTGCTGGGAGGATATTAAAATATGTATTTGAATGTTTGTTTTATAATTCAACTTGAACATTTTTCAGTACTGGTAGAGTTCATAGCTCTATTATGTGATTCATTTTCTTTTTTGAACATTTCTAATCTTGTATGATTTTTATTGATTCTCTATTTTTTTAAGCCTTTTAATTATTTAGGTAGTCTTGTTATATAATTTCTATTTTTGGGAGCACACACACAGATCTGAGCACTGAAAACTCTGTGTAATTATTTCCAAGAATCATATTTGTCAACTTTCTTTATCACAATTTTCAACAGAATCATGTGTGGTGTATAGTTACCTTACTGTACAGAGTCACAGCCTGCTCGCCTATTAAGAATGATAGTCATATTTGTATGTTATTGCTAAAAATATTGGTCATATTTTTAAGTGGTTTTAGAGAGATAATATTATTAAATGCATTATTATTTATCTATGTTAACTTTTTTTTTTGGCATAGCGTGTACAGTCACTGCCTGCAGCACTGACATCCCATATGGGTGCCGGTTCGAGTCCCGGCTGCTCCACTTGTGATCCAGCTCTCTGCTATAGCCTGGGAAAGCAGTGGAGATGGCCCAAGTTCTTGGGTCCCTTTACCCGTGTGGGAGACCTGGAAGAAGCTCCTGGCTCCTGGCTTCAGATTGGCTCAGCTCTGGCTGTTGTGGCCATATGGAGAATGAATCAGTGGTGGAAGACCTCTCTCTCTCTCTCTCTCTGCCTCTCTGTCTCTCTGCCTTTCAAATAAATTAAAAACATTTATTTTTTATTTATTTGAAAGGCAGAGTGAGCGAGAGAAGGAAAGAAAGATCTTCCATCGCTTGATTCACTCTCCAAATGGCCGTGATGGCCAGAGCTGAGTCAAGCTGGGTCTCCTACATGGGTGGCAGGGGCCCAAGTACTTGGGACTTCTTCCATTGCTTTCTTCGACCCATTAGCAGGACACTGGATTAGAAGTGGAGCAGCCAGGTCGCTAATCTGCACTTTGATATGGGATGCCAGAGTCCCATAAGACCCATAAGTAGCAGGTGGCAGCTTAACCTGCTGTGCTAGCCCCTATTTATTTATTTTTTTATTTGAGAAGCAGAGAGGGAGTGAAAGAGAGAAAGAGAGATACAGAGGCCCACAGAGACTCCCACCCACAGGTTCACTTCCCAGATGCCCCCAGCCAGGAACTGGGAACTCAATCCAGGTCTGTCATGGAGGTGGCAAGGAACCAACTATGTGAACTATCACCTACTGCATCCTAGGGTGTACATTAACAGGAAATTGGAATCATGAGTGGAGTCAGAACTCAAACCCAGGCATTCCAATATGGGATGTGGGCGTCCCAAGAGCTGGCTTAATCACTGCACTGAAAGCCTGCTCCTAAATGTATTATTTAAAAAATATATTTAAGTGGGGCTCATGCTGTGGCATAGCAGGTAAAGCTGCCACCTGAAATGCTGGCATCCCATTTGGGCGCTAGTTCAAGTCCCTGCTGCTCCTCTTCCAATCCAGCTCTCTGCTATGGCCTGGGAAAGCAGTGGAAGATGGCCTAAGTGCATGGGCCCCTGAACTCACGTGGGAGACCTGAAAGAAGCTCTAAGTACCTGGCTTTGAATCAGCCCAGCTCCAGCTGTTGCGATCATTTGGGGAGTGAACCAGCGGATAGAAGGCCTCTTTCTTCTCTCTGCCTCTGCCTCTCTGTAACTCTGCCTTTCAAACAAATAAATAAATCTTTTTTTTTTTTTTTGACAGGCAGAGTGGACAGTGAGAGAGAGAGACAGAGAGAAAAGTCTTCCTTTTTCTGTTGGTTCACCCCCAAAATGGCCGCTGCAGCCGGTGTGCTGTGCCGATCCGAAGCCAGGAGCCAGGTGCTTCTTCCTGGTCTCCCTTGCGGGTGCAGGGCCCAAGCAATTGGGCCATTCTCCACTGCCTTCCCGGGCCATAGCAGAGAGCTGAACAGGAAGAGGAGCAACCGGGATAGAATCTGGCGCCCCGACCGGGACTAGAACCCGGTGTGCTGGCACCGCAGATGGAGGATTAGCCTATTGAGCCATGGCGCAGCCTATAAATAAATCTTAAAAAAAGATATTTATGTTAGTGAAGGAACATCTCTAAAATTTAAACTTGCTAATTTAACTTATCTCATAAGTGATATTTATTAAAAAATTGTTTATCGAGTGCCCACTAAATGAGGATTTTCTTTTTTGATCTTTCTTTTTTGATTATTATCTGTCACTAGCTACTTGGAAAGGAATTTTTAAGTTAGAAAATATAAGAAAAAAATTGATATGATAGAGGTTTAACTATTTATTTATTTTAAGATTTATTTGTTTATTTGAAAGTCAGATTTACATAGAGAGAGAAAGAGAGGCAGAGAGAGAGGTCTTCCATCCACTGGTTCACTCCCCAGTTGGCCGCAATGGCTGGAGCTGTGCTGATCCGAAGCCAGGATCCAGGAGCTTCTTCTGGGTCTCCCACGTGGGTGCAGAGGCCGAAGGACTTGTACCATCTTCCATTGCTTTCCCAGGCCATAGCAGAGAGATGGATCGGAAGAGGAGCAGCTGGGACTCGAACCGGCACACATATGGGATGCTGGCACTGCAGGTGGTAGCTTTACCTGCTGTGCCACAGTGACGGGCCCCGAGGTTTAACAATTTACAAATTAAAAAATATTTACTGTGCATTTGTTCCTAGAATGGTACTCTCATGGCTAGTTCCTCATCTTTTAAAAATCTGTCCTTAAATATCCGCTTCCCAGTGAGATCTATTGTGACTACCCAGTTTGAAACTGTAATCTCACCTGCCAACTACTCTGTACTTCCAATTTCCCACAGTCTATCCTCTCTTTTTTATTAGCATTTATGACTTGATGGTGCATTGTGTCTTACACATTTATATTATGATTAATTGTCTTTCTGCCTGCCCCTACCCTCCGCTATAAACTCTCTAAAGAGTTTATGACTGTTTCACAAACTTGTTGTAGAGATGCCTGGTCCATATTAGCTCAGTGTGTTTGGAGGATATTTGTTTCTGGAATTCTAGCAAGTCTCTGCTAACTGCCATTTCTGCTATTGTTTTGTTGTTATCATTTCAAACTAAGAACTCTGAAAGATCTTGAAATATGATCTGAATAATCAAAAATAACTCTATTTGGTATGGACTTTATGGTTTTGTTATTCAAATTATTGTTGGGGCTGGTGTAGTGGCATAGTGGGTAAAGCCACTTGCGATGGGTGCCAGTTTGTGTCCTGACTGCTGCACTTTCTATCCAGTTCCCTGCTCAAGGCCTGGGAAGGCAGCAGAGGATGGCCAAAGTACCTGGGTCCCTGTTACCCACCTGGGAGACCTACAGGAAGCTCCTGGCTTGGGCCTGTCCCAGCCCTGGCCGTTGTGGACATCTAGGGAGTGAACCTGTGGATGGAAGTGCTTCTCTCTCTCTCTCTCTCTCTCTCTCTCTCTCTCTCTCTCTCTTTCCCTTTTTCTCTCCCCCCATCTCTGTCTCTTCATCTCTCCCTTCCTTTCTGTAACTCTGCCTTTCAAATAAATAAATAAATCTTTAAAAATATTATTGTCTATTCAAAGTGATAATAATTACCATTGTTACCATATGCAGTGCTGTGTCCTTCACCTACACTTTCTGTGAGTCCTCTCACCATCTGTAATGAGATAGACAGTTGTCTTAGTCTGTTCAGTGTGCTGAATCTGGCCTACAGATATATTTTATTTGGCCTATATGGTGTTTTTGAAAAGTGTGAATTAATGACAAGTATTTAACAGTTGAAAGTTTTCATATAAAAGTGCAAATTTCCAACCTCTGGAAAATTGGACTATCTGACCATTAGTGAACCTACTTTCCCACATAGCAACATTGAACTATACTGAGTGGTGGTGCATTTTGGACCGTCATCCAATTTTCCATGATTCCCATCACTCCCTCTACTTCCTGTACCTTGACATGGAGTATCCATTGACATTTAGCAGTATTCAGAAACCTTTGGATTTTCCTTGGTGGGCCCTTAGTCATGAGTTTGTATCTATCCCCTGTCATAGATGGAATGTTTTTTCCTCATCTTTCCCCATAATCCTCTTCCCAGTTTTCAGTATTAGGCCCTCTCTTCTGACTACCCCTACAGCGTGTAGTCCATGTCTCCCTTTAACACTTGTTTCTAATGGTAAGTGTTCACTTGATAACATTTTTCACTAGACATGAATATTTTGAGCTAAGGACCTCATATTATGTTGTATCCTCAGGGGATTTGATGTTGTCTGATATTTAACAAGTGCTGAATTTATGTTCATTGGTAAATGAAGTAGACTTAAAATGTTTCCTAGAAAGGATAGATTCTAGAATACAAATCTCCATGAATAAATTCTTGTGAGACTCTAAGACTCATCAGTAAAACTCATCAAGAGGCATTCACTGATGATTGCTTCCTGACAAGGCCAGCACTAGGCTTAGTCAAGAGAGGCTCTTAGCGTGCATTTTTGTTTTAAGATTTATTTATTTGTTTAAAAGGCTGAATTACAGAAAAAAGGGGAGACAAACACACACACACACATACAAACATGCACACACAAACACACATGCAGAGATCTACCATCCGCTTGTTCACTCTGCAAATGGCTGCAGTGCCAGGGCTAGGACAGGCAAACGCCAGGAGCCAGGAGCTCCATCCAGATCACCCACATGGATGGTAGAGTCCCAAACACTTGGGCCTTTGTCCATTGTCTTCCCTGGAACATTAGCAGGGAGCTGGATTAGAAGCAGAGTAACCAGGTCTTCAACCTTCATTCTGATATGGGATGCTGGCATTGTAAGTGGAGGCTTAACCTCTGTGCCACAGTGCCAGCTCTGAAAACCATTAGGTTTCTTATAAACACCTTGATCCTTTCTGGGTAAATGAACATTTAAGGCATGATAAAGAAAGAAACATCAGAGAATAAAGTGGTGGAAAGAGAATTGTCTTGGAAGCCAAGGGGACAGAGATAAGAAATGGAGAAAGTAAGTAGATCATATGCTGCTGAAAGTTCAAGTGGGGTAAGAGCTGAAAGCAAAGTGTGGAATAAGGTCATTTATCTGGTGCAGAGAATATTCTTCTCAGACTCCCTTCCTCCTTATATTTTTCTCTATTCTCTTAACAAATCAACTAACAGTCTTATGATAGAGTGTGCCACATTTTGCAAATATCATATATATTTAATATACATGTAAAAGTGTATAAATATATGAATAGCTGAGTTAAATATATAGTTAGCATGTATTATATTATCCAGAAAATGAAATATTGCATATAATTTCAATATTATATTCACATAACACACTTATAGAATTACTAATTACATTAATTATTATTATATGTTATCCAGAAAATGAAATACCTTTGCTTTTAGAAGTTGGCTGGCGAATACCCACCTTCATTTAATTGACTGTTTTTAGGGGTTGAATGAATGGATATCTTTATATTTATGTTCGAAACTATAGAGGAAAATCCTAAATAACTTACTGTGTGCAGAGTTTCCTAGTTCAGTTCCAAAACAACCACCACGGTTCCTTTATATAACACACTGTTTGATATAGCCTCAAATGTTGTATCAAACTTTGCTATTAGCAGTAAAATAGATGACTGATGACAGCCAAAAAAGACCAAAGCACTCCTTTATAGCTTTTCTCAGCCTACAAAACAAACAAAAAATAGATATGTTGGAAGTAATACAAATGAAATTTTAAAAAATGGGGCAATTCATTATTTATCATTGAATAAAAAATTTTAATAGAGTTTTTGAGCATGGTCTTGAGTGTGGTGAAACCACATGATAGATGCTTTATTAAAAATCTGTTCAGTAATAAATGCCTTGTAAAATTAAGGAAATGGGTTTGCCAATGATAAAAAATCATCTTGAAAGCATTAATAACTTGGTTTCTACCTTTCTTCTATCACTTACTAGCCATGTGACTTAACCAAGTGGCTTGATTCTCTGGTCCTCAGTTTCCTTATTTGTAAACTATGGTAAACTTTGTCCTCTCATTCTCATATGCTGATCATAGTGGGCAAAGGGTAAATAAATACGTGACAAATCATGAAGTTATAGATGTAGTTGTGGTATTTCAAGCTTTAAATATCACCAGCTATCACCGAAACTCATTACGTTCTGATTGTGTTAGTAACTTAATGTTATCCTGAGTAATGCCTAATTATTGATTGTCTCCCCTAAAAGCATGGCACAGGGCTATTTTAAGATAACAGTCTACTTGAAGGAACTACAGGCAATGCAGAACTATTCTGGTATGTGATGTTATTGAGGAACAGGTGGGGACAAATTTGAGGCCTTGGCCACATTCCTGAGATCCTCATGATGATAACTTACCAGATAGAATGACAGGCCCTATGTTACATGTGCTGCCAAGAGTGAGGGAAGATATGTTAATTGAGTAGAAATGTTGACTGTGCTTTGTTGCCTGTGTACATACGTGGAGCAAGGAGAAATAAGTAGAAAGGAAGTGAGAAAATTAAAGTGTTATCCTAGAAAATGCTTTGTTCTTGGACTGTGTTTTGTAACAGAGAGCATTAATACTATGCTAATTTTCATTTTACAATGTGGAAAAGTCCATTCATCTCTAGTACTTTATGAAGCTGCAAATGAAGAATATTGACTCTACTGAAAATTTAAATGAGCATTCACATATTATAAGAAAATGAAAGCTTGATGCTAGAGAACTTTAAGATCGCAGAATTTTATGAGGATAAGTTTGGCCTAGGAAACAATGTTAAGATTATATTTATAGAGCAAGCTAGGGCATGTGGATTTATTGTAAATAAAAAGTTAGATACTGTTATGGGTAATATGAATGGTCTATTTTGTATTTAGTACTTTTCTGGAAAAAATATCCACAACCTTTTCCAAGAAACCTAAATAATTTTGCTGAAATGGCAGCAAAACATGGCCCTCATTTGATTTTTTATATGATAAAGGCAAATGTATCAGGGAAGCTTTTATAAGACTATCATGGTACCTTGAAAGTCAGGAATAGCAGAGTTTCACAAGTGAAATGAGATAGAGCCACAATGTCAATATTTGTGTACTGAAAAATGTGACTTGTGAAACTTGGCTCCAATTACCAAGTGCTTCAGAGCCTTGCAATTTAAAATTACATTAGTAATGAAAACTGATGAACACAAAATTTCCATTTTTAAAAAAACAGTTCTACCCAACTTGCAGTTTTTGAGAAAAATAACTTAAGATAGTTTTGGCAACTTCTGATTAAATATTTGAATCTGGTTTTCTGCACACAAAGCACATTTTATTCATTATGTTAACCACACAGTAAATAAATGAATACCACAGTCATTTACTTTGCTTAGTAGAACTAAAAAGTTAAGTATTAAGTGTGTAATAAATACGTAGAAATGCAAAAGCATAAGGAATGTTATTGGAATACTGTGTACAAAAAACAACATTCTTGTATCTTATCACTACATTTTTCTTAAAATTTAATGGAATAATCCTAATTTCATTTCTTATGTAATTATATAAAATGTTTTGGTTTCAAATGTAATTTTGACTCATTCCTTCATTTTCTCGAACACTTTGTTCCTGTATTTCTTTAATCCCAAAGTTAAAACTTATTTTTAATTTTCCTTTTTGATAAAAGCATTTTTAAATAATTCCTTGTCTGAGAGAACTTTTAATTGGCTATCAGTGACTTCAGATCTTTTTCCTTCAAGGTTTATTCTAGGCATTATTACAGATTTGAAGATAAATAGCTAAATCACAATTTTAACCATTCTATATAAACTATGTATGTGTATTATATGGGTTTCAATCAAATGATGCTTATTTCAGAGTCATTTTCCTGTTTTGTAGGTTTTTTTTTACATCTTTTTGATGGGTACATATTGAAAATAATGCTGGACAACTGAGGATAGATAGGCCCTTTAGTCTGTCATTAAAGCTGAGAACTGAGGATTTCAGATGACATTTTCAATGAAATTTAAATTTCTTTTAAAATTATTTCATTTAAAAATTTCTGATTAACATACAGTACTTGTATAAATTTCATATTTTCCTCCTTCAATGAATTTATGTATCTTTTTCACATGAGAAGGGTGAATTATTTGAGTTTTTTGGAGAGAAGTTTTGTAGCTATAGTTACTGAAGTGAAATAGATGATATAAATTTAAATAATACAAGCACAAGTAACAAATCTAAGATTAAACTGATGTGTAATATTATTACACAAATAACATAAATCTAAGATTAAACTGATGCTGACAACTTTCTCAAGAGCTCTAAACAAATTTGTGTGGAGTACTTTGTCTCTAGTTAGCTACCACAGCTGATAAACTTTTCTTTAGAATTTTATGAATCTAGAAGACCTGTCAGGACCTCAGTGCTTACAGAGAATATAAGAATTGGACACATTTCCTTAACTGTTTTCACTGGTCACCATTACTGGAAGATAACACAGATTTCCTTACTAACGATGAAGTCCTGGGTTTTAGTGCCCCTTTGTTTTCAAATGTACATACTACTTCAGAAAAGGCTGAACATGAAAAAGTATCTTCTTTGCTTCTCCTTCCAGAATGAGGGTTAAGGCTGATAACCAGAGTATACCATGTTCTTTAAACTTCCCAGGAAATGGAAAGGGATGTGATCCAGTATGAAAAATCCTTAATCTGGAGGTACTTTTTTTTGGTTCAAGATTTATTATTTATTTATTTGAAAGGCGGAGTGACAGAGAGGGAGTTACACACAGAAACACATGGATCTTCTTTGCACTGGTTCACTCCCCAAATGGTCTCAACAGCCAGATCTTGGCCAGGCTAAAGCCAGGAACCGGATACTCCATCCTGCTCTCTCAGGCAGATGGCAGGGGCCCAAGTACTCAGGCTAACATTCACTGTCTTCCAGGGTACAGTAGCAGGGAACCAAATTAGAAGCAGAGTAGCAGGGACTTGAATTGGCTCTCTGATATGGGACATGGGTGTCCAAGTGGCAGCTTAACCTGCTGAGTGACAACATCCATGGCAGAAACAAGTTGCTTAAGCCATCACCTGCTGCCTCCCTGGGGGTATGTTAGCAGGAAACTGGATCAGAGATGGAGGAGCTGGGATTTGAACCAAGCACTGCAGGGTGGGATACAGGTGTCTCAAGCAGCAACTACCGCACCTGAGTTTATTTTTAAAAAAGTTTTTAAATAAATAATTTTTGTGGATTTTAGTTGTCTAATGTGCCAAGACATTTTAAGTTAATCTCATATATATTTATGTACATTCCTATGACACACATATTTTTTAATACAAACAGAATGAAACTTTTCATATTGCAGCTTCAGATTTGTGTACTAATTCTATGTTTATGGATGTATTGCTAGTTTTTCCAAATATGAGATTTTTGTTTTGCTAATTAGAGATATTTTTATGCACTTAGCACAAATTTCTTAAGCATTTTATGCCTCTTATTTTTTTCAGTTGTTTGAATTTTAAAGAATTTTTTAGGAATGAAATAACTTTAGGAGCGTAAAATATTTTTACACAATGCAGAAGAACTGGATTTAATTTGAGAAGACAGTCCTTCATGAATTTCCAAGTATAAGATCCTTTGTTTAAAAATTTACATTAGGGGCCAGCATTGTCACATAGTGAGTAAAGCTGCTGCCTGTGACACTGGCATCCTATATGGGTGCCAGTTCATGTCCCAGTGGCTCCCCTTTTGATACAGCTCCCTGCTAATGGCCTGAGAAGATCAATGGAAGATGTCCCAGGGGTTTGAGCCCTACCACCCACATAGGACACTTGAAGAAGCTCCTGGTTCCTTGGTTTTGCCTGGCCAAGTGCTGGCCATTTTGGCCATCTGGGGAGTGAACCAGAAGATGGAAGATTTCTCTCTCTCTCTCTCTCTGTAACTCTTTCGAATTAAATAAATCAATCTTTTAAAAAATCTCCCCAAACCCAAAACTTATCTGAAAGATATTTATAGATAATCCATGATTTTCAAATGTTCCTTACAGTTAGTTAGAATTTCTAACCATAGCATTTTATCTCTTCTCATTTTTATAGAGAAAATAATATCATTCTGAAGAAAACACACATGGTGGTGTACAGTTCTTAGGACAATTTAGTAGGATGGGGAGACCTCTATAGCATCTTTAGGGTCTTGGCATGTGAAACTCCCTCACTGGATTTTTTGGAGGTATTTCAGCATGGTCATTAACAGTAGGGGACTGGAACCAGACTGTCGGGATTTCAGTTTGTGCTAGTCATTAGCTGATGAATTTAGGCAAGTCATTATCCTGTCTCTGCTTCTCTCCTTTGTAAAATGCCATTAATGATCATACTCTTAGGGTTGGTTAATATGTAAACAAGAATATTTTTAGTATATGGCATAGTCTTTGGTATTGGTATGATAGAATATCTGCGACTGGATAATTTATAAAGAACAAAAGTCTATTTCTAACAGTTCTGGAGGCTAGCAAATCCAAGGTCAAGGAACTTACATGTTGTGAGGGCTTTCTTTCTGTGTTATCTCATGTATCTCATGGTAGAAGGCAGAAAACCTGCACTTGGCTTCCATGCACAAGAGAATAGCTAACTCATTCTTAAGCTAACTAACCTAGTCCCTCTGTAATGCCATTAATCCATTCATGAGGGCAGAGCCTTTGTGATTCAGCATCTCTTATTAGGCACTAACCTCCCTACATGGTGCAATAGGAATTAAATTTCCAACACATGAAGTTTGAGGGACACGTTCAAACCATAGCAGGTACATAGTAAATCCACAATAGATGTGAGGAGTTATCATGGTGCAAGACTAATAATTAATAACTTGGGCTCCTTTGGTTCTCAACAGGGGTTAGTACTAAATGCCTATTTTAGTCTGGTATGGCTGCTTTACTTTAGACTGGTTAATTTATAAACAACAGAAATTTGTTATGGTTCTGGAAGCTGGGAAGTCCAAGATCAAAGTGCTGGCAGATGTAGTGTTTGGTGAAGGCGTGCTCTCTATTACACAGATGTATCTATTGGCTGCATCCTCGAATGGTGGAGGGGCAAAAATGCTCCCTTGGGCTTCTTTTATCAGGACCCTGACTCCATGACCTATTCATCTCCCAAAGACCTGATATTTACTACCACTGCACTGGGGATTTGATTTCAACAAATGAATTTTGAGGGGCCACAAGCATTCAGACTATAGCAGTTTCGTTCCCTTGCGAGAAGCTTTATATGTGTTTGGGAGCTTGATACCAATTTTATAAATAAACTTTTATCTATTTGAAGGTCAGAATGGGAGGAAGGAGGGAGAGAGAGAGAGAGAGAAAAAGAAAATACCTGCCATCTACTGGTTCATGCCTCAATTGGCTGCAAGGCCAGGAGCTGGTCCAGACTGGAACCAGGGGCCTGGAACTCCATCCTTGCCTTCCATGTGGGTTGCAGGGTCCCAAGTACTTGAGCCACCCTCTGCTGCCTTCCCGGGAAGTTGGACTAGAAGCAGAGGAACCAAGACTTGAACAAGCACTCTGAGGGGATGCTTGGATCACAAGCAGCAGCTTAACCTGCTGCACCACAGTGTCGGCCCCTATCTATTCTGCACTCCATTTCACTGGTCATGCAGCCCAACACAAAATAAAGGACATGATCATATTTAGGGTGAATTTTAAAACATACGTTTGTATTTTGAAAATGATTTATTGAAGATGGTTAACATAACATCCTTATGTCTTCCATGCTTATATGACAGAAATCATGGGTAAGATTTGGATTGACACTTATTATCAGCTGTTTTTAAACATTTCAACTCTGAAATTTTTTTTGTAGAAGCTTCTGGAATAACGTTTTATTCTTTTATTCATGTTTATTCTAAATGTACTCATGTTTGCTTAGTTATATCAGACATTTTCTTAAGTGGTAGAGTTGTTTGTAAGCCCTATCATGTGAAGACAAGTCATTTCTTAGTAGGCAAGGGCACAGTGACTGAGTTGAGGGGGTGAAAGAATTTGGGGATTACTGGGTGAGTCTGGAGAGGTTGGGAGAAGTGAAGCAGTGATGGAGTTTGGCTCACCATGATTGGTAAGGAAACAAAGTCTTCTGACTTGGCTGCTGATGGGAAGTTCAGGGTAGCTTCTGTCAATGTCAGAGAAAAGTAGAGCAGATGACCTGAGACTGATTTTTTTCAAGAAGCTTCATTTCTCACGATGTGCTGCTGCCATGTGTGGTTAACTGTGGCGTGAAATAGGATAAAACCAAGCCAGGAAGGTGTGGTAAGCCCGGGCAGTTTGTATCCCATCACTACACAAGTACAAATAGTTTGGGTCCTGAAATTCCTCCCTCATATTCTGGTCGAAGACTATTTATGTCTCAAATAAGTGACTGAGGATTTTATGATATGATTCATCCTCAAGTTGCAGGAAAGGCTGCGTTTTCAAGATCCTGCCCTACAGAGTTTTTTCACCTTTTGCTTGTGGAAAAGCAGAGGAGGCAAAGCAAAATCTTTTGCTGGCTGTTTCTCTTATGAGTTCATGAAGATGTCTCACCTTGCTGTTTTGTAACACATCTGTACCAGGGGTGGGGAACCTATTTTCTGCCAAAAGCCATTCAGATATTTATAAATCATGTATGGGCCATACAAAATGATCAACTTAAAAATTAACGTGCTATAAATTTATTGAATTTCAAGTCCTGCTTGGAGTTTCCTTGAAATGTTCCCTACCTCTGATAGGCACTTCTTCGTCTTCTTCTTTTTTTTTCAAGTATACTTTTTTTTTTTTTTTTAAAAAGATTTATTTATTTGAAAGTCAGAGTTACACAGAGAAAGGAGAGGCAGAGAGTGAGATTGAGAGAGAGAGAGAGAGAGAGAGAGAGGTCTTCCATTCGCTGGTTCACTCCCCAATTGGCTGCAACGGCCGGAGCTATGGCGATCCGAAGCCAGGAGCTGGGAGTTTCTTCTGGGTCTCCCACATGGGTACAGGGACCCAAGGACTTGGGTCATCTTCTGCTGCTTTCCCAGGCCATTGCAGAGAGCTGGATCAGAAGTAGAGCAGCCGGGTCTCGAACCGGTGTCCATATGGGATGCCGGCGCTTCAGGCCAGGGAGTTAACCCGCTATGCCACAATGCCAGCCCCAATCAAGTATCCTTTTTAATTTCAAGGTTTGAGTGATCACTTACACAGCTTTAATTCCACAGAACAATAATGCATGATTTCAACATGGTTTTGTATTCAATATTCAGTTCTAATATTCAGGGAGAATTTGAAGCTGGACCTGGGGTATTAAATGTGCAGACTCATTCATCAAGCTGAACTCCTTCCAAAACTGAAGCTCTCTCTCCCAGCGCACCCCTCAGGCCCTTCACAAAGAAGTCTCATTTCTCTGCCTGTGAGTATGTCCTCAGAAGTTCTTATGGCCCCAGGAGCATTTCCTCTTTGGGAACAAAGGAGACCCCCAGCACCCTCCCTGCGGGTGGCCTCAGACTAGACCTCCTCTGATAGGCACTTCTGATTGAAATAGCAAGTAAGAGGGACAGGTTTAATTATGAAGGTTAGAGTGAGAGGACTGGCAAACAGGTGGTGAAGAAGAAAAATGCCAGGTGATGGAGAGACCTTGCTCACTGTAGAGTGTGCTTTGATGTAGGAGCCGCACTCAGAACACAGAACGCCCTATTTGGATGCTGCCCCTTTGCTTCAGGCTTCAGTTTGTATCTTCACTTTAGGATCTTGCCTGGAGAACCAGGCCCTTGGTGCTGCCACCCTGGAGAGAGAAAAGCAAACCAGAATTGTACAACATAAAGAGGGAATCTAAAGAGACCATCCTCCACCCCAGCCCCTAGCAGTGTCCAAGCACTTTGTTCCTTTCACTTTCCCTGCCTGCTTTCCTTCTCTGTCAAAGTTGACATGAAAACCCAGAGAAAGACAAGATGAGGGCTGCTCTGTGGAAGTGTGGATGAGGCAGTGCTCAGAAACTCTCCTGGTTGTGGTTCTGTTAAGAATACTAAAAAGATCTGATTATTTATGTTGAAAACAAAGTCGGACATTTAAATGACTTCTGTTTCTGACTTGGACATCTGGGACACTATGTACCAGCTGAACTCTTCTGATGACAGCGAAGTTCTTGGCCTGACTTGCCAGTCTAGCTTCTGAGAGTTTAAATTCTCTTCTATTTTGTACTGTTTTTAAACTTTCTAAATGCTAAGTTTGAATATGGTAGCAAAATTCTATGTGTTTATTTTGTTGCTGTCTTTATCATTTAAGATCCTATATATGTAGTACACATAATTCTATTGTTGTAAATTGAAAAATTCTGGTAAATCTAAATCTAAATATTTTAAAGTTAAAAATTTTTATGTATTTATTTTATTTACTGTAAAGGCAGAGGGACAGAGGGAAACAGAGAAAAACACAGAAAGCCCCCATCTACTGATTCATCACTCAAATGCCCTCAACAGCCAGGGCTGGTCCAGGCTGAAGCCTTGTACCATGAACTCCACCAGGGTCTTTTATGTGGATGGCAGGTACCCAAACACTTGACCCCTCAATGCTACTTCCTAGGGTCTGCATTAGCAGGAAGCCCAACAGAGTTGGGACTTGAACCCAGACAGTCTGGTATGGGACACAGGCATCTCGAGTACTGGCTTAACCACAGTGCCAAGTGCCCACCTATAAATCTACATATTTTAAGAAAGGCTAAACACTTCCTATTCTCTAAATCAGATCTTCATGTCACAAATGCATTACATTACAAAATCATTATTTGAAAGTTTATGAATTAATGTCTCCCCCAAAATTAGAGTTTACCAAACTCAAAGAATCATAAATTTATTAAATTCTTTATATCGCTTTCTACCTGGAAGCTATTTTCAACCTAAGGAAAAGCAGCTACTTGAAATTGGAAGGACATAGGTTATGTATCACGTAACATTCCACTAAAAGGAAATAGCTGCCTGCTCCTTGATCCTCTAGGGGGCAGTGCTTCCCTTCTACATCACTAACCCAGGAAGCAATTTAAGAGCCACCTTGTTTCGCAAGACTAGCTGTGCTTCATTCTGATCATATTTCCTTTTCCCTTTCTCTCTCTCTCAAAATTTAAAAATATATTGTATAGCTGAGACATTTAACAAGACATGTTTTTAACCAGAAAATATCCAAGATAATTAGAACTTCCATAAACTAATATTTGATTTGGATTTTTAGGGAAGATTTCTTTGGCTTTCCTTCTTTATTTTCTAAGAAAGCATAGAAAGAGCTTGACCTGTGCTCTAAATTTAGTTGTAATTGAGTTCTCTTTCCTGAAAGATAAACTTTCTTTTCCCCTTAAAAACCATTTTGATTTAAGGTTCCAGATTTGTCACTTGACTTACTAAAAAACAAAGCAAAACAAAACATAAACAAACCCCAAAAGCCAACCAAAACAAGAACCAAAGAACTAAATCTGTGTGTTTGGTTCTGCTTTTCAATATATTTTTCATGCCATTTAAATTTTTAAACTATTCTTCTTGTGCCATTGACGAGTGTGTGTGTGTGTGTACACGCATGTGCGCACATGCCTGCATCTACAAGGGGGAGGAAGTATCTACAAAACAAATGGATCTGTTAACAAAATGAAAACCTTCTCCATCCATCTTCAACCCACTCTCACCCTCATGAAAAGCAAAAATAAAATATATTAAGGTGGTAAGTAGACTTGTAAGATAGTTCCCAAGATTTCTGGCCTATAGTTATTTTATTAAACACTAAGCTAAGTACTTCTGTAGATGAATTAAGAACTCAAACAATTAACTTTAAAAAAAAGAAAAATAAGTTAGGTTGATCTAATGTCATTACACAAATCTTCGAAGTCTGTATCTAGAGATCAGAGACAAAACTCAGATTGGTTTCAAATGTTACAGAGATTCAATTCAGAAAGGGTTTCCCTTGGTGATTTTCAGATGGAAGAAGCCATAGAACAAGGACCTAAGGGTGTCCTGTATGGGCTGAAAGTGGTAGCCAGCTGAGAGCTGGCAAGAAAACTAGGCCCTGAATTTTACAACACTAAGAAATTAAATTCTGCCTAAACCAAATCAGATCAGAAGAGAACCCTGAGCTTCAGCTGAGAGCAGAGTCTGGATAACACATTGATGTTAGCTTTGTGTCACCCTGGGCAGGGGCCCTGCTAAGCTATGTATAGATTTTTGACCTGTATGTCTAAAAGGTAATACATGGGTATATTTTAAGCCTTTAAATTTGCTGCTATGCAGCGGTAGAAAACCAAATAAATTCCTTTAACATTATGCATTATGTTTAGAGAGTTGGCTTGAAAAGTAGAAGCTGTCACATGATGTGTTACTGAAACAATAATGTTCAACATTTGGGGATTGGCCAGGCCCTGGCAATCTCATCAGAAAATCCAGGGAAATAGATATTGTGGTTTTCCCAATATTCTTAGCCTGACACATATTTGAAGAGTATTGATTTATTATTGGCTTTGCCTAAAATTTGTGGTTTTTTTTTTTCTAGAAATTAAGTCAATGAAGTGGAACTCATTTGTTTAAAGGTTTTACTTCAAGTTAGTAAAAATGTAAGCCAAACAATTTTCATTAATTGCCATTATAATTGCCTGTAATTCTGTTGACAGAAACATGTTGGAGTTAGTTGTGCATGAAAAAAATTAATATCTGTCCTATGCAAAGATGAAAACAATTGGTTCATATTGTTGAATTAGTATTTGGTGGCTACTTATAGTAACAATCTTCCTAGTGGAAACAAATACAGTCCATGATACTAAATGTGGTATTGCAAGCATAGCACTTTTTTTAGTAATTTGAAGTTTAATAATTTAGAATGCATGCTTTTAAAATGTGTGTGTGTGTGTGTGTGAGAGAGAGAGAGAGAGAGAGAGAGAGAGAGAGAGAGAGAGAGAGAAAGGAGACGGAGAAGAGTATGGGGGAAAGTTTTGAAAACTTTGTGGTTTTTTTGTTATTTGTTTATTATTTCCTTGCTTTTTAGCTTTAAGACCCTTTCTTTTCCTTGCAGGCATTGATTTTCCCTGAATGCAATCATAATAATAAAGCTCACTGGACTTAAGCTTGTCCCCGCTGACTTAACCCCTCTCAGAGGGTATCTTAAATATTACTATCTCAGCAGGTTAGAGTTGGCTTGAATGCAGTGTAGAAAAAAAATACTTCAATTCCTCTAAATGCTTAAAAGTAATTTTTGAATTGATAAAATGTACATGTGGTGTTTCAGGAATTTTTTTTTTCTTTTGGAGAGTTTCTTAAGCAAAGACTACAGAGAAAATTTCCAGGGTAAGAGATACATATTTTCAATCTATGACTTTCAAAATGAAAATTGGCTATTCATGGAAGAGGAAGGGGAATAGAAGTTGAATGAGGAGGCCTGATTAATGATTTAAGAATCAGGATGAGGCCAGCGCCACGGCTCACTTGGCTAATCCTCCTCCTACGGCGCCAGCACCCTGGGTTCTAGTCCCGGTTGGGGCGCTGGATTCTGTCCCGGTTGCTCCTCTTCCAGTCCAGCTCTCTGCTGTGGCCCAGGAGGGCAGTGGAGGATGGCCCAAGCACTTGGGCCCTGCACCCCATGGGAGACCAGGAGGATGCACCTGGCTCCTGGCTTCGGATTGGCTCAGTGCGCCGGCCACAGCGCGCTGGCTGTGGCGGCCATGTAGGGGGTGAACCAACGGAAAAAGGAAGACCTTTCTCTCTGTCTGTCTCTCTCACTGTCTAACTCTGCCTGTCAGAAAAAAAAAAAAAAGAATCAGGATGAGTCTCTTTCTCTTTATATATATGTATATATGTATGTATGTATTTAGTTGTAAGGATGGATTGATTTACAGTGGGGGCTTTAAAGAGGGAGTCTAGGATGATTGTTGTGGAGTGGCATGGCAGAGGGCAAAAGATCTCTGAGATGATGGATCTGAGTGAAGGCATAAAAAGGAAGTTCAGAGGACCAGAAGGAATGGGACATCAAGGATATAGCATAAAGGGATAAAAACCCCAGTCCAAGAGAGATATGTGTTAGATATTTACTATGGCCAGAGAGCAAGAGATCATTGGCTAAGTGAATGTATCAAATAAAAACATGGCTGTTGTATTAATTTTCTAGGGTTGCTCTAATGAACCCCCATGGACTGGGTGGTTTAATCATCACAAATGTGTTTCCCACCAGTTCTACAGCCTAGAAATCCAGGATCAAGGGATTGTTAGGTTTTTTTTTTTCCTATGGACATTTTTTTCTGGTTTGTAGATGGCTGTCTTCTTCTGTGTCCTCACATGGTCTTCCCTCTGTGTGTGTCTGTGCCCAAATCTCTAATCCTTATGATACCATGGATTAGGGCCCACCTTAATAACCTCATTTTACTCATATTAATTCTTTAGAGTCTGTCCCCTGGCACAGTCACATTCTGAGGTAGTAGAGGTTATGACTCCAAATAAGAATTTTGGGGAGACACAATTAACACCATAACAGGCGTGATCACTTCAAGTTTGTTGTGAGTGTAATTTAGGCTGTGGGAATAGAGAGGAACAGATAAGCCAATAAAAAGAAGAATCATTAAGATGGGATTATTGGGAGTATAGATAGATGCATTTATTATTTCTCAAAAGTGTATGTGATGAGCAAGCTGTGATATTAGGAAATCACCTTTTTTGAATAGGAAGATGTATTTGAACTTGTTCAGTATGAGGTAATGGCAGGATTGGAAGATATTCTGTTGGAGATTTGCAGAAATGGATGGAGATGGCCTCTAAACCCAGGCCGCCTGGAGGGGGTGTATTATACTTTGCTACTTTTAGTCTAACAGTGGACATTTAGGGAAATGCTGGAATAGTTTTCCACAAGCATCTAGACTTAAAGAGCATAATCCTTTGCTTGCTGCGCTGGCACACCGCGTTCTAGTCCCGGCTGGGACACCGGATTCTGTCCCGGTCGCTCCTCTTCCTGTCCAGCTCTCTGCTGTGGCCCAGGAGTGCAGTGGAGGATGGCCCAAGTCCTTGGGCCCTGCACCTGCATGGAAGACCAGGAGAAGCACCTGGCTCCTGGCTTCGGATCAGCATGGTGCGCCGGCCAAAATCGCGCCGGCCACAGCCATTGGAGGGTGAACCAACAGTAAAGGAAGACCTTTCTCTCTGTCTCTGTCTCTCTCACTGTCCACTCTGCCTGTCAAAAAAATAAAAAATAAAAACAAAAAACAAAAAAACAAATAAGCACACAGAGAAGAATCAGATGAGGCTTCATAGGTGCCATGAAAGCAGCAAAGTTGAGCCTGTCACCTTCGCTAGATTCCTTACTCACACTTTGTTTTCAGGGGGGACCTAGGGGCAAAGAAAGACTATTTTATCTGAGGATAAGGTGTATTATTTTTTCTTTTGTGTAGCTCTAAGTTGTGTCTTTATTAAACATTTTATGTTCATTAACTTTTCCTGTTGGCAAGCATGATGGATTTGATGATAGGCCAGAATGGGGACTGGTCATTTGACAAACATTCCCTCATCATCAACATGGTACCCATTGCAATCTCTCTTGAGATGAGATTATAAAAATGGGTAAGTTTCAGTGGAAATAAAACAAAAAGAGCAAAAGAGAAAAGTTACCCCCATGGTATGATTTCACTAAGGAGAGAAAGAATTATTTATAAAAACAAAGAAACCTTTAAGAATGCAATCTAGGGCTAGTGCCGTGGCTCAACTGGCTAATCCTCTGCCTAGCGGCGCTGGCACATCGGGTTCTAGTCCCGGTTGGGGCGCTGGATTCTGTCCCAGTTGCCCCTCTTCCAGGCCAGCTCTCTACTATGGCCTGGGAGTGCAGTGGAGGATGGCCCAAGTGCTTGGGCCCTGCACCCCATGGGAGACCAGGAGAAGCACCTGGCTCCTGGCTTCGGATCAGTGCGGTGCGCAGGCCGCGGCAGCCATTGGAGGGTGAACCAGCGGCAAAAGGAAGACCTTTCTGTCTCTCTCTCTCTCTCTCTCTCACTGTCCACTCTGCCTGTCAAAAAAAAAAAAAAAATAAAAAAAGGAATACAATCTAAGAGAGTAGATATGAAATAAGCCAAAGAACCACTGAGAAAAGGATTTGCCAAGCAAGAGGCCATCGATGTCAAGGTAATACCTACTTGTGTGGGAGGAACAGTGGGGGGTCACAGCCAATGTATTGTTAGGAAGAAGAGGTTCTGCTTTACTTTTTACAAAATTCTTTGCCATCTTAAGTTGCTTTTACTGTATAAGAATATTTCAAAAAGTTCATGGAAAATGCTATTATAAAAAAACCATGCATGAATATCAAGTTTTTTGAACCCAAATAAACATCTTAAAATTCCATTTTTCTATGCACCTTTTGAAGAATTTTCTTATGATACACTGATTTGTTATCTACAGCTTACCAAATGTTTCGAACTCTCGTCAGATTTCAATAAGCTACAGTTCACATTTTAAATTATATTTAATGATCCAATTGTGTTGAAGCCAAAAATGCAGTTGTGCTTTTCAGTGGTTACGTCAGAATTCACTGCTTGGATAAGCAGAGAGAACACAGAAATCTTTCTAACCTCAGCCCATGTCTAATTTTTTGGCTGTCAGCCTTATTCAAATCTGTTTCCAGGGCCTTGGGGCTAAACATTTAATCCATGTTTATTCCCTTGAATAAGTAGCAGTATAAATTTTATGGTAGACTCAGTTCAGATGGAAAGTAACAGAGCCAGGTATGAGATTACTCCTGGGTAATGTTGACCTAGGGCCAAAGTCTGCAGAGAGGGAAGACCCAGGTGCTAAGACTTGTCCCCCTGGGATAGGACTCTGTACCTGAGGATGATATTGGAGGGCCTGGTTACACAACGCCTTTTCTTTTATGAGAACAGATGAACTCTTCCTGGAGATTATTTTGGAAAATTCATATCTAATTCTTTTTTGCTGTAAAGTATTTTTAGTGGAATTATTTTATTTCTTTTAATTTTTCCTTTTATATTTTAATCATTCATTCTATCATTATTTGTGGTGTGTTCAGGAACTGTTCTGCATGCTCAGTGAACAGCTAGTGGAAATCTGCCTGAGTGGAGCTTCTATTCTTTTATTTATTTATTTATTTATTTATTTATTTATTTATTTTGACAGGCAGAGTGGACAGTGAGAGAGAGAGACAGAGAGAAAGGTCTTCCTTTTCCGTTGGTTCACCCTCCAATGGCCGCTGCGGCTGGCGTGCTGTGGCCAGAGCATCGTGCTGATCCAAAGCCAGGAGCCAGGTGCTTCTCCTGGTCTCCCATGAGGGTGCAGGGCCCAAGGACTTGGGCCATCCTCCACTGCACTCCTGGGCCATAGCAGAGAGCTGGACAGGAAGAGGCGCGACCGGGATAGAATTTGGCGCCCCGACCGGGACTAGAACCCAGGGTGCCCGCGCCACAGGCGGAGGATTAGCCTATTGAGCCGTGGCACCGGCCGGAGCTTCTATTCTTGTAGTGGAGACAAATAGCATTCAGTAATATAATGATATCATATTAATATAATAGTTATATCAATTAGTGTGTACATGATATAACTAAGTAACTTTAGTAAAATTATAGTGTAATAAAGAAAACAATATAGTTTTTAGAAGATGATAAGTACTATCACTTTCTCTGGCCCAAATCAGTTGCACTTTGTATTTTTCAGATAAAGGGCTTGTTTTAGAGACTATGTTGGCAAATGAAATATATGGTTTAAAATTATCATATAAATGTTATAACCATAGGCAGCTGAAAGTTGTGATCCTCTCCAATGTTTGTGTTTATTCCCTCCTATAAGAAACTGGCTTTCAAATTCCATAATTGTCTTGCAACTAACATAGCTTGTATCCATTAGCTTGTCTTTTTAAATCGTCAAGTAATTTGCCTAACCTACTGGGTCACACAAGCTGTTCCATGTGATCCTTGAACATTCGTTCTTTCTGGATGGTTGAAGATGTCTTTGACCATCCACCAGGGCACCATTTACCTTTCTCTTGACAAGCGATCGGGCATATAACTTGCCCTTGTGTCTGCTGGAGTCCTGGGGCAGCCAAAGTGCTACCATTCAGACCTGAGGGGAAATTGTTGCCTGTTTTAGCAGAAGAAGGAAAATGAACAACATACTGTGGTTTTAGCCAACTTACAATTCTCTCTCTGGAGCTGCTGTATGATTGTATTTCTAAAAGTTTGTGGAAATGGAATTAAAAGATGAGTTTATTTTGATGTAACAAAGCCTGAAATCCACACACATTTCTTTCATAATGCACACTTTCCATGAACTCTTTGAAGAACCCCTCGTATGGCTTGTATGCTTGCCATTTCTAAATATTTCTATCACAGAAAACAAAAAACCTGATCTCAGTATCTTTATTGGGAAAACAAATGCAAAAATTCACAATCCCTTAATTCTCATGAAGCTGAAATCATTGGGGACAGATGTGTTCCAGAATCCAGGATTTTCCAGCTTTTTATAAAGATTATACAGAAAGTACCTCTACCAGATTTGTTTTGCAGAGCTCTTCATTTAAGCATTTTAACCCCAATTCTTGGACTTTAAGACTGTCATTGGTAGTTTATTAATTTTATTTACTTAGGGCTTATGATTTTAAAATGCATATTTTAGCAAACAAAATTAGTATTTTATTTCTGAGTAGAATTTTTAAACAAATACTAGAAGATAACTTTGCTAGGATGTACAAAACATCAATGTTTTCATTTATTCATACCATACCAAATTATATACTCATTATGTCAGTTTATTTATAAATATCCTAGAAGGAAGTTATTTTAGGTATAACAAATACGTTGAGTGGGCAAAGCAGGAAGAATGAGTGATTAATAATTATCTGTTTATTAAAAATGCGTATCATTTTGATGAACAATCAAATCTTTCCCAGATTCCATTAGATTTAAATAAAATTCAGGGTACATTTCTTTCCTTATTATTCAGAGTTTATGCAGTTGAATGTAAAACATGATGTATGCAAGTAACTTTTGGGAGCACTTGTTTACATTAGAGAACAAGAAGGAGATGCTATCATTTACTTAGTTTTTCAGCTCTTAGCTTGGGTAACACAGTAGGTAATTCTAACCACTCAGTGTTTGTGTTCGCTAATGAACCTTTTGCGTTTAAACTGAGATTTGTCTCTGATCTTTGGTGAAGTTCCCAGATGTTGGCCTTTATCAGAAAAGCTGGTATCTAGGAAAAGTTTTCAGAAAAACATGTCTCCTACAAAAAGTCCTCTCTTTTCTTGAGAGCAACTCAACCAAATAATGTGAGCTATCAAATTGTTTCATCTTAGTACAGGGACAAAAAAGGAATGCTGGTCCAGGGGTCGCTAGCACATGCCAAGTGTTTTCTCGTTCTTTGCCAAGTGTACAGTTCATTGCTCGGTCACCTGTGTCTGTCAGTTTAGCACACGGGCAGCAGTTCTCAGCATCCCCCATTCTTCTCCAAAACTTCGATGGAGGCTTCAAACATTGTCTGGCTCATTATTTCCCAAGGAAGGTTAAGCCCTTTACTGTCAGACCGGAACGCTTCGCTAATTAGAGCCTGGCTTTGTCACTGAACGTGTCGTGTCTGAGAGCCCTCCCACTGTGACCGGGGGCTTGCTGCTCACTCGAATAAGTGTCCAGGGACCATGGTTCTCTGGGGAAGACAGTCTGCTATATCCTTTGTGACAGATTTTTAGCTAGCTGAAATACCAACTCCTCTCTAACAGGCTTTAAGGAGGAGAGGATGAGAACATTCACAAGTTCACTGAGGATAATGTTTGTAGTACCCTGTGTGTGGAATCCACACCGAAACAATAAAGCAATACTTTCCAGTGTGGACTCAGACCCATACATTTCCCCAGTCTTTAAAGTGAATGTGTCAGTGGATCTGTTCCTTAGTATTTAACTTCATTTTTGGTAAACAAAACAAAAAACATGGTTCTTTTTGATTAGATTTTAAAAGGTCTTTGTTCCTTTGATTTAATGAATAGGAATAGCACAAGATCAGTTTAAACTATTAAAGCTATATCATATAAATATATTACTTCCATTGATTTTTCTTCTTTGCTTCAGAAATTGCATTAATTTATGCTCCTCTTTCAGTTGATATGGTTTTGTCAGCTGCAAGGTAGAAAGAATCAACTGGCAGGTTTTTCTGTCTTTGAACTGTCAAAGATGGCTTTTGGGAGTCAAGCCAGCTGCCTCTTTCTGTTTGCAGTGGTGCCCCACGGTCTTCTGGTTGACCATTGACTTCATCTTGATTTCTAGCTTTCCTTGGTTAGAGCAGGGAGCTGGCCAGCATGACACAAATCTCTTGGTGTTTCACTCTGTCATGGGTCAGCTAGCTTCTTAGAGAAAATTCTCTATTACAGATCATAGTCATGGATTCGGCTGACTGATTCACAGATTAATTTTAGACACAAGGCTACCTCTGCAAATTTACTGAAAGAATGCGTATGATAGGGGCGGGTGATTGGTATATGGTGAAGACTCTGCTTGAGACATCCATGTCCCATGTTAGAGTGCCAGAGTTTGAGCTTAGGCTCCGCTCCTGATTTCAGTTTCCTGTAAATGCACCCTGGGAAGCAGCCGGTGATGGTTCAACTACTGGGGTCTGCACCCATTTGGGAGACACAGATTGAATTTCCAGCTTTTGGCTTCAGCCTGGCACAGCCTTGGCTGTTGTAAACATTTAGAGTGGACCAACAGATTGGAGATGTTTCTGGCTGTCAAAAAAAAATTTAAAAAATTATAGTGTACTCTTGTGAAAATATACTCTAAGATTTTTCATGTTTGATGACTATGATGAATACATTCAGATTTTATTATATTGATTTTACAAATAGTTTGACATTTTAATTTGGCATTTATGGCCAGTGCCGCGGCTCACTAGGCTAATCCTCCGCCTGCGGCTCCGGCACACCGGGTTCTAGTCCCGGTTGGGGTGCTGGATTCTGTCCCGGTTGCCCCTCTTCCAGGCCAGCTCTCTGCTATGGCCTGGGAGTGCAGTGGAGGATGGCCCAAGTGCTTGGGCCCTGCACCCCATGGGAGACCAGGAGAAGCACCTGGCTCCTGGCTTCGGATCAGCGCGATGTGCCGGCCACAGCGCGCCGGCCGCGGCGGCCATTGGAGGGTGAACCGACGGCAAAAGGAGGACCTTTCTCTCTGTCTCTCTCTCACTGTCCACTCTGCCTGTCAAAAACAAAAACAAAAATAAAATAAAAAATAAAAAAAATTGGCATTTACAATATCTAGTTTAGCCCCTCCTTCCATATACAAATTAAATGAAGGCAGAGAAAACTAGTGAGATTTGAAAGTAAAATAAAGTCACATTTAATATCAGAATCATTGAAGACCAAGGGAAAGACATTTTTCTTTTTCACCAAGAAAGAGTTAGCATACTTCCTTCTAGAAAGAAAAGAAACAGAAAAAAGGAAGTCAATAAGCTATGGGAAATGATTCATAGAAATTATATTTAAAAAGTGACATATTTAATAGTTAATTCAAGAACTTTTCAGTTTCTTTGTCTGGATTGATAATTTCTGAAAGACTATTGTTATGATAAAGATTTAGCTAACCCTTTTTAAAAAAAAGTATAAAATCAATGATGATCTCATTATTGAAGCTGTTTCTACATATTTGTCCTTTGGAAAGGTAAATCTTTCTTTTTTTAATCTTTATTTTTAAAAAATATTTATTTATTTATTTGAGAGGCAGAGTTACAGAGAGAGGGAGAGACAGAGGGAGAGGTCTTCCTTCCCTGGAAAGGTAAATATTTAGGTGTCCTCGTGAGCCCCGAGTTTCTGGATGTCCATCTTGTAATATTGCTCATTTTAAGAATCACTTTTAGGGCCAGCGCCATGGCGCAGTAGGTTAATCCTCTGCCTGTGGTGCCAGCATTCCATATGGGCACTGGCTCTTGTCCTGGCTGTTCCTCTTCCAATCCGGCTCTCTGCTGTGGCCTGGGAAGGCAGTAAAAGATGGCCCAAGTCCTTGGGCCCCTGCACCTACATGGGAGACCGGGAGGAAGCACCTGGCTCCTGGCTTTGGATCGGCGCAGCTCTGGCCATTGAGGCCATTTGGGGAGTGAACCAATGGACAGAAGACCTTTCTATCTCTCCCTCTCATTGTCTGTAACCCTGCGTTTCAAATAAATAAATAAAATCTTTAAAAAAAGGATCAGTTTTATTGAATATGTTTATTTGACAAACATACACAGATTCTTCAAAAAGCCCATGGAAAATGGAAGTAAGATATTTGTTTATTTTGGTGCAATTTTAAAAAATCTTAATTATGCCAGCACTGTGGCTCAATAGGCTAATCCTCCGCCTTCGGTGCTGGCACCCCAGGTTCTAGTCCTGGTCAGGGCGCCGGATTCTGTCCCGGTTGCTCCTCTTCCAGTCCAGCTCTCTGCTGTGGCCCGGGAAGGTAGTGGAGGATGGCCCAAGTGCTTGGGCCCTGCACCCATATGGGAGACCAGGTGGAAGCACCTGGCTCCTGGCTTTGGATCAGCGTGGTGCGCCGGCCACAGCGGCCATTTGGGGGGGTGAACCAACGGCAAAAGGAAAACATTTCTCTCTGTCTCTCTCTCTCTTTCACTGTCCACTCTGCCTGTCCAAAAAAAAAAAAAAATCCTTAATCATTTCATAATTGGCATTTTCCATAAACTTTCTGACGACTCTCATACACATTTGTATGTACTTTGGGGGAGTTGGAGAGTGGGAAGGAAGAACAGGGAAGGGAAACTTTTTGAATTTTTTCCCTTAGATATTTTATAAAGGAAGGAAAAAAACCTGACCAGGAAAAAACACCCTAAGGCAACTAAGTAATAGATATTGATTAATTTTCAAATTTAGTACTTGTTTTTATTCCTTTATGAATAATTAATTAATGTTTCTAGCCCATTTAATCCATAGAGTTTTAATTTTTTAAAAATCTGTTTGTATGAGATATGCATATTTATATATATTATTTACTTATATGGCCAACCTATTCATCTTCTAATGTTATTAATTGACTTTATAATTAAAGTGATGAAGTCTATGATTTATATTCACTGTTAAGCTCTTTTTTGACTGTTGGTAGTTAGTTTTTAAGTTTTTCATTGCTTTTGAACTTTTCTTTTGATTCATTTTAAATTACACAAGGAATATGTGAACATATTTGGAAAAGATTAAAACAGTACTTCTGTATGTTCCCTTTATCCCTGTTCCCCATGGCAATCCTCATCTGGATTTAACCATGGTCATCAGTTTGTTATGTATCTTTTCTGACATTTTTGTTTGCTTAGGCTATTGAGTGAGGCATCACTTGTTTTTCTGACTAGGGGACAAAACTAAGGACATATGATAAAGGAGCTATAGTGTGACAGTCCGTCCAGAACTAAAATAAGATCTGTAGTTCCCGATCGTATACCCTCCCCCTTTGTCAAACTCTAGGCTTCTCCGTGGTATATAAGAGAACTCTCTGGAGGAGTCAGAGAGAGAAGGGGGGAGGGAGGTGGGAGGGAGGAAGGGAGAAGGGAAGAAGGAGGAAAGAGAGAGGAAGAGGGATAGAGAGAGAAGGGGAAGGAGAGAGAGAGAGAGAGAAGAGGAAGAGGAAGAGGACGAGGAGAGGGAATGAATGAATAAATTTTGGTTTCCAAGTGAGTGGCTGGTAGAAGATAGGAACTCCTGCAAGAACAGGTAGGAGTCTGCTCAGATAGCAACTGGCTGATCTAGGGAGAAGCAGTGTCAGGGACAGGAGGTGAAAGTGATAGTCTGTAGTGTGATTGGCATGTCTGAGCTTCCTGTGTTGTAGTGGACACCATGGCAGGTTAATGGGCTTACTCCATCCTTCCAGCATCTCATTAGAGATGCAGGAGATATTGAAAGGACCCACCTGATAGACCCACCCTGTACGTCAGGGCAGGGAATGGGCTGGTGGAGAGGCAGTTAGGAGGTGGAGCCACCCCACCTCTCCCAAGGTCAGGATCTGTCACCTTCAGTAAACTGTACACCGTTGCACTGTTAAGCTCTATATCTTTATTCAGGTTGGGTTGTTCATTCAACTCCTCTGGTTGCCATCAATGTCACTGCTCCTTGTATAGATGCTTTGCCCACAGCTCTCATATGCTAACACCCCAGGCCCAGTCTTAGCATCTGGCATCAACACCATGGTCTGCCAGTGACCTTGCATATGTCTTTCTCACCTTACTCATTGTCATGCTCCCTGTGAGAAGTTTGGCCTCTCCCTGACCACTGTGCCCCCCTTTTTTGCCTTCCTTTCTGGGTCAAGCTTTGATTCCTCACTGGGCCACCACTCCTGCAGATGCCTCACTATTGCATTGGAGTTGAAAGCCTCTGGAGTGCTGCCCCACACTCGGCTGGTTCTGCTCCCCTCTGAGTGGAGAACTATCTGCTCTGGGCCCTTTTCCCACACAGACACACTCCTCACCCAGCTAAGGTTCTGATACCCTGAGCTGGCTCACCACTGTGCCCGCATGCTCTCTTTCTGCTCCTGGGGCTCCGACTCTGCACATTGGCTGCCACAATCCACAGTCTCTTCCCACCTGGCTTTGTCTCTGATACCTTGTCAAGGGTTGTACTCCCTGCGTCACCTGCACATGGCTTCTTCTGTCGACATCAGGTGGCTCCTCACATAATTGCTCTCCTCACCCAATCAAGTGCTTGCCATCCCTGCTGGGCATCCTGCCACTCTGGACAATTCCTCATCCTGCTGGAGTTTGGACCCTGGACGCCTGCCTTGCACTGCCTCATGTAATACAGGTTTGAAGTATTTAAGAAAGAAGACGTGGGGCCCAACTTGGGCCATCTTCTACTGCTTTCCCAGGCCATAGCAGAGAGCCAGATTGGAAGTGGAGCAGCCGGGACTTGAACTGGCACCATAGGGGATGCTGGCACTGTAGGTGGCGACTTTACCCACTATGCCACACAGCTGGCTCAAGTGAGCTCATTTAACTTATCTTTCCTATTAGTATGAATGAGGGTATGCCTATTTGTCCTGAAAGAAAATGTATGCAAAAAATAGTTTATTAAAATCAGAATTAAATGAATTATGGAATATTTTTCGGGATTGAGAAAACAAAAATATTTCTGGTAGAGATTTTACAAGGCTGAGCATTGTTGGTTTATAGAATTCACTCTGCGTTTTTATTTATTTACAGAGGACATTGAAATTGCAAGTTCAGTGTGGGGTGAAAAAGACAATTTGGTGGTCTCAAACTGTTGGCAAGGCCCAGATGGTGACTTTAGCTGTGGATGGTGGTTAAAACCCACTGCCGCCATCCATAAACTCCATGTCCATGCACTAGTTACTTAAGATCTCTCAATGTCAGTTTTCTCATGTGTCTGATGTGAGTAACAAAGTTGAAAAAAATAAAGATTTCCTTTAGGAGCCAGTGCTGTGGCATGGCGGGTGAAGTCATGCAGTATTGGCATCCCATTGGGTGCTAGTTCTAGTCCCGGCTGCTCCACTTCCAATCCAGCTCTCTTCTATGGCCTGGAAAAGCAGTAGAGGATGGCCCAAATCTTTGGGCCCCTGCATCCATGTGGGAAACCTGGAAGAGGCTCCAGGCTCCTGGCTTCAGATTGGCCCAGCTCTGGCTATTGTGGCCATTTGGGGAGTGGGCCTGCAGATGGAAGATATCTCCCTCTCTTGCTCTCTGCCTCTGTAACTCCATCTTCCAAATACATAAATAAATCTTTATTAAATAAAGGTTAAAAAAGATTATTTTCCCAATAACATCTTTGTTGTTTGCAGTTTACTAGGCTGAATGAACTGTGGATATAATCCAATTTCTTCACAGAAATTTCATTTTAAGATAACTTTATTTTTAAGGAAATTATTCCTAATATGCCCATTTCTTTGCAAAGAGTAATTTTGGAACTAAGATAACAATTTTATTTCCCCAAAATATGAAAAAGAAAACTTTCTCCAAAGCAGCATATTAAAAAAAAAGCAGCAGAAAAATTTGTTAGCATTAGTTCCTCAGTACTTAAGATTCACAGGAGCAGGGATAATATGTTTTTCTTCTCTGATACAATGCAGATTACACAGTGAGAAGTAGCTATGTTGGTTGTTAATGGATTTGCTTGAAAATGATGTTGAAATTATGTAACATTATCTTTTAACTGCTCCTATAAACAATGGCAATGCTGCCTCTTTGTATACTGAGATTGGCTAGGTAATGTAAGGCATGGCTTTAAAGGGACAACTGGTTATGAGAAGCATGATTCCATTAAATCAATAGTTACAATATTTTCAAAGAAATGAAGAGTCTAATCATCATATTAAGGTCATGGCCACAACACTTTTGGAAAAGTAATTTGCATTTATAATAAATTGGAGTTCATTCCCGTTATTTCTCTGGAAAACAATTTTCTTTTTACAAATGTACTTGCTTGTATAGCTATTGAAAAATCTTTTGTTTGGGCAATTTTATCTTGAAATATTCTAGGTTACAGTGTATCATTTCAGTTTTCATGGCTGCTTTCATTGTAAATGTTTCTGCTAAAATACTTTATCAAATGGAAATGCTGTTAAAGTTTAACACCAAGTGGGAAACAGGCAAGCCTAACAAAATAAAACCTCTGCAGATTCAGTCTGATGTTTCTAGCAAATGCTTAAATTTATTTATTTATTTATGTTTATTTGAATGACTGAGAGATAGACACATACAAATATATACACACACAGAGAGGCAGAAACAGAGACAGACTGGGGGATATCATCCGTTTGCTGGTTCACTCCCCAAATGCCTGTAACAACCACTAGTGGGCCTGGCTGAAACCAGGAGTCGGAACTCAATCTGGATGAAAGATACCCCAGTGCTTGAGCCTTAAGTTGCTACTTCCCATATGCATTAGCAAGGAGCTGGAATTGGATGCTGGACTGGTTACAAGAACCCAGGGATCCCAAGTGATGTCTTAGTTGCTGCCCCAAATGCCTGACTTAAATTAGAACCTCCTACTCCTACTGAGAAAGCATGAAGTAAAACTTTTTTTCTCTTTGAGGTTATTGTCAAATAATTATACACTGCTCATAACATTGAGGAAAGAGGTAGATTAACTTAATATTGTAAGAAAGCATGCCTTCCAAAACTGTACAGAAAAATGGTGAACCTCTTAGAACACAGAATTTAATAATTGTTTAGGATTTAAAAGAAAATCTTCCCTTTATGGATCTCTATAGGGAACTAAAGATACATAACTAGACAATACTATTTTTTGGTCACAATAATTTTCTATTTGTGGGGAAAAGAATTAAATGTGTGAAGTTATGAGATAGACATATAAATACACATTATTAGCTCAATGCCTACAGAAAGCAACAAATATTGAATAAATGAATAAATTTTAATGACTAAATATATTTATTATTGTGATTATACTTAAACTTTTAATGGAAGAACATATTTTATTATTTGTTTTAGTTTAATTTTAAAATTATTTTAGAGAAAGAGACAGAAAGGGCTCTCATCTGCTGATTCACTCCCTGAAATATCCATAAAGGCTGGGGCTAGATTGGGGCTAGGCTGGGTCAAAGCCAGGATCTGGGAACTCAATTCAGGTCTCCCATGTGGTTGGCACAAAACCAGTCACTTGAGCCATCACTTGCTGGCTTCAAGGCTCAGTATCATCAGGAAGCTAGAGTTAGGAGCCAGAGCTGGCCATTAAACCCAAGTACTCTGATAATGGTACATGAATGTCTTAACCATATGGCAAATGCCTTTTCTATGTGATTTTATTTAAGATTTGTTTTGTAAAAATCTAAGTAAGCTGAATATGCCTTTTATGGTTAAAATTAATTATATCATATTGCTTACCAAAACCACAAGCTGCCTCAAGGCAACAGACTCACACATGGCTGCCATGCTGTGCTACAAATTTGGGTTTTGTGTGCTGGTTGTGCAGTTATGGGCATTTATAAGCTTTTCCAGGTAACCAAACCAAACCAAACCAAACCTGTGCATATAAATTGTTTTTCTTCCTGAAGGTGAGCACTTTTCTTCTTCAGATATTTTGGAATGGGGAAGTTTGGTTGATAATTTTCTTTGGGGAACAAAGTTAGGGATTGATTCTTATGTCATTTTTTGCAAGGATCTCAAAAGCAGCATTTTTTTCAGTTCTTAAGGAAAAATAAGGGAATTATAAGCAAGAAAATTGTTCTGGGTCTAAGGCCTATTAGATTTCTAGTTAATGAGTGATTGCCTCTTTGTCATATACATATATGGCTATTTTCTATGATGGTTTTAGGAAATAGTTTTTTCAGTTTATCATTTATTTATCCTGGACTATTTCTTCTCTACAGTTAATTTTTAAAAACATTTTATTTATTTACTTGAGAGGTAGAGTTACAGACAGTGAGAGGGAAAGACAGAGAGAAAGGTTTTCCATCTGCTAGTTCACTCTCCAAATGGCTGCAGTGGCCAGAGTTGGGCCGATCCAAAGCCAGGAGATTCTTCCATGTCTTCCACATGGGTACAGGGGCCCAAGCATTTGGGACATCTTCCACTGCCTTTCCCAGGCCACAGCAGAGAGCTGGATCAGAAGTGGAGCAGCTGGGACAAGAACCGGCACCCATATGGGATGCCAGCACTGCAGGCAGAGGATTAATCTGCACGATAGTGCTGTCCCCCTACAATTAATTTTTAGTACTGGGGGTGACACTGAGGCCCTATATTGAATCCTGGTGTTCTTGCTTCAGAGCTTTTGAGTTGGCTGCTTGAGATGGCGTTGGGTGACTTGGATTCCTATTAATTGTATTGATTTCGTGCCAGATATTGACCTCCTGCTTCTGATCCTATCTTGGCTTTTCTGATTTAATTGTGTGCCTGATGACTGGACATTGTTAGTGTATCCTATCTTTTTTTTTTTTTTATGACAGGCAGAGTGGACAGTAGAGGGAGACAGAGAGAAAGGTCTTCCTTTTTGCTGTTGGTTCACCCTCCAATGGCCGCCGCAGTAGGCGCGCTGCGGCCGACACACCGTGCCGTTCTGATGGCAGGAGCCAGGTGCTTCTCCTGGTCTCCCATGGGGTGCAGGGCCCAAGAACTTGGGCCATCCTCCACTGCACTCCCTGGCCACAGCAGAGAGCTGTCCTGGAAGAGGGGCAACCGGGACAGGATCGGTGCCCTGACCGGAACTAGAACCCGGTGTGCCGGCGCCGCAAGGCGGAGGATTAGCCTGTTAAGCCACGGCACCAGCCTTAGTGTATCCTATCTTTAATTATTCTGGCTGCAGCTATCAGCAGTAAAGGCCCAAACTGCATTTCTGATTTCTAGGAACAAGCTTTAATTTGTCTTGTTATTTGGCCAAAATAAGTTCTCAAATTATCTATGTGGAATTTTTTATACTGTTTTCTTTTCACATGGTATTTTTGAAGGTGTTGACTGTTTTAGAGAAAATTTCAAATGTAAATAGTAAGTTGCTTTCCAAATTTTGTTCTCTAGATGCTTTAGAGAATAAAGTTCCTAGGTCATAAATGTGTGAAAATCACTGTATAGTTTTCCTTTTCTCTGGAAGTTTCATGGTACTCATTAGTTCTTTTTTACTTATTTGACAGGCAGAGTTAGACAGTGAGAGAGAGAGACAGAGAGAAAGATCTTCCTTCGTTGGTTCACCCCCTAAATGGCCGCTATGGCTGCACCGATCCGAAGCCAGGAGCCAGGAGCTTCCTCCTGGTCTCCCATGCGGGTGCAGGGCCTAAGCACTTGGGCCATCCTCCACTGCCTTCCCGGGCCACAGAAGAGAGCTGGACTGGAAGAGGAGCACCCGGGACAGAATCCGGCGCCCCAACAGGGACTAGAACCCCAAGTGCTGGCGCCGCAGTCGGAGGATTAGCTTAGTGAGCTGCGGCGCTGATCGGTACTCATTAGTTCTTAACGAAGAAATGTGTTAGAACTTTTAGTATGTCATCAGTGTGATGATGCATTTTTGTTTGCTCTTGGGACTTTCTACAGTATTGTCATCTTGTTCTTTAAAGTAGACCTGAAACTTCTGCACTGGGCAAATTTCAGGTTTGTGGTACATTAAACTTATACTGTTGGCAGGTTTTGCCCTTAGCTGGAGAGTGTGGGCTAAGGGAAGAAGAGGGGAGGTTTAATGAGTTTTAAGGGGCTAGATGAGAGAAGAGAGCTCAACGATTAGCATTTTCGCTTTGATTGGTAGGTATTCCCATGTCATTTTTCCAAATAAAAGACTAGGCTTGCTCTGCTGGTTGGCATGCCAGAGGCACTGAGTCTTTTGCTAAGTAGGCCTTGTGCTTATTGAAAAGGGACTACGGAGATGGCCATGTGGCATGGGCTGAGAAGTGTGAATTATCATGAGGATTTTAAGCAAGACTTTCTAAGGCCAGAATGACTTTCACATTATATAAGTGTTATATGTATATGGCGTTATTTAAAAAAGTTTTGGGAAAGTGGAATTAAAAGTTTATTTTGGTGCAAAAATTTTTAAATCCATGTACTGTGTTTTCATAATATGAATTTTCCAAAGAATTTTTTTAAAATTGTGTATTTATTTATTTGAAAATCAGAGTTACAGCAAGAGACACAGAGAGAGATTTTCTTTTTTTAAAATTTATTTGACAGATAGATTTAGACAGTGAGAGAGAAAGACAGAGAGAAAGGTCTTCCTTCCGTTGGTTCATCCCCAAAATGGCCACCACGGCCGGAGCTACACTGATCTGAAGCCAGGAGCCAGGTGCTTCCTCCTGGTCTCCCATGCAGGAGATATTTTCTGTTTAATGGTTCACTCCCCAAATAGCTACAACTGCCAGGACTGGGCCAGACGTAAGCCAGAAGACTGGAGCTTTTTCCAAGTCCACCATGTTTGTACAGGGGCTCATGCACTTAGGTCATCTTCTGCTGCTTTTCTCAGACCATTAGCAGGGAGCTGGATCAGAAGTGGAGCAGCTGGTATACAAACTGGTACCCATTTGGGATGCTGAAATCACAGGCGGTGGCTTTGTCTGTTATGTCACAATGCTAGCCCCTTCCCAAGAATTTTTTGAATACTTCTTGTATACATGGGCTCCAAATTTTTTTGGCATCAATATAAACTAATCTTCCCATTTCATTTACATTAACTTTTTGAAGTCCCCTTGTACATACATAGTAAATATTCATCCCATATGTAAGTATCCTGACAATACTTATTTCATGTGGATAATTTAAAAAAAAATTTTTTTGAAAGGCCCAGTAACAAAGAGGGAGAGGGAGAGAAAGGGAGAGAGAGAGAGAATCTTCAATCTGCTGGTTTACTCTCCAAATGATCTCAATAATCAGGTCTGGGCCAGGTTGAAGCTAGGAGCCAGGAAGTCCATCCTAGTCTTCCACGTGGGTGACCCGGGCTCAAGCACTTGAGCCATCATCTGATGTCTTCCCGGGTGCATTAGCAGGGAGCTGGAACAGAAACAAAGCAGCTGGACTTGAACTGGCACTCTGATATGGGATTTTGGCATAGCAAGTGGCAGGTTAGCCTGCTGTACCACAATGCTGGCCTCCACATGAATCATTTTAATAATCCAAAAAAATTTTCTCTGCAAATATAGATCCTGGAGTAACTTAAGAATCAGTTCTAAATATTTCACAATGAAATAATACCATTTTGCCACATTGACTTTAGAATATTTTATGCTATTAACATGTTACTGTCTCACAAAACCAGTGTGCTATGAAGCACACCTTGAAAACTGTTTTAAGTATTTAAATATACTTGAAGCTCATTTTGTGTTCATCTAAAATACAGGAGCTATGTTTTAATCATTATTTCTAAAAGTCAGTACATTTCGCTTACTTTTGGTGCCTGAGTAGATGTCCATGAGTTTAATAAGTAATGTGTCTAGTTCACAGTCACTGTGTAAGCTTATTGCTACCCTGAAAAATACCACAGATTTGTTGACAGCAGGTAAAACAGTTTTTCCTACCCTTGCACATATATCTGATGGTAAAGCAACTTCATAATTGGAAGCCCAACGATCTTTCTTATATATATTTTTATGAAGCAGTAACTGCTGAAAACTACATAGAAGAATATCATAATAGAATATGTTTACTAGTTGGTCTCTCTCTGTCTTAAGTAATTATATTTATTTATTGCTGCTGATTTCCAGGCATCTTAATATATTGTGATGTAAGTACCTTCTCTCCTAAAGTTTGAACAATAATGCTCTCTTATATAAACAGATACAAGAAAATTGTTCCAAACCTTCTCAGGAAGAATTTATATTAGATAAAAGTAAGTTTTCTGGGGCTGGTGCTGTGGCGCAGCAAGTAAAGCCATTGCCTGCAGTGCTGGCATCTCATATAGGCACCGATTTGAGTCCCGGCTGCTCCACTTCCAATTCAGCTCTCTGCTATGGCCTGGGAAAACAGTAGAATATGGCCCAAGTCCTTGGGCCCTGTACCTGTGTGGGAGATCCAGAAGAGACTCCTGGCTCTTGGCTTCAGATTGGTGCAACTCTGGTCATTGTGGCCAATTGGAGAGTGAGCCAGTGGATAGAAGACCTCTCTCTCTGCCTCTCCTTCTCTCTCTGGTAACTCTGCCTTTCAAATAAATAAATAAATCTTAAAAAGTCAGTTTTCTTGAGCAAATGGTTATTGCTATTATTTTTATGGATATTTAATATAATTGGGGCTGTGTTATGACATAGCAGGTTAAGCCTCTGCCTGTTTAATTGGCATCCCATATTGGTGCCCGTTTGAGTCCTGGCTGTTCCACTTCCGATCCAACTCTCTGCTAATGTGCCTGAGAAATCAGCAGGGGATGGCGCAAGTGCTTGGGTCTCTGTACACGTGGGGGAGACCTGGAAGAAGCTTCTAGATCCAGGGCCAAAGCCTGGCCCTGCCCCAGCTGTCATGGGCATCTGGCAAGTGAACCAATAAGATCTGTTTCTGTCTCTCTCTGTAACTCTGACTTTCAAATAAATAAATAAATCTTTAAAAAATAACATAATTGATTTTTTTTGCATTGACTTGCAGAATGCTTAGAGCTAATTTTATGGTCCACATTAGCATTTATATCTTTGCTTTTTCTTCTTATAGTTGCTTTATTTTTTTGTGATTTCCTCACCTATGTTCTCTCCCCTAGCACACAAATATGTACTGCATACATCTGCATGCTTTGTTTCACATCTTTTGTGAAATTAAGTCACATATATGTAAATAGTAAAACATTTCCTGTTCGTGCTTTGGGGGTACTGTGTTTTGAGGATGTGTACAGAACCTTCATCCCTGCAAGTTTCTTAATTTGGTTAGAACACCATCAGAAAAATTTGAGTGAGAGTTCTGCTTAGGGAAGATTTAAAAATTCATTTCTTCTTCTCTTACTCTAAAGAATGATGGAATAATCAAATGACTTATTTTGCTGTTGGATTCTATTTTATATCAAAGGAAGAGAGCTTCTGCACAACTACTGGGCTCAAAGTTCTCTTATTTGAATCAAAATGCCCAGATTCACTCAACTTGTGAAAACATCCGAATGAAGAAATTCTGACATCTGAAAATAAGAGCTTGTGGAATATGAAAAAGATGGTAGAAAGGGCATTCTCTGGTGGGTGGTAGTTAGCAATTCCTTTTCAATTTACTTTTGATAAATTAAAAATAAATACTGTAATTCTCCAACAGAATTTCTGTCTTCTTTACAGTTTTTCTCTGTGGTGCCACAGAGTCCAGAACTACCCTGAGGAAGGAAGCAGGTTTCTGTTTAAATCCTGCTGCTGCCAAGTTTGAATGGAAAATCATTCCATTGCCAGTTGGCAACTTACTTGACTTGGCCAAGAAAACTATTTAAGCAACTTTGAAATCTGCTTAGATTTTCAGAGCTGTGTGTGTGGTGCAACACAAGTGCTCCTGGAAAACACTGGCAGGCACAGTCCTCTTCCTGACAAACTCATGTATGATGCAAGTTCTGTGTCCTGGACACCTGCAAAACCCAAGTGCCCAGAAAGGAGTCTTAGGCTCCCTGCTGAGAGCTTCCTACTATCAATCTGAGCAGGAGTGTTACTTGTATGATTGCTGCACATTAACTGAGCCCTACCTCTGTGCTAGAAATTGTGCTAAGCTTTTGAGTGCATTTTTCATTTAATCCTCACAACAACCCTCTGAGGGAGTTACTTCTGTTATCCCTACTTTGACTTAAGAAGTTAAGCACCTGTCCAAGATCACATGGTTTGTCAGAGTCGTGACTAGGATGCTTAAATACTACAGTGTTTACCTCTATACTGTGACTTCTACATATGTGTTCTTGCCTATATAGTCTCAGATAATGTTATTGCTAAGACTTTGCATTTAAAATATATTTTAATATAAAAGTAATATGTAAAAGTTATCTCTTTAAGTTTAGATAAAAAACTGTATTTAATATTACTTCTCTATTCCCTACCAACTGGAGATTGCCTTTACATTCTTAAAAAGAAATACAACTCCAATATTACTTCAAGATTTATGTGGCATCATCAGGGCCTAGATTTAGGGGGAAAAAAGAATGACTTTAAATCATTTTGATGGGGAGCAGCCTAATAGGCAGGTACAATGAGGCCAGGAATGAGGAAATTGGTCCTAGGCTGTGGTTCAACTTTGAATTATTGTATCACTTGGGAGAGCTTATCAGCATTTTGATAGTTTTCATATCTTTTTCTTGAAATGAAGATATGCATAAACATATCATTTTTGATTAAAGGTAGAAAATTTGAATTGTCTTTCTAAAGGAGGTTGATCAGCAACTAGATCCTAGGAACATAAGATGTAAATAACCCATATCTACTGCCCGAGCTGGACTTGCCACTGGAGAAGGGAAAAGAGCTCCTTCTTGCAAGGGAAGATGGATGCCAGGTCTGCCCATGTCTCCTACTGATTATGAGCCCAACTTAGGGTTCTGTTTCAACTTTGGTTTTTGACCAGTCCACCTAAGCAACTTGGCTGTAGGCCTATGTTGTGTTTGCTGCACTTTCCAACCTTGCCCACCACTCTCATTTTGGATGTTAGGTTTGGCACTTTCTCATGGGCTTCACTGTAGAAGCTATTGCAAGTTCGTCGCTCACATTCTACCTCTCCTTGCTGTGATTATACTTGACCCAATGCTTTTCTGAGAGGGTCAAGTGCTAGATGGTGGAAAAAGTCACTCTAGAGGAAAAGTTTTTAAAAGGATGTATTCTATTTATTGGAAAGGCAGAGTGACGGAGAGGAAAGGAGAGACAGAAAGAGAAAGGGATCTTCTACCTACTGGTTCACTCCCCAAATGGCTGCAACAGCTGGGGCTGGGCCAGGCAGGAACCAGGAGCCTAAAAGTCCATTTGGGTCTTGATGTGGATGGTAGGAGCTCCAGTACTTGGGTCACCTCCCATTGCTTTCCCAGGCACATTAGCCAGGAGGTGGACTGGAAGCAGAGCAGCCAGTACTCAAACCAGTGCTGATATTGGATGGTGGCAGCGCTTTACTCACTGTGTCAAAACCCTGGCCCCAGGAAAACATTTTAACTAGTATTGAACATTCAAAAAAAATCTATATTTTCAGTCATAGAATTATTCTCATACACATTATTTTTGAGAATTTGAGCTGCTGTATTTCTTTACTATTTTCCTGAATCCTTTCCTTTCATTTTAGAAATTTCAGGTTTAAACCAGAAGGTGTGAATTAGAACTGTTAGGGTGTTATAACACTTCAACATGTTGTAGTAGTTTGGAGAATATTTATAGTAAACTTTAAAAAAAGGCTAAAGTGTCAGAATGTGAGAAGATATCTCATAATGGCTACTCTAATACTGTTTGTTATTATTAAGATCAAACTTTAAAGATTTTAAAGAGAAATCTCATTTTGCTTTATTTTTTGTTACATTTGTATTTTTAATACATTTTTTATGTGTCAAGATTCCTCAAACAGAATTGATAGAATGGATGAAGGGGCTTCAAAATACTCCTGGATAATGGACCTAAAGGATAATGTTCATTTTCCATGATTTTTGAAGATCCCTTTTATACAGATGCATAGAAAGAAATTGACTATGAACTTTGGCTCCTGAGAAGACAGAGGCTGAGAAGTCCTATCATCTTTCATCTGCAAGCTAGAGGACTAGGAGGCCCCTTGCAGTAGTTCCTGTCCAAGGCTGAAGGCTGGAGAATTGGGGAGCCAATGGTACAAGTACCAAGGCAGACAAACAGAAGTGCTAATGTCCTCCGGCAGGAGAAGATGGATGTCTCAGCTCAAGAAGGGGGAGAATTCACCCTTCCTTTGCTTTTTTTATCCTTTCTGGGGTGGTCTCAATCAATTGGATAATGCCCTCCTGCCCACACTGATGAGGATAGATCTTTATTATATGCTAATTTATTCCAGAAAGGCTCTCCCAGCCATATCCCAAAATACTATTTTTTGACAGCTATTTAGACATTCCTTTGCCCCAGCTGACATATGAAATTAACCATCACAAGTATATCCCTTGTGAAGTTGGTACCCATGCATATCTTCTTTTTTCTTATTTATTTATTTTTTTATTTGACAGGCAGAGTTAGACAGTAAGAGAGAGAAACAGAGAGAAAGGTCTTCCTTACGTTGGTTCACCCCCCAAATGGCCGTCACGGCTGGCGCACTGCGCTGATCCGAAGCCAGGAGCCAAGTGCTTCCTCCTGGTCTCCCATGCGGGTGCAGGGCCCAAATACCTAGGCCATCCTCCACTGCCTTCCCAGGCCACAGCAGAGAGCTGAATTGGAAGAGGAGCAATCAAGACTAGAACCCGGTGCCCATTTGGGATGCTGGTGCTGTGGGCAGAGGATTAACCAAATTAACCAAAGTAGTGCTGCTTAGCTAGCACTGTAACTGAGTCTTCAATAGGCCCTTCCACTAGCTGCTTTAGGATGTTGGGGACCATGGTAAGACCAATGAATTCCATGAGCATGGGTCCACTACTATAATTAATTTGCTGTGAGTTGAGTTCTTTGGTCAAAAGCAGTGTTACATGGAATACCATGTTGTAGGTAAAGCAGTGTATAAGTCTAGAGATCATAGTTTTGGCAGAGCATATATGCAGGGAGGCCAGATCCGTATCTGGAGTAAGATGTATTTCATTAAGGACAAAATTTTCGTCCTTCTGTGATGGAAGTAGTCAAATGTAATCAATCTTCCATGAGGAGTTGGATGATCACCCAGGGGGAATGGTGCCTTACTGAGGGCTCAGTGTTGATCTCTACTGCTGGCAAATTTGGCAATCAGTGGTGGTCATAGCCAAGTCAGACTTTCTGGGTTGTAGTCCATGTTGGTGAGCCCATGCATAGTCTCTGTCTCTGCTCCTATGAACATTTGTTTCATGAATCCATTGAGCAGTGGTGTCTGTGGAAAGCGTCTGACTGATACCCACAGAATGGGTCATTCTAGCTACTTAATTATTAGTATCCTTCTCTGTTGAGGTCAGTCACATGCAGCACACGTATCTTCACATTTTTTGCCCATTCAGAGAGTTGTAGTCACTTCTTTTCCCAAGATTTTCTTATCACTAATTTTTTGATCATATTCCAAGTCCCTGACTATTCAGCAAACTATTGGCTACAACTCCTGAATTGGAACATAATTTTTTGTGTATTTAATACCTGTGTACATCCAGGTTCAATTGACTGAAGTTCTGCTCACTTGAGGATTTTCCTTTACCACTGTCCTTCAAGGGTGTCTCCGAGAGGGGTTATAGTGCTTCAGCTGTTCAGTTTTGTGCTGTTCTTGCATATCATATCATGTAGAAACATTGGCAAACCAGACCTGAATCTTCTCTTTCTCTGTAAAATGATCATAAGGATCTCCCCAGGAGGCTATAGGTGCTGGGGAAAAAATGCTAATGAATAAAATATTTTCATGAATTGATCTAGTCCCAGTTAACTATCTCTTGATTGTAGGACAGTTATTTTTTTTAAGTCATTCATTAAGTTATTATTTTTTTTTGACAGGCAGAGTTAGACAGTAAGAGAGAGAGACAGAGAGAAAGGTCTTCCTTCCATTGGTTCACCCCCCAAATGGCCGCTACGGCCGGTGCACTGCACCAATCCGAAGCCAGGAGCCAGGTGCTTCCTCCTGGTCTCTCATGCGGGTGCAGGGCCCAAGCACTTGGGCCATCCTCCACTGCCTTCCTGGGCCACAGCGGAGAGCTGGACTGGAAGAGGAGCAACTGGGGCAGAACTGGTGCCCCAACTGGGACTAGAACCCGGAGTGCCAGTGCCACAGGTGGAGGATTAGCCTAGTGAGCTGCGACACTGGCCTCATTAAGTTATTGATGTAAAGATATTAACTGAGTATCTATTAAATGCCATGGTTACCAGATATTGACTTTGCAAGTAAGGTAATATGTTTTTGGCTACTTAGAGTTTATAAGTACTTGTAATAGAAATGAATGTTTCATGACAGTGCTTTGTGACTTGCACATAAGAGGGGAGATATAGAATGGGAAGAGGAAGATTATACAACATCACAGAACAATTGTTCTTTGAGATCCCAAACATAAGTAGCACATAGCTAGCAAAGTGGGTAAGGGATTTTTTTTTCCAGTACAGGAAAGAGCATTTTCAGTTCAGATACTGAAGGATATCCCATATGGTTGGAGCATAATGTATGAGCAAAAGTTGGAGATTGGTGAAAATCAAGAAAGAACACATAGAATCCAAGAAATTTTGTTTCCAAATTAAAAAAAATCATGCAATTCCCTGGACTGTGTAGCAGGCACAGGGACCAATTCAGTCATAATGAAGGAGGAAAGCAGAAAAGCCTAGAGTAGATGTCTTTATCAGAAACTGTAGAAATGGAAGGCAGGCTAGGTAAATGTGAGGCTATTATGAAAGTTCAAGATCTTCCTATTTCTTTTAAGAAAAATGGAAGACAATCAGGAATGCTAGAAAAAAGCTGCTTAAAATTTAAACTACTGTCCAAATATGAAGTTAATTCAAATATGACTTGATCTTAAATACTTGATATAACGAAAGAAAAGAAAATCCACTTATATTGATACTAGGAATATCTTCCTTTGAGAGGCCCAGAGGTAGCAACATGGGACCCAAGAATAGTTGCCAAAGTGGAAGAATTAAGAATAATAAAGTAATTAATTTCTTGGAGATAGGAAGATAGAGGTTTTGTGTAAGTGAGCCAAAATCTTATCTTTTATTAGAGTTAAGTGAGTGAATTGGTAGGCCTTAAGTTGGCAAACCAAGGAGAGGCATGAGCATATTTTTTACAATTGTGGATATCAGAACTCAAACTAGAAATGGTTAATTGTTTGCCTATGAATTTTCAAAGTGACAAGGACAAGATGGGAGATTATTTATTTTCATCACAAACACATCTGATTTTAATTTTCCTTTTATGGTTTTCAGGTGCTACTTTACCATAACTAAGCTTTTTCTGGTATGATTGTCTTTCTTATCATTCATTTCTGGAACCTCTATTTTCCATACCCCAACATGAAATCAATCACCAGATTCCATTATATTTAGTTCTAGACTAAGCACTTTTTTGGCTCCAGCTAACAAATATTAAAAGCAAGATCTAAAAGAATCACATTGTTTCCAGAAAACATAACTGGATCCCAGAACAAAGATGAAGATTTATAGGCATACTGAAATGTCTAAAAACCCAACAAGGTAAAATTCGGTCTGGTATCCAGTGAAAGACTATAAGGTATTCAAAGAAGCAGGACAAGAGTATCTACAATGAGAAGAAAAAAATCGATCATCTGAATCCAATATAGAACTGATATGGATGCTATAATTAGCTAACAGACATTGAAATCACGATTATAACTGTTTTTCATATGTTCAAACATTAAGTAGATGGAAGGTTTAGAAAAGTCCCAAGTAGAACTTCCAAAGATGAAAGCAACAAAATCTGCGATAAAAATACAGTGGAGGGGCCGGCGCTGTGGCGCAGTGGGTTAATGCCCTGGCCTGAAGTGCCAGCATCCCATATGGGTGCTGGTTCGAGACCCGACTGCTCCACTTCCTGTCCAGCTCTCTGCTATGGCCTGGGAAAGCAGTAGAAGATGGCCCAAGTCCTTGGGCCCCTGCACCCACGTGGGAGACCCGGACGAAGCTCCTGGCTCCTGGCTTCGGATCGGCGCAGCTCTGGCCGTTGCGGCCATCTGGGGAGTGAACCATCAAATGGAAGACCTCTTTCTCTCTCTCTCTGCCTCTCCTCTCTCTGTGTAGCTCTGACTTTCATATAAATAAGTGATTCTTAAAAAAATTTTTTAAAAATACAGTGGATTATGTATTAATTAAGTTTTTTTTTGAGAAACGGAATACTCAAATACTGGATTGCCTGATATATATATCTTAAGGAATTGGTTCATGCAGTTATGGGAACTAGGATGTCTGAAATTCATAGGGCTGGCCAACAGCCTGGACATTCCAGCAGGAGTTGATGTTGTAGTCTTGAGTCTAAAGGCAAGATCTGAAAGAATTAATTTTTTTCCAAGAAGCTTGATAGAATTACCTTCTCCTTAGAGGACCTCAGTCTTTTCTCTTTAGGTCTTTAGCTGATTGGATGAGGCCCACTTGTAGTGTGGAGGATAATCTCCTTCACTCAATGTCTACTGATAAAAATGCTAATAACATCAAAACATGACCTTCACAGGCATATCCAAGCCGGTGTCTGACCAAGCAATTGAGCATCATAGCCTAGTAATATTGATGCATTAAAATGACCCATCATAGATAACATTAACAGCAGATTATGCATTTCAGAATAAAATATTAGTGAATTTAAAGACATAGCCATTGAATTTATTAAGATAAAAGTACAGATTACAAAATAATAAAAAGAATAAACAGCACTTCCCTGTGCAGTGGAACAAGTTCAACAAGCCCAATACAGCTGTAATTGGAGTCCAATTTTCCTCCTTTATTTCCTTTATCTGTTAAAAACATTTGGCATTGTTGACTATTTCCACCTTTCCAAAATACTTCATTTTCTTGGCATCACATTCTGTTGGTTTTCCTTCCATGTGGTTGGTTAATCTTTGTCTCCTCTTCCTTGTTGTTTGCACATCCTGATATGCTTTTAGTCTCTTCTGATGCTACACATTCCTCTGGGTGACCTTCCTCAATACAGTGGCCTCAGTTATTATTTCTTTTTTTCTTTTTCTTTTTTCTTTTTTAAAGATTTTATTTATTTATGTGAGAGGTAGAGTTACAGACAGAGAGAGGGAGAGACAGAGAGAAAGGTCTTCCATCTGCTGGTTCACTCCTCAAATGACAGTAGCAGCTGGACCTGAGCCAATCGGAAGCCAGGAGCTGGGAGCTTCTTCCAGGTCTCCCACACAGGTGCAGGGGCACAAGTACTTGGGTCATCTTCCACTGCTTTCCCAGTTCATAGAAGAGAGCTGGGTTGGAATAGGAGCATCTGGGACTAGAACTGGGGCCCATACAAAACACCAGCACCATAGTGGAGGCTTAGCCCTCTACGCCACAGTGCTGGCCCCCTCAGTTATTTTTGTATTGACTCAAAATGATTTTTCTTCAATCCTGGGCATTTGACTCAAATACTGGATTGCCTGATGCATCTTTCCTTTTGATATTCTTTAGACATTAAAAATACAACAAAATTGTAGTAGAGTTCAACCTTTTGCCATAAATCTCAACATTCACCACTTCTGCATTTTCTTTTTTTTTTTTTTTTGACAGGCAGAGTGGACAGTGAGAAAGAGACAGAGAGAAAGGTCTTCCTTTTGCCGTTGGTTCACCCTCCAATGGCCGCCGCGGTAGGCGCGCTGTGGCCGGCACACCGCGCTGATCTGATGGCAGGAGCCAGGTGCTTCTCCTGGTCTCCCATAGGGTGCAGGGCCCAAGCACTTGGGCCATCCTCCACTTCTACATTTTCTGTTTTGCTGGATGCAACTTCACCTTTCACCAAACCAAGCTATCTGAGTTTCATTTTGGACTTTGACTTCACTTCCCATCAATCACAAATCCCTGCTAGTTCTACCTCCTAAATGAAACTAGAATACATAAGGTATCTTCCAAAAATCTCATGGAAAATGTCCATTATGGAAAAAAAAAACTATGCATGAATTTCAAAATTCTCTTGTGGCAACATCTTTTAATTCCATTTTCCCACAAACTTTTTGAAGTTCCTTATACATGTTCTTTTATCTCCATTGTTGCCAATTTAGGCTACTCAGCTGTCATCTCTCTCCTGGTTTATGGAAAAAATATTCTAAATGGTTCTCTGACTCTAGGTTTCCCAATTTCAATCAATTTTTTATATGATAAAATGAAAATATGATTGATTTATTCTCCTTAAATCCCTTTTGTGGTTCCCACTTAGGTCAGTGTCCAAGCTCCTTGGCAAACATCATTGCAAACATCTCTCCAATGCCCTATTCATCCTTCACTAACCTGATCCTAGCCCATACTCCTAGTTACACCATATAGAACTTAACATACAGTTATCGAATTGAGTTGAAATGTATGGATATACTTCTGGGCCTACCTAGAACAATTTTCAAAATGGTTTATGTCTGTGCATTCCTGTTTGTTTCATCAGATTCTCCAAAGAAGTTTAACAATCACAGAGGCTGATTTTGTGTGAATGGGATCATCCCATATTCCAGCTTACTCCAGTTTATCTATACTTTTAAAAAAAATTTTTTGCATTCTTTTGACTCACAGAGAAGGAGGGGTGATCACAATTAGCTGGAGCCATGGCAAGTTGATGAAGCTCTAATGAGAAAGAAACTCTTCCAATTAAGGCCTTCATTATCTTCCCCAAGGATGATTGCAATAATTTCCTAACTTGTATTCTTCCTGTCTCCTCCATTCTATCTTACAATCTGTTGGCACAACCATTAAAAAAGTACAAGTTTGATCATGTTATTCCCTGCTTAGAACTCTTTAATGGCTCACCTTGATCCTAAGGATGAAGTTCAAATTAGTCTTCTCTCTACCTGAATCACTCCCTGGCCTGGTCTCTGCCTGCTTCTTCATCCAGAGTTCTTTTTTTTTTTTTTTTAACTTTTATTTAATGAATATAAATTTCCAGTGTACAGCTTATGGATTACAATGACTTCCCCCTCCCATAACTTCCCTCCCACCCACAACCCTCCCCTCTCCCGCTCCCTCTCCCCTTCCATTCACATCAAGATTCATTTTCAATTCTCTTTATATACAGAAGATCAATTTAGTATAAAGATTTCAACAGTTTGCACCCACATAGAAACACAAAGTGAAACATACTGTTTGAGTACTAGTTATAGCATTAAATCAAAATGTACAGCACATTAAGGACAGAGATCCCACATGAGGAGCAAGTGCACAGTGGCTCTTGTTGTTGACCCAACAAATTGACACTCTAGTTTATGGCGCCAGTAACCACCCTAGGCTCTTGTCATGAGTTGCCAAGGCTATGGAAGCCTTCCAAGTTTGCCGACTCTGATCATATTTAGACAAGGTCATAAAAGACAGAGTGAGGATAGTAACCAATGATCCTAAGAGTGGCATTTACCAGGTTTGAACAGTTATACAGCATTAAGTGGGGAAGAGGACCATCAGTACACACAGGTTGGGAGTAGAGCCATTGGTGGTAGAGTAGAGGTTATGATTACAAAGGAATGAGGCCCAAGTATGCTAGACAGGGCCTAGAACAAAGGACAGAGTCATTATTAGAGGAGCTAAGAAAGGTGCTGTCTAAGCTACAATTAAGTTTTCTGATTTAGAGGCAAATAGAACCTGATAGAAGGGGCTTGATAATAATCTGGTGGGCTTTAGGCCTTGTAAGTTAAGAGGCCCAGACCTATCTATCTCTTCACATGGGGTATATCCTAAGGGAGGTGTGAACCTCCTAGGGGAAGGCACTCTGTTGACTTACATTACTTGGCTGGCCTGGGAGGAGAGCTGGCCAGGTAAAGGCAGGGGGCATCTCTAACAAGAAATTTACAGTTCTGCCTGCAATGTTGCTGACCCTACTTGACCATACCCTCAGCTGCGGTGGTCACTTTGGAAGTTGGGCTGAGTGAAGGGCTTTTCAGCTTAGAGCCAATAAGATCTGTGGCTCTGACCTGGGCATCCTTCGACTCCAGGGCAGGTCCATTTCCAGTGATCCAACTCTTGGCAGAGCTGCCAGGGCTTTTCACAAGCTGACTTCTGCTGAAGCCCATGCTTACCACATTGAAAGCCACTGCAGTGGACTGGCCTGTTGGGTCTCCTTGAGGGCAGATCACTGTACAGATCAGCCATTAATAGGCCTGCCACCCATTGCTTCTGATGCCTAGCTTTCTTTTCCTCCTGGTTTGTGTTAAAGCAGGCCAGAGGATGCAAGTCAAGGGAGTGCCTGTATCCCATCTCTAATCTTCAGTGGCCTGAACTACAAGTCTATAGTCACAGGCATGTTCTGTAGAAGTTTTTCTAAGGTAGACAATGCCCATGAGGAAAATTATATTCTCACTTTAAAACTTTCTTTCCCTTTGGTCTGAAAGGGAGGTTTTTTTCTACTTACTGTATACTTCGCTGATGGCGAAGTGAATCTAGCTATGAGATTATTATTTAAGTTCTTATTTTGGCTATGCTATTACAGAAAAATGTTAGCCATCTCTTTTATAAGGTCTAAAGATTAAATTGTGCGTCCTACAGATTCCTTCATAATAGAATTAGTTTCCTACCTTGAAGAGAATAGAGAAATGAAAGAATAAGTTGGGCTTAGAATAGAGAAATGAGGGAGCAAGTCCTAGATCGCTTGCTGACAATAGCAATGTTACCTGAATACTTAGCAAACCGTTTCAACCATTAGATTACAACTTAAGAAAACATTTACCAGAAGGTCCAATGCCTTCTATAAATTTTAAGAATCATGTATTTGAAAACACCTCTTAAATATCTAACATGGTGCAGTTTGTTTAGCCAGCAAACCCAAGCACAACCATCCAAAATGTTTTTAGTTTCTTTCTACCAACAAGTTTAAAACATATGATACACAGATTCAGGTCACACGAATTAAAATGTATCTTTGATTGATTTTAGCAGCTTAAATTTATGGACAATCTTATCTATAAGCCATTTAAAATAAAACTCTTAATAAAATTTCCTATGTGGACATACAATATGTACACACATATAACATAGCATAATAGACCAATATAGCAATTCTAATAATAGCTTTTAAAATCTTTAACTCTTTTTGTAGATTGCCAATTGATTTGAATTGCTTTTTGTTTTTAGATTACTTTAACACATTGCTTTAACAGAGCATCAGAGTTTAATTCTATGACAAAGAGAAATTTTGCTTTCTGTGATTTTTTGCTGTGAGGTTTCCTTCCTTTACCTTCTTTCATATTGGTGACCATGTTTCTGTGTTTCTGTGTGTAACACATCTTTAAGCATCTTTTGCAGGGCAGGATGAGTGGCAACAAATTCTTTCAGTTTCTGTTTGCTATGAAAAGTCTTAATTTCACCTTCATTCAGAAATGAGAGCTTTGCAGGATATAATATTCTGGGCTGGCAGTTTTTCTCTCTTAGTACCTGGGCTATATCTCGCCATTCCCTTCTAGCTTGTAGGGTTTCTGATGAGAAGTCTGCTGTGAGTCTAATTGGAGATCCTCTGAGAGTGATCTGACGTTTCTCTCTTGCACCTTTTAGAATCTTTTCTTTATGTTTCACTGTGGTGAGTTTGATTACGATGTGTCGTGGTGAGGATCTCTTTTGGTCATGTTTATTAGGGGTTCTATAAGCTTCCTGTACTAAGATGCCTCTGTCCTTCTCCAAACCTGGGAAATTTTCTGCTAGTATCTCACTGAAAATGCCTTCTAATCCTTTCTTCCTCTCCATGCCTTCAGGAACTCCTAGGACCCGAATATTAGGTTTTTTAATAGTATCCTGTAGATTCCCGACAATATTTTTTAGATTTCTAATTTCTTCTTCTTTTCTTTGGTTTGCCTGTTTCCTTTCCTGTTCTCTGTCTTCTAAGTCTGATATTCTCTCTTCTGCTTTGCCCATTCTGTTTTTAAGGCTCTCTAATGTGTTTGTCATTTGATCTATTGAGTTCTTCATTTCAGTGTGGTTTTTTGTCACTATCACAGTTTCATGTTCTACTAGTTGTTTCATTTCATTTTGATTCCTCCTTAATATTTCATTTTCATGAGAGAGATTTTCTATCTTGTCCATGAAGGATTTCTGTAGTTCAAGAATTTGTTTTTGAGAACTTCTTAATGTTCTTATCAATTTTTTGAAATCCGTATCTTGCATTTCTTCGATCTCATCATCTTCATAATCTTGAATTGGGGTGTCTTTTTCATTTGGGGGCGTCATAGTGTCTTCCTTGTTCTTGTTACCTCGGTTTTTGCATTTGTTGTGTGGCATGTTGGAGATATTTGGTTTCTTCACTGTGGTGTTTTTTCTTGTTACACTATGGCTCTATATTAAGTGGACTGTCTGCTTTCGGTGGAGCCTTAGAGGCTTGAGATAAGTGTGGACTGAGAGCTGGGTTTGGTTCCTCAGGGTTAAGGGTGTGTCAAAGATGACACTCCCAGGTTAGGCGTGGTAAATCTTTCTTTTTTTTTTGCTTCCAAAGGGAAGTAATTCCGCACAGCTGAATGTAATTGGAGGTAGTTAGCAGGTAAATGATATACCCACAGGAGCCAGAGATCGGAAGCTCTTTCCCAAGGACCACACAGGGAATCTCTGCTGCCCTCGTTGTGGGCTCCAATTCTCCTGCAGTCTCCCACTGGATTGCCAAGTTAGATCCTAATCTCCTGTTATTTCACCCCTCCCCCCAGAGTCAGGTTTTTCTGCTAGGCTCAGGGCTGGTGCAGACCTGAGGTCGCCCTGCTTATGACGTATGTCCAAAATGGCGCCTGCTCTTTGTCTTGCTCGCCTTTGAGGGGTGAGCGGAGAGAAACTCGTGTCCGTATCGGTTACTTTTTTTTTTTTTCCCTCTCTCTCTTCTAGTTAGCCTGGTGAACTTTTCCCCACGGAGTTTCAAGCCTCGTTCCCTCTAGTCTCCTCTTTCTGCTTGCCCGCTGGTGTCTCAGGCTATTGAGATTCGGCTCACCTCGCGTTCCAGCGCTGGTGCGTTTAGTCTGCCGCTGGTGTCCCGAACTTGGGCTCCCACGCTCTCCACGCAGGTCCACTGTGAATCACTAGTTCCGGAAGAATTTCCGCTGCTGTTTCTTCCCCTACTCTTCCTTGACCCTGCAGTGTCTCCACTTTTATTAACCTGTGTGTCTTGCTGAACTATCAATGTGCTCCTTCCTCCATCCAGAGTTCTTAAACTCTCTGTATCTTGCTCCAACCATCACCCTCCTCCACTCATGCCATAGCTGTTTGCAATTTCCTTAAAAGACTGGGCTGTTTTTGTGCCTTTGTTATTCCAGTTGTTTGAACCCCTTTTCTTTTATAATTCTGAAATGACCATATAATTCTGTACCTGACCCCTAGGAACTATGTGTGTTTTTGGAAGGCATGACTGACCTGGTGGAAAGGTAAGCATATGGATTCCATTCTCTTTTGGGAGCCAAAGCCCAAATCCTGATCTTTTCTTTGTCAGTGCTTATTCTTTGCCCTCACCCTCTGTTTTTTCATTTTCCATTAAGTGACAACCTCTCAAAAAAGGGGATCTATATGTTCCATTGCCTTATTACTCTTTCTTCCTTAATTCTGCTAGATTTGGCTTTTTTCCCCACAAGAAACTTTTTATTTAAGGAATATGAACTTCATGCATTTCATAAATACAACTTTAGGAACATAGTGATTAGATCTGGCTTTTGTCCTCAGAATTTTACTGAAATTATTAACTAAACATATACATAGCTTACTCCTCACCCTGTTCAATGCCTTTATCTTTGGTATTGGTTTAACATCTCTCCTTTACATTTCTCCCACATCTCAAACTCATCTTGTCTAAAACTATTCTCATACTCTCTCAAAGATTTATTTTATTTATTTGAACATCTGAGTTACAGAGACAGAGAGGGAGAGATATCTTTCATCTGCTGATTCACTCCCCAAATGGTCGCAATCTCCAGGGCTGAGCCAGGCCGAGGCCAGGAGCCAGGAGTTTCATCCAGGTCTCCCTTGAAGGTGTAGGGGCCCAAGGACTTGGGTCATCATGTGCTGCATTCCCAAGCACATTAGCAGGGAGCTGGATCAGAAGTGGACCAGCCAGGACTCCAACTGGCATCCATATGGGATACCTACCCTGCAGGAAATGGCTGAACCTGCTGAGCCATAGCACAGGCACCTCTCATACTCTCTTTCTCTCTCTCTTTTTAAAAAAGATTTATTTATTTATTTGAAAGGCAGAGTTACAGAGAGGCAGAGGCAGTGAGAGAGAGAGAGACAGAGACAGAGAGAGGGAGAGGCAGAGGGAGGGAGGGAAGGAGGGAGGGAGGGAGAGAGAGAGAGAGAGAGAGAGGTCTTCCATCTGCTGTTTCACTCCCCAGATGGCTGCAACAGCAGGAGCTGGGCCTATCTGAAGCCAGGAACCAGGAGCTTCTTCGGATCTTCCATGTGGGTGCAGGGGTCCAAAGACTTGGGCCTTCTACTGTTTTCTCAGGCCATAGCAGAGAGCTGGACAGGAAGTGGAGCAGTCGGGACTTGAACCAGTACACATATGCTGGTGGCGTCTTTACCCATCTTTATGCCACAGTGCTGGCCCATACTCTCTTTATATGAAGTTTCCACCTATATACTTCTTTCTGGCAATTGTAAAACTACTTAGTGAATCCTTAAACCTTGTGGATATTTTCCTTCTCCATATGTGCTGAATTATTAAATTTATTCTTTTATAATCTTTTCTTCCATTTTGCTCCATTTGCATAGTTACTACATTAGTCCACAATTTTATCACTTCATTGATACAACTTTGTAGTAAACTTGTAGCTGTCTCATAGAAATATAATATAAGCCACATATTTGTGTGATATTTAAATTATAAAGCATAAAATTCATAACATTTCATTTATCCCAATAATTTATCATATTAGAAACTCAAAATGTAATTAGCATAAAATGTTTAATGAGATATCTTACCTTTTTTGGTTCTAGTGTTTAAAAGCTAGTTTGTATATTGCACATACAGCACATCACAAGTGAGAGCAATCACATTTCCAGTGCTCAACAGCTATATATAACCAGAGGCTAATGCAGAGGGTAGCACAGAGCCTAGCTTCAACTTTTACTTTTTCAATGGAGTCTTCTTCACATCAACAGGCCAATTATCTTTCAGCCCTATTTTCATCACCAACAAGTATGGAGGAAAAAAGGCTTCATGGTTACCCTAATTGTGGTTCAAAGGAAATAACTGATCCTGAGACTGACTTGATTTAAGGACCTCCATAAATTCCTTTTAAATGATTACCCAGCATTACTCAGGAATTTAAAAACATTCATGGATGATGGAATTAAAAGATATGTTTATTTTGGTGCGATTTTAAAAAAATGTGTGTTAAAGGGGTCTTAAAAAAGTTAATGGAGGGGCTGGCAATGTGGTATAGCAGGTAAAGCTGCTGCCTGTAGTGCTGGCATCCCATATGTGTGCTGGTTCGAGTCCTTGTTGCTCTACTTCCGATTCAGCACTCTGTTATGGCCTGGGAAAGCAGTAGAAGATGACCCAAGTCCTTGGGCCCCTGCACCCACATGGGAAACCCAGAGGAAGCTTCTGAATCCTGGCTTTGGATTGGCCTAGACCCGGCCATTGTGGCCAACTGGGGAGTGAACCAGAGGATGGAAGACCTCTCTCTTTCTCTGCCTCTCCTCTCTCTGTGTAACTCTGACTTTCAAATAAATAAATAAATATTTTTTAAAAAGTCAATAGAAAATACATACCATAAACAAAAAATATGCATGGATTTCAACTTTTTGTGCACCAAAATAAATTTGTTTTAATTTCATTTCCATGAACTTTTTGAAATATGCTCATATTTTCAGCTTACCTAATATTAATTTCAACATGCTCAATATTATTTTTGCTAGATCCCAAAGTATATCAAATGACTGTTCTATGAACATGTCTGCTTTTCTATCTTTATTCCTTAACTTACACAATCCCTATTCCTTTGTGGATTTCCTTTCTTCTTAGCTCTCAACTCCCAGATCAAATTCTTTTTACTTTGTTATACTTTAGAAAAATGACATAAGAATTATTATTTGTTTATTTGAGACAGAGTGCTTCCATCTACCGATTCACTTCCCATTTGCCTGCTATGGCCAGGTCTGGGCAGTTTCGAAATGGGGCTGGGCACTCAATCTGGGTGTCCTAAGTGGGTGGTAGAAACCCAATGACTTGAGCCATTACTACTCTCTCCCATGGTCTTCATTAGTAGGAAGATGGAGGCAGAGCTGCAGCCAAGTGTTGACTCCAGGTCCTCAAATAGGGGTATAGGAATTTTAACTTTTGAGCTAAACTCCTATTTGTCGTTGTACTTTCTTAATAAAATAAGAAAAAATTGATAGCATGGAAAAAGTGGTCTTCATTATACTAAGTGAATTATGTATAGTGTCTCATCTAATTCTCACAAAAATATTGGAAAGATTTTATTACTGTATTTTGTAGATAATGCATTGAATTAGAGAAAGATTAAATTGTCTAGAAGGAAGCCAAGACAGGATTTGACAATTAACTCTTTGACTCCTGCTATTATGTTACAATATCTTTCCAAGAAAATTCTTCCTAGGTGACCAACAGAATCTAGTAAAAATGATTATTGTAGCTCCCTTTTCACTAGTTTTGTAGCCACTAATACAGATGCCTTGTTTAAGATGTTACACGTGGATTATGAGAACTTATCTCAACCAAAATCTCCTAAACTTTGCTAAGATTGGTACAAGAAAGTTCTGTCCTCCCACAGACAGACCTTTCATAACTTTTACAACTTTCATTAATACATTTAGTGAGCAGTTTAGTGCATATTTCATAATTCAATATCATAGAAACATAAAGAAGTAGAAAACTGCATGAAGAAATTGTGTTGCATGATCGAATATCTTTTGCTGTCTCTCTAACTTTCCTCTCTCTGTGATGGGATTCAGCCTATGAGTTACGTGCAGATTAGAACTAAAGTGGTGTAATTCCATCATGAAAATATTTTAGACAAAGCACCTCATTTGCGAAATATGTGGAGAAAATAAGAAGTACATCTGGTTTAGTGTAAGATAAACAACAGAAATCATTTAGTACCTGAATAAAATATTCCCATAAATGAATCTTTAAAATTTGTATTATTTATTACCTATCCTTTTTATGACATACAAGTTCGTAAGGTATTCTTTTTTTTTTTTTAAAGATTTATTTTATTTATTTGAAAGAGTTGCAGAGAGAGGTAGAGACACAGAGAGGTCTTCCATCTGCTGGTTCACTCCACAGATGACTGCAATGGCTAGAGCTGAGTCCATCTGTAACCAGGAGCCAGGAGTCTCCTCCAGGTCTCCCATGTGAAGGGGCCCAAGCACTTGGGCTATCCTCTGCTGCTTTCCCAGGAGCATTAGCATAGAACTGGATCAGAAGTGGAGCAGCCAGGTCTTGAACTGGCACCGTATGAGATGCTGGCATTGCAGGCCACGGCTTAAACCCACTGAGCCACAGCGCTGGCCCCTTAAGGTATTCTTATTTGTAACCAGATTGGAGGGGCAAGTGTTGGGTGCAGTGATTAAGCTGCCCCTTGGAACACCCATATCCCATATTGGAGTGTCTGGATTCGATTCCTGTCTTCTCTCTTCATGTCTACTTCCTGCTAATGCAAATCATGGGAGGCAACTCAAGTAATTGGGTCCCTGCCACCTATGTGGAAGATATGGGCTAAATTTCTAGCTCTTGGCTTTGATCTGGTCTAGCTCTGGCTTTTGTTGGTATTTGGGGAGTGAAAAAATAGATGGAAATCTCTGTTTCTGTCTGTCTGTCTCTGTGTCTCTGCTTTCCAAGTGAAATGAAAACAAATAAAACTTTTAAAAAATTAGAAAATTAACAGATAGTAGTCTCAAAATAATGACATGGAAAATTCCTTTACACGGAATGGAAATCCATTATCAAGCTTTAGCATCTACCCACCTATTTTTTTTTTTCCATGTATGCATTCGTTGAAGGAGAATATGGCCTTCCACGCATATTTTCTGAACAAATCTTAGTCCTGGGCAGGTCATTCATCTAAAGCGTTTCTTGAATTTAATTGCTGATATTCATTCCCCATGGAACTGAAACATCTCCTTTATTCTGCCATCCTAGGTCTTAGATCATTTGATTTTGCTTATCTCTTGCGTCAGATCATTCTCCAGTTTTCTTTGTTCTGAAGAGTGTGGTGCTCATAGTACCGGACACATTGGAATAATGACCTTATTTCACACAGAGTACTATCCTTAATTGCTAATAGCTACATGTTGTTTTTTCATATTTTATTTATTACCACAGCAGCCAAATTCTTGCCTTGATAGTGACCAAGACTTTTTCATTGATCTTTTCCCAACTTTAGTTATTATGATTTTTTTGGGTAAAACCTAATTTTTATAGTGTTATTACAATTTTTCTTCATTAAGAAGGTTAACATGTTTGAAAATCCCTTGTTCCAAAATATTTAGTTTCTGCTACCCTAAATCGTTGCTTTATTTAGTAAATTCAAGGGAGGGTTGAGTCCTTTTATTTTGTGTATTAATTTCTTCCAACTTTTGTTCCAAGAGCCCAGACTCCATTCAGATTTCCAATATGGGTGGCAGGGGCTCAAGTACTTGAGCCATTTTCTACTACTTTCCCAGGCTTGTTAGCAGGAAGCTGGTTTGGTAGTGGAGCAACCGGGACTTGAACAGGTGCTCTGATATGGGATGCTGGCATTGCAGGCAGTGGCTTAACCCACTCCCACTCTGTCACAATGCTGATCCCTGCACAAACCTTTTTTTTCCCTTAAGATTCATTTTATTTATTTTAAAGAGTTACAGAATGAGAGAGAGAGAGAGAGAGAGAGAGAGAGAGAGAGAGAGAGGTCTTCCATCAGCTGCTTCACTCCCCAGATGGCCGCAATGGCTGGAGCAGCACCGATCTGAAGCCAGGAGCCAGGAGCTTCCTCCGGGTCTCCCACGTGGGTGCAGGGGCCCAAGGACTTGGGGCCGTCTTCTACTACTTTCCCAGGCCATAGCAGAGAGCTGCATCAGAAGAGGAGCAGCTGGGTCTTGAACCAGTGCCCATACGGGATGCCGGCGCCTCAGGCCAGGGCCTTAACCCTCTGCACCACAGAGCAGCACCCTCCACAAACTTTTTATATGTCAGGTCAGTGGAGAATATGCCATTAACTATGTGTGCAGAGTGGTATAGCTGCATTAAGATTAGTTTAATTTTTCTCATTAAAATCTCATACAAAGGTCCTTGGGAATATAAATGACTATTTATAAATGATTTGAGATTTACAAAAAAAAAATAGAAATTTGGGAAAGGGTGATGCCATTTTGTAAATTAGGAAATGCCCCTGCTTACTTGTTTCACAGTGCTCCTGAAATTCTTTGAAAGAGGGCAGCTATGAAATTGAATGGGTTCATCATGCTAATCTCAGAAGAAACCTGCATATATGCCTCATGAACCTTTATGAAGAATCTTTCTTGGCAGAAGAGTGTTAAGAAGTACAGATACTCCTCAGTTTATGATGAGGTTGAAAATGGTGTAAGTCAAAAATGCGCTCAATACACCTGGTCCACTGAGCATTCTCGTTCAGCAGCACAGCACACTGTAGAGAATTGGTTGTTTCACCTCATAACCAAGAGACTGACTGGGAGCTGTGGCTCTCTGCACTGTCCAACACCATGGGAGAGAATAGCCTACCATATACCACACCCCCAGGCGCAGATCAAAATTCAAAGTACAGAATCTATCAACAGGCTAATCCTCCGCCTAGCGGCGCTGGCACACCGGGTTCTAGTCCCGGTCGGGGCACCGGATCCTGTCCCGTTGCCCCTCTTCCAAGCCAGCTCTCTATTGTGGCCCAGGAGTGCAGTAGAGGATGGCCCAGTCCTTGGGCCCTGCACCCCATGGGAGACCAGGATAAGCACCTGGTTCCTGCCTTCGGATCAGCGCGGTGCGCCAGCCGCAGTGGCCATTGGAGGGTGAACCAACGGCAAAGGAAGACCTTTCTCTCTGTCTCTCACTATACACTCTGCCTGTCCAAAAAAAAAAAAGTACAGAATCTACTGCAGACATGATCTTTCTATACTGCAAAGTTGAAAAGCCGTAAGTCAAGCCGTCATAAATCCAGGCCTATCTGTAGATGAGAAGAGTCAAGAGAACGCAGGCAGTCTTTTCTACTAACCATCGTAGGAAACATCCCTTAATGGCTTGAGTAACTATTTCCATTATTCCACTTTTCATGGCAAAATTGTAATGTTAATTACACCTGAAGTGGGCAGCAAATCCCAGCTAATTTTCCTCATTCCAACTGGACTCCACTTTTCAAAAAAGCATGAGGTTTCTACAGATTATTTAGCAGAGCTTTGTATGCATGCTTGTCAAAGATCTGAGTTTTATACATCAAGTCTTAGTGGGAAAAATTGTTCAATAACATCTCTTAAGCTTCTGTTTCTAAGACATATTGGATTGCTGTGACTTTTTAACTAACTTGATTTCACTTAATTTAAGCCATATCAAATGCACATTTTTTACTTTACACAGATTTATCACCAGTGTCTTACTGTTTATGGAAACATGGAGAGAGAACCTTAAAAGCCTGGTTTTATATGAAACTAAACAAAATCTTACTTGGTAATCATGAAATTTATTATCATTGTAATTGAATTGCTTGGGAATATATCATTGGTTTGTACTTGTCAGCCTAACCTCTGAAGAACAATTAGGCTCTGATGATATCTCTGCCTATCTTACAAAAAAAATTCTTCTTGTCTAGTCTCAGTCAACTTGTGCTTCTACAACAAAATACTAGAGGCTGGGTAATTTGCGTAGAACAGAAAGTAATTTTTTTATAGTTCTGGAGACTGAGAAGTCCAAGATCACAGTTCTGGCATTCGATGTTTGGTGAGGGCCTTCTCGTTGCGTCCTCACATGGCAGAGTGGCTGGAAGAGCAGAGGAAATAAAGAGAATGCTGTGTCCTCACCACAGAGCAGAAGAGTAAAAAGGGCCTAAGCTGGTAATCAGCCTACCAGGGCTGAGTCCTCATGACATAACATAATCACTTCCCAGTTTTGATACCACCACCATGGGACATAATCACTTCCCAGTTTTAATACCACCACCATGGGACATAATCACTTCTCATGTTTTGATACCACCACCATGGGAATTATGTTTCTTTCTCTTTTCAAAAATTATTTATTTATTTGAAAGTAGGGGAGGGAGGCAGAGAGCGGAGAGGGAGACTGAGAGAGAGATGTCAATCCTCCATCTATTGGTTCACTCAAATGGCCACAACAACATCCAGGAGCTTCTAACTCAATCCAGGTTTCCCATGATGGTGACAGGGACCCAACTACTTGAGTCATCACCTGCTGCTTCCCAAGGTGTGTACTGGCAGGAAGCTGGATCATAATCTGAGACAGGACCTGAGCCCAGGCATTCTGATATGGAATGCAGGCATCCCAAGCGATGGCTCCACAACTATGCCAAATGCCCATCCTGAAATTGTTTCAACCTATGAATTTTGGGGACATTCGGACCATAGCAGCTAGAAAAACCCAATTTCTGAATTATTCTTTGCCTGAACTGAAGTAATAAACTATTGAGATGTACAAAGTGAACAGCAAAGAAACTGTCAGATGAATCTTGATTTGCTACTGTCAGAATTTGGTGTGCCTTATTCGTCATGTTTCTGCTAATAATGAAAACAAGTTATTATCAAAATATCTAAACATGTTTTGAAATACAGACTTTATAAGGTAACTAAGTCTAAGACTTATATTTCATTGTATTTTGTGTATTTGATTTCTAATGGACAATTTAAAACAATTAACTTAAAAATCAATTTTTTTGAAAGTAGCAGCTAAGAATAATAAATTCTGTCAAAGATTGACAAACACTAGGAAAGCTCAATAAATATTAATTTATTATGATAAATGATAAACTTTTATCTAATTACACATAATTCTATGAAGCTATCCTGCTAAGACTTTGATGAAAGGATTTTATTTTTGAAATAAGCTTTAACCATGAGAAGGATTAGGACATGTAATGGTGCTGAAATCCCCTATATTTAATCAAATTTAAGAGGCTATTGATTCTATGATTTCCTTTTGATTTACAAACCTGTAAGTAGAAGAAAACATTGTCAATAAACCATGTGACAATGGGTCAGAGAGTACATCTCAATTTCAAGTTGTTAAAACATGATAAAATGCCATTATAAAACTGATGAAATGCAGTATTTTATGCAATCTCACATTATGTACACTTTGAGATTTGGTCCACTAAAATATTTTAATTTGTTCTAAGCCTTTATTTATTTATTTATTTATTTATTTATTTTTGGACAGGCAGAGTGGATAGTGAGAGACAGAGAGAAAGGTCCTCCTTTTTGCCGTTGGTTCACCTCCAATGGCCGCCGCGGCCAGCGCATCTCACTGATCCGAAGCCAGGAGCCAGGTGCTTTTCCTGGTCTCCCATGCAGGTGCAGGGCCCAAGGACCTAGGCCATCCTCCACTGCCTTCCCGGGCCATAGCAGAGAGCTGGCCTGGAAGAGGGGCAACCGGGATAGAATCCGGCACCCCGACCGGGACTAGAACCCGGTGTGCCGGCGCCGCAAGGCGGAGGATTAGCCTGTTAAGCCACGGCGCCGGCCTCTAAGCCTTTATTTAATAAAAAATGAATACATGGTAGAATAAAAAATATTTAGTTTTTTAAAACTAAATTTTTATTTCCTTGATGAGTTTAAGGTGAGGGAGATCATAAATATCTTGAGTGGTTAATTAAATAATTTGGAAAAAGCATAGAAAATTTAGATACTGTATCCAATTTTTTTTTAAGTAATGAAACCCCTGAGACAGCTTAAGTTTGTACAGGAAAAGGTTTATTTTGGTTTATGGTTTTGGAGGTTCATAGGACAAGATCAGTGGGACCTAATGGCAAGTGACTAACTCTGGTAATGGCAGTCCTGGAGGTAGAGACCCAAGGTGGTGCCAAGTATCACGTGAGAAGAGACAGGGAGCCTTTGCGTCCATCCGTGTCAACATTGCTTTTTACAAAGCCAACTGGTTTTAAGCATGGGAGCTTGGAGCTCTACCTTAACAACCCAGTCAATCACTTCCTAAAGACCCCACCTCCAAACACCATAGTTGGATTAAGTTTCCAACTTCTTAGTATCATTAACATAAGACTTTGGGGACCAAACTCTTCCATTCAGGTGGACAAATATTCAAACTGTAGCATTAGGTATCAAGTTGAGTTAATACTCTGCTGCTCATATATTCTTTTTTTTCTCTTCTACTGGGGATTGATGTAGAGATTTCAGCAAGAAAAAAAATGCTAAGGGAGTAAACCTTAAAAAAGGAGATGGCACCATTCTTTCTTATGGGACCAATCAAACATATATCCTACATGGTATATATCGATTGTGGACAAAATAATAGAAGACAATAAATGAAATAAAAACCTAAAAATATTATTTTTCCTGCTTTTCTATAGAGCTTCAGATGGATTGTCATGCTAACTCCCTAAAAGCAGGTTGTGAAGTAGATAACCTGGAGCAATTCACTTAAGATATTTGAACTTAGTTTTAGCATCTCCAAAATGCATACCATATCTGCTCTATAGAATTCTTGTGAGGATTAAATGAAACATTTTTGCATTTATCAGAGTGTCTGACCCATACCGTGATGTCTGTTATATATATCTAATAATAGTCATTGATAATGTCAAATAGTAGATGGAAATTTGAGAGCATTTTATTTGTCTCGGTCATGTAGCTGTTCAGTAATAGAGTTGGGCTAGTATTTAAAGCCCCCTGACTCCTGTTGTTACCTCCCTGGAATTTTTGAGCAATCACACTTCATTTACACGATCCATTGATACATTTTTGAAATTTCAAATGCTTCATTTTGGAGATGAGTTGTGTTATTATGAAAAGCATAGGTTTCAGAGTCATACAAACCTGGCTTTAAATCCAAGTTCTGACAGCTAGTGTTTTATGACTATGGAAATGTTTCTTAGTATCTCATTTTTCACATTTGTGAAAGAACCTCTGGTTGCTCATCTGAGAATGAGAGAAAAGAATCTATCTTAAGGTTGCTGAATATACAAACATGCATATAAACATGGATACAGGCATAGATACTTATATAGAGTGTCTAGCAGAGTGAATGTTTGACATAGAAGCTGTTCAATAAGTGACATTTAATGGTATTATATCTAAGGTGGTATTTTCATTAAATAATATTTTTCATTTTTAAAAATAATAAAATTAATACCATTCTAATCCTAATGATAATTTAAACACTTGCATTTAGAGCAGATTTGGGCGAGGCATTGAATACTTTATTTTCACAATACATAATGATTGACAAAGTGTAGGAGTTCAGGCTTTTGAAATCAGCAGTTTCACATGCATGAGCATCTAAGAGTTTTCTGAACCTATCAGAAATTACTTGAAACTCAGATTTATGCCTAGATACCAGTGTGCTAACATTGCATCACTGAAGAACAGTACTTTTTGGAAAAATTAGATAATATTCAAAGGAAGGCTGTTAATACACGTTAAGCACATTTCTTTTCAAGTATTTCCTTTTATTTTTAAAAATGATTTATTTATTTATTTGAAAGGCAGAGTAACAGAGAGGCAGAGGCAGAGGCAGAGGCAGAGAGAGAGAGAGAGAGAGAGAGAGAGATGAGAGAGATAAGCTGGGTCGATCCAAAGCCGGAGCCAGGAACTTCTTCTGGGTCTCCTTTGTGGGTACAGGGGCCCAAGGAATTTGGTCATCTTCCACTGCTTTCCCAGGTGCATTAGCAGGGAGCTGGATCAGAAGTGGAGCAGCTGGGATTTGAACTGGCACCCACATGGGATGCCAACACTGCAGGCGGTGGTTTTACTGGCTATACCACAGTGCCAACCTCCAAGTATTTCTTTCTTTACGTACTTTCTTAAGGGTATTTGTTCTGGAGAGCTTTTGTGACTGAGTGGGCTGGCTCCAACAGGACTCTGCAGTGGAGAGTTGCACATAGAAGGTTCGTTGGTGAGTGCTCTTGGGAAATAGTCATGTAAGGATGTGAGAGAAGGCAGGATCAGGCAGGAAAAGCTTACTTGCAACGTGGTTGTACCTGAGGTCTGATTGGATCCAGTGAGGCTGATGCTGGGCTGTACTTGGACTGGATCAGCCCCTCAGGGTTGTTGCAGGGTAATGCAAGGCACCTGGGCTTTCTACATCAAGGTCATTTGTGTGAGGCAGTTATAGGTGGCCAAAGGCTGTGTCAGCAGATGACATTCTTAGCTGACCCTGGGGAGGCACCTGGTGGGATCTCATCTTGGGAGGGGTAGGGTGGATGTGACACTGGAGAGACATCTGGGTGGACCTGATCCTGGGGAGGTTGAATGGACCTGACTCTGGGGAGGCACTTGGGTGGTCCTGACCCTGGGGAGGTGTCTGGGTGGATGTGACCCTGGGAAGACCTGGGCAGACTACCACAAAATTTTTTTTTCCAACTGTTGCTTGTTTCCTAGCTGAAACAACACTTTTCAGTTGTATCTTCCAACCTTGTTCCTGAGTTCACAACCATGTTCTTACAAAGAGAAAACTGTGAATTTGAGGGGTAGAAATGTGGTTGTGGAAGAGATGAGGACAACAAAGGAGTTAGTCACACTCATAAGAGGTGTGTATTTTACACAAGCATATTTAATGGTTAAATATGGAGGGCCATTCCAAAGGGAGTGGAAAATGGTAAGTCAATTCATTTCCAGACGTACTGTTTCCCTACCAGACACAGAGCTTGTTTAGATGTGCTCACCCAGAGCCAGTGGGTTGTGTGGAGCTGTGGGCTTCACCCTTTGACCTGTCTCACACATAATAGGTATGATGAGGCAGGTTTTTCCACATAGGGTTTGATGATTTGCATACATTTTTAGAACTACAGGGCCACCGAAAAACAGCATATGAATGATTTTCTCAAATTTTTCAATCTTCTCCATTTTCTTTATTAATTAATCAAAATGCCCTCAAAACTTGAAATCTAAACATCCTTTCTTTTGGATCTTTCTCTCATTGCCCATCCATTCATGGCCAGATCAAGAACAAATGATCTCTTTTACTCACTTTAGAGTAAGTTTTGTCTTTGGACAAACGTCAAGTATACGCCTATCATATGCAACTAAGCAAGTGTGCTGCTCAATGGTGGTGAGCCCCAGGCTGTCTTCCAGAAGCTTAATAGCTACAAGAGGTTTCACAAGCCTCTATTCCAAGGCCTCTGACTTTCCATCATCTACAGTTTATTAATGTCCTTTATAGAACAAATTCTTGTTCACTTACTTTTGCCTTCACTGGATCCTAACAGAATTCACATTCCTGCATTGAAAGGAAGCTGGAGTCAGGAACCAGATCCAGGAATAGAACCCAGGCTCTCTGAAGTGGGACATGGTGTCTTAAATGTTAAACCCATGCTCTCTTTTAAATGCATGTTTTTCAAGAAGTTATTGATTTGACAGAGGCAGAGGGAGGTGGGAAGGGGGAGAGAGAGATTTGGCTTTTTAACTTCAAATGCTTTCCCCTTTGTTTCAATAATAATTATATATATATTTTTTCTTTATAAAATTAAGTAAAAGAAAAAATTTAAAAAGACCTGTAATCCCATCTGTAATTTTTATTTATTTTCTTTCTTTTTTTAAAAAAATATTTATTTTATTTATTTGAAAGGCAGAATTACAAAGAGGCAGAGGCGGAGAATGGAAGAGAGAGAGAGAGAGAGGTCTTCCATCTGCTGGTTCACTCCCCAGATGGCCACAATAGCCAAAGCTGTGCCAGCCCAAAGTCAGGAGCCAGGAGCTTCTTCTGGGTCTCCCACACAGGTGCAGGGGCCCAAGCACTTGGGCCATCTTCCACTGCTTTTCAGGCTATAGCAGAGAGCTGGATCAGAAGTGGAGCAGCTAGAACTCCAACCAGCGCCCATATGGGATGCCAGCCCTGTAATTTAGTTTCAAAGCAAATTGTTCATGCATTCAAAATAATCAGATGGAGGCCAGCGCTCTGGTATAGTAGGTAAAGCCTCTGCTTGCAGCACTGGCATCCCATATTTGCATGGGTTCTAATACTGGCTGCTCCATTTCTAATCCAGTTCCCTGCTAAGGGCCTGGGAAAGCAATAGATGTCCCAAGTACTTGGGCCCCTGTACCTAGGTGGGAGACCTGGAAGAAGCTTCTGGCTCCTGGCTTTTGATGGGCCCAGCCCAGCTTTGGCCTTTGTGACCATTTGGGGAGTGAATCCCCAAAGGAAGATCTTCTCTCTCTGTATCTCCCTCTCTCTCTCTGTAACTCTGCATTTCAAATAAAGAAATCAATCTTTAAAAAAAAAAAAACCTAGATGATTGTAAAGTAGCTTTTCTACTAGATGGTGTTTAATGTTGTAGCAGAAAATCTGAGTCAATCAATGAAGAAAAGTTAATGATTGTGTCACCAGAAAGCCCAGCAACGGGACGGGCCACATGGGGTTCAGATTTCTCATCTGTAAAAAGGTGGTAACCTTATTAGTTTTCTGTGGCTGCTGTTGCAAATTACCGCAGACAGGGGATCCTAAAACAATAGTTTTTCTTTCACAACACTGTAGGCCAGAAGTCTGATATCAGCATCCCTGGCTGAACTGGAGGCTCTGAGAGGATCTGGTTCTTGCCTCCTCCTGCCTCTGTTGGCCACCACATGCTTCAGTCTCTGCTACTGTCTTCACATCACCTTCTCTTCTGTGTTTGTCTTTTGTTCTTCTCTGTGGGTTAAACATTCCTGCACCTCATTCTGAGAAAGACACATATCTCTGCATATTGAGTCCATCTTGACAATCCAGAACACCTCCCCCCACCTCTGACTTTATTTAATCACATCCGCAAAGACCTGACATTTACAAGTTCTGGGAATTAGGACCCAATACGATGGACATTATCCTGCTTATCTTAATAACTCGTTACTAAAAGGAGGAGTGAGTTAATGCATACAAAGTGTTTAGAAACATGCAAGTACACAGGGGCTGTGTTTATTATCATGGTTGCCATAACATCCACTTCCTGGCTTCTTATCCCTGGTGTAGGCCGATCCTCGCTCTCCTGGGGGCAGCCCAGCAGCATAGATACAATAGAAATCTGCAAGCATTCATTCTATTTGGTAGCCTACGTGTAAATGTTGTACAAGCATTTAAGATACTTCTCCACAAAACTTAGGACTTTGTGCTTTACTGTTCTATTTTTAGTCACTTAATGCTTATGAATATTGGATATTGACTATTATAGGATTAAGGTCTGATATTTACCTGTGCTTGTATCAAAATTGATTTTGTGTTTATTCAATTGATTTGAAGTGTATTTAATTTCTAATGCCATATTATTAATTTAGGCAAGTCCTATACTTTGACAGAAAGCAAACTGGTAGCTATTTTGGACAATTCTACAGAACATGTTGATAATGAATGTAGGTTATTACATGAGATGTATTATTAATTTATTCAGTTTTTAGTAGTGGTACATATTTTAGTTCTATCTATAATGATTAAATACGGAAGTAACTTTCAGTGTTTATGATGTAATACTTAGCTTTATCCACTTGGTGGCTACCATGATTAAACTTCTGATCAATTTTATTTTAGAACATCATTTATTTCAAAATAAGATTAAATTATTAGAACTATATTAAAATTCTTTATTATTTATCCCTGCTAATATTTTTCTGAATATATTATGAATATTGGTATTAAGGAGCTCATATCACATTTTTGGAAACAGATTTCAGAAAATTTTCTTGAAATTTGTCTTAAGAAATACATGAAAATAATACCTAAGTAACTCTACAAATTGTGACAGAGTATCCATTTCCATGTTTACTTTTATTCTCTATTTTATTTTTATTTAATTAATTTTTTTATTTGAGAGGCTGAGAAGCTGAAGGGGAGAGAGAATTGAGCAGGAGGGACAGAGAGGGCTCTTCAGTTCCCAAATGCTCACAATGGCGGGGACTGGACCAGTCGGAAGCTGGAAGCTAGGATCTCAATCCAGAAGTCCCACATGTGTGACAGGAACACAACCACTGAGCGTCACCACTGCTGCCCACGGTCTGCAGCAGCAGAAAGCTGGGGTCAGGAGCTGGAGCTGGGGATCGAACCCAGATACTGCAGTAAACACCACTCCTTGTTGACTTTTAATATGTACATATTTACATGGGAGCTAGAAATATTTGTTATAGAAATAAAATTTAAAGGAAAAACATTGTATTACCCTGATGTAAATTCAACTCTTAGTTTTTATTAAAATAATTAATCAGGGAGTAGGGGGCACTAGGCTGAAATGACTATAGTATTCTATGTTCCTAGGTAAGCAAACCAAACCCAAACTCAGGTGGGAACCCTTTGCTAATTAGAATTGGCAACTAACCTCTAACTAGGGACTTTAAGCCTACTTCCCTTTTAAAAAATTGGTATTTATTTTTAAAATTTAAAAATTTTAAGATTTATTTACATTTTTAAAATTTATTTATTTATTTGAAAAGCAGAGTTACAGAGAGAGAGAGAGAGAGAGAGAGAGAGAGAGACCTTCCATATGCTAGTTCACTCCTCAGATGGTCACAGTGGGGAGAGAGAGAGAGAGAGAGAGAGATTGAGAGAAAGAGAGAGAAAGAGACCAACCTTCCATATGCTAGTTCACTCCTCAGATGGCCACAATGGCTAGGGCTGGGCCAGGTCAAAGTCAGGAGCCTGGAACTCTATCTGGGTTTCCTACATTTGTGTCAGGGGCCTAAGTACTTTGGGCATCTTCTGCGTTCTCAGTTGTATTAGCAGGGATCTGGATGGGAAGTGGAGCAGCTGGGACTTGAATAGGCGCCAATATGGGCTGCTGGCATTGCAGGTGGTTGCTTAACCAGCTGCACCATAATATCAGTCTCAAGACTACTTCACTTTAAGCAATTAACAACTTTCTTTGTCTTGTTTCCACAAACACCCGTAAAAGGCACCCTCCCTTCAGCACCCCTTTGGTGGTTGGTGCTTCCTAATTCACTGTCTGTTCCAATAAATCTTAAAATTTTAATATGCCTATGTTTATCATTGAAGACTCTGAAAAATGTTAAAAATATTGTAAACATTTTATATGTTATCATTAGGTGAATGTCAATATGTGGCATATTTTTCTGCTTTTGTGTATTTTTTCCATAGTCGCATATTGCTCTATGTTAAAAACATTTATTGCTAAGCTTAAAACACTATTTTGCTAGGAATACAAACTGTGAGTTTTATAAAGACATAAGATTTACCTTTCTCTGTAATAACATTTATTTTTAATCCAAAATACATGCAAGTTATTAACTATTGCAATTTTATGAAAATAATTAAGACAAAAATGTTAAGTCTTGCCTTTAGTGAACTCTAACTAAGAGTGATACATAGTTTTATACAAGTAAAGCTTATTTTTAAAAAAATGAGCTGGAAAATTTTGTGTCTTTACTCAACATTTTCCATTAAATATTTAATAACTTTAGTAAGTTTATAAAAATTTATTAATCTTGGAGTACTCAAACACTGCCTGAGACAGAAGTAGCAGCTGTGATTTAAAATTTCACAAATCTAAACTCGGAGTCTGTGGAATCCACTTTTTATTTTCTGTTTTGTAACAAAAAGAGCAGCACACATGTTTTGGAAGTTTGAAAATTTTGCCTTAGTGAATTTTGTCAAGTTGTTGGATAAGGCTGTCTAGTTTTCAACTTTTCAAGTTAACTAAATTTGTATAAATCTTTTGAATTAATAATACAGAAGTGATTGTTTTTAGATATGTTTCCTTGTGAATCTTGGTGAGAATTTTTCTAGTTTCTGTACTTGAAATTCATAGATTGTATGTGTTGAGTGTTTTGAATTTTACTAGATCGTTCCAAATTTATTTCTAAAATACTTTTACCAGTTTACACTGGGGTGGGCATTTGGCCTAGAAGTTAAGATTAATCTGCTTGGAACTCACACATCTCATATCACAGTTTCTGGGTTCAAGCTCCTACTCCCTTACCATTCAATTTCTTGCTAACACAGACCCTGGGGGGGCAGCAGGTGGTAGTTCAAGTAGTTGGGTCCCTACCACCTACTGGGAGGAGTGGATTGAGTTTCTGGTTTCTGGCTTTAGTTCTGCCTTCAACCTATGAAAATTCTTTCTCTTTCTTTGTCTGTCTGTCTCTCAAATAAATAAAATAGATAAAAATAAACAATTATACTCCTACCAGCAGACATGGAAGCTCCTAAAACTTCACATCCTTATCAGCTCTTGTTATTAACTTATTAACTCTTTTTGTTGCTGCCAATCTGATGGGCTGTTTTGATGTAAAATTACTAGTGCACTTGAACATTTCTACTTTATTGGCCATTCATGGTCCTTCTTCTGAGAACTGCCTGTTTGCATCCTTTGCTTATATTGCCATAGGATTGTTTGTGTTGTTTTGTGGGAGAACTTCAAGTACTCTGCATGCCAATGATTTGAAGGTTGTGTGCGTTGTAAATGTGTTCTCTTGACAGATGGGCTTTTCACTTTTTTTATGGTATCTGTTGTTGGGCACAAGTCTGTAATTTTATTGAAGTCAAATGTATCAGGCAGTTCCCTTTGTTGTTTGTGCTTATTTAATATCTTGTGTAAGGCATCCTTTCCTACCGCACGATCATAATCATTTGATCCTTATAGGTTTTTTTTTCCCCCAATGGAGATATGTCTATTTCACTGAGATTGAATAGTGAATCCTTTACTATTGATTTTTATATCAACTCAGTTATTCTTGAAATGTGAAGGGGTCTATTTCTGGGCTTTTCTATTCTCCTGCACTGGTTTATTTTTTATTTCATCCCTAAAAATTTTTGTTTATTTATTTTTATTTATTTGAAAGCAGTGAGACAGGGACAGACAAGCGAGATATCTCCATCCTCTCGTTCACTTCCCAAATGCACACTACAGCCAGGGCTGGACCAGACTCAAGTCAGGGGAAAGGAACTCAATCCAGGTCTCCCATGGGGGTGGCAGGACCTAAGCACTTGAGTCATCACCTACTGCATCCCAGGGTGGACATTAGCAGGAAGCTGGAATTAGAAGCAGAGCTGGAACTCCGACCCAGGAACTTTGATTAAGCAATGAGGGTGTCCCAAGTGGCGATTTAACTGTTGTGTCAAATGCCCTCTCTGATTTATTTTTCTATCTCTGACAAAAGCAACACTGTCATTGTGACTATAACTTTATAAAGAAGTCTTAATTTCCAGAGGCTAGACCCTTTCTCTTGTCCTTCAAAAAATTTTTTTTTATTCCTAGCCATTTTGAATCTTCCACATGAGTAGTAAAATCTCCTCCCTCCCAGTGGTTGCAATTTGAATGGAATTGTACTTAATTTATATTTAATTTGTAGGTCAGTAGACATATTTATGAGATTGTTTCAATCCAGAAACACAGCATATTTCTCCATGACATCGATTATATTTCTCAATAGTTTTTCATAATCATCTCCAAAAAGTTTTCACAAATGTTTTGCTTGATTTATTGTGAGTTACCTCATAGTTTTGTTGCTGTAGTGAATTAGATATTTTCTTTTTCCCTTTATTCCTATTATTTCTATTATTATTATTATTATTATTATTAGACTAGAATGAAAGTTCAAGAAGGCAGGTATTTTTGTTCCTTTTGCTCACTGCTGTATCCCTAGTACCCAGAGTCACATCTGATACAGAGAGGCCTCTCAACATGTGCTGAATAAACACATGTAAAATAGTGTACATTTTCTCATGTGCTGTTTCCAATGCTTTGTGTTAACTGTAGTGTTTGCTTCACCAACTGGAATGAACTTGCATTATAGCTGTAACACTTGATCTGTTGATTCTCTTGAATTTACATGCAAAATTTGAAACCTGAAGGAAAAAAAGCTTTAACTTAGCTTCCTTCCAACTCTCATAATCTATTTCTCCTTTCATATTATTGCAATGAACTCCTGGCATGGATGTTAACATATATTCCTACTCTAAAGAGAATGCTTCTAAAAGTTCAACATGAAGTATGCTAATAACTGTAAGTTTGTTATAACTTCTTTTTTTCATATTAAACGAATGGTTTTGTATCCTTATTTCGTAAAAATTTCACCAAATATTTAATTACATGAATATTTAAAAATTAATTGCAATGTCTGTGTCTTTTTTATTTCAGTTAATATGTTAAACTATATAACTGAATTTCTGACTTTGAACAAATTCTTGCATTCTGGGCCATTTGGCAGACAATTTCCCAATGATGTAAATGTTGAATTAAATGATTTGTGTTTGTGGCCTTTGTGAAAGGGACGTGTGAAATATGTGATCAATTATGGACCCACAAGGGGATTCAACAGTATCTACTATAGTGTTGTGGTTCTTAAAATGCAAAGATTTGGGGTGGCTTTGGAACCATGTTAAAGTTGCCGCTTGGGACACCCACATCCCTTATTGTAGTGCCTGGTTTGAGTCCTGACTACTCAGCTTCTAATCCAGCTTCCTTCTAATGCACATCCTGAGAGGCAGCAGATGATGCCTCAAGTGTTTGTGTCTCTGGCACCCACACGAGAGACCTAGATTGAGTCCCAGGCTCCTGCCTATGGTCTGACCTAAACCTGGCTGTTATGAGCATTTGGAGGTGTGAACCAGCCAGATGGAACATCTCTCTTGTCTGCTCTTCATCTTTCTCCCTCTCTACCTTTCAAATTGAGAAAAAAAAAAAAAAAACCTCAAAACAAAACTGGCTCTCAGTTTTGTCCCCTGGCTGACAACATGGAATTATGTTAATATTATTCTTGTATTTTTAAAATATTTCATAATTTAGGAAAATAAAATATTGAAATTTCTCCTGAGAAGTAGAAGAAAATAGGATTTAAATAGTGGATGCCAGGCTGGCGCCACGGCTCACTAGGCTAATCCTCCACCTGTGGCACTGGCACCCTGGGTTCTAGTCCCGGTTGGGTGCCGGATTCTATCCCAGTTGCTCCTCTTCCAGTCTAGCTCTCTGCTGTGGCCTGGGAGTGCAGTGGAGGATGGCCCAGATGCTTGACCCTGCACCAACATGGGAGACCAGGAGGAAGCGCCTGGCTCCTGGCTTCGGATCGGTGCAGCACGCTGGCCATGCCAGCCATTTTGGGGGTGAACCAATAGAAAAGGAAGACCTTTCTCTCTGTCTCTCTCTCTCACTGTCTAACTGCCTGTCAAAAAAAAATAGTGGATGCCATTGAATTCTGCATCTGAATAATGTTCTAGCCATCTAGGAATCAGATCTTAGAGTCAGGCTTTTGGCCTAGTGGTTAAGATGCTGTTAAGACCCCTGTATCCCACGTAAGAGTACCTAGATTCAGGGACTGGTGTTGTGGCACAGCTGGTTAAGTCACTGCCTGCGACTGGTTCCAGCACTGGTTTGAATTGTGGCTGTTTCTGCTTCTGATCCAGTCCTGCTAATGTGTTGGGGAAGGCAGCTGAAGATGGTGTAAGTATCTGGGCCCCTGACACTGATGTCGGAGACAGGATGGAGTTCTTCTCTCCTGCCTGTGGCTTGGCCCAGACCTGGCTGTTAGCAGCCATTTTGAGGGTGAGTCAGTAGATGGAAGATCTGTCTCTGTCTCTTCCCTGCTCTCTGTCACTCTTTGTTTCAATTAAATAAATAAAACATATGTAAATAGAGTGAAGAGTACCTAGGTTCGATTCCTGGCTCAGCTTCTGACTCCAGCTTCCTTCTAATACATACCCTGGGATGCAACAGTGATGGTTCAAGTGACTGAGCCCTTGCCACCCAAGTGGGAAACCTGTACTGAGTTCTGGCTTCCAGTTTTGTCCCCTGGCTGAGTCTGTTGCAGGCATTTGGGGAGTGAACCAGTGGAAGGGAGCTTTCTATATTCATATCTCTCTCTCTCTCTCTCTCTCTCTGTGTGTGTGTGTATGTGTGTGTGTGTCTGTCTCTCCCTCTGCCTTTCAAACAAAAAATAAAATGAAAAACAAAAAAAGCAGGATTTCACTGGAAAGGACAGCATATGCTCTCTGAACCAGTCTCAGTTTAATTGATTCATCTGATAGCTAGTATTCTGTATTCCTTCTGAGAACAGAGTATCCATTGGATGATGAACACCTCTATTAGGTTATTCTCCAGTTTGCCTACTTAACTGTTCACTCTTTTTTTTCTTTTCAACTTTTATTTAATAAATATAAATTTTCAACAGTACAACTTTTGAATTATAGCAGCTTTTTTCCCCCATAACCTCCCTTCCACCCACAGCCATCCCATCTCTCACTCCCTCTCCCATCCCATTCTACATCATGATTCATTTTCAATTATCTTTATATACAGAAGATCTGTGTGCTTATCAGGAGGATTTAGTGTGTGTTCTTAAATCTCGAGCTTGGATGCTTGTTCTTCCAATGACCTAATTTAATTAAACCTGTATAAACCAATCAAATACGTGTAGAAATATATTTTTTATATAAATATTAAATTGAAAACCACAACAACATACCATTTCAAATACACCAGATGGGTACAAATGAGAATATTTGATAACATCAAGTCTTGACAATATACATACTAAGAGAACCAGCCTTACATTGCTGATATGGTACCAACTGTAAAATAACTTTGGAAAACAGTTTGTCATTATTGAATGAGTTGATGTATGAATATGTGTGGATTTCAAAAATTTTTTGTGGGGCTGGTGCTGTGGTGTGGCAGGTAAGGCCACCGCCTGCAGTGCCGGCATCCTATATGGGCGCCGGTTCGAGTCCCATCTGCTCCACTTCTGATCCAGCTCTATGGTATGGCCTGGGAAAGCAGTAGAAGATGGCCCAAGTCCTTGGGCCCTTGCACCCACGTGGAAGACCTGGAAGAAGCTCCTGGCTCCTGGCTTCGGATCAGCGCAGCTCCAGTTGTTGCGGCCAATTGAGGAGTGAACCAGCGGATGGAAGACCGCTGTCTCTCTTTCTCTCTCTCTGCCTCTCCTTCTCTCTCTGTGTAACTCTGACTTACAAATAAATAAATAAATCTTTAAAAAATTTTTTGCACCATAAAAATAATTTTTTAAATATTTAAACGCTTTGACATTTTCATTTCATATATAGATATCATATACATACACATATATTCTATATTTTCTTGAAAGCATGGATATTAATATCACAAAATATGGTATTTATGATATATTGCTTTTTCTTAAGTGGAGAAAGTAGGGTATATTGTATGTACATGGTAAATTCAGTAAAGCAATTTTTATAAATGTATGTCAAATGATATGTAATTTACTCAATTTTTATACTCTATATTTTTGTGTTCCACAAGTAAGAGAAACCTGATATTTATCTTTCTGGAACTGGCTTATTTAATTTAATATAATGTTCTTTTTGCAAATGTCAGAATTTCATTCTTTTTATGACTGAGTAACATTCCATCATGTATATATACTACATTTTCTTTATCCAGTGATCTGCAAAACATCTAAGTTGACTCCATGTCTTTGCTATTGTGAATTGGGCTGCTCTAAACATGGGAGTTCAGGTATCTCTTTCATATGTTGATTTCACTTCTTTTGGATATTTTACCAGAAGTGGAATAGTTGGATTATAGGGCAGATTCATTTTTAGATTTTCAGGAATCTCCATATTCTTTTCCGTAATGGTTGTACTGGTTTGCATTCCACCAACAGGGCAATGCATTAGGGGACTCTTTTCTCCACACCCTTGCTAGCCTTTTTTTTATTTTTGGGTAATAGCATTTTTTAACTAGAGTAGAATGATTCTTCATTGTTTATATTTATATTTTCCTGATGTTCAGTGATCCTGAGGATTTTTTCAAGTGTTTGTTGGCTATTTGTATATCTTCCTTTGCAAAATGTCTATTCATATCCTTTACCCGTTTCTTAGCTGAATTATTTATTCTGTTGTTTTCAGATTTCTTGAACTCCTTATATATTTTGGATAATAATACTTTATCAGATGCATTATTTGAAAATATTTTCTCCCATATTCTCTTCACTTCGTTTCCTTGGCTGTGCAGAAGCTTCTTATCTTGATGTAATCCCATGTGTCTGTTTTTGCTTGTATTGTTTGTGCTTTTGGGATCTTAACCCCCAAAACTTATCTTTTTTTTTAAACTTTTATTTAATGAATATAGATTTCCAAAGTACAGCTTATGGATTACAATGGCTCTCCCCCCTCCATAACTTCCCTCCCACCCGCAACCCTCCCCTTTCCCGCTCCCTCTCCTCTTCCATTCACATCAAGATTCATTTTCAATTCTCTTTATATACAGATCAGTTTAGTATATATTAAGTAAAGATTTCAACACCAAAACTTATCTTTAAATTCCATTTTTCACAAACATTTTGAAGCATGCTTGTAATACATACTTGCATAGCCAGCAATTCTAGCCATAGGCTTCAAAATTTCTTATAGTATATCTTATTTATTACATTCACTGACTTGAATATAAGCATTTGTTTTATTATTAATCTTTAAATTGAGTATATCTCATAATATTCTTATGTGTAAAATATTTCATAATTAAAAAATAATATGTTAAAGTTTTGGAAAGATCATCAAGGCAAATCAGTAAAAATTTGTCATTGGATTATGTGTGTGTGAAAACCACTAGTGAGTATCACAAAAATTGTGCTTGTCTAGAAGGAGTCATTCCTAAGACTACCTCCCTTTCAAAGAAAGAGTAGCAGAATTCCAGTCTAAAGATCCATACTCAAAGAGATATTAACCCTTATCAAAGTATCATTTATAATGTGTTCAAGAAAATATAAATTTTAAGGGATGTGTGCGTTAATGTGCTTTCACAGGCAAGCAATATATTTCCAAATGAAAATTGCTTAAATAGTAGGAATAGTTAATTATTTCACATAGAGTTTCATGCTTAGACCATTCTGGCTTTAATGAGTTAGTGTGTCAAGGATGATCCAGTCTCTGGTCAGCACTTCTGTGTTTCTCCTGGTAGGAATGTGACTGTCAGGATGCCAAGTTCACATTCTCTGAGGCATCATCCCAGGCAGATAGAAGGACGTGGTCTCTCTTTACCTGCTACTGACTGCCGTGGAGAAGGGCCTTTCATAGCCACTTGGCACATTTTCTCTTTTGTTTCGGGGTCCAGTACTGGGTCACATATCCACCCGTAAATTATGACAGCTCTCAGTGAGATTGCTGAAATGACTTAGACTGATCCTGGTTTGTGTCCTGAGGCTGAGAAGCCTACCTGCAGGTAAACCTTTGTCACCCAAACCAAACTGTGGTGAGTATGCTAAGAAAGAAGCAACAACAGGGATGTTGGGTCAGGAACTGTCATTATCTGCCACAGCTGGGACTTTGTTTTTTTTCTGATTTCTGTTTCTTATTTCTTTTTTTTAAAAATTTATTTATTTATTTATTTGACAGGTAGAGTTATAGACAGTGAGAGAGAGAGAGAGAGAGAGAGAGACAGACAGAGAGAAAGGTCTTCCTTCTGTTGGTTCACTCCCCAAATGGCCACCATGGCTGGCACTACGCCGATCCGAAGCCAGGAACCAGACACTTCTTTCTGGTCTCCCATGTGGGTGCAGGGGCCCAAGCACCTGGGCCATCCTCCACTGCCCTCCAGGGCCACAGCAGAGAGCTGGACTGGAAGAGGAGCAACCAGGACTAGAACTGGTATCCATATGGGATGCCGGTGCCACAGGCGGAGGATTAACCTAGTGTGGGCCACGGCGCCGGCCCCTTCTGTTGCTTATTTCAATCAACTTTCCTTATTAATCAACTATGATCCTAATTGTGTCATATCTGAGAGCTGTATTTATTCTTTTTTATTTCAAGTTTTATTTTATTTATTTGAAAGAGAGAGAGAGAGAGAGAGAGAGAGAGAGAGATCTTCCATTTGCTGGTTCACTCTCCAAATAGCAGCAACAGCCAAGGCGAGGCTGGGCCAGGCTGAAGCAAGGTACCAGGAACTTCATTAAGATCTCCTATGTGGATGCAGGGGCCCAAGAACTTGAGTCATCTTCTGCTGTTTTCCCAGGCACATTAGCAGAGAGCTGGATCAGAAGTGGAGCAGCTGGAACTCAAACTGACACCCATATGGGATGCTGGTATTGCAGGAGGCAGCTTAACCTGCTATGCCGCAATGCTGGCTCCTGTATTTATTCTTGATGACATCATGCGAAGATTGGTATATTCATTGTAAATTTTATTAGAATTTCTTAATCTACTTTTTAGAGAATTTTAAAATTTACTTACTGCTTTAAGTCTTGAGCTATTTATTTTAGTTGGTATTGCATCTTGAAATGAGTTTAATATATTACTGTCTAATTTTGTGAAAAATTACTTGATATTATCTTATTTGATATGACTTCAGATTTAAATAATAAGTTACATTAATGTCTCTTATGAAGGATAAATTGAAGATGTTGTGGAAGTGCATCATGGGGATTTATCTACTTAATTGGGGAAGAAAATGATATTTAAGTAAACACAAGGGGCTGGTGCTGTGGCTTAGTGGGTAAAACCACCACTTGCAGTGCCGGTATCCCATACGGGTGCCAGTTCAAGTCCTGGCTGCTCCTCTTCCAATACAGCTCCTTGCTATGGCCTGGGAAAGTAGTAGAAATGATCCAAATTCTTGAGTCCCTACACCCACATGGGAGACCTGGAAGAAGCTCCTGGCTCCTGGCTTCTGACTGGCCCAGTTCCAGCTGTTGCAAACTTTTGGGGAGTGAACCTGCAAATGGAAGACCTCTCTCTTTGCCTCTGCCTTTCAAATAAACAAATTTTTTTTTTTAAAAGATAAACCCCAAAGATGTATTATTTTAAATGCTATTACCATCATTTTCCTGCACTGAAAGTAATTTCTTATGTACATAATTAAGCAGGTCAAATAATATTAGAAGGTTATAATCAAAACCAGTGTTCCCCTGCCTCCCTGTCTTTGCCTCTTGTTTCTGGCCATGAGTCCCCTGTGTCCCTTGGGAGTATGGGGTAGTGAGGCACCACTCTCAGAAAACAAGACCCAAGTGATAGACAAGAGACTCCCTGATCTGCAGCGAAGACACTTTCTGCACTTGGTCATTTCTTCTGGTCTTCACCTCCCTCTAACTAAACGATGTGCTTGTCGCTGTATTGATTTTCCAGGCTTAGATTCTAATTATCTTCTGGAAGATGAGGATTTAATTGTCATACAGAATTCTTCCCAATCTAATTATATAAAAATCTCAATATTAGGGGATTATATCACTATGATTAGCAAGTTATGGCTTATTTAGTATTCACAGATTGCATTAGCGTGATTAGTAACTATTGTTCACAACTCAGTCACATGGAAACTGATTACATTCTGTTCCTGCTGCAGATTTTAATTTAGCTTGGAGAAAATGATAGCCTCATTATTTGAGAGGGGGGTGTTCTAGATGTTTATCACTAATTCTCTTCAACATGCTCTGAAAAAACTGCGAAACTTCCTCTCAGTAGATGCAAACACCTGGAAGCTTATCAGTAGGGCTTCTTCCTTTGCCTCCTGCCCATGTCCATCTTCCTGCTTTTTAGGGTATTGATTATTCTCCCAGGAAATTCATTTCATTGTCTTTTTGGGAATTCTGTTTGCCTCTCAGGGAGAGTAAAAGAGACCTATCCACTGTTTTATTCCCCAAATGGCCACAACAGCCAGAGTTGGGCCGGGTAGAAAGCAGGAGCCTGGAACTCCATCCAGGTTTCCCATTTAGGGGCAGAGGCCCAGGTACATGGGCCTTCATTTGCTGCTTCTCTAGGAGCATTAGGAGGAAGCTGGATTTGAAGCGGAGTAGCCAGGACTTGAGTCAGTGCTCCAAAATAGGTTGCCAATGTTCAGGCAGTGACTTAACTCACTGTACCACAAGGCTAGCCCCTCTCTTGGGTTTGAAATTTTGTATTTTTCTAATTTCATGTCTTTCTTTTTCATGGTGAACTCTTTTATTTCAATGGGAACACTTTAAAGGAAAGGATGTTCTCCTGAAATCGAGTCCCCATTCCTAATGCCTCTGATGTATGTAGAATTTATTTTTGCCTGGGGCCAGAGTTGTGGCATGGTGGGTTGGGCTGCTCCAGCAATGCTGGTATCCCATATGGGGTCCAGGCGGGTTGATCCAGCAGATGGGAGATTGGAAGATCTCTCAATTTATTTTTTATCCTCTCCCTTTCTGCCTTGGGAGGTAGAAGCTGGTGCTGTGTAGATTGTGGCCAAATTCTGAAGTGCAATGTATGACATGTTGAAGATTTTGAAACATTTTCTTAACTATTATAAGAAATTTTTTAATAAGAGAAGAGGCATGATTATTTAATAAATACTTTTTAATGAAGATAATCCTGGGAGTATTGTAGTTGCATTGTCCAGTTATGACAAAAGAGTTAATAAGCACTGTTAATAAGGCATGGAGTGCAGCCAGATTTGAGAGAAATTTAAAGGTTGAGTTGGAAGTATTGCTGATACATGAGATGAGAGGTGTCTTTGAAGGAACCTTGTAAGAAGTACAGTTTAGGAGAATGAGAGGTAGCTATGTTGTTGCCTCTGATAGTGATGACACAAGGGAGATAAATTAAAGGTAGGGACGGAAGATAATAAGTTCAGCAATTCATACATTAAAGCTTGAAGACCATGGCAAGATATTGAGCTGGAAATAGCTGGTACTCAGAAGACATATGCGAAGCTTATTGTTATTGATACTGTATTGTGGCCCTGCAGAATTATTGTGGTTATTTCAGTTGGGAAGCTCACCAGCATTATATGGAGATGACTTTCAAAACATCCCCTCTTTCCTTCTTCTGGAGATTTTGATGTATTTTTGACTGGGGATAATTTAGCTGTAGGGAATTAAATTTATGGTATAATTTTTAACTTTCTTTTGAGTAACAGATAGCAATTTTTTATGTATCTTATTTTATAATGACATTCATGTTATTATATGTATATATACCTTCCTCTTGCCTAGGTGTATTATAGACGTGGCAGCAGAGTGTCCATAAAAGCAATATGCTTTTCATATGCAAAATAACTATTTTCAGATCAAAATTACCTCTTTTTGAAGTGAATGAGAGATTATCTATATGGAATGTATTAGATCAATCTAAAGCCATTAAAAATGCATTTGAAGGAAAAAAACCCCTTGATTCTATCCATTTATTTAAATCTAAAACCTCCACTTAGATTTTAAATTGCTTTCAATTACCTGTTAATGTATTCTTGCAGTTCTATTGTATATACTCATATTGTAATATTCTGAGGATTATAAAACTTTGATATGTCACACTGACATAGGCAAATATTAACCTTATTTGTAGAAAAGCAACCTATATTTGAAGTGAATAAATGATAGAATTTAAAATAAAACTTTAAATTTTAACAACTACTTTATCACCTCAAAAACACCTTTGTAGCACCCCTAAATACCTAAAATCTATCTCTGTTTTCCTTGGGTAACACACCAGTAGTGAACTGAATGAAAGGAGCCTTTTCACTAGTTATGTGTTTTTAGGGTGGTGCCTCGTTAGAAAAGCAGTTTTCAACACTAGTTATGAAACCACATTACCTTTCCTGTAAGCTTTTGTGTAAAAGTTTCCACAATGCGGAAAAAAAAAAAAATCTTAACTAGTGACTTGATTTAGTGAGAGAGGAAAATGAACCAAGGTATTCTCACACAGCTTTGTGAAGCTGTTTTGATTTTCTGCTTATTTCACAAAGCAAATCAGAGCTAAGTCCTCTCTGACTGCTCAAGGTCAGTGTCTTCTGGATACTATGTTGGACCCGTTCCTGGACTCGTTTAACAGCTTTTCTGTTTCTGTAGACTTATTCCATTCAAAATCTAATACGCTTATTAATCATTGACAAAGTGCAATTACATTATTCCCCTGGCTCATTCATTAATTTGACAGACGTTTGCTGAGTGCTCATTCTGCACCAGGCAGTGTGCTCAGGAAGCCGCTGTTTTGTTAGGGTAACGTCAAAGGCCTGTTGCTGTAATAACTCAGGAGGATCAGACTGCTGTTTTCAAGCTTTTCATGACTTTATCTCTCGAGGGTTAAGGCCGTGCTAGAATTGCTGAATGCATAATCATCATTTTTGCTTTTAGTTTATGGGGTAGAAACATGGAGATCTAGAACACACTAAACTAAATGTGTTATTTCATACTGGTATCTGGATAATTATTAAATATGAGTGTGAATTCTCAGATTATTTCTAGCTTACTCTTCTATGACAATATATACATATTTTATTCTATTCTTCCTTTCTGTTCCCTCTCAACAGTAAAATACAATAAAAACAACATTTCAGTAAGGACTGGGGAGCCATGTCTTCTCTGAACATACTTGCTTGTCATGTCTTTGCAATATATTCCTTTGCTAGAAATTTATTACAGTAGTGATAATAATGATAATATAATTCATTTATTATAAATGATAACAATAGCAATAGTATGTAATAAATATTTAACATGGGCTGGGGACCAGGTGACAAGTCTGCATATATAATTTGAAACAAATAAGAAAATCAACAAAAGCCTAAGGTGGCTCTACTCTTTGTAGGTACACTCATTTGGAACTTCCTGGAAATCTAGGTATTGGTTATTATGTGAAATTACACAGGGCATATCAAAAAATACATGGAAAATGGAATTAAAACTTAATTTGGGGCCAGTGCCGTGGCTTAACAGGCTAATCCTCTGCCTTGCGGCGCCGGCATGACCGGTTCTAGTCCCGGCTGGGGCGCCGGATTCTATCCTGGTTGCCCCTCTTCCAGGCCAGCTCTCTGCTATGGCCCAGGAAGGCAGTGGAGGATGGCCCAAGTCCATGGGCCCTGCACCCACTTGGGAGACCAGGAGAAGCACCTGGCTCCTGGCTTCAGATCAGCGCGATGTGCTGGCTGCAGTGGCCATTGGAGGGTGAACCAACGGCAAAAAGGATGACCTTTCTCTCTGTTTCTCTCTCTCACTATCCACTCTGCCTGTCAAAAAACAAACAAACAAAAACAACAACAAAAAACAAAAACAAAAACAAACAATTTGGTGCAGAAAAATTCAAAATCAATACTTTTTTCATAATATGTATTTTTCCATAAACTTTTTGAGAAGCCTTCTAATTTCAGGGCTTCCTTAGATATTGTTCCTCCTTTTTTTCTGTGTTAAGCAGAGATTAAGGAACAAATGACAAAGAAAATCCTGTAATGTTGCCCTTTTCTATGCCTTAGATCACAACTGCCTGCAGATCCAGACAGGATCTTCATGTGTGCACCTTAGCTGGGGGCTTTGCTCTTTGACAGTGGGTCAGGCAGCGAAGGTCCCCATCCTTACTCGGCAGCCGAGCACTACTGATCCACCTTCTCCTTCACACCTTTTGCTTTTGAGAGATTTTGCTAGGTTTAGGGGTCTCGTTACTGTGTACAGTTTTGCATCTGGATTTGGGGGCCCTAGTGTACTTACGGTTTGAAAACGAGTGTTTGAATTGCCTTTATCTGTTCTCTTTGTATGAAAAGACAAATAGAGCCAACAGTTTTATAGAAACCTCAATCTGCTGTTTGAATGAATTTCATAATAAATGGATGTGACCAAGACTAGTATTGACATTGCCTTCTAGTTTTGGGGTCTAATAAAAATTTTAATTCTTCTCAGAAAATGTGGAATTGCCATGCCAATAAATCTTGTCTGATGCCTGAACAAGAAGTCGATATTTATTAAATAGACGCAAAAATGGGACTTGATCTTCTGTATGTTCACTGTAAAAACTAATACACTGATGGTTCCTAGTGTCAATGTTATGCATAAATGCTCTTAAATTAGCACCACAGCTTATATAGGAACTTTAATAACTATTAAATGCAACTTTAATCCATTTGAGTTTATCATGGGATTTTATAACCTTTAAGGATCTTTATTTCTTTTGCAACTTTATTTTTTATTCTAAAGAACTTTCTATCTGTACCTAAATTGTACAGAATTTTCAACATTTCTCTTAAATTTTCCCTTGAAAAAATATTTTCTCATTTATTTTTTATCTTTTTTAAAACAATAGAATTTTATTTTGATGAAAATCTCGAGTTTACAATCATTTAGTAAATGAAGATCAAACACTTCATTTCCCTATCTCAAACTCTCAAAGAAAAAATATTAGTAAATAAATATCTGTGAACATCTGTAAGGCAACCTGGATCCTAAACCACCTCTGATGTTTACACTGCTTGCATATGACTCACTCTGAAAGGGTGAAATGGCACTGGAGATAAGTGAACTGATAAGATATGGGCACTGACTCTCATCCTAATCACCCAAATAAGCCCAAGATAAATATTCATTTTTTTGTTCATCGTGGGCTGCAAAATATACACATTTTACTGAAGGAATACTTTGATAGAAACACTTATTTAAGTTATATTGTGCATCACAACTATAATGGTTTGAACAGTTCCATTTGACCACCATTTATAAAGTGCAACTATATAGTATTCTGCATTTTATCTGGGGTATAACAAATACCAATTTGAAAAGACTGAAAGTATCCCAGCTGCCAATTTTGACCACTTCTGAGAAGACCTAGATGTGTGAAAAAAGACTGTCCCCACACAAAGAACCAATTTCACAAACCTACTGGTAAACAAAACACTTATGTAACTGGAACCTCAAGATGCTAGAGTTGTACTCATTTAAGAAAGCCATTCAGCTACCTTTGGTCTTTGAAAAAGCCTACACTGCAATATGCTAAACATTATGTGCATCTTACAATGAAGAAGAGTGGCCTGGCAGTGTAGAATGAAGAGAGTACAGTGTCACTGTGAAGAGCAGCATGCTATAGTTTCCTGGAACATCAGCATCACAGCATTGGATTCTGTGCATCAAGATTGAGGTCGTTGTTGCCAGACGGGGTTGGACAGGGAGAATACCCAGCTCATCCACTTGAGGAGTCGGGTGCATGACTACCAGCTGGTCCTGGGGAATGTCTGTGGCAGCCGCTGCAAAGTTAGTGATAGATTTGCTCTGAAAGTCTGCATGCCGACTCCTTCCTTCTTCCTTCTCCCATGGCATTAGTACTACTGATGGAACCCCTGGTGGACGCCTTTTGAGGACGAGGACTGCTTGGACGAGAAGAGCAATGATCCTTTTTAGGTTCAAAATGGTGCTGTCGTGGTGGAGGAGTAAGGTTTCTAATACAAGGAGTAAGCTGAGACTGTGTTCTTTCATGTGACAAATCTCAGGATCTGGCACTTGACTTTCGTCTATCTCTTGATCGCTCACACCCTCCAGTAGCACCATGTAGACTCATTTTGGTGTGGTCCACTCCTCCTTTAGGAACATGTGAGGGGGCACTGTGGGACTGTTTGTTCGGGAGAAGTGTTTCCCGCGACAGTGCAGACCCCCGGATCTGCTCGGGGCGGATCAGCGAGCCGGCGTGGAGTGACTGGAGTTGATGAGAGGCAGGTGTCGTGAGGAGCACCCTCTCTGAATGATTTAAACAGAGGATAGCTCCATCTAGTTATTCTTGTGTGTATATGTCTGTGCTTGCACACACACACACACACGAGATATTTTAATGCGAGGGAGTTAAAATGAAATCCTCAATTGGTTGACTAGATACAGTAGTAGTGGCGTTAGGAGATAAGATAAGCAGTATGGAATACGAAGTATCTCATGACTCCTGAACAGTTTCTCTCAGAGTCACCTGTTGATGTATGGAGGAGAAAGAATTAGAGAAGAGATTCTTGTAGTGATAGCTGGTGAGTTGCTCTGGGTCCCCCTTGCTGGAGGGTGGGAGATGCGTTAGCCTTTAAGCATATATGAAGAGTGCCTTTCTATAGAGCTCTATGGAGAGCTTAAGGTACCACTCCTATTGCTGGGCTTGGTGTGGAGGGGTTTGACTCTTGCCTAGAAGATTACATTTTCTTTTAAATCTATAGGTGCTTGGGCTTCTAGTTTGCTTTCCATGAATTCATGTCTACTGATCTCATGTCCATAATGGCAGACTTCTCATTTTCAGTGCATTCAAGTTTGAATGTAATTCACAATGAAACTCCATGAATTTGGCCATCACCATGGACAAAATTTTAGCAAGTTCTTGACTAGTATGGATGGACTGTTTAGAAGAATAATGTGAAATATGAATTTAGAGGGATGAAAGATCAAAGTCAGGGGACCAGTAAGGTGGCTTTGTAATGGTCCTGGCAAGAGACCAGGGACCTCACTTTGCATCCATGGTGGATCATACGTTGATGTAATCTTTGATATGGAAACATGCTTCCCAGTGTCCTCTCTTTTGTTGTCTCATCTTCCTTTTGCCAGAAAGATTGTTGCTTAATATTTCTGAAAACAAACACACATGAATCAAACCATGAAAATAAGCAGAGGGTAAAGTCCCATGTTTATGATATTGTAAGTTAACTAGTTTAATTATGAATCTCTTATTGTGTGAAGAAATTCTTCATGCATGGATTAAAAATATACAAATGTATATCTTTGTTTCTTTTCTAGTCTCTGTAAAGTAGTGGAGTTTTTTAAATGACAGTAGTATTACATCTTTGTAAACCATGACAGAAAATATTTTTCTGGTATGTATGATTTATATAATGACTTTTTTTCCCCTAAAAGACTGTTCGTAATCACATTGCACTATTCTAATTCCACCTTACATTCTGTTTATCTGAACTGGATCCCTTTTGGCATGCTTCCTTTGTAGCAGGCTCCCATCAACCATTCCTTTCAGGTACTGTGCCTGCTTTGCTCAGGTGAAGCAGGCGTATGTGTGTCTGACAGCTAAATAATAGAGTTGCTCAGAGGATGTTTTATTATTCTCCTTGTGCCTGCAGCTGGAACATTATTTGCATATCTGAGGATTGTGCAGGGGTTGATATTCAGGCATCCTAGGCCTTTAGGGCTGTCTGCACCTTTGTTTTCTCTTGCCACTGGTTATGAGAATAGGTCAATGAAGAACGTGAGTGAAGAAAAACACACGGTAGTGTGTGATACCCTTCCTCTCCCTCCTTTATCTGTGGAAGCTATTGGCACTGAAACCATAAAATAATCATTCTAATTCCTTATTTTATAAAGGCAATTATGAAAAAAATTGATCATTTTGTGCTATAATAATTAAAAACATTGCAATCTGTTCAAGCTTGCAATCTGAGCAAAAGATAAAATAGAGAAGGCACTAAAAGCGCATGAATTGGTTTCTTACTCTTTTGTTTCTCTATTTAAAGGCTTTTTTTTTAAGGCAAGCTTTTGGAGAAGATGGGACCCTTTTATTTTTTAATAGCTTTTCCATATTAGAATTTAGTTTTTAGTATTAGGACTGACTTCAAAAACAGCCATAGGGTAATTATGTCAAACAGTGGCTCATCCCTGTTTAGGGAGTAGATTCCTGGATTGTTACTATGAAATTAAAATAAAATGTGTTTTTTTTTTCCAATATCACAGTGATGTTAGAAGCTAAAAAGAAATTTTAGATTATTATTTCATTAAATGTGAATTATTTTCTTTTTTTTAAAGATTTATTTATTTATCTGAAAATCAGTTACACAGAGAAGGAGAGGCAGAGAGAGAGAGAGAAAGAGAGGGAGATATATCTTCTATCAGCTGGTTCGCTCCCCAACTGGCTACAACAGTCGGAGCTGTACTAATTTGAAGCCAGGAGCCAGGAGCTTCTTCCAGGTCTCCCACGCGGGTGCAGGGGCCCAAGGACTTGGGCCATTTTCTACTGCTTTCCCAGGCCATAGCAGAGAGCTGGATCAGAAGTGGAGCAGCCGGGACTAGAATGGTGCCCAAATGGGATGCTGGCACTGCAGACAGTGGCTTTACCCACTATGTTACAGTGTCAGCCCCTTATTTTTCTGCTTATTTGGAGAATGGTATTTGAACTTGTGATATATATATATATATATATATATATATATTTTTTTTTTTTTGACAGGCAGAATGGACAGTGAGAGAGAGAGAGACAGAGAGAAAGGTCTTCCTTTACCGTTAGTTCACCCTCCAATGGCCGCCGCGGCCGGCACGCTGCGGCCGGAGCACCACGCTGATCCGAAGGCAGGAGCCAGGTGCTTCTCCTGGTCTCCTATGGGGTGCAGGGCCCAAGCATTTGGGCCATCCTCCACTGCACTCCCTGGCCTGGAAGAGGGGCAACCGGGACAGAATCCGGTGTGCTGGCGCCGCAAGGCGGAGGATTAGCCTATTGAGCCACGGCGCCGGCGTGATATATATATTTACATACAGTTAAGTATATATATATATATATATATATTTTTTTTTTTTTTGACAGGCAGAGTGGATAGTGAGAGAGAGACAGAGAGAAAGGTCTTCCTTTTTGCCGTTGGTTCACCCTCCAATGGCCGCTGCGGCCGGCACATCTCGCTGATCCGAAGCCAGGAGCCAGGTGCTTCCTCCTGGTCTCCCATGCGGGTGCAGGGCCCAAGGACTTGGGCCATCCTCCACTGCCTTCCCAGGCCATAGCAGAGAGCTGGCCTGGAAGAGGGGCAACCGGGATAGAATCCAGCGCCCCAACCGGAACTAGAACCCGGTGTGCTGGCGCCGCAAGGCGGAGGATTAGCCTGTTAAGCCACGGCGCCGGCCAGTATATTTTTATATTTAAACATCAGATAAGTTTTTGTCGTCAGTAAATCTTAGAGTAACTTGTGTCCCATATTTCATTGTCTTCATGTGGAAATCATTTGCTTTCTGGTGAGAAATATACAGAGGAGTGTATACAAGGTCATGTGTTCACTTACAGTAAGCAATGGCCAAATACAAGTATTAATGTTGTAGTATTGTCATTATTGTTAAAGATGGTTAAAAACTTCGTGTAACATTAAATACCAGTAAAAGCAACCAGTAACACTAAAATTTTTTAGTTTTTTCATTTTATTTGAAAGGCAAAGAGAAGAGCGAGGTTGAGAGTGAGAGCAAGAGTGAGAGATATCAATCTTTCATTTGCTGGTTCCCTGCCCAAGGGTCTGCAAGAGTCAGGAACAGGCAAGGTGAATCCAGGAGCTGAGAACCCATTCTGAGCTCCATCATGAGTGGCAGGGCCCAGATACTTGTACCATCACCTGCTGCCTCTCGGAGTGCAGTTTATCCAGAATCTGGGTGGGAAGTAGAGTTGAAACTCAAACCTAGGTATTCCGACATCTCAGGGGATGTCTAACTGCTGAGCAATATGGCCAACATGCACCCGGACACTTTATCTTGCTATCTCTTTGATCAATATAGTCCCTAAATTATGGTTCATTCTACCTCTGCTCTTTATTTACTAATGGCTTCTGCACTTCATCTTCTACTTCTACTCTAGGCTCTTCACAGTATCATCACTATAAAGAAGTGAGATTAATCTATTTAAAACTCAGATAAGCTCATGTCATGCCCTTACTTACTTCAATGATTTTCTGTCACATTTATAATAAAAGTTCAACCTCCTTGACGTTTTAGTTTGTAGGTAGGGATGATCTAGTAAAGAAACGGATCTCATAGGAGAGTGAGGCTCAACAGAGTTGAGTGGTTGTTACGTTTCCGGCACTGTTCTAGGTGCTTAGATGAACAAAACCTTCCAGAATGCCTGCCTGCAGGGAGCTTGCTTAACAGTCGTGCAAGGCAGACAATCAATATGTAGTAAGTTAAATGATCATAAATGCTATTGAGAAAAAGAGGATTAAAAAAGGAGAGGGTGGGGAGACTGTGAGTGCAGAGGGTGGGCATACCTGATGGTTTTGAAGTTACTCCGTACAGAACTCACAGAGGAATTGGCAGCTGAGTGCATCCTTGGAAGTAGCGAGGGAATTGGTCCCGCAGTTTTCTAGTGGGAGAATATTCCAGGTAGCAGGAATAGGGCTCAAACAACCTGAGATGAGGCAGAGTGCAGTATTTGAGGAATACTAAGTAGGCTAATATTAGAGCTGTGGAAGGTGGGGTAGAGGTGTAGGAGGACTGGCGCTGAGGAGAGATAGGATCTAACCCAGGTATTTTTTTTTTTAAGATTTATTCTTTCTTTTTAAAGGTTCATTTATTTACTTGAAAGGCACAGTTACAGAGAGAGGGAGAGACAGAGAGAGAGGTTTTCCATCTGCTGATTCACTCCCCAAATGTCTGCAATGGCTAGAGTTGAGCCAATCCAGGAATTTCTTCCAGGACTCCCATATGGGTGCTTAGGCCCAAATACTTTCTCCCAGGCCATCAGTAGAGAGCTGGATCAGAAATGGAGCAGGGGGCCGGTGCTGTGGAGCAGTGGGTTAACGCCCTGGCCTGAAGCGACAGCATCCCATATGGGTGCTGGTTCGAGACCCGGCTGCTCCACTTCCAATCCAGCTCTCTGCTATGGCCTGGAATAGCAGTAGAAAATGGCCCAAGTCCTTGGGCCCATGCACCTACGTGGGAGACCCAGAAGAAGCTCCAGGCTCCTGGCTTTGGATGGGCGCAGCTCCGGCTGTTGTGGCCATTTGAGGGGTGAAGCATCAGATGGAAGACCTCTCTCTCTCTCTCTCTGCCTTTCCTCTCTGTGTAACTCTGCATTTCAAATAAATAAATAAATCTTTAAAAAAAGAAGTGGAGCAGCCAGGAATTGAACCAGTGCCTATATGGGATGCTAGTACCACGGTGGTGGTTTAACCTGCTATGTCACAGTGCAGACCCCCTAACCCAGTCTTAACTGACTGCAATGAGTCAAGGATTAGAGAGGAGCCATGGCAGAAGCAAAGAGAACAGGGATAAAGGAAGCTTGAAACAAGGAGGTAGTGAGAAGTTGCTTAATGCTGGATTTGTCTTTTTAAAAAGATTTATTTTTATTTATTTGAAAGAGTTACAGAGAGAGGTAGAGACAGAGAGAGAGAGGTCTTCCATCCTCTGGTTCACTCCCCAGATGGCCACAATGGGTGGAGCTGCGCCGATTCAAAGCCTAGAGCCAGGAGCTTCCTCTAGGTCTCCCACGTGGGTGCAGGGGCCCAAGGACTTGGGCCATCTTCTACTGCTTTCCCAGGCCATAGCAGAGAGCTGGCTCAGAAGAGGAGCAGCCAGGACTAGAACCAGCACCCATATGGAATGCCGGCGCTTCAGGCCAGGGCTTTAACCCGCTGCGCCACAGCGCTGGCCCCGGATCTGTCTTAAAGAAAATAAGCCCATGATAGTTTCTCAGGCATCAAAAGCCCTCTTAATGTAGTCCCATGTGATGTTTTAACACGTGTGCATTGTATAATGTTCAAATCAGAGTAAATATATCTTCCTTCTCAAATATTTGCCATTTTTTGTGAAGACATTCAGAATCAATTCTTCTAGTTTCTTTGATATGTACAGTATGTTATAATCATTTATAGTCATCTCACACCAGAACTACTTTCTTCTTTCTAATTATAGCTTAGTACTCATTAATCAATCGTTTCCTGTCCCTTCTTCCCCTCTACTATCTCCAGCTTCTGGTAAACATCACTGTCTTCTCACCTTCTGTGATATATACTTTTTCATATTCTGCATGCAAGTGACACCATGTGATACCCATTTTTCTCTTCCTGGCTTATTTCACTTAACATAATGACCTAAAGTTCTATCCATTTTGTTGCAAATGACAGAACTGCATCATTTTTGGGGCTGAATAATATCCCATTGTAAATGTACCACATTTTCTTTATCAGTTGATGGACACTTAGGTTGATTATATTCCTTGGCTATTGTGAACAGTGCTGCAATAAACTTGGGAGTACAGATGTCTCTGACATATGGATTTAATTTTCTTTGGATATATATATATACATATATATATACACACAGTAGTGGGATAGTAGAGCATAGAGTAATTATCTTTTTAATTTTTGAGAGGTATTCATATTTATATTCCCACCAACAGTGTTTTCTCTACATCCTTGTCCTTGTTGGCACTGTTATTTGTGTGTGTTTCCGACTATAGCCACTCTAACAGGTCTGAGGTGGCATATCATTGTGGTTTTAACTTGCATTTCCCTGATGATTACTGATGTTGAGCAGTTTTTCAAGGTACCACTTGACATTTATAAGTATTCTTTTGAGAAATGTATAGTTAGGTCTACTCTTCATTTATCAATCAGATTATTTATTTATTTATTGCTGTTGTTTGAGTTTTTTATACATTCTGGATATTAACCCCTGATCAGACGTGGTTTGACAGCATTTTCTCCCATTAAGTAGGTTGTCTCTTTACTCTGTTGAGTAGCTTCCTTTGCTGTGCAGAAGCTGTGTTTTTGATGTAATCCTATTTGTCTATTTTTATGTTTATTTACCAAAAAACTGTTTGCTAAGTCCAGTGCCCTCAAATATTTAAGCTATGACTTTTTTCATAGTGTAATATCTTATATTTAGATTCTTAATCCATTTTTTGCTGACTTTTGTATGTGGTGAGAAATTTTGTGTGTGCAGTAGTGGTCTACTTTCATTCTTCTGCATGTGGGTACCCAAGGTGCCCAGAACCATTGTTGAAGAGGTTGTGTTTTCCACAATGCATGTTCTTAGCACCTTTGTCAAAGATTAGTTGGATGTATATGCTTGTATTTATCTCTATGCTCTTTATGCTGTTCCATTGGTCTCTGTGTCTGTGTTTATGCCAATACCATGCTATTTTAATTACCATAGCTTTGTAATATATTTTGAAGTCAGGTGATACAGCGTCTCCCACTTTACTCTTTTTGCTGGAGATTTCTTTTGCCAGTTTTTTGTGGTTCCATAGAATTTTTTTAAAGACTTAGTTATTTATTTATTTGAAAGACAGAGAAAGAGAAAGGAATCTTCCATCTATGGGTTCACTCCCCAAACCACCGCAACAGCTGGGGCTGAGCTGGGCCAAAGTCAGAACTAGGAGCTTCTTCAGGGTCTCCCATGAGGGAGCAGGGGCCCAAGGACTTGAACCATCTTCCACTGCCCTCCCAGACACATTAGCTGGGGACTGGATTGGAAGTGGAGCAACCAGGACTCATATTGGCACCTAGCTAGGTTGCTGGTGCTGCAGACGGAGGCTTTACCTTCTGTGCCACAGCACTGGCCCTAAGTTCTGTAGCATTTGAGGATTATTTTTCTAATTCTTTGAAGCATGAAATTGGTGTTCTAATAATGATTGAATTGAGTTTGTTTAAAAGGTAGTAAAGTTTTAATATTGATTCTTTCAATTCATTAAAACAAGATGCCCTATTTTTTTTTTTTGTCTTCAATTTTTTTTTATCAAAGTCTGATGTTTTTATTGTAGAGATCTTCCACCTCTTTGGTTAAATTTATCCCTAGGTATTTTTTTAAAGGTTTATTTATTTATTTGAAAGGCAAAGTGACTGAGAGATGGAGGTAGAGAGAGAGAGAGGGAGAGAGAGAGGGAGAGAAAGAGAAACAGAGAAAGTCTTCCATCTGCTGGTTTACTCCCCAGATGGCCACAAGGGTCGGAACTGCAAAGATCTGAAGCCAAGAGCCAGGAGCTTCTTCCAGGTCTCCCACATGCATTCAGGGCCCCAAGGACCTAGGCCATCTTCTACTTCTTTCCCAGGCCACAGCAGAGAGCTGGATCAGAAGTGGAGCTGCTGGGACTTGAACTGGCCCATTGGTATGCCGGCAACACAGGCAGCAGCTTTACCTGCTATGCCACAGCACTGGCTCCTATCTCTAGGTATTTTATTATATTTTTTGGTAGCTGTTATAAATGGAATTACTTTATTTCTTTTTTTACATTATTTGCTATTGGATGTTTATTTTGTATCCTGCAAATTTGTTGTATTTGTTTGTTAACTTTCGTAGTTTTCTGAGTGCAGTTTTTGTAATTTTCTCTACATAAGATTATGTCACCTGCAAACAATGACAAGTTGACTTTCTCCTTTCCAATCTAAATGCTCTTTATTTCTTTCCGTTGCCTAGATTGCTCTGGCTAGGATTTCTAGTATTACTGCTTAATAAAAGTGGTGAAAGCAGGCATCTTTGCCTTTTTCCAGATCTTAGAGAGAAAGTCTAGCTTTTTCCCTTTCAGTGTGATGTTAGCTGTTGGCTTATGATATATGACCTTTCTTATATCAATAACGTTATTTCCACATCTACTTTGTCCGATTTTTTTTTTATCATTGTGGAGTGTTGAATTTTATCACATGCTTTTTCTGTATCTATTGAGATGATTAAAACGTTTCTCCTTTCTTCTGTTGATGTGGTGTGTTGCATTTGTTGATTTGTATGTATTTAACCCTCTGTGCATTCTGGGATGTATTCCACTTGATCATGGTGAAAAATCTTTTAAATACATTGTCTGATTCTGTTTGCTAATATCTTATTGAAGAATTTTGCATCTATGTTATTAGATATATTGGCCTCTTCACTTTATTGTGTCCTTGTCTGGTTTTGGCATCAGAGCAGTGCTAGTCTGGTCTCACAGAATGAATTTAGAAGAATTTTCTCCTCTTTCTTTTTTTAAGAAAATAATTTAAGAAATGTTAGTATTAATTATTCTCTAAAAGTTTGGTAGAATCCAGCAGAAGCCATTTGGTCCCTTCATCTGTTATTAGTCTATTTAGGTTTTCAATTTCTTCAAGATTCACAGTTGGTAAGGTGTATGTATTCAGGAATTTATCTATTTCTTCTAGATATTGAGTTTTTTGGTCATATAGTGGTTCATACTAGTTTCCAATTATTTTTTATATTTCAGCATTGTCAATTATAATGTCTCCTTTTTCATATGTATTGTCTCTTTTTTCTTAATCTAGTTGAGGACTTGCAATTTTGTTGGTCTTTATCCTGAAGGGTGTCCCATGTGCTGCTGAGAAGTATGTGTTTTGGATTGAATGGTTTGCAGATGTCTATTGGTTTCATTTGGCCTAGGGCAGTTTATTTCTTCTTCTTTTCTTCTTTGAGTTTTTTTTTTTTTTTTTTTTTTTTGGATAATTTGTCCCTTGCTGAAAATGTGATGTTAAAGTCTACTACTATTATCATATTAGAATCTGTTTCTCCTGTTACTAGGCCTTTAAGATTTGCTTTATATAGTTAGGTATTTCAATATTGGGTGTGTATATTTTTATAATAATTATTTCTTTTTTGCTGAATAACCATCTTTATCATCATATAATGATCTTCCTGTCTCCTTTCACTGTTTTTTTTTAAACTTTTATTTAATGAATATAAATTTCCAATGTACAGCTTATGGATTACAATGGCTTCCCCCTCCCATAACTTCCCTCCCACCCGCAACCCTCCCCTCTCCCGCTTCCTCTCCCCTTCCATTCACATCAAGATTCATTTTCAATTCTCTTTATATACAGGAGATCAATTTAGTATACATTAAGTAAAGATTTCAATAGTTTGCACTCACATAGAAACACAAAGTGAAACATACTGTTTGAGAACTAGTTATAGCATCAAAATGTACAGCACATTAAGGACAGAGATCCCACATGAGGAGCAAGTGCACAGTGACTCCTGTTGTTGACCCAACAAATTGACACTCTAGTTTATGGCGCCAGTAACCACCCTAGGCTCTCGTCATGAGTTGCCAAGGCTATGGAAGCCTTCCAAGTTTGCCGACTCTGATCATATTTAGACAAGGTCATAAAAGACAGGGTGAGGATAGTAACCAATAATAGTGGCATTAACTAGGTCTGAACAATTATACAGCATTAAGTGGGGAAGAGGACCATCAGTACACACAGGTTGGGAGTAGAGCCATTGGTGGTAGAGTAGAGGTTATGATTACAAAGGAATGAGGCCCAAGTGTGCTAGACAGGGTCTAGAACAAAGGACAGAGTCATTATTAGAGGAGCTAAGAAAGGTGCTGTCTAAGCTACAATTAAGTTTTCTGATTGAGAGGCAAATAGAACCTGACAGAAGGGGCTTGATAATAATCTGGTGGGCTTAAGGCCTTGTAAGTTAAGAGGCCCAGACCTATCTATCTCTTCACATGGGGTATATCCTAAGGGAGGTGTGAACCTCCTAGGGGAAGGCACTCTGTTGACTTTCATTACTTGGCTGGCCTGGGAGGAGAGCTGGCCAGGTAAAGGCAGGTGGCATCTCTAACAAGAAATTTACAGTTCTGCCTGCAATGTTGCTGACCCTACTTGACCATCCCCTCAGCTGCAGTGGTCACTTTGGAAGTTGGGCTGAGTGAAGGGCTTTTCAGCTTAGAGCCAATAAGATCTGTGGCTCTGACCTGGGCATCCTTCGACTCCAGGGCAGGTCCATTTCCAGTGATCCAACTCTTGGCAGAGCTGCCAGGGCTCTTCACAAGCTGACTTCTGCTGAAGCCCAGGCTTACCACATTGAAAGCCACTGCAGTGGACTGGCCTGTTGTGTCTCCTTGAGGGCAGATCGCTGTACAGATCAGCCATTAATAGGCCTGCCACCCATTGCTTCTGATGCCGAGCTTTCTTTTCCTCCTGGTTTTTGTTAAAGCAGACCAGAGGATGCAAGTCAAAGGAGTGCCCAAGTCCCATCTCTAATCTTCGGTGGCCTGAACTACAAGTCTATAGTCACAGGCACGTTCTGTAGTAGTTTTTCTAAGGTAGACAATGCCCATGAGGAAAATTATATTCTCACTTTAAAACTTTCTTTCCCTTTGGTCTGATAGGGAGGTTTTTTCTACTTACTGTTTACTTCACTGATGGCGAAGTAAATCTAGCTATGAGATTATAATTTAAGCTCTTATTTTGGCTATGCTATTATAGAAAAATGTTAGCCATCTCTTGTATAAGGTCTAAAGATTAAATTGTGCGTCCTACAGATTCCTTTATAATAGAATTAGTTTCCTACCTTGAGGAGACTAGAGAAATGAAAGAACAAGTTGGGCTTAGAATAGAGAAATGAGGGAGCAAGTCCTAGATCGCTTGCTGACAATAGCAATATTACATGAATACTTAGCAAATAGTTTCAACCATTAGATAATAACTTAAGAAAACATTTACCAGAAGGTCCAATGCCTTCTATAAATTTTAAGAATCATGTATTTGGAAACACCTCTTAAATATCTAACATGGTGTAGTTTGTTTAACCAGTAAACTTAAGCACAACCATCTAAAATGTTTTTAGTTTCTTTCTACCAACATTATAAAACATATGATGCAGAGATTCAGGTCACACAAATTAAAATGTATCTTTGATTAATTTTAGCAGATTCAATTTATGGACAATCTTATCTATAAGCCAATTAAAATAAAACTCTTAATAAAATTTCCCCATGTGGACATACAATATGTACACACATATAACATAGCATAATAGACCAATATAGCAATTTTAATAATAGCTTTTAAAATCTTTAACTCTTTTTATAGATTGCCAATTGATTTGAATTGCTTTTTGTTTTTAGTAACCTCAGTTAACCATACTTTCTCTCAGTTGGTACTGTTACTACATTATTGGCTTCATCTGTTTACAGAGCCATCCCAAAGCACTGAATACAATTGAAGTGGCTGGAAAAAGTCCATAGGAACCTAGAGGAGGACAGCTAAACCCAGAACCAACAACGCTTTAGTTTTATGAGCAGCAAATCATATATAACTGTGGATGACAAAAGACTTTAAGTCGCCATGTTTAAAATTATAAACTCATCAACCAAGAAGAGGCACTTGCTTACTTCACAGTCTTTTTGAAAGCACCTGTAGGATTTTACAAGTATTTAACCCTTTAGGCCTCTGGGGCTTTCTCATTAAGATAACTATCATGTCTAGTAACACAAGATCATTAGACTTTCTAATTCTCACACATTTGTATTAATAGCATTTTCCATTATAGAAACTTAAAATTTAGTACCTTGTCACATCTTGACAGTACTTCTAATATAATCCAAATAGCCTGATTAGTTGGTGTCTCTATTAGATGAGAGACATAGGTCCTTCGATTTTTTCAGTTGGGCCCAAACTGGAAAAACCAAAGTCCAAGATTTACTGGAAATTTTAGAGTCCAGATTGTTTGAAACTTTGATTTTTTGAACGACTGTCAAGAATGCCAAGAAGGCTCAAAATCCAAAATATCTGGTTGAAATAAGATTCCTTAAAATCATGACATAACATAGAACAAATTTGATCATTGTTACAAGGTGATTATTCAAGTCTTTGAAAATAAGCACATATTTAAATAACCCATAGCTCTTAATAAAAATTCAGCTGTTTTTGAACAATTAGAATTTAACAGACATCAAGAGAACATAATAGATTACTTTAACACATTGCTTTAACAGAGAATCAGATTTTAATTCTATGTCAAAGAGAAATTGAGCTTCCTGTGATCTTTTGCTGTGAGGTTTCCTTCCTTTACCTTCTTTCATATTGATGACCATGTTTTTGTGTTTCTGTGTGTAACACATCTTTAAGCATCTTTTGCAGGGCTGGACGAGTGGCGACAAATTCTTTCAATTTCTGTTTGCTGTGAAAAGTCTTAATTTCACCTTCATTCACAAATGAGAGCTTTGCAGGATATAGTATTCTGGGCTGGCAGTTTTTCTCTCTTAGTACTTGGGCTATGTCTTGCCATTCCCTTCTAGCTTGTAGGGTTTCTGATGAGAAGTCAGCTGTGAGTCTAATTGGAGATCCTCTGAGAGTAATCTGACGTTTCTCTCTTGCACATTTTAGAATCTTTTCTTTATGTTTCACTGTGGTGAGTTTGATTACAACATGTCGTGGTGAGGATCTCTTTTGGTCATGTTTATTAGGGGTTCTATAAGCTTCCTGTACTAAGATGCCTCTGTCCTTCTCCAAACCTGGGAAATTTTCTGCTAGTATCTCACTGAAAATGCCTTCTAATCCTTTCTCCCTCTCCATGCCTTCAGGAACTCCTAGAACCCGAATGTTAGGTTTTTTAATAGTATCCTGTAGATTCCCAACAATATTTTTTAAATTTCTAATTTCTTCTTCTTTTCTTTGGTTTGCCTGTTTCCTTTCCTGTTCTCTGTCTTCTAAGTCCGATATTCTCTCTTCTGCTTCACCCATTCTGTTTTTAAGGCTCTCTAATGTGCTTGTCATTTGATCTATTGAATACTTCATTTCATTATGATTTCTCTTCACTATCACAGTTTCTTGTTCTACTAGTTGTTTCATTTCATTTTGATTCCTCCTTAATATTTCATTTTCACGAGAGATTTTCTATCTTGTCCATTAAGGATTTCTGTAGTTCAAGAATTTGTTTTTGAGAACTTCTTAATGTTCTTATCAATTTTTTGAGATCCACTTCTTGCATTTCTTCGATCTCATCATCTTCATAATCTTGAATTGGGGTGTCTTTTTCATTTGGGGGCATCATAGTGTCTTCCTTGTTCTTGTTACCTCGGTTTTTGCATTTGTTGTTTGGCATGTTGGAGATATTTGGTTTCTTCACTGTGGTGTTTTTTCTTGTTACACTATGGCTCTATATTAAGTGTACTGTCTGCTTTCAGTGGAGCCTTAGAGGCTTGAAATGAGTGTGGCCTGAGAGCTCTGTTTGGTTCCTCAGGGTTGAGGGTGTGTCAAAGGTGACACTCCCAGGTTAGGTGTGGTAAATCTCTCTTTCTTTCATTCTTTTTTTTTTTTTGCTTCCAAAGGGAAGTAATTCCGCACAGCTGAACAGAATTGGAGGTAGTTAGCAGGCGAATGATATACCCACAGGAGCCAGAGATTGGAAGCTCTTTCCCAAGGACCACACAGGGAATCTCTGCTGCCCCCAGTGTGGGCTCCAATTCTCCTGCAGTCTCCCACTGGGTTGCCAAGTTAGATCCTAATCTCCTGTTATTTCACCCCCCAGAGTCAGGTTTTTCTGCTAGGCTCAGGGCTGGTGCAGACCTGAGGTCGCCCTGCTTATGACGTATGTCCAAAATGGCGCCTGCTCTTTGTCTTGCTAGCCTTTGAGTGGTGAGCGGAGAGAGAGAAACTCGTGTCCGTATCAGTCACTTTTTTTTTCCCTCTCTCTCTTCTAGTTAGCCTGGTGAACTTTTCCCCACGGAGTTTCAAGCCTCGTTCCCTCTAGTCTCCTCTTTCCACTTTCCCGCTGGTGTCTCGGGCTATTGAGGTTCGGCTCACCTGGCGTTCCAGCGCTGGTGTGTTGAGTCTGCCGCTGGTGTCCCGAACTTGGGCTCCCACGCTCTCCACACAGGTCCACTGTGAATCACTAGTTCCGGAAGAGTTTCCTCTGCTGTTTCTTCCCCTACTCTTCCTTCAACCTGCAGTATCTCCACTTTTATTAAACTGCCTCTTCCCGGCCTATCAGTGTGCTCCCTTCCTATTCCGCCATCTTGCTGCTCTCTCCTTTCACTGTTTTTTAAGTTCAAAATTTATTTTATTTTAGAATGACTATTTCTGGGGCCAGTGTTTTGGCACAGTAGGTTAAGGTGCCACCTGTGATGTCGGCATCCCATAGCCGAGTGCTGGTTCAAGTCTCGGCTGCTTCACTTCTGATCCAGCTCCTTGCTAATGTGCATGGGAAAGCAGAAACAGATGGTCTAGGGACTTAGACTCTTGCTGCCAACATGGGCTACCAGATCGAGTTCCCAGTTCCTGGCTTTGTCCTGGCCCCAACCCAGCCATTGCAGCCATTTGAGGCTTGAACTAGTGGATGAAAGATCTCTTCTCTCTCTGCCTTTTTCTCTTTCTGTCTATCTTTTTCTCTTTCACTCTGCCTTTGAAATAAATAAATAAGTTTTTAATAAAAGAATGGCTATGCTTTCTTTTCTTTGGACTTGTTTTGCATAGACTATCTCTTCCTATACCTTTACTTTCAATCTATGAGTGTTCTTAGAGGTATAGTGAATGTCTTGTAAGCATCATATAGTTGAGTCTTGCTTTTTATACATTCAGTTACTCTATATCTTTTAACTAGTTAATTTAATTCATTTACATTTTTTAAAAGATTTATTTGATTAATTTCAAAGACAGAGTTACAGAGAGAGGTAGACCAAGACAGAGAGAGACAAAGAGAGAGAGAAAGAGATAGAGAGAGAGAGAGGTCTTCCATCCACTGGTTCACTCCCCAAATGACTGCAATGGCAAGAGCTGAGCTGATCCGAAGCCAGGAGCTAGGAGCTTTCTCCAGAACTCTCGCGTGGGTGCAGGGGCCCAAGCACTTGGACCATCTTCTACTGCTTTCCCAGGCCATAGCAGAGAGCTGGATCGGAAGAAGAGCAGCTAGGACTTGAACTGGTGCCCATATGCTTTGCCCATTTCTTTTTTTTTAAAGATTTATTTATTTATTTGAAAGTCAGAGTTATAGAGAGGCAGGGGCAGAGGCAGAGAGAGAGTTCTTCCATTCACTGCTTCACTCCCCAAATGGCCACAAGGGCCCATACGAAGCCAGGAACAGCTTCTGGGTCTCCCACACATGTGTAGGGACCTAACAACTTGGGCCATTTTCTGTTGCTTTCCCAGGCATTAGCAGAGTGCTGGATCAGAAGTGGAGCAGCTGGGACTTAAATCAGCACCCATATGGGATTCTGGCAATGCAGGCAGTGGCTTTACCCTCTACACCACAGTGCTGGTCCCTTGCCCATTTCTTAACCGGATTTTTTGTTTTTTGGTTGTTGAGTATCTTGAGCTCTTTATAGATTCTGGATGTTAACTCTTTACAGGTTGTATAGTTTGCAAATAATTTCTCCCATTCTGTTTGTTACCCCCTCACTTTGCTCAGTGTTTCTTTCACAGTGCAGATGCAATCCCATTTGTCAGTTCTCAATTTGATGCAATCCCATTTGTCAGTTTTTTTTTTATTTATTTGATAGATAGAGTTAGTGAGAGAGGGAGACAGAGAGAAAGGTCTTCCTTCCGTTGGTTCACCCACCAAATGGCCGCTGTGGCCGGCGCTGCACCTATCCGAAGCCAGGAGCCAGGTGTTTCTTCCTGGTCTCCCATGCGGGTGCAGGCATCCAAGCACTTGGGCCATCCTCCACTGCCTTCCTGGGCTACAACAGAGCTGGACTGGAAGAGTAGCAACAGGGACTAGGACCCGGCGCCCATATGGGATGCTGGCACTGCAGGCGGAGAATTAACCTAGTGAGCCACGGCGCTGGCCCTGTCAGTTTTGGTTTTGATTGCTTGCACCTCTGGAGTCTTTTGTAAGAAATCTTTGCCTATGCCAATGTCTCAGATGGTTTTCTCAATGTTCTTTAATAATTTGATGGTATTGGGTTGTAGATTTAGTTCTTTGATATATTTTGAGTGGATTTCTGTGTAACGTGTAAGGTAGAGGTCTCATTTCATACTTCTGCATGAGGAAATCCAGTTTTCCCAGCACCATTTGTTGGAGATTATTCTTGCTCCAGGGATTGGTTTTAGTTTCTTTGTCAAAGATAAGTTGATTGTAGATGTATGGCTTGATTCCTGGAGTTTCTGTACTGTTCCATTGGTCTACAAGTCTATTTTTATGCCAGCACCAGGCTGTTTTGATTATAACTGCTCTGTAGCATGTCTTGAAATCTGGTATTGTGATGCCTCTGGCTCTGTTTCTGTTGTATAAGATTGATTTAGCTGTTCGAGTTCTTCCATGTTTCCATATGAATTTCAGTATTGTTTTTTTTTCTATATTTGAGAAGACTGTCCTTGGTATTTTGATTGGTATTGCATAGACTCTGCATATTGCTTTTGATAGTAGGGACATTCTGATGATGCTGATCTTCTAATCCATTGACATTAAAAATTTTTCCATTTTTGGAAAATGGAAAAATTTCTTCCATTTCTTTCTTTCATGTTTTGTAATTCTCATCATTGTGATCTTTTGGTTAAATTTACTCCAAGGTATTCAATTTTTTTTGTAGTTACTGTGAGTGGAATTGATCTTAGAAGTTCTTTCTCAGCGGGGCATTCTCTGTATATACAAAGGCTGTTTACTTTTGTGTGTTTAACTATATCCTGCCACTTTGCCAAACTCTTCTATGAGTTCCAATAATCTTTTAGTGGAGTTTTTTGGATCCCCTATATATAGAATTATATCATTTTCAAATAAAGATAGTTTGACTTCCTCCTTCCCAGTTTGTATCCCTTTGATTTCTTTTTCTTGCCTAATGGCTCTGGCTAAAACTTCCAAGACCATATTGAATAGCAATGATAAGAGTGGGCATTCTTGTCTGGTTCCGAATTTTAGTGGAAATGCTTCCAACTTTTCTCCATTCAATAGGATGCTGGCTGTAGGTTTGTCATAAATTGCCTTGATTGTGTTGAGAAATGTTCCTTCTCTACACAATTTGCTTTAAGGTTTTCAACATGTAATAATGTTGTATTTTATCAAATGCTTTATCTGCCTCTATTGAGATAATCATATAGTTTTTGTTCATCAGTTTGTTAATGGGAAAGTATCACATTGATTTGCAAATGTTAAACCATCCCTGCATACCAGGGTTAAATTCCATTTGGTCCAGGTTAATGATCTTTCTGAGGTGTTGTTGGATTTGATTGGCTAGTATTTTGTTGAGGATTTTTGTGTCTATGTTCATCAGGGAAATTGGTCTGTAGTTCTCTTTCTCTGTTCTTTTTCAGGCTTGGGAGTTAAAGTGATACTGGCTTCATAAAAGGAGTTTAGGAGGATTCCCTCCCTTTCAATTGTATTAAATAGCTTGAGAAGAATTGGAGTTAGTTCATTTTTAAATTTCTCATCGAATTCAGCTGTGAAGCCATCTGGTCCTGGGCTTTTCTTTGTTGGGAGTATCTTTATTACTGATTCAGTTTCCATCATGGTTATTGGTATGTAAAGGTTTTCTATGTCTTCATGGCTCAGGTTACATGTTGTTTGTATTCATTTCTTCTAGGTTTCCCAGTTTGTTGGCATACAATTCTTTGTAGTAATTCCTGATGCTCCCTTTAATTTCTGTCATATCTGTTGTTATATTTCCTTTTTCTTTTTTTAAATTTTTTGATAGGCAGAGTTAGACAGTGAGAGAGAGAGAGACAGAGATAAAGGTCTTCCTTTTCCGTTGGTTCACCCCCTAAATGGCCAATATGGCTGGCACGCAGTGCCGATCTGAAGCCAGCAGCCAGGCGCTTCCTCCTGGTCTCCCATGTGGGTGCAGGGCCCAAGTACTTGGACCATCCTCCATTGCCTTCCCGGGTCACAGCAGAGAGCTGGACTGGAAGAGCAGCAACTGGGATAGAATCTGGCGCCCTGACCGGGACTAGAACCCGGGGTGCCAGTGCCATAGGTGGAGGATTAGCCTAGTGAGCCACGGCACTGGCCTATATTTCCTTTTTTATCCATAATTTTATTGATTTGGGTCTTCTCCCTTTTTTTTCTTTGTGTGTGTCGGGGGGTTAGTTGGGCCAATGGTGTTTCAATTTTGTTTAGTTCGTCAAAAAACCAGCTCTTAGTTTTGCTGATCTTTTGTGTTGCTTTTTTTTTGGTTTCAGTTTTGTTCATTTCTTCTCTAATTTTCTTTAAAGATTTACTTATCTATTTGAAAGTCAGAGTTACAGAGAAGCAGAGCCAGAGAGAGGGAGAGAGAGGTCTTCCATTTGCTGCTTCACTCCCTAAACGGTCACAACAGCTGCAGCTGGGCCAATCCAAAGCCAGGAGCTTTCTCCAGGTCTCTTATACAGGTACAGGGGCCCAAGGACTTGGGCTATTCTCCACTGCTTCTTCCAGGCCACAGCAGAGAGTTAGGTCAAAAGAGAAGTAACTGACACGTGAATTAGTGCCAATATGGGATGCTGGCATTGCATGCATTGGCTTTACTCACTGCGCCACAGTGCTAGTCCCTCTAATTTTAATTATCTCTTTTCTACCTCTAATTTTTGGTTTGGTTTGTTGTTTTTCCTAGGTCCTTGAGATATATTGATAGCTCATTTATTTAATGCCTTTCAGTTTTCTTGATGTAGGTTCTAATTGTTATAAACTTTCCTCTTAGTACTGCTTTTTTGTATCTTGTAAATTTTAATGTTATATTGTCATCTTCATTCATTTCCATACATTTTTTGATTTCTATTTTGATTTCTTCTATGACCCACTATTCATTCAGGAGCATGTTGTTCAGTCTCCATATGTTTGCATATGTTCTAGAGATTCTTCAGTTGTTGATTTCCAGCTTCATTCAATTGTGATTACAGAAGATGCATGGTATGATTTTGATTTTTTTGAATTTGCTGAGACTTGATTTATGGCCTAGCACATGGTCTATCCTAGAGAAAGTTCCATGTACTGGTGAGAAGAATGTGTATTCTATGGCTATAGGATGGAAAGTTCTATAGATAGCTGTTATGTCCGTTTGGTCTATAGTGTTGACTAATTCTGTTGTTGCTGATTTTTCTGTGTGGTTGATCTGTCCATTGCTGAAAGTGTGGTATCTAAGTCCCCCAATACTATTGTATTAAAGTTTATGTCTCCTTTTAGATCCCTTAGCATTTCTTTTAAATAGCCAGGTGCCCTGTAATTAAGAGCATATACTTTTATAATAGTGACATCTTCCTGTTGAATTGATCCTTTAATCATTACATAGAACCCTTTGTCTTTTTTTCTTTTTACAGTTTTTGTGTTAAAGTCTATTTTGTCTGATATTAGGGTGGCTACTCCAACTCTTTTTTGGTTTCTGTTAGCATGAAATATCTTTTTTCATCCTTTCACTTTCAATCTACATGTATCTTTGTTGTAAGATGTGTTTCTTGTAGGCAATAAATAGATGGCTCATTTTTCCTCCTCTGGTGGCCTTTATCTTTGGACTATGACTCTGTGGCTTAGTGGAGTGTCTGTTCTTTCAGTGAATACCCAGAGGTATGTGGTGGGTGTGGCCAGGGACTCTCTTCAGTGCTCCAAGTTTAGGAGAGTGTCCAAGGTAACACCCAAGTTGGGTGTGGTAAAACTTTTTTTTGTTATCATAGGGGAGTGTTTGATCAGCTCTCTTGGGATAGTCTCATACTCACCTCCTTTCATCTCTCAGCTAGTTACATGACACCATTGTCAGTTGGTCAGGGAGAGAGAAACATACCGCCCTCTTTTCCCTCTAGGTTGACAGGTATACTGTCCCCCACAGGACTTCAAGCTGTACTCATGCTAGGCTCTCCCTACACCTTTATTGCCAGTGGCTTGGGCTGCTGCAGTCTGGTCTCACCTCACTCTCCAAAGCTGGTACTAAGGCTCTCTGCTGCTGTGATCCTGTGTTGTGTGCATGTTCTTGCTACACATCCATACCCCCCTCATAGACCCATGGTGTCCCTATAACTCGTGTTTTAACTGCAGTTTTCTCCCTAACTCTTTCCTGAAATTGCACTCCACTTTTTAAACTGTATTCCCCTAGACTAGAACTAGTGATCTCCCTTCCTATTCCACCATCTCGGAATCAATTTTAAGCTTTTCAAGCATATGTTATGTATGTAGAGCATTGCAACACATTTTCTAAACAAGCGAAGGCTAGTTGTTGTTTTATGTCTCTCCATGGCTATGGAGAGATTATGTCTGGAGGCCATTTAGGAAATTTGCCTAAATTCCATATAACTTGTAATTATTTCATGCAATCTTGGAATTTGAATACTAAAATGCAGTAACACAGGTTCTTTCATCCACACTTTATCATTAAACATTATAAATAATATCGGCTCTGTGGATTCTTTGGGGACTATAATCATTTTGGACTCCTAAATTTTGATTTTGGGGTGTACCTTGACAGTTTGCATCTACTAGAGCAATTAGGAAGTGGTTTTATATGAAAATATACAATAATGTAGCAATCAAACAAAGGTTACTAGATGCTACAATAATTTGCTTCTTTACTCAGAGTTAAGCTCAGTGTTGAATTCAATTGTGTCTCCTAAAATCTGTGCTAAGCCTTTTCAAACCCAGAGTCTCTTCTCCAGTTAAGAAGCTGATTGTAGCCTTTAGGGTCTCAGGAAATGATTTAAACTGCTCTTGGAAGTGATGCAGTGAGCAAGAAAATTCCAATAACAACTTTGGCATTAGATTTCTGACAGAGTCTAGTTTGTGGAACAGAATCACAGATATGATTAAACAATTTTGAACCCTTTCACAGTCAAAACACATTTGGAATGCATTCAGATCCAGTTATGTTCTCAAACATCTTAGGGAGAACATCAAGGGAGAAGACATGAAGCTAACTAATCGCCACTCTCCACAGTTTGGGATAACCAATCACTTATTCATTAACACTTTTTGAGCACCTATAATGTGTTAAACACATTTCAGGAGCTTGGTTAACATCAGTGAATAAAACAGACAAAAGACTCTGCCTTCATTGAAGTATAACATTTACTTAACTTTATTTACACCAAATAAAATAGATAACATGTTAGAAGTTGATAAGAAGAATGGGGACATACAGCAGAAGGCAGGGGGTGGTGGTACTGAGATGGGGAAGGAATAATGGATAAAGAGATCATTTCAAGGTAAGAGTGTATTCCAGATGGGGCTTATTAAGGTTACATTTGAGTGAAGACTTGAAGGGAGAGAAAGATGTACCACGCAGGTATCAGGGCAGAGCGTTTTAACCACTAGGACAATTCCTGCAAAGGAATTAAAGTGAAAATTTTCTTGGTTTGTTTAAAGAATAGCAAAGAGACCACTGTGGCTGGAGTAGAGTGAGAGGAAAAATTGCTAAAATTCTGTTCAGAGAGTGTATTGGGGTCAGTTTAATAGACCGTTATAATGACTTTGGATTTCACTGAGTGTTGGGGGGGAGCCATAGCTGGATTCTGAGCAAAGGAGTGATGGTCTGGGTCTCTGGGGCTACTGTTCTTTGACTTATCAGTGGGGGGCTAGAGTGGCCGCAATTCAGAGCAAGCTGCACGGAAAAGAGCTACTGGTGCTTGGCCGTGGGTGGTGGCAGTGAACAGTGTGGGAAGCTGTTGAATTCTGGATATATTTTGAAAGTAGCACCAACTGAACTCTTTTGGTGGCTGATAAAGAAGAGACATGAGATAAAGAAAGGCATGATTGAAAGTCTTTTGCCTGAATATTCAAATGTTGGAAACACCATTAAAATTGTGAAGTGGGTAGGACCAGCACCCAAAAGGCAAAACAGAGATAAGTCACAAAATACGTTTCTAATACAGAAACAACTTTATATTATTATCCTATTCCAGTGCACTGTTGTTTACATCATTTCATTGTTTAAATAAGATCCACCCAAACAGTTCCAACTATGGCCTATTTCAAGCTACCAACATGATGTCACAGAAAGTGGGGTTGGGAAGAGGCAGGAATAACAGGTTTCTGAAAGACAGTGTTGGTTGTCTCAGGTACACTGGCTGAGCTATGTAACTTAGAACTGAATTGTTAAAAAATTAAAATGATTTATTTGAGAGGGAGAGAGAGGCAAAAAGGAGAAACAGAAAGGAACAAAGATGGTTGGGTTAGGGCTGGGGTTGAAACTGGGAAGCAGGAACTCAATCCAGGTCTCTCTCATTTGTGGCAGGAATCCAATTACTTGAGCTATCACTAAAATGTCTGCACTCATAGGAAGCTGGAGTCAGGATTGAGAGCTGGGACTTTAGCCCAGGTACTCAGATGTGTTTTCAGGCACCTTTGTCAGAGTCATTAAGCCCTAGGCTATACGCCTTCTCCTGCATGAACTATTTGAGCTCTTTGTATATACACTGTACTTTTTATGTGTTAGACTTTAGACTATACTTCAGTTCTTACATTTTGTAGGGGTGAGACTTTGTTTAAAGTAAATACTATCTTGAAAGTAAATTAATTATGGGTGATTCCTGGAAGAAGAGTCATTTTTTTCCATTTTCTGTTCCTGTTCAGATGTTTGGAACAAATTAAAATTTAACCATTTACTTTAGTTGAGTACAGACTGCTGACAACTATTGATAACTTTATTTTTCACTTCTAAGACATATTGGTCTCAGCAGTTGCACTTCAAAATCTACACATCCTCTTTAATTTTGATTCATTGAAATACTAATTTAGCAAACTCATTTTAGAGTCCAATGAACAGTGTCTTGTGGCTTTTAATATGAAGTCTATTTGATTGCCCGACTTCATGAAAAATGCTGATATGTTTAACTTGGCTAATACAGAAAGTGTTTTATTGTTTGTAGTGGTGGTGATGGTTTTCATCAACTGTGCTGTGTGAAGCCCAGCTTTGAATATTAAGCATTTGGCTCACATATTGCTGCAACATACCCTGGTACTGTGATCCTTTAAAGACAAATTGGGTGAAACAAATTTGACCAGCCCTGGGGGTATTAATTATATTTCAAAATGAACTCAAGCCTGGATGTACATTTCCAAATTGCCATTTTAATGGAAAGTGATTATTCAAGATTGGTATTCACATGAAATATAGTTTAGTAGGTTTCTTATACTATGAAAACTGACAAAGAAAATTGTTCATTTTTTTCTGTCTCATAAGACATAATACCTTATTATCACCAGATTTTAAAACATTACTCAAAATCTTAAACATTATTCAGATATAATATAGCAATCTGTTTGTACTAGTTTTTAATCTTTAAAAATTGAGGTAAAATTGGCATATAGATAGATATGCATTTTTTAAAACAGATTTATTTGAAAATCTGAATTACACATAGAGAGGGGGGAGACAGAGAAAGAAAGCGAGAGCGAGAGGAGGTCTTTATCCTCTGGTTCACTCCCCAGGTGGATGTGATGGCCAAGTCTGAGCCAGGCTGGGCCAGGAGTTTCATCCAGGTCTCCCATGTGGGTGACAGGGGCCCAAGCCCTTGAGCCATCTTCCACTGCTTTTCCCAGGTCATTAGCAGGGAGCTGGGTCTGCAGTGAAGTAACCAGGATATGTACTGGCACCCACATGGGATGCCGGCACTGCAGATGGTGCTTTACCCCCAGCCCCTTACGTATGATTTTTTGATCATTTGAGATATGGCCACTCTGACTGTGGAGCTGAATATTTATTCATATAGCCATAAGTAATTAGTGGCTGGAGTATGGGACAGTGCAACCCTTGATTTTATTTCTAAGTACTTTTTGGGAGCCTAGAATAGACTTAAATCCTCATGCCTGAAGTCATATGTTGATAATTTATCTTCTGTGCATCTATAGTAGTACTATCATTGTTGGGAGAAAGGAAATAGTCACTGAAACCATTTTCTGTGAGACTGCGTTCTCTGACAGCAGTCAGTTGAGAATGGCTGCCTAGAAAGTCCTCCATCTATTTCCCTTTCCAGTCATCTTGACCCCTGAACAATGACCACAATGATTTTGTTTTAATCTGTAGATTATTTTTGCCTGTTCTTTGACTTCATATAAGTGCAAACACACAGTGTTTTCTTTTTTTTTTTCTTTTTGAGAAATAGAGTTACAGACAGTAAGAGGGAGAGACAGAGAGAAAGGTCTTCCATCTGCTGGTTCACTCCCTAGATGGCCGCAATGACTGGAGCTGCGCCAATCTGAAGCCAGGATCCAGGAGCCTCCTCCAGGTCTCCCACTTGGGTGCAGGGGCCCAAGTTTCTGGGCCATCATCTACAGCTTTTCCAGGACACAGCAGAGAGCTGGATCAGAAGAGAAGCAGCCGGGACTAGAACCAGTGCCCATATGGGATGCTGGTGCTGCAGGCAGAGGCTTAACCTACTGAGCCACAGCGCTGGCCCCCAGTGTTTTCTTTGCTGACTTACTTCAATCATTTAATATGAGGATTTTGAAATGTTTTCATGTTGTGTGGAGCAAGTCTTCATTCCTTTATATCACTATGTGGTATTTTATTGTATTAATATACCAAAATTTGTTTACCTATATTCTAAAGATGTCCATTTAATTCATCAAATGAAATTGACATAAAATTTTCATAACATCTGATTTTCTCTGTAAATCTCTTAGTATTTGTTTTTTTAAATAATAAATACTAAATAAATTTATTTATTTGAAAGAGTTAGAGAGAGAAGGGGAGGTAGAGGTAGAGGTGGAGGTGGAGGTAGAGGTAGAGGTAGAGGTAGAGGTAGAGGTAGAGGTAGAGGTAGAGGTAGAGGTAGAAGTAGAGGTAGAGAGAGAGAGAGAGAGAGAGAGAGAGAGAGGTCTTCCATCTGCTGGTTCCCTCCTCTGTTGGCCACAATGGCCGGAGCTGAGCTGATCCAAAGCAAGGAGCCAGGAGCTTCTTCTGGGTCTCCCACGTGGGTGTAGGGGCCCAAGGACTTGGGCCATTTTCTACTGCTTTCCCAGGCCATAGCAGAGAGCTGGAACGGAAGTGGAGCAGCCAGGACTCAAACTGGCACCGATATGGGATGCTGGCACTGCAAGATGCGGCTTTACCTGCTATGCGACAGCGCCAGCCCTAATCTCTTAGTATTTGTATTGATGTCCTTATTTCATTTTTGACATTGGTATTTACTTATTATATCTTGTTAGGACTGTGTCAATTTTATTAAAAATTTTAAATAAACATTTTTAACTTTTTTCATTTTCTCTTTTGTTCATTTTGTATTTTATTAATTTATGCTTTTATCTTTATTATTCTTTCTTCTAGTTATTTTCTGAGCTAAAATCAGTTAAGACCAATTCAGTCTAGTTTTTCTCCTACACTTTCATTTATTATGTAAATTCTTTTTTAAAAAAGATTTATTTATTTGAAAGACAAAGCAACAGAGAGAAAAAGAGAGACAAAGAGAGTAATCTTCCATCTGCTGATTTGCTCTCCAAGAATGTCTATGATGGCCAGATGTGGTTCAGGCTGAAGCCAGGATCCTGGAACTCCATCTGGGTGTCTCACATGGGTGGCAGGAGCTGGGCATCTTCCTCTGCTTCCCCAGGTGCATTATCAGGAGCTGGGTCATAAGCAGAGGAGCTGAGTTCTGGTACTGGTGCTCTGATATGGGATGCTGATGTCACAAGCAGCTGTTTAACCTGCTGCACCACAATTCTGGTCCCACATCACATAAATTCCTCACATTTATTTATTGATCTGCAAGCATTCATTTATTGGCCATTTGTTTATTTCATGGAACCTGCTAGGGTGAGCCACAGTGAAGCAGATAGACATATCCCCCATCCTTTTGTGTGCACTATTTTGTTGAGGAGGAGGAAGTCGGGAAAGAAATGGCAAGGATAATAAGTACCATGACGACAAATTGCATGGAAATCTGAGTTTATCACAGGGGACTTAGAGAGACTAGGGCGTGGGAAAAGCATTCCTAAGGTAGTGCAGCTTGATTTCAACACAAGCATATCTAGGAGTGAGTGAAAGGAGAAAGAGCTGGAATGTACTGCAAATGGAGGTAATAATTGTGCAAGAAACTGGAGTAAGAGGAAGTAGGGTGTGGATGAAAAATGAAGGAACACCAGCATGGAATGTGAAACTTTAGAAACTGATAGGGCAAGATCACGTTGTCTTGTGGGCCACAAGTGTGATTTTAGAATCATGGCAAAGGGAAATCATGGGAGACTTCTAAGCCAAGGGGATACATTTGGTTTGCATGTCACAAATTCCACCCCCTCCCTTTTTTTTTTTTTTTTAACTGTGGGTATTTATTGGGCCTAGACAGAGGATAACCACTGATGAACAAAGACTAAATGGAAGGGAATTGTAGGTGAGATATGTGATCTGGATTAGAGAAGTGGCATGTGAAACTTTAAAGAATTTGTCCACATATATTCAAAATTCCTTGGTGGCATTTCAGCTTTGACTTTGTTACCAGTTTCTGTTAAAATTGAACTCAAAGTGTAATAATAATGCTATGATTGTTAGAAGGGTTTTTTTTTTTCACCCTGAGTTGACACTCCTCTAGGGCATAATACACTCGGCAGTCTATTTCTTTGATCTTACAAATTTTGAGTATGAAGTGTTCAAATATGAGCATAGCATTATCATTCTGCTTTGGGACAAGTTAGACAGACTGGGGTGACTATGGAATGAAGGTCACCTGTCACATTGAGCTTCACAAGTTTGGCTCTCATACATTAAAGGGATGTCTGGAATATAAACTATATGAAAACCTGATTCCATTATGTACTCACAACTTTATTTAATACCATAATTTTTCCAACAATTTCATGTTAGGCGAATATGGTAACCACTACACTATGGAAACCACATTACAATTTCATGTTTATATGAAATTTTGAACATTTAAACTTGAAGAGGAAAATTTGTCAGTCTCAAATCTTTAATAAAAATAACTGTTTCAAGAAGTTTTGAATTTCAGTGTAAAAATTAATCAATTTTTAAAATTTTTTAAACTGACAATATTCAGTATTTATACTAACACAAAATGGAATTATTCATCTGTACACTTCCCATGTTTATCTATCTATTCATCATTTAGCTCTGAAAAGTTTTCAGTAGAGTTGGTGTTTGGCGTAGTGGTTAAGATGCTCCTTGGAATGCTCACATCCCATAGTACCTGGGTTCAAGTCCCAGCTCTGCTCTAATTTCCAGCTTCCTGCTAATGTGCATCCTGAGAGCTAGCAGATAATGGCTGGAGTACCTGAGTCCTTTCCACCCACATGGAGGACCTGGATTAAGTTCCTGGCTCCTGGCTTCAGCCCTGCTCTGGCCTTTGCAGGCACTGGAGGAGTGAACCAGAGGATGGCAGCTTTCTCTCTCTTTTCAATTTAATAAATAAAAATTTAAAAGAAGTTGTCAGAAAGATTGACCTAAATTTGATAATTTGGTTGGAGGGAAAAAGATTTCATCAATATATTTAAATTTAAGAATTTGTTTTTAATGAATTATTTGTGGTTTCTTCAGCAGTCTTTTACTGGCTCCTTTAAGTAGCAATCATAATCATTTGAATAACCTTTTCCTATTTTGAAGGTGAATCTAGGATATCTCATTTATTTACAAAAATTAAGTTAAGCAGATTAATTTCTTAGTGGATTCATCTTTCAGCAATAAATTAAGCAGTAAATGACCAATTTGATCTAAAAATAAAACCACATAGAAGAGTGGTATAATCTGAGCTATTCGTGATTGCTCAAACTTTAAAGATGAACCACACAGAGATTTTGTTGCCATTTTTGGTTTAAAGTTAGAATAATATCAAGGTTCTTTTCAGAAAATTTTTTTGGAAGATGAAACATTGAGATACAGTTGAAAATTATTTTATGATTTCTAACATTTCCAAATTAGCTATTAGTGTGTCTGTTAACAAGATGCAATATCTTTTGAGTATACTTTGCTGAATTTTATTAATCCTTAAGTACAGAGGCATATTTCTTCCTTTTATGCCTATATTATACAATTACACTTCTAGAATATTTGATTTAATTGATATATTATAATTCAGTTTTTCATAACTGCTGTTTCACTTATGTTGACTTTTTTTACTAGTTTATAATACAGTGAGAAAAATAAGGATATTGTTTTATACTTTGCATAAAACTAGTTGTGTTTGATTTCATGAAGTATGCTTCATTTTGAGAGTAGATTCTTCTTAATGTTTACATTGTCCTTTATTTTAGAGTATACATTGTCCTTTATTTTAGAAATTGTGGTAATCATAGACATGTATTGGAACTGATTTTTTTTTTCACATTTGAAAGTTGAAATTTTATTAAATCTGTTGTTTTCTTTTTTTTTCATTTATTAAACTTTTATTTAATGAATATAAATTTCCAAAGTACAGCTTTGGAACTGATTTTAATATAAGATATATTTACTTGACTAGCTAAAATGTTTGCAACACTTTGTCAGACCATAAATATTTACTTTGGAACTTCACCAGTCCTTCAAACTTGCAGGTCTAAGAACTACTAATTCAATAAATATTCAGTTTTTCAAAGTCCTTAGGAATAAGGAAACAAACAGAAAAGTTTACCTAGAGGAGATCTGGCATAACAATAGAAAAATAATTTTCCACTTGAAAATAAATGTTCCTTTCTGATTATAATATCATGGTTCCTCACTTTTAACTATGAATATCCTAATATTCTTACAGTGATATAAAATAAAAGACCATTATACAATGATAAAAAAATTTATAAGTATTCTTTCAACTATAAATATCCTAAAAGAGAGGAGATGATTTGATGTAGCTTTGGATCAGGGCTTCTAATTTCATTCATAGGGACTTTTTAAAGTTTAAGTGCTGTTGATTGAATAGTCATATTTTTGAGTCATTGACTTTTTCTCCACATTGGCCCATTCAAAGGCTCCCCTCCGCTAATTCTTTTTTTGTCTCTCATGTCCCTCTTCCATTTCTCCCTGCTGGGAAGTCTTGTAATGTTTTGATATATTTACTTTCTTTTGAAGATTTATTTATTTGAAAGAGTTACAGAGAGAGAGGGAGTGACAGAGAAAGAAATCTTCCATCCATGGGTTCACTCTCTAGATGACCACAAGAGTCAGGGCTGGGCCAGGTTGAAGCCAGGAGTCAGGATGTTCATCCCCTGGGTCTCCCACATGGGCGGCAGGGGCCCAGACACTTGTGCTATCTTCTGCTGCTTTTCCTGAGCTATTAGCAGAGTCTTGGATCAATAGTGGAGAGCAGGGACATGCACTGGCACCCATGTGGGATACAGGAGTTACAGGTGGAGGCTTTATCTGCTGCTCTGCAACGCCAGCCCCTAATCTATTTGTTTTAATTTAACCATATCCTTCTAAATGCATACTATTTTGCATGTGTATATTTTTAAATTTAAATAAATAGTATTATGCTATGTATCTCATTTTATTACTCTTAAAAACTGAGCATTTGGGGGCTGGTGCTGTGGCGTAGCGGGTAAAGCCGCTGCCTGCAGTGCCGGCATCCCATATGGGTGGTGGTTCAAGTCCAGCTGCTCTACTTCCGATCTGGCTCTCTGCTATGGCCTGGGAAGGCAGTAGAAGATAGCCCAAGTCCTTGGGCCCCTGCACCCATGTTAGAGATCCGGAGGAAGCTCCTGGTTTCAGATTGGCACAGCTCTGGCCATTGTGGCCAACTGGGGAGTAAACCAGTGGATGGAAGACCTCTCTGTCTCTGTCTCTGTCTCTGTCTCTGTCTCTGTTTCTGTCTCTCCTTCTCTCTCTGTGTAACTCTGACTTTCAAATAAAATAAATCTTAAAAAAAAAAAAACAAAAAAAAAAAACCCTGAGCATTTGGAGTGGACATTTAACTTAGTGATTAAGATACTGGTCAAGCTACCCTGGGTTCAATTCCCTGCTCTGGCTCCTGTTGTTAGCTTCCTACTAATGCAGATTCTTGGAGTCAGTAGGTGACTCCTAGTAGTAGTCAGTAGTAGGGTTCCGGCCGCCCAATAACTTGACACCTGGGTTGAAGTCCTAGTTTTTTCCTCTTGTCCAACCCGGAGCTTTTGTGGGTGCTTGGGGTAGTGAACCAGACATTGGGAGTACAGTCTCTCTCAAAAACACATAAAAAATAAGTAAATAAAACTGAGCACCCTTGAGCTATTTCACATTAGTTCTTGTACATCCAATGTAACTTCTACTTGCTGCATGGTGTGTGTCAAGGAATTCAGGAGGATTTCTTGAATTTAAATAGCACAAACTGATAACACTACCTCAAAATTAATTATTTTATTTCAGTGAAAGACACTTTGTATAGGATTAGCTGATTATAGGTGGAAAATAGTTGAAAATCTAATGGCAACAAGGGCTAAACACAAGCAGCTCCTAGAATTCAAGTACAAAAAGCCACCCCAGGAAAAAGACCAAAATAGATGAACATGCTATTTACAAAAAGGCAAACTTAGAAAAGTAAAAGGCATGCAAGAAGATGGTCAGGATGGTGAATAGTTTACACTTGATCTTAGCCAAAGGCTAAGAAGTGATCCAATAGTTTGAAATTAAAACAACACTGAACCATGATTTAAAATGGTAGATTTTAATGTTAGATTAAATTGTAGACCATCAATAGGTAATAGCTACTGAGAAATAAAGACATGAGGACTCTTGCATTTCTGGTGGTCATGGAGAGCAGTCTGACTTAATGTACTCAGGTTCAATTAACTGTACACTAGACCCCTACCTTTCTACATCTGAGCACCTATCTCAGGGAAATTGGGGGGAGGGGATTCTCTTCTCTCCTATTCTCATTTTCTTTGTAGAAATATTTTTGAAAGAAAAAGTTGGAGCAGCCTGGCTGTCTGTCACCCAGACAGGGATAGATAAATGTGGAGTTCATTGCTGGGCCAGCAGGTAGATGAACCTAGAGTCCATTACTGGGCCAATAGGTACATAAACCTAGATACACATCACTGGGGACAGTGGGTAGTGAACGTGGAAATCTATCACTGAGACAGTGGTTTGTTGAAATATGAGCATGTGGGTGTTTAAATACCAACTATTTTGAAAGGGTGCTGTGAAATTTAAAATAGATTGTATTTTTCTGATTTTATAGTTGAAGTCACTTGTAGTGCTGACTTAAAATGCTCATGGACCACTTTAAGAAAATGAAAATTTGGGGCCAGCACTGTGGGACATGGGTTAAAGCCCTGGCCTGCAGCACTGGTATCCCTATGGGCACTGGTTCAAGTCCCAGCTGCTCCATTTCCAATCCAGCTCCCCGCTATGGCCTGGAAAAGCAGTAGAAGATGGCCCAAGTGCTTATGCCTCTGAAGCTGCATGGGAGACCCAGAAGAAACTCCTGGCTCAAACAGCAGAATCTGTTTTCTCACAGTTCTGCAGGCTAGAAGTTTGAGATCAGCATGTCTGCAGGACTGGCCTCTTTCCTTGGCTGGAAGATGGCTATTTGCTTCCTGTGATTTTAGTTGAGTATCTCTCCATGTGTTTCCACATCCTAATTTCTTTTAAGGACACCAGTCATGTCAAATTAGAGCCCCCCCAAGACTGCATCTTTAAAGACTGCATCTTTAAAGATTGTACTTTTCAGAATAGTCATATTCTGAGGTATTAGGAGGGATTAGGACATCAGCATTTTAATTTAGGGGATACAAGTTCAGACCCTTAGGTATCATAAGGATTTGTGAGAAAAACTGCTGTTCCATTATTCTCTTCTGTGGGCTGTAATGTCTAACCATCCATCATTTTGCTAAGAGCATTGATCTCTATCCTCCTTCTTCCTATTTTGTGTTTGAAGATATCTGCCAAATTTACTGAACATATAGCACTTCTAATTTTTTTTCTATTTATGAAAATTTGGCAGTATTTTAGGGGATAAAATGAAGAGAAGGGATGTGATTATTTATATGCTCCATGGTAAAAATCAGAAATTCCTACCGGTGCTTCTTATCATAGGTTGGCTTCCCTAAGAAGGGCTTGGGTGGATACTAATGTGCAGGAAGTTGATTTGGGGACACTGCTGGGATCGACTCCTTCAGTAGGATGAGGCTGTTTGACAGAGGAAGGTGGCCTTTGCTGTAGTTTCAGTGGAGCCCTCAGTTGATGGGGAGCTCTGGAAATGAGAAGGCCTTTGGAGTTGGTTTGCATTGCAATGAGGGCATTTGTACATCTGCATCAATCAATCATAAATGTGGGCTGGCCCACGATGAGAGAATGACCTTGGTCCAAGTAGTTCTGTCAGATGGAGGATATTTTTGGAGAGGGCTGACCTTAGGGCTGAAGCTGGCAGCATCCCCACAAGCTAGAGGGAAAAGTCCTTCCTCTCTCTCTCTCTCTCTTTCTCTTTCTATCTCTTCTTTCTCTGTCTCCTTCCCTCCTTCTCACTCTCCTTTTTAAATAAAATGAAAGAAAAAAAACCCCACATTTCTGAAAGGGAACCTGGGTAACTCATGCAGCTTCTTTCACCCTTCTATGCGTAGGCCTTATTGTACATTCAAACTGATGGGACTCTGGTTCTTCATTCCCTTTTCTCATCTTAGTTTTCTCCTTAGATCACAAATGCCTCCTTTTAATTTTGGCGACTCAGAATACTCTTGTTTTTCAGGAGCCAGTTAAAGTGCCACATTTCTTGGGGAGGGTGTTGTGGTATAGCAGATTAAGCAGCTTTTGGGACACCCCACATCCCTATTGGAGTCCTGGTTGCAGTCCTGGCTACTCTGTGCTTCCTTTTCCTGCTAATGTACCTGGGGTGGGGGGGCAGTGGATGATGGTACTTGTCATGTTGGAGACCTGGATGCAGTTCCTGGTTTTGGACTGGCCCAGCCCTGGCTCTTGTGGGCATCTGGGGTGTGAACCAGCAGATGAGAAATCAATCTCTTTCTCTTTATCTCTCTGCTTCTCCACCAAGTCGTTTTGCCTTTCAGATAAATACATACACACATAAATCTTTTTAAAAAGTTGCATTTTTTATAAGGCTTTCATGAATTGTTATAATGAAAGAGGTATCTGCATCCTGTGAAACTCCTTTGATTCTATCTCTAGCATGGTATATTCTATCTTACTTTTGATTCATTAAATAATTATAGTGCTTATAAGATTGTTAGCTCCTTAGATACCAGAAACTACAGTCTTACTGTAACCCCTACATATTAGAAACTCAATAAATTTTTTGAACTTAATATTTATTGAAATACATACACTATGGGTCTAGACAATTAGAGATGGCCAAATGTTTTGTCATTTAAAATGTCAAAGTGATCATATGGATAGGATTAAATGTTAAAGTGATCATGTAGATAGATTAAGTGTTAAAATGATCATATATGTAGGATTAAGTGGTAATAATAATAGATAGAATTAAAAAGCAGTGAATGATGCAACATGAGAAGTAGTCCATACAGTAGAAACATAGAATGACAATTCCTGTAAGTAGCACTGTGATCTCAGAATTAGCATTTAAGGCGTTCTGGTCTGGCTGAAAAGCCCATGAGAGCATTTCAGGCATAGAAAACCAAGACACTGTGGCAAAAAGTATGCTACATGAAGAACCTCTGTGGATGAGACCCCAGTGGGAAGAAGTGGTCATCAAAGAAGGATGTACTTTTCTCTGAAGGGAGGAGAGAACTTCCACTTTGGTTATGGCCTTATCTACAAACTGAAGGAGTTTGTAGATTCAAAAGGCTTCCATAGCCTAGGCAACTCCTATAAAGAGCCTCAGGTTATCACTGACATCATACATAGGATGTTAATTGCTAAATTAACATCAGGAGTCACTGTGCACTAACCTCCCATGCAGGACCTTTTTCCTCAAAGAGTTGTACTATGAGTTAATAGTAAAACTTGTTCTCAAAGATTTCCTTTGTTTCAGTGCATGAAGTGTAGGATATTCTTTTTTTTTTTTTTGACAGGCAGAGTGGACAGTGAGAGACAGAGAGAAGTGTAGGATATTCTTATGTCTCATAAGTCATAGTTATGTCTATATGCTTGCAAATGATGTATCATTCTTGGGTTCTTCTTTAAAGTTAATTAAGTTTCTCAAAAAAAAGAGTGCTTAAAAAAGTGAAATTAAGTTCGAGAGGCAATGACTTTGAATGGCACTTGTCTCAACTGTCGAGGACCAGTTTTTTTTTTCCCACACAATTTGTTGAACTCTTTTCTTAGTATAGAGTTAATATTCTGTGTATAAAGGTAATTCAAAATAGATCTTAGTTAAAACTAAAACTAGGAATATAAGAGAAGGAGGAGGAAAAGAGGTGGGAATGTGTTTAGGAGGGTGGGTACGGTGGAAAGAATTATTATGTTCCTAAAGTTGTATTTATGAAATGCATGAAGTTTGTATTCCTTAAATAAAAGGTTCTTTGGGAAAAATGTCAAAGTAATATACAAACAACAGACACTATCAGCTAAGTCCCTTTTTTCTCTTTATAGAGCAATATTTCCAATGATATATATATATATACACATATTTGATTAGTATGTAATATATGCACACTTTTATTGGCTATGGTGCAATATCTCAGCATAAAGTAGTCAAATAATGTGATTAACTTTTACATTTCCAGCTCCTCTCTTCTAGTTCTTCATATAGTATTTAATGCATCATTGTGAACTATTGTTACCCCAGAGAGAGAGAGAGAGAGATTTTCCATTTGCTGGTTTGTTCCCCAAATGCCTGTAACAGCTGGAGCTGGGCCAGGATAAAGCCAGAAGCCAGGAACTCTATCCAGTTCTACCATGCACATAGCAGGAACTCAAGTACTTGGACAATCATCTATTGCCTCCCAGACACATTAGCAGGAAGCTCGATGGGAGGCAGAGTAGCTGGGATTTGAGCCAGCACCCTGATGTGGGATCTGATGTCCCAAGTGGTGGCTTAACCTAAAGCACCACAATGTCCACATGAATTTAATTGAAAAGAGAAGAGTCTATCAGAAGCATAGAAGTAATAAAAATGTTTGGCACTTTTACATATATTTGAACTTTATTATTTTACCATGTTAATATTACAAAAATAAAAAGTAATAAATACATATTTCTCAGTAGTCTAGCACCTGCTTTTATCTGATTGACTTACTTCATGCAAAAGCCTAGCATTTTCTATAAGAAATCATTGTCTGATTTTTTATATATACCATGTGTTCATTTTCTCTGAATGCAGTAAAATGTTAAGAACAACTTCACAGGCCTTAATGTATCAAATCCTATGTTTTAAAGACTCTGTTTCAGAGGTCTGAACTATTCTTAGTTTTGATTATCACTCTGTTAATCGCCATCACACAAAACTACCTTCTCATCTAATGGTTTCTTTGTTTTCTGCCTTGGTCATTGCTGTTTCTATGCTTTTATCCTCTTACATGTGAATTCGTATGGGAACTTTCTGGTCTCCTTGCCTATAACCCCTGCCTCCAGTTCACTGCCTTGTAATTTGCTTTGTGTTTGTGCCAATTTTATACTCCTCTCACAAATAGCAACTCGCAAATAGCTGTGGAGATCAGTTTTCTGTGAATTTTTTCTGAAAGATCAAACACTTCAATTCCTCAGAGATTTTGCTGAAAAGATAAATTTTTGCTGAAAAGATAGTACTCAGAATGTTCCAGCTTTGGTCCTGATCTATTTCAGCAGTTACCTAACCTGCTAACTGAGCTAATACCTGGTGAATGTTATACATTCTGTAAGTATTAGCTGTTATATCTGGTATCTGGTATCAATGTCATTATTATCTTTACAGACTCTCGATTTGAACAGTGTTCACTCTGCCCTTGTCATGTGAGTTGGCCTTTCTTTTTGTTTGTATAAATTTCTATCTTTGCGTCATTATTTCCTTTGTAAGACCTCCTGGACTATTCTGTTTTGCATCCATTTCTTGGACTTCTTAATTGCTATTTTTTTGAATCTCTCCTGCCTGCTGTAAATATTAACCTTGTATTTTAGAATGTTCTGTGGAAAGATTTTATTTATTTTTTATTTTTTATTTTTTTTTGGGAGGTAAAATAGCAAGGTTTATTAGGGAAGGGACATTCGTAAGGATGGATGGGCACCTCTCCAGAAAGGGCCTGAGAGGGTGCCCAGTCGCTTGGACTGGTTGGGGGGAAGGAGCGAGGTTACATGGTTGAGTAGAGAGATTACACCTGACCAGGCCAGGCGGGTGGCTCAGCAGAGAGGCAGAGGGCTGAGCTCACAGTCCAGTTGGGGCTGGGGGTTTTTAAGGAGATGGGTCTTGCTTCCCCACCTCTGCTCCTCTTGGAACAAAGGGCTTTTTGGATGTAAATAGAAAAAATTCTCTCTTGAAGGTCTGAAACAAAGGACTTTATGGATGCAAATGTTATCAGACCAGAGGAAGGGAGCAGGATGTTTGAGATGCAGATACTGGGCTGAACCTGGGAGATTGTGGAAGATTGAGGATATGGGCCATGCAGCAAATTCCTACTTCTGTAAACTTCAGGCAGTCCAAGCTTTTCTCTTTCAGGTTACAGGTTCCTAGATACAGGGAATAGCACAGTTCCTAAACCAGGCTCTCGACAGGCAGCCAAAGCAGAGCCCCCTCCTTTGGGAGAAAGAGCAAACCACAGCCTTTGCTCAGCTAAAGGATGTTATGACTAAAGCCCCTGTGCTAGGACTGCCAAGACCAGAGAAACCCTCCCAGCTGTATGTCACTGGGAAGCAGGGAGTCGCCTTAGGAGTGTCAACTGAAAGATTTTATTTAGATATGTGTGTAGATGCTGCATAAAATCAAATAAACAAGCAAACAAAAAACAATCCAAGAAATAAGGAAAAGGCAAAAAAAAAAAAAAAGAAATGAAAATGAAAAAAGAAATGCAGTATTCTGTGGCAGAACAAATTTGAGGAATTATGGGTCAAGTGAAGTTAAAGACCTTTTTTTGTTACTGTTGTATGAACAGTACAGTTCTGTTGAACTTCTGAGAGTGTTAATGAGCATTATAAACCTCCAGAAGATACAACTTATGCATGGATTTTTTTTACCAAAGAATCAGTTTATTTGGCCATAGATATTTTGGGTCATAGCCATCTTCTAGGACAAAGATTCCTTGGAAAGTACTTTGAGTAAATGCTGGCATTGTCATTATTACTTCACACCTACTTTCAGTTCCCTTTCCCATCACCTGTACGTGTTGGATGGTTACATTCTCACTTAAAGAGGCTTAACCATCTGGCTGTTTGATCCCTAAACCTATAAGGGACAGCACCTGTAGCTTCTGAATACAGACTTACCCTCATGTGTTATGAAGAACCAGGACTGTTAAAAAGTTCTCTTACTGGCAAAAAATGAGGCTGCTGAGCATAGTTGATGAGATATGGTGTGTTAAGATTTTTAAGTTTCAAAATGGTTAGCTGCTGCTGCTTGAAATTTAACATGGTGTTTTATTTTGTTATTATTTTATAAAGTATGTGTATCTCAATTCTTTATAAAGATTATCCTTGAAGACAAACTTATATAACTCTTTTCAAGTCTTTATAAAACCAAGCCTAGGGGCCAGCATTGTGGCTAGATACAGGTGACACAGTATTTATTCCTGAATTATAGTATATCATTAGTCTATACAACTTCACAATTATGTAGGTAACATTGTTACTCCATTTTACAGTTGGGAAACTCACCTTTAGAGACGTTACTTGCCTCAAGGCCACCCTAGGAAGCAGTAGAACAGAATTTGACCCCTAGCACCAGGATTCCACTGCTCATCTTTAAAAAGATTTATTTATTTGTCTGAAAGGCAGAGTGACAGAGAGTAAGGGACACCAATATACACACATTTTCTTTTTTCTCTCTTTTTAAAAAGATTTATTTATTATTTAAAATTCAGAGTTACACAGAGAGAGAAGGGAGGCAGAGAGAAAGAGAGAGAGAGAGAGAGAGAGAGAGAGAGAGAGAGAGAGATCCTCCATCCCCTGGTTCACTACCCAATTGGCCGCAATAGTGGGAGCTGCACCGATCCGAAGCTAGGAGCCAGGAGCTTCTTCCAGGTATCCCACGTGGGTGCAGGGCCCAAGGACTTGGGCCATCTTCTGCTGCTTTCCCAGAACACAGCAGAGAGCTGGATCAGAAGTGGAGCAGCCAGGTCTTGAACCGGTGCCTATATAGGATACCAGTACTGCAGGCAGTGGCTTTACCTGCTATGCCACAGCGCCGGCCCCCACATTTTCTATCTACTGGTTTGTTCCCTAAGTGCCCACAATAGCCAGGGCTCGGCTAGGCTTAAGTCAGAAGTCAGGAACTTCATCTGGGTCTGTAAGTATTTGGTCATTACTGCTGCCTCCAACGTTGCACATTCTCAGGAAGCTGTCTTGGAAGCAGAGGTGGGAACTCGGGCCCCAAGCACACTGATATGGGATGTGGGTTTCCAAGCAGCTGCCTAACCTGCTGCATCATAATATCCACCTCACAGAGCGCACGTCCTGAACCACTCCAAAGACATTTTAAGATAGTATAAGCTCAATAATAAAAAAAATTGAATTTGTTTTCCAAGAAACACACTTTTACATATCAAACTTTGAGATATGGTGATTAGTTTATGTTACATTTGTGTTTCCTTATGAATATGCATTATAAGGGCTATTCATAGTGCCTTACTCTTTAGGACACATTACTTGTATGAGAATTAAACACACTGTATAGCATAGAAGATTAGACTGAATAGGATTAGAAAAACTAAGTTGTTATTTAATTAAGTTAAAATTAGGTTAAGTTATTAGATTTCTCATTATTCTAGTTGAAAAAAACCCATGAGCTTCAAACCCAAGTAGGTATGGCTGGTGCTGTGGCTCAACAGATTAAGCTGCTGCTTGCAGCACTGGCATCCTGCATCAGAGCTGGTACAAGTCCCAGCTGCTCCACTTCCAATCCAGCTCCCTGCTAATGCATCTGGGAGGGCAGCAGATGATGTCCCAGTACTTGGGCCCTTGCCAGCATGTGGGAGTCCTGGGTGGAAATCTTCACTCTGTGATTCATCCTGGCCCAGCCTTTGAGGAGTGAACCAGTGGATGGAAGATCTCTCTCTTCTCTATCTCTGCCAGTCTCTCTGTCACTCTGCCTTTCAAATACATACATACATACATACATAAAGAAATCTTTGAAAAAGTCCCAATTAGTAATTTTTTCCATTACAAAGCATCATTTTGTATGATGTATTCTTTTTTTCAATTTGATCGTAGTCACTGTTTATTATCTGACCAGATTACAAATACACCATAGCAGACACCTTTTTTTAAACTCTTATTTAATGAATATAAATTTCCAGTGTACAGCTTATGGATTACAATGGCTTCCCCCCTATAACTTCCCTCCCACCCGCAACCCTCCCCTCTCCCGCTCCCTCTCCCCTTCCATTCATATCAAGATTCATTTTCAATTATCTTTATATACAGAAGATCAATTTAGCATATATTAAGTAAAGATTTCAACAGTTTGCACCCACACAGAATCACAAAGTGTAAAATACTGTTTGAGTACTAGTTATAGCATTAAATCACAATGTACAGCACATTTAGGACAGAGATCCTACATGAGGAGTAAGTGCACAGTGACTCCTGTTGTTTACTTAACAAATTGACACTCTTGTTTATGGTAATCACCCTGGGCTCTTGTCATGAGTTGCCAAGGCTATGGAGGCCTTTTGAGTTTGCCGACTCTGGATACCTTTTTTTTTTTTTTTTGACAGGTAGAGTTATAGACAGTGAGAGAGAGAGAGACAAAGGTCTTCCTTCCACTGGTTCACTACCAAAATGGCCGCTACGGCTGGCGCTGTGCCAATCCGAAGCCAGGAGCCAGGTACTTCTTCCTGGTCTCCCATGCGGGTATAGAGGCCATCCTCCACTGCCTTCCCAGGCCACAGCAGAGAGCTGGACTGGAAGAGGAGCCACCAGGACTAGAACCCGACACCCATATGGGATGCTGGCACTGCAGGCGGAGGATTAACCAAGTGAGCCATGGCCCCGGCCCCAGTTCATCTTTCTAATAAACATGTTGATCTAGTCTTCCCTGTTGCCAGCAACACTCTACAAATTGGGTGGTCCTTTTCTTCATCCCTCCTCAGAGGGAAGATAACATGAAGGGCCACAGGAAGTTATGGGTCCTTAAAGTGTCCCGAACAATGTAGATCTGGTGAATCAGATCCTCTATGCAGATGATACTGGATTTACCAAGAGAGCAGGCAATCAGAGTGTTATCTGTCAAAGTAATTCACTTCGTATTGATTTTGCCATAGCCACGTTTGTAAATTAGGTCATTTACCGACTTCAGATTTGGGTACCCTCATGCAATTTATGGTTCCACAATCCTCAGCATGTTAATTGAAGCCTTGTTGAGCTTAACAAAGGTGCCATTGAAGATCCGGTGAAGGAGAAGAAGCTGCAACACTTTTAGGGCTGCGGGGCTCACACCATCGACACCTCTGATCCTGATGACTAAGCAGATACTTAGAAGCTGCCAGCTTTTCTTGCCATCCTCCCCATCTGGGCTTCAGTTCTGTACATTTGCCTGTATTCCTTGTGATAGTGCTTAGCTTTTTCATGGATTAGCTTCCTCCTTGCTTTTTGAAGCATCTTTTGGGTAAATTTCTTTCTCAGGTCCTTGATCTTCTGCTCTGCGAAATTTCTCTTAAGGGTTTCCAGCGCAGCAGGGACCTTATTCTCTCTCCAAAACCTCCGCGCAAAGGCTGCTCGCATCACACCACAGTCTGTGGTCTCCTCTGGTGTTACAGAGTGTCACAAATGTAGACATTAATCTTGTGTGACATTTTTTGCCACATGAGATAAGATTATCTTCCTGCCTATTTTTTCTAGGCCTTGGAGGGTGAGTAGACTTCATTTCAAGGTCCATCTATGTTTGTCCAATTAATAGCAGCTACCTATCTTGAGAAAGATTCTGAATTTTTGCCGAAGTCCTCTGGAAAGTATGCTGTGATCAGTTGGTAATATCTGACATAAGAATGAGACTAGAGGGGGCTGGCACTGTGGCTCAGCGGGTTAACGCCCTGGCCTGAAGTGCCGACATCCCATATGGGCACCGGTTCTAGTCCTGGCTGTTCCTCTTCCGATCCGGCTCTCTGCTGTGACCTGGGATAGCAGTAGAAGATGGCTCAAGTCCTTGGGCTCCTGCACCCATGTGGGATACCCGGAAGAAGCTCCTGGCTCCTGGCTTCGGGTTGGCACAGCTCCAGCCGTTGCAGCCACCTGGGGAGTGAACCAGCGGATGGAAGACCTCTCTCTGTGTCTCTTATCTCTCTCCATATCTCTGCCTGTCAAATAAATAAAATAAATCTTTTTAACAAAAAAGAATAGCTTAGTGCCAACCAACCACACACCTATCCTCTCTGCTGTAGGCTGTTGTGTTTAGCATTCTGTAGACATGTTGGATGGTAAATGAGCTTTGGCATTAAGTAAAACATAACAGACAAATAAAATGACTGGAATATAAAGAGTAATTTGTTCTAAAATAGGTATTTTTTAATGGATCACTCTCTACATTACTGTCTAATGCGTGAATGTGTAGACTCTTTAGCATTATCTCTGTTAGTGTTTCTGTCACCATGCTTTTATGACTTATACATTACTATTATACATTATGTCTTGACACTACTTTCTTGTCTTTGTATTAGGCACTATTACTGAAGAGCTTTGAACCACCCTGGGTAATGACAGAATATATTGGCTAAAACATTAATTATGCTTCACAACAATTGCCTGCTTAAATGAAAATGTAAAATATACGGTATGTTTATCAGATTATTATCCAGCATTTTCTTTTATTTATACCTACAGAATAAGCATAGTCAATAACAGTACTAGATTAGAAGGATGACATTCTGTTAGTCAATATCTTGCTTGTCATGTCCTGGCTCTCTTTGAGTAATACTTCTGTAACTTCATTAATATTTACCAAATGAAATCTAGTAAAAGTTACACCTTAAGTCAATTTACACTTACAGACTTTGCTTTTTGTTAAGGACATTGTCAATGTGCTGAGGCTTTTGCCTTGTGACTTGAAATCATATGACAATTTGAAACTGAACATAAAGTAAATTATTACCTCTGTTTTGGGGGTTATCACACACATTGTTGATAATCACTAAAGATTAACCCATTTGTGTTTTTCGAATTCTACAACTAAAGGAAATTTGATTGGAAATATTATAAATCCAAATTTTGCCAAAATTCTCTTTTGTGATATTTCTCTGCATGGAGATTTTAATCTATAGGAACCCATACCTTTATCTCTATAATCTGGCAGACAGACATCTCCATATGAATCTCTAATGAGTGATAAAAATTTTTAGAAAGATTTGTGGTCCTGATGTCTATGTGACATTTAGAAACTAAGCTGTCATACTATTCTTTATGATATGATTTGCAAAAAGGTTATTTGTATTTCCTATTCACAGTTTTGGGGTATATGCATTTGGATCCATGCTAGGTAATCTAAAATGAAGAAGATTTATTCATGATTATTAGCAACTCACATAGTCATTGGGAGAACTGAAGGAACATACTTGAAAAAACTAAACTCAAAGAAGTTGCTAGAATATTCTACAGGTCAACTACACTGGATTCTTGTTTTCTTAAATTTTTGTTTATTTTATTTATTAGAGAATGAGAGAGGCAGGTGTGTTTTGTGTGTGTGTGTGTGTGTGTGTGTGAGAGAGAGAGAGAGAGAGAGAGAGAGAGAGAAGAGTGAGGGAGAGAACAATAGATTTTTCATCTGCTGGTTTACTCTCAAAATGCCCTTAACAGCTAGGTCTGGGCCAGGCCAAAATAGGAGCCTGGAACTCAATCTAGGTCTCACACATTGGTGGTAGGAAAAACAGTTACTTGAGACATCACTGTTGGCTCCAGGGTGTGCATTAGCCGGAAGCTGAAATTGGAAGCAGAGCTGAGATTGGAATCCAGACATTCTGACATAGGGAGCAGGTATCCCAAATAGCATCTTAATTGCCACACCAAATGCCCACCCCATCCATCTGTGATGAATTCTTTAACAGATAAATAACAAGGAGAAAGTTATGAAGGAGGAATCTATAGATTCGAAGAAACTTAAGACTCATTACATTTTTTAAAATGGGGGCAAGATTGAACTATGGTGTCAAGGGATGCATGTGTAAGTGGTAAAATGATAATAAAACATAAGGAAAGGGGGTGTTGTAAACATTAGCTTAGTGGTTAAATTTGGAGGAATGCAGGGCTTTCTCCAAATTACATGGAGGGGATTCTAGGTGGCTTGGAAATAAATTCTATTTTATGATCTAGGTAACAGTTGTACATGAGTTCACCTTAAATAAATCATTCAGTTATTAATTTTTCTCTGTTATTTGTGTTCATATTATTTTAAAATCAAAACTTGAAAATATAATTCAAAAGGAGGCATTAATAACATGTCAGCAGTACCACCTTCTTATAGGCAACAGATTACTTTTATAAACATGTTGTATTTTCATGTATCATATTTTCATTTGAAGTTATATTAGAGAACTCGCAGATCTGAGTCAAACCTAAAAATTATTTTAACATTTATCTACAATGGCAACATACTCAGTATAATATAAGATAAAGTTTTTCCTAGATAAGAAATCAATGTGGGAGCTGGCACTGTGGCATAGCAGGTAAAGCTGTCACCTCCATTGCCGGCATCCCATATGGGTGCTGGTTCAAGTCCTGGCTGCTCAACTTCCAATCCAGCTCTCTGCTATGTCCTGGGAAAGCGGTAGAAGATGGCCCAAGTCCTTGGGCCCCTGCACCCATATAAAAGACTTAGAAGAGGCTCCTGGCTTCTGGCTTTGGATCAGCCCAGCTCTGGCCACTGCAGCCAGTTGGGGAATGAACCAGCGGATGGAACACCTATCTCTCTCTCTGCCTCTGCCTCCCTGTAACTCTGCCTTTCAAATAAATAAGTAAATAAATAAATCTTTAAAAAAAGAAATCAATGCATGTAATTCTTCTAGACAAGATGTGAAACATTAAGTATCAACAAATGGAAAGTTTAAATACACAATGGATATGAAGATGATTAATTTTCTAAAGTAGAGAAAACTTGGTCCCCATAAAATGGCGTGAATTAGAACGCTGCTTCTTCATACCTTGTAGATGTAGATAGATAACTCCCATAATGATTCATTCTCATTTTAAATCACGACAGCATAATGAAACTCTGTTGTTTTAACTTGCTCAGCATCTCTTCCCCCTTTGGTAAGATCGTCCCCTCTTGCTCACTTTCCTTTAGGGCCTTCTCCAATTCTGGTGAGTTGGTGATGAGAATGTCTTGCTTATTGACCAGGAATCAGCCCACCAGATGTTTAATCCAGGATGGATCAATCAGAGGCTTTCCCTGAAATTTTATATTTTTACTCTCAAAAAGAGATTTCTCTTTTTACTCTGTAGTCATCTGATGGATTGATAGGTGCCTAGGGAGGTGAGTTTCCTAACACTATCAGAAAAGTGGTTCTGAGAGCTAACTGGAGTGAATGAGAAACAAGAAGTTCTAAAAGCATCATTTGAGGCCCCCCCTTGAATCTGAATCCACCTCTAGCCTTATACTTCTCAGTTCTGTGAGCCAGTGAGTTTCTAATTCCTCTTCTGCTACACTAGTTTGAAGTGAGCTTCTTTTCATTTGTGTTGAAAGAGTATCTTCAAAGGGTTTCAACTACTGCAGGGAGCATAATTTTTTTTTACTTCCTTGATATTAGTTGAAAAATGTCACAAATGTCATTTATACACACAAAAATAAGACATGGAAAAATTAATATTAATCAGGCATCTGAATCTTGATTTATGAAGCTAGCCTCAGAGATCGTTGTCAGTTTTCTGGCTTGCTTTAACATTTAATAAGGACATTTGTCAAGATTAATAAATTGACCTTGCAATTGTTAATTAAGTGCTCTCTAAATGTTTCCTTCTCTTTAGCACTCAAATATTCACTTTGCAATGTATATATGATAGATGATGCAATGTTTGTTAATGACAAAAAAAGGTGTTTACCTTGATGTCAATAATATTTTTTGAAGTTTTAGATTTGGAAATTAAGCATATTTAATTAATAAAGATGCTTACTATACCTGTGGCACTCATCTATACAAAGGCCTGGTTTAGAAGGGTGATATATTCTAGCCTTTGAGCTGGTGGTGTGATAGGGTGAGAGTTTGGGAGATTCTGGGAAGGTGGTGTATGTGTGTGTGTGTTTGTGTGTGTACTATGCATGTAGAAGAATGAAATCTAATGGGGGCCAAAAGGCAGCTTCTAAATGGCCCCATTCATCCTGCCCACTAGCATTCACACCCTTGTGTAATCCTCTCCTCTTGAATGTGAGCTGAACCCAATGATTCTTGTGTAAGGAACAGAATATGGAAAAAGTGCTGGACTGTCACTTCCTATGTTAGATTACAAAAGATTGTGTCTTGTGTCTTTTCCTATTTCCTTCCTTCTTAACATTCCCTATGACACTGGTTTGTTAAATATCAATTGCTTGCTGACATTTAGCTAGATATGGAGTTTACCCCTTGTTTTGGACTGCATTTTCAAATAACCCGACTCCAAGGAAAGTGCCTCACTTGTCTGGTGTACTGGTAGGCTTTGAGCTACCAGTGTGTGTCCCAATCTAACCAAAAACATACAGGAAAGGGAATTGGGGAAGCATAACTCAGCCTAGGCAAGTTGACATATTACAAAGTTACCAGAATCACTTGGGGTATAGTTCAGTCACACATGTTGGGATAAATGAGTAAATCTTTTTCCTTAATTTGCCAATTAAGACAGTGAATTGTTTCCTTACCATCTCCTGAAACTGTTTTACAACTCTTAACAAACAATTTTTATGTTGAGAACTTCTGAAATTTACTCTCAGTATCTTAAAAGAAAATTTTTTGATTTTTAAAAATTTTAGTTTTAATTAGTTTTTTTTTTCTTTTTTTGACAGGCAGAGTGGACAGTGAGAGAGGGAGACAGAGAGAAAGGTCTTCCTTTTTTGCCATTGGTTCACCCTCCAATGGCCGCTGTGGCCGGCGCATCTCGCTGATCCGAAGCCAGGAGCCAGGTGCTTCTCCTGGTCTCCCATGGGGTGCAGGGCCCAAGCATTTGGGCCATCCTCCACTGCCTTCCCGGGCCATAGCAGAGAGCTGGCCTGGAAGAGGGGCAACCGGGACTAGAACCCAGTGTGCCAGCGCCGCAAGGTGGAGGATTAGTCTATTGAGCCGCGGCGCCAGCCTATCATCTTTATTTAAAAAAAATAATTAATTAACTTATGAGGGGATGGAGAGTGAGATAGCATTTCTCTCTACTCGTTTACTCTCTGAATGCCTGTGATGACCAGGGCTGGGCCAGGCCAACACTGGGACCTGAGGCCTGAATCCAAGTCTCCCGGGTGAATGGTAGGAGCTCAGTCACTTGAGTCATCACTCCGCCTCCCGGGATCTATCAGGAACCAGATACAGAAGTGGAGCTCAGGTATTCTGGTGTGGAATGAGGGTGTCTTAACTGCAAGGCTAAGCCATGCTTCTGGTTATATAATTGTTTTGTCCTGTGACAGAGTTCTCATCTGGATTTTCAGAGATGGGAGAGAAGGCTAATAGAAGCCCCTTAGAAATTCTTGCTCAGTTTTAAAGACTTCTTTCCATGAAGTCAGAATCCAGAAAGGGTAAAATGAGAAGTGGATAGATAGGACATCCAGGCTTCAGTAAATATTTTATTGTGTTGTTGATTGTTTGCTCATATGTTTCTTAAGAATCAAACTCTAGAGAAAGTACCCATGGAGCACAAATGGAAATGACTGGAAAGCAAGAGAGATGGTTTGGGTCTTGTTTCTAGTGTGTTTTTGGTACTTCTGATGGTACTGAATGGCAGAACAAGAAAATGTAGTCAGGAATCGGTGTTAGAACATCCTGTCTTTCTGTAGGAAGTGTGAGGGTTGAAGCAAAGGAATCCAATAGAGAGCCAACGATGAAAGGAAATGAGAAAATGCTGTCTGGCAGAGTTGCTGATAATGGGAACTAATTCAGAACTCGGAGTTAAAAGAAAGGTGTTCAATCCCTGCTGCTTCCACCTGAGTCAGCATCAGTTACCACTGTCACCCTTCCACCCTGGAGCAGCAGGGTTTCTAAAATCATTTCCAAGTCTTCAGGTTTTCGTATAACCTTGTCACCATCAGGCCAACTAGATAAAGTTGTAATGAACGTTGTGATCTTTACTAGTTTTAACATATTACTTGACATTTATTTTTTTCCTTTTGATAAAAACAAAGGTCAGTTTTCTCTCTCCTTTGATATACTTAAAAAGAATTGTTCATTTTTCTATCTCTGCCCTATATTGTTAAACCTAGTCAAAAACCACAGGACTTTGATTTTTAAAAATGTTATTAAGCAATAGGTAAGATAAAAAATACTACTATATATAGCGTTTTTTTAAAAAAAATGCTCTTATATTAGAAAAGGAATATAATCTAACATCAGTAGATAAGGAATATAGTCTCTTCAAATGTTTTTTTTGTTCAATTTTAAAATTTATTTTTGACTACTTGAAAGGCAGAGAGAAAGAGAGAGAATGAATTGATTTTCCATCCATTGGTTGAGTCTCCAAATGCCCACAACAGGTGCGCCAGGCTGAAGCCAGGAGCTTGGAATTCAGTTTAGGGTTCCTACATGGGAGGCAGAGATCCAAGCACTTGAGTCATTATCTATACCTGCTGCCCATCAGGGTACATTTGAATAGAAAGCTCAAAAAAGACTTGAACCCAGGCACTCAGTCTAATGACACTGAGGATACTGGCCTGTAATTTTCCGTGCTGTAAATTTATTTATCTTAAAGATGAAATTATTATCTGCTCTACCTGCCTTATGCGGTAATCATGGGTGTGAAGTGGTATGATGTATGTAGAATCCCATTTGAGAGACTTATCTTTCAGAGAAGGAAAAAATCACAGCTTTCTTAATGATCATTTATATAGGGCTATGATTTGCATTACAGAACTTCCTATTCAAGGCAGGGGAAAATTGACTTTTTTTAATACAAATTCTCCTGGATATTTGACAGCAGGAGATTCTGAGATGCTTTAGAGAATTCTGCTGGAATTGATGTATTGGGTATGTTTTATAAATTTTTATTTTTTTCTGAGATAGCATAAATTTTTACTAGGTAGCACAAGATTTCTTACTCTTCAGATCTCAAAAGCATTTTTGATAGAAAATATGGAACATAACGTGTTGACATGGCAAAAAGAAAAGGGCATCTTTTGTTTCCATTGTGTCAAGTGTGTGACCTTTTGAAAAGTGAGCTAAAACAAATTGGCAATGGCAGCTTCAGATTTTCACTGATCTCTCTTGAAAAACATTCTTGCAAATTGTGTCTTAGCAGAAGTGCTTTTTTTTTTAATAAAAAATGAATTATTCATGAAAAAAATCACTTCATCTCACAGTGCACCTGCTGAGAAGGTTTTGTGTTGTCTATTAAAACATATGCAAAAGCTGTGCAATTAAACCTTCAATATCAACTTTATTTTGATTTGCTAACACCTTATAATGTATCACAGGAAGGGCAATGACAAACATATATTTGTATTCATAGACAATTAAAAAACAATTAGTATCTGAAAAGGTCACTGAAAAGATCAAAGGAAGACTTGCTATGGCATTTCCATAGAAGTTGAAATGGCCAGGGACACATCCTTTCCTTTTGACTGATGCTTTTCTCCACTCCATTTGCGTCCTTCTAGTATTAGAATTAGTTCATACCTTCTGCAGCCAGATTTTACAGTGCTTTCACTGATGATAGCCTAAAGCAATAATCACAGAAGATATTCTTCTACATTTGTATTCATGAGATAGCTGGCTCTAACGGGTATCTCATTAGTTGATCAAAAGTGTGGAAATGGAATTGTAGGACCGGGAGTGTAAAAACTGAACATTTTTTATGTTGAAGACTTCAACATTCTCAGGTCTTTTCATTTTTAAGATCAACACAGTTAAAATGCTGGTGAAGTTCACTACAAAGCATATTCCTATAAAAACAATTCTCATCCATAAATACCTTTTTCTTTTGCAGTGGGTAGAACACAAACTCAAAACTTTATGTATTTTTGTCATCTCTTAGGCTTGTGTAACAAAATCATTTCTCTGATGCATGTCAATATAAAAGTTATGTTTTTATATACGAGTTTTTGTTTTATTTGCCTTATAGACATTCATTCATTCATTCGTTCAGCAAATGTTTTTAGTTAGTATATTGGATTCTAGTGGTGCAGAGATAAAAGTGGATTCCTGCCTTTGAGAAGTGTAAGATTAGTGGAGGAGACAGACATGTAATCTTATAGTTATATTGAATTCGAGGTAAGTGCATTGACTGATGTGTGCCAAAGGTGCTTGGAGAACTTAGATATGGGACATCTAACACTTCCAGGTGTTGGAGAAAAACCAGTGAAGACTCTCCTGAGAAAGTATTACTTGAGGGTATCTTGAAAGTTGAGAGAAAGTCAGCTATGTAATAAGGAGGAAGAAGGTATTCTAAGGAAAATTAACAAAACAGCACGTTCAGGAAATTGAACATGGGGCATATAGGGAGATGGTGTGAGACATGATCAGGAGCCAGAGTCAGTAGTATCTGATACATTTTAACTCTTAACCTGAAGGTCATGGGGGATTTTTGACTGACAGGCAGTCAGAACTAGAATCTTGAATGTAGAGCAATTAGGGGGTTAGATTAGAGGAGGAGATACCAGAGGCAAGGAAATTACAGTAGTTATTAAAATATGATATGATAACTGCCCACATTGGATTAGCATCAAGCAGGGTAATGAAAAGGGGATACACTTGAAATTTATTTGGAAGTAGTATCAACAGGACAGGATGACCAGCTAGACTGGTTAAGGAGTGTTGGTGAGGGAGATAGCAGTTTTATTCACGACGGTATCCCTAGAAGGAAGACCAGACAACTGAGCCATGCCTGTCTTTGTCAGGCAGTTGTGTGGTACTATACAGTCAAAGCTGTCTCATCAGCAAATCACAAAAGTGGACAGAATACTGAACTGTACTTTGAGAAGACCTAAGTTTTATTCCTAGTTCTTGAAACAGCGGAAACACATCTGTATGCCAATTAAAGGCTCTGAACCTTAACTTTCAGTGGAAAATATTGTTTAAAATTAGGCTACATGGTCTTTAGAAATATTTCAACAGTTAGGACATCTCTGTTTTTCTGATGCCCACATCCTATATTGAGATGCCAGTTTGAGTCCTGGATCTACCAGGTCAATTTGACTTGAATGAAATGCACATAGGTTCTATTTTGTCTTAGCCATTGGGGGCAACCTTGCACAATCCTTTGTTCTTTATATATCCCTTCCTTTTCTAGAATTTGAATTTAGAATTTTTTTTTTATCAGTAGCTTTCTTTTCAGTATACCCTGATTCTGAAAGTGATTTTATGTTGTAAAAACAGTAATCTCCAAACTGCGAGAAATTCACCCTCACCTCCCACCTACCACATACCTGACACCTGGCTTTTCCAGTCAAGCCAATGTATATTCACTGTAATGGTAAAGGAAAATTTACTGTCATGGAATATGTATGTTATGACTAGTATTTGACCATTTGGGAACTCTTCCCAAGATCCATGTAAAGTCACCAGGCCTCATATTGTGACCTAAATAAACCTTATATTAACATACTAACCTGTTTATTTCCATTGATATAATGAATGGATTATTATTATTTTTTTTACAGGTAGAGATATAGACAGTGAGAGAGAGAGAGAGAGAGACAGAGAGAAAGGTCTTCCTTCCACTGGTTCACTCCCCTAATGGCCACTACAGCTGGTACTGTGCCAATCCGAAGCCAGGAGCCACGTGCTTCTTCCTGGTCTTCCATGTGGGTGCAGGAGCCCAAGCACCTGGGCCATCCTCCACTGCCCTCCCGGGCCACAGCAGAGAGCTGGACTGGAAGAGGAGCCACCGGGACTAGAACCCGGCGCTCATAAGGGATGCTGGTGCTGCAGGTGGAGGATTAACCAAGTGAGCCACGGCGCCAGCCATGAATGGATTCTAAACACATACATTGTCAAATTACTTTCATTTTTTACTGATATTCCACCGCTTTATAACTTAAGGCTGTAATTTAATTTCAAGATTTGCGTGCATAAGGCACATCAGTAAACAACTAAGTTGCTCTCTAAGTGTAACAGCGACCTATGTCTTGACTTCTTTTTGTTCCTATTGGCACTCTACTTGTCCAGATACTTATTCTTTCTCACTTGGACCATCACAATAGCTTCATTACCGATCCTGCTGCCTCTTTCCTATAGAATATGTCCTTTTTATCAGTTGCTAAAAGGATGTCCTGGAGGCACAGACAAACCCTAACCTGTGATTCTCCTTCAGAAGCATTGCTCTTCCTTGTGCTTATAAATGAAGTTCATACTCCTTAGCTCAGGATACTACGAAAACCAGGTCTGGACTAGGATTCAAACCAACTTACCTCCATTGACTACTCTTCTCTGTTATATACCAAAGAATTAATCCAATTAAAATCTCTGAATTAAGTGAATGCAGCATTTTATTTACTCGTGTCATTCTTATTATTTCATCATGGTATTTGCTTTTTATCAATTTGTAAAAATTCAAATCTCAGCTCAATGCCACTGTTTCTGAAAAGTATTTTATGACTGATATATTGATTCTTTTATTAAACATCTCTATTTCTTCAGTAAAATGTTCCCTACTGTCAGTGTTTTCATGGTACTTGAATATCTGTGATAGCCTATTCATTCTATCTTACAATACAATTAATTGTGCACGTGTAATTTCTTCAACTCCCTGAGAGCTGACCTGTGTCTTGATGGCTTTTGGTTGCACAGTGGCTTTCAGAGATTTTGTGCACCTGCAGCTCCTGGTTGGAGCCAGGACCTTTGGGGCTACCTTTCAGTGTTAGAGTTCAAGTTCAGGAAGTAGTGCTGTTTGTTTTTGCAGAGGCATTGTTAGATTGGTCAGCCTACACTACCTGAACCTGTTGGAGGAGGTGTTACAAGTTTCAGGGCCAACTTTTTATTAATTTGCATCCTGCATCTGGGGCATCATCTTCTAGATGTGGAGGAAATTGTTAAACAATGTAAATAGAAGTATGCTCCAGGAAATGGGAGTAAGGGGTTTACCTGGGTTTAGGGGATATTTCACTCAGCCTGAGAGAATGCTGGGAGAAGTGATTTGCTCTGATACCAGATAACAGGTGTCCAATGAGTTTCTCTGCTAAGGCCAAAATTGTATCCTTTGGATATATAGTATGTGACAGAAATAAGTTCTTCCTTTTCACCCTGGTCTTTCTCTAGATTTGTAGCTCTTTTATTTTAACAAGATGACAATTTTTTTTCTGGACATATTATAATAAAATTGTTAGCTACTTAATTTTCTCTTTTCATTTGTCAGTTTTCTTAAATTGAAAGTGAAAGGCCTGTTTGTCATCATGACTGATTCCTGTAGGCAGCCTAGGCTTCTCACTGGAGATCCAGGGTCCTGTTGCCTCATCCAAGAGCATGTTTATAGGGAATCTTCAAAATGTGCTATTTCTGGAGATAAGTATATTCATCTATTTCGTATGGATTCTTCTTTTGCATTTCAAAGAGTGATACTGAATTCTAGGCTATAACCTCTGGGAGCTTTTTAAGTAGAGATTATCTTTTTTTTTTTTTTAAAAGTAAAGGCTTTATTTTATCTGTTTATTTATTTGAAGGGCAGAATGAAAGAAAAAGAGGGAGAGAGTGAGAGAAAGATCCTACATCCCCTGGTTCACTCTCAAATACCTGCAACAGCCAGGGCTGTGCCAGGTCACAACTAGAAGTCCGAGACTCTATCTGAATCTCTTACATGGTGACAGAAACCCAGGGCCATCATCTGCTGCTTTCCCTTGGGCCATGTCTGCTCCTTCCTGCTCGTTAGCAAGAAACTGGAGTCAGAAGAGGAGCCAGCACTTGAATCTAAGACCTCTGGCGTGGGATGTGAGCAGTGGTTCAGATTTCACTAGGGATGCTCACGTCCCACATTGAGCTTTGAAAGACTGTGTTAACGGATTTCTGAAGCTGGAGTAGAAGATTGCCTCCCTCCCTGGGACTTTAAATGAACATAAATATTGATTGTCTAAAACTCATTGGAAAATTATAAACAGGATATTGTATTTAGTTAAAGCTTGATCAGGAATATATGTAGAAATTCATAAAATCAAATGGATAAAGTTCTTTAACATACAGTATCTGTTATTGTACAAAGCAGGGTCTAATGAAATACAAAAAAGGAAGAACCTAAACCAAAAAACATACCCTCCCATCTGTGAGAGCATCAGGTAATATTTACATACAAAGAAACAAAAACATCCTGTCTTCCTTGACACGTGTCACAGCTGTGCTCTGATGTTTATGGAATGGACAACATTTCTGAGGCTTAGGCTTATGATAGAGAATGCCCTTCGCCCTTTAATGAGCAACCACAGAATGCAGTTGTGAGGGCCTTGGGATTGTCATGACAGGCACAGAACAGATGGTCCCTCGGGCAGCCTCACCCTATGTTATTTAATACCACAAGCAAAACTGTCAACTGGTTCAGGCAAAACATAGAGCCCGGAACCAAAGAATTGATGAGTAAACATGAAAGAAATTGATTTTGAAATATTTGGTTTGAAATGTATTTTAATTTTTCAGTCTAAACACACGTTGTTGCTGATTTGGAATCCTAAACCACTGTTTGGATTTTAAAAATAAGTGCTTTGGAAATTGCTGGGGAAGAAAGATTTCTCAGGAGGGTTTTCACTAACAATTTTTAAATGAACTAAAATAAAATGATTTATAATACATTAGTTTTAGGTCATTGTTTAAATGTTAGAATCTGTGAGAAACAGGTCAGAAAAACCATACTCTTCAGAAATTGAATAAATAAATTTGGAGCCTATGGAATTTTCTCAGAATTTGATATATGGCAGGTTCATCTTCGACCTACTTTAAGGGAGGTTAGGTAGAATAACTCTTTATATTTACAACATTATAGTGAAATTCAACAATGAAATATTTTTCTTCTTTTTTTTTTTAGTTTGAAAGTTGGGCGTGCGAGAGGAGAAAGAGAGAGAGAGAGAGAGAGAGAGAGAGAGAGAGAGAGAATCTTCTATATGTTGGATCATTTTCCAAATGCCTTCCATAGCCAGGGCTGGACCAGGATGAAGCTGTGAGCCATGGACCTAAATCCGGGTCTCCTGCATGGGTGATAGAAACCCAAGTATTTGAGCAATCATCTGCCTCATTCCTGTGCATTAGCAGGAAGCTGGATTGGAAAGGGAGTAGCTGGGACTGGAACTAGTGAACATGAAACTCTGATATGCAATGTGGGTGTCCCACATGGTGACTTAAGCCCTGCACCCAGTGCCCACCCCAAGCTTCTTTTCACAAATAAAAGTACTGCTTTTCCTTAGGATTTTTTAAAATATAAAGATACAAAATTTAAAATAAAAGCAATACATATTGCTTGTGGAAAATGTAAGTAGTACTAATATTTGTAATGTAGGAAATGAACTTCTTCCAAGTCTACTTCCTAGAAATGACCATTATCAGCAGTTAGATAATTCACTAAACCTCTCTTTTCTCTGTATATGTAACATGAATATGTTGACAGGCACATATTAGAAAGCAACAATATTGGAAATATTCTTCTGAAATTTGGCATATAAAATATTTAAATTGATTAAACTGTAGGCTAAATTTCAATATATAACCAAAAACAAGCAAACGAGTTTCTCAGGTCTTGTCTTAAGGAAAAGAAAGAAAAAGCTATTTTAATACTATTTCATATTACAGTATGAAAACTTCTTAGAAAAGTTTGTGAAACTATTGTTGAAAAACTGTATTGTGGTAAATATTTAAAACACATCTACTGAACTAAAATTAAATGCTTATGTATGAAGCACTGTGCTAGGTTTTGTCTTCTCACAAATAAAAGTATGATCTGGGCCTTAAGCAGCTCATTAATAAGATGATAAAAAAGGAAGTATAGTTTTAGAAAAGGGCTAAGCTGAGGGTCTAAGAAACAGACAAGGGAGGCACCCAGCCCTATGGAGTTAGGTGGGAAAGGGCCCCTGTGGTTTAAATGTCTCCAGCTTTGGGTATTTGCAGGACCTATCAAGAGACAATTCAGTATATTGGTTAAGTTTGCTTTACCATTTACAAATTATGTGTCCTTGGATGAATGCTCAGCTGGTTTTCTCATTCATAAATAAGAGCAGTAATAGTACATGCCTCCTAGAAGTCATTGTGAGAGCACATGAGTCAATTATATTTCAATGCTTACTTAGAGTAGTGCCTACCCTAAGTTTTATTCACATGGTCCATAAAGCAAATACTGTATTTCAAACTATTTGAGGTTTGAATATATGAGTCAGGCAGTAGAATATATGCATATGTTGCTTAAAGAGGGAGAGCTAAGAAAATTGCATAGATTGGGAGCCATAGGAGTTAAGTGCTAGATGAAACCATGGATGTGACTGAAAGCAACCACATAAGGTATCTGGCACAAGAAGGTTAGCAAGGCCAGAGCCAAGGGGAGCACAGACTTCCCAAGGTTCAGGTGCAGGAGACAGAGTCCCAGAAAGACATGGCTGAAGAATGAACTGAAAGGATAGAAAATCAGTAGCTCATTATGTTCATGAAAATCAAGGAAGAAGAGAATGTCAAGCAGCATTGTTAATATCAGGAATGGTACAGATGTCAAATTGTATATTGAATTTGACATAAACAGTTTGAACAGTTTAAATGAATAATGCAATTTAAGCTGGGAGCCAGACAGTTACTAGTGAACAATGTCATTAGAAATGTGTTGGAAGACAAATAAATTCATAAATCTTCCAGGAGATAGGCATGGGTATCTTGATTTGAACATTACACAGTGTATACAAGTATTGAAACATCAGATGACACCATCTAAATAGGTACAATTTTTATGTGTCAATTTAAAAATAGATTAGAAGAAGTTATTTTCATGTTGAGAATGGAAAAAAGCAGAGAAAGCTACAAACAGAAAGATCTGAGAATAGTGACTACAGAGTCAGAGGAAAAGTGGAAACCAGAAATCAAGGGATAGTTTTAGAAATTGATAGGGAGTTGAGCATGAGGTGAAGCATAGAGATGGGAGGCAAGTATGAAATTGGTGAGAAGAGGGGTAATGGGTTAGCAAGGGGGATGGGATAAAATTTAGGGAAGGCAGAGAATTAAAAGCTAAGGGCAATCTTGCTGCAGAGATGAAAGATCTGTTTTTATGTATTTAAGGTGATGGTAAAGACCTTTCATTGCAGGACATAGGTACATTCATAAATATTTTAAATAAATAAGGGAAAATAGAAAGTGTATGACCCAGAGAGAGTTATAGCGTCTGTTAACCACTTGGTGATGACTCATGGCTTCGGAGATTCTATTATGGAAGAAATCATAAGGGTTGTGAGATTTTGTTCTGCAGTACCCACGAGCCTGATTGTTACAGGAATAGGAACACAAATCTTTGAACTTATTCAGGGTTAGGTGGAGTGGAAGGTAACAATTGGAAATGATGGATCCTGGACTAGACTTTCCAGGGAAGGAAATGAAAAAAGTAGAGTACCAGTATGAAGCAAAAACAGAGAAATTAAGGTGCTTGAGGATTTTCATGATATGGAATGACACCTGTAATGAAAGTAAAGCTGTGAGGTGAAATAATGAATGTCTAGGCAAAAAAAAAAAAATTACGTTTATCAATCTAAAAGTGATGCTGTTCTAAGTAGTGGTAATACTGGCAGCAGAAGTGGAATAAGTCAAAATTCTGCAAATTATTATTAGTTTTGATTTCTAAAGGAAGAACCTTGTAGAGGATTTATTTATAGGGCTTTGTACTGTACATTAAATCTTTAGGGATGAAACATAGCATACTTCCTTTAAATGAAAGGAAGGTAAATTGACCATGATAACTTCAAGTGGGGTTTTTACTTACTATTATAGCTTGCATTATTTTTGCCTACCTCAAGGGCTGCCAATAGAAGAAACTTAATAAACATTTTTTGAACAAATGTACAAATTAATAAGACTGAACTGAAATTAGCTAATGTAAATTCATGACCTTTTAAGAATTCTCCCTCTTGCTATCATTTCTTTAGGGTTTGTTGTCATGATTGGAGATATAGTAAATTCAGGAGCTACTTGGAATTGTAAAATTTTACTTATCATTTAAATTGAAGTTTTGTAAAGTTTTAGATTTGCTGAAAGTGATAATCATTTTGTGTTAATCTGCTATAAAAGTGAAATTACCTATAGTTCTGTGTTTGTTTGAGTTATATAGTGCAACCTTCTAAAATACACAGATGTGCCATGTAAGTGTCTCATTCCACTCCAAAGCAATAAACACTCTCATAATGTTTGACATCACTGTCTTGAATCCAAACAGAAGGATTCAGGAGTGTAGAGTAATTAAAACAGTATTTATAAAAGTTTGCAAATGTTGCACCCAATTGCTTATTTTACTTGAGACAGAATTTACAAATGCTGAATACAAATGAGATAGAAGGAATTTTATGGGTGTTTTAGAATGCACCACAGCTTATATGACTATAAAAATGGGAATGTATTTAACATATCATTTAGTGGCAAATTTATCATTGTTTAGCTCTTTTTCTCCTCTTTCTTTCTCTTCCTCTTTCTTCCTCCCTTTCTTTTTCTCTCTCTCCTCCCACTCTCTCCTTTCTCTTTTACTTACTTTTATCAATATAAATCATTAAGCATATCCGAACTTTGGTAAATCTCATGCTCAACACTCAAACACCATGAGTTATTATGTTTTTTCTTCTCTTGAAAGATAACACAAATTGACTTTTTCTAAACACTTAGAACTTTTAGTATTCTGTGTTGGTAATCTTGATAGCAAGTCAGACATTTTTGTTTTTGCTTTTTTTTTTTTTTAAGATTTTATTCATTTGAGAGAGTTACAGACAGAGGGAGAGACAGAGAGAAAAGTCTTCCATCTGCTGATTCACTCTCCCATTGGCCACAACAGCCAGAGCTGGGCCGACTGGAAGCCAAGAGCTTCCTCTGGGTCTCTCACATGGGTGCAGGGGCCCAAACACTTGGGCCATCTTTCACTGCCCTGCCAGGCCATTAGCAGAGAGCTGAATCAGCAGAGGAGCAGCTAGGACAGGAACTGGAGCTCATATGGGATGCCAACGCTGCAGGTAGAGGCTTAGCCTACTACACCTCCTGATTTTGTTTTTAAGAGAATGCAGGACTAAGATCTTTGTTAAAGCTGGTAAAGAAAGAGTCACATTATAAATTGTACATAAACACCTATGAGTCAATTTTGAACTAAGATTATTGATGATTACAATTTAAAAATTTTCTTCAAAAATTTAGGGAATTATTTAGATAAACTTTTTCCCAGGCATGATCAAATACTACAATATTCAATTATTTGCACTATTTTAAATCCAAGCTGATTTTATATACTTTTCTACTGAGCTTTTCAACAAAATGTTACTGTTATATTACTGGAATGATTTCCCACCTAACAATATAAGTTTCTTGCTAGTATTTGTAGGAAAATTTTCTTAATTGTACAACATAACATATCTTGATACTTAGAAGAATTCTTTCTCTTTTTCGGAGACTGAACAGCTAAGCTAGCCTATTGATTATTTTGGGGGGTGTTGGGGTCCTAATTGTGCTTCTACTGTAGACATTCAAATCCTGTTTGATGTTTTATTGTCTACTTGCTTCCAAAGGTATTGAAAACAAAGTGTAAAATTTGGAGGAATGAATAATATTGCTCACATATACAGTGATCAAGGTTTTATTATAAGTGAAAAAATCTATTCTAAAGTTTGGAACAGTTTTCGCAGATAGGCCTCTCAGAGATATATACTTACTTATGTTCAGTGTTTTCTTTGAACATATTAGGCATAAATTTATTTACTACTTTTAGAGTTAAAAATCCATTAATATTTCTAATAATGATAAATATTCAGGCATTTGGAAAGTATTTCTAGTATTTTATACAGTACTTTTCACTATGATGTCTTTTATCTTTGATTTTTAAAAAAGATTTATTTATTTGAAAGGTAGAATACAGAGAGGGAGAGATAGAAAGAGAGACAGAAAGATCTTCCATCTGCTGTTTTACTCACTATATGGCCACAACGACCAGAGCTGGGCCTGGCTAAAGCCAGGAGCTGGGAGCAAGGAAGTTTCATCCTGGTCTCCCATCTGGGTACAGGGGCCTAAGGACTTGAACCATCTTCTGCTGCTGTCCCAGGTGCATTAGTAGGGAGCTAGATTGGAAGTGGAACAGCTGGGACTTGAACCAGTACTCATATGGGATGCTGGTATTAAACACGGTGGCTTAACCCGCTATGCCATAATGCTGGCCTCTGTCTTTGATTTTTGAAAACAGTAAGCAATGTATTGTTTAACTATTTTCCTACCAGTGATTTATATATAATTAGTCTCTTAGATTTAAAAAATTGGATAAGATATAGAATTTGTTTTTTTTTTAGTTAGGCACAGATATGACAAAGTGTGTCCAGTTTACTCAGCACTTTGACTCTGAAAGTAAATGTAAATAGCTGGATTTGTTCTTCTAAGATATTAAACAATTTAAATTCTTGGGTTCAATTGCCTAGTCTGGATCATAACTCTATATTTAAATTCTCTCTTAAATTCTATTAATTGAATTTGCTGATCATCAGCTTCTCCCTCTGTAATATGACAGTAACAATAGCCAAGTTGTAGTGCTGGGAGGATTATATACCACAGAACTCTTAGAACTCTTACAGTGATTGTTGTACCTTTGACCTTCAGGTAGTGTTAGTGTAGCTAGATATTAAGAAACACATTGGTAGTAATGGAAAGACCTCATGCTGTCATTTGCTGCTTATTTATACAACGCCAGGAGACCATGGGATTCTCCATGTGAGGCTTCTGTGGCTCTGATAAGAGTTTCACCACAAAGTGCTCCATTACTGCCAGCTGTTTGCATTTCTGTGTCTGAGATTTCTCTCTAAAAGGAAAGGCTCTCTGCCTATAAAGTGAGCCAGAGGTGCAGAGGTATTAACATCCTCTGGCAATATCCCTGGGCTATGTCCTAAGCTGTAGTTGCCTACAGCGTTGTCTGACTTGATGATGTAAACTTTATTGGCTGTCTCCTTTTCCTTGTTGCTCTTGCCTACCCCATGTCAGTGATTCCGGCACTTCTCATATGAACTATTTGCACAGAAATCCTTGTCTTAGAGTGTGCTTCTAGAGAAGTTCAAACTAAGAGAATATTAATGTAGACTGAACATTTCTGATAAACTTAATACTTATTGTGCTATTTTTGATAAATGCTATGAGAAAGTTAGGCATAAAGTTCAATCAGGGCATAGGTAAGGGAGTAAGTAATTATTAAATATATGAGACTCAAAGAGGTCTACAGGGAGGTGAGGCTATTTGAGCAGAGTTTGGAGGATGAGAAAGAGTTCATGGGCATCAGAACCAGAGAGAGGCCTCCCAGGCAGCTGAAACAGCATGAGCAATAAGAATGAACAGGCGTGAAATACTCTGAAGGATGAGTAGCCCAGTGTGACTAAAGAGAATGGCAGGCCGGACCTCTGGGACACATGGAAAAAGCTGAACTCATGTGTTAGCTTTGTTCTTGTGGCAGTGGGTGGGCATAAAAGCTCTTTAAGATAACAATGAGTTGATTACAAATGCACTTTTAGAAGAGCAGGGAACGAATTGAGCTTAGAAATGACCTGTGCAGAAAAACCGTTTAGGAGGCTGTTGTCTAGTTGAGAACAGTAGAGGGTTTTATCTAGGAGAAAGGCAGTTTGAATGGGAAGGAATTTCCTTATGCTAGAGACTGGAAATAATTGATAAGGGAAGAGAACAGTCTAGGATGATCCTAGAGTTTCCAGGGTAAATAAATTTTTGGATTGTGATGCTTTTATCAGAAGTCAAGGTATACAGGGGAAAGTGAATATACTTCCACAAAGTGATGATGAAAGTAGTTCTGGATATGACATTTGAGTGAATTAAAAGTTACAGTGCAGGCAGCAAAAATCAATGTCACACATAAATTAAGTCAAAGAAGACTCATGCCCAGAGGCCTGTGAATCCGAGGCCCCCTCTGGACTGTCTTTCAGCTGTGCTCTCTCCAAGGGGCACAGGATTGTGTCTACCCAAGAGCCTACATGATAGCCCCTGTGTACCCAGGACCCGGAACACTACTCAGATTGCCCCAAACACACCCTTAGAATCCCTTAGGATTCCTGGCTTTAAGCGAAGTCCTTCCTCCCAAACTTGGTTCTTATTACCCTGTTATACCTATGTAGGCCCAACAGATAATCAGTGGATAGCTATTTGCTGTGGCTATGAAGGGATGGAAGCTGGGCCCGCAAGCTGAAGAGTCTACTCAGGGCATCTTATGGTATGGGCGAGTTGATCGTGGGAGGAGAAAGAGGTTAGGCCACAGGATGACAGCTGGGAGTAAGCTCTTCCTGAGTCATGCAGAACTTTGAGAAATCCAAAAATTCTAAATTCAAACTTGTCCTTCCTCATCAGTATGAAATATGTTATGAGTATTTCAAGGTAGGAAGACATACACACACACACACATGAATATTGTTAGCTTAATTTATACTGTTAAGCATTTAGACAAATAGTATGTAGATCTCCATATATACTTTTGGTGTTTGCCCTTCAAATGTTAAGGCTGGTTTTAGTGAGATCAGCTGACTTGTGTATTGATATGTAAGAGAAACCAAAAGACTTTTCTTAAAGTACATTGGATTTGAAGATAAATTTGGACTTCAAAAGTATCACTTATTCATGGACAGCAACCAGAAATGATGATATTGAGTTTAAAAATAACATAGTGAGTTCAGTTTTAAGTTTCTGTCCTTGTGTGTTTCCTGTCTCAATTTTCTTTGTAATAATCGATATGAAACTGTATTGAGTACTATGGTGAATGTGATAAACATATTACCTTATTCACTTTGAACTCACTTCTATAGATAACAAAATAACCTTTAAAAGCTCTTATTACAGAATTGATGAAAAAGAGACTTTATTAAGCTAGAATCATAGATTTGCTTTAAGAACATAGCATAAAAATATTGCCTACTTTTACCTTTGGAAAAATGCGGAAAACCTGGAAAAATGAGACATTTTCCTGTCTGGCTAAGCGAGGACACTAACTTTCTATTCAGAAAAAAAAAATACGTCCTCTCTAGCATACATTTCACTGGTGGAAGGAAAGACCGAGCAGTGTTATAAACATGTCTTTACTCTCAGTGAAATTTCTCCCTCCAAAGACTAAACGCCTTTTATCAGCATCAGGATCTAAATTGCTTGGAATTCTTTTTTGTTTTGATGTTTCATGGAATTCATTTTCATCATATTGTGTATCTTGTTGCTGTAGATTTACACATGTGAGTTTGTTTTCTTGGACTCAACTTCCTAAGAGGTACCCATCCGGACTTCAAAATGATCTTTCCTTCTGAGTAAATTAAAGCAGGCTGCCCAGCAAACTGTGTGTCCAGCTGGCTAAAGGCTTCCCTAGCAAAGGGACACCAGAGATTCTGTGGTAGGTATAAGATAAACATGCTTTTATTTAGGTTTTGCTGATACTCTGGTTGTTTAAAAGTTGGGAAATTTTTTTTCCTTGCTTTGGGCTGTTCTTAAAACAAAACAAAACAAAACAACAACAAACCAAACAATCATCCAGTGGGCCTGTGGCTTTGATCTTTGTTTTTATATTTTGTTATACAAGGCTCAAAGTCTTACAGCTTGTTGTGTTTCATACTTTGTCAGATCAAGCTCTCTCCCCACATATTACCCACAGATGGCTGGAAGTAAGAACAAAAAGGGAAGGTGGAGTGACTTAAAAATTGACATCTCCCATAAATCCTGAGACACTGCTGTATAAATATTGGCATACTTTTGCAGGTGCTAAAACAGAATTCTGTGGCCTTTCACCTGGCATAATTAACTTCCTTTTCTTCTCCACTGTTTACCATTTCTTTTCCTAACCTTTGTTTTTCACAACAGTCCTTTGGGACCAAATCAAGTAAGTTATACAGACACCTGCATGCCACTAGGCAAACACCAGCTTCATTCAAGCCCCAGGACAAAGCTCCCACAAGTCAATGCTTCAGATTCCCCCAAATGCTGGTCGTGGTAGGATGATAAATCATGAGGAGAGACTGTGAGTCTCTGGAGGAATGCATGAGTGGTTTGCTAATTTTGACACTCAAAGGAACATTAGTACCTTGGATGACTTAAAAATACAAAACTGCTTTTAAATTTATTTGTGAAACTCTTTGTGTATGGATTTCTGTGTGTTCCCCATGGTACATATTTTTGGAGTCCATGGGACCATATCTCTTGTGAAAGGAAACTGGACTAAACATAATTATAATTTTTTCATTAATTTTTTAAAATTTTATTTAAGTTATGCGAGTTTCATGTATTTCATATATGCAGATTTAGGAATGTAGTGATACTTCCCATGTTACACCTACTCCCACCTATGTTCCAGCTCTTCTTCCTTCTCCCTCTCTCATTCCCCTCTTAAATTTTTACAAAGATCTACTTTCAGTTTACTTAATGATTATAAAGTTAACCCTACACTAAGTAACAGAGTTCAGTAAACATATGAAAATGAAAAACACTGTTTCTCAACAGAAAAGGGCTGTAAACAATCATCAACTCTCAAAATGTCCATTTCATTCCAATATGTTACATTTTAGGTACTCTATTAGTTACCACAGATCAGGGAAAACATATGGTATCTGTCTTTTTGGGACTGTCTATTTCACTAAGCATAATGGTTTCTAGTTGCATCCATTTTGTTGCAAAAGAGAGAATTTCATTTTTTTCTTTGCAGCTGCATAGTAATCCATAGTGTATATATACCATGATTTTTTCTCCAGTCAACAGTTGATGGACATCTGGGTTGATTCCATATCTTAGCTATTGTGAATTGAGCTGCAATGAATATGGGGATACAGATAACTCTTTCACATGCTGATTTCTTTTGGTTTGGGTAAATTTCTGGGAGTGGGATGGCTGGGATATATGCTAGGTCTATGTTCAGATTCTGTCTTCCAGAGTGGCTGCACCAGTTTATATTACCACCAGCAGTGGATTAGGGTACCTTTTTCACCATACCCTCAGCAGCATTTGCTGTCTGACTGTAGAGAGGTGAAACTTCATTGTGGTTTTGGTTTATGTTTCCCTGATGACTAGGGATCGTGCACATTTTTCAACTATCTATTGGCCATTAGTATTTCTTCTTTCGAAAAATGCCTATTCAAGTCCTTTGCCCATTTCTTAACAGGATTGTTTGTTTTGTTGTTGAGTTTCTTGAGATGTTTATAGATTCTGGATGTTAACCCTTTATCAATAACATAGTTTGCAAATATTTTTTCCCATTCTGTTGGTTGCCTCTGCACATTGCTGAATGTTTCTTTTGCAGTGCAGAAGCTTCTCAGCTTGATGGAATCCCATTTGTCAATTTTGGCTTTGATTGCTTGTGCTTCTGGGGTCTTTTCCAAGAAGTCTTTGCCTATGTCAATGTCTTGCAGAGTTTCCCCAAGGCTCTCTAGTATTTTGATGGTATCATTTCATAGATTTAGGTCTTTGATCCATTTTTTGTGGATTTTTGTGTAAGATGTAAGGTAGAGGTCTAGTTTCACACTTCTGCACGTGGAACACAGTTTGAAAACCAGCAGCAGTTGTTGAAGAGACTGTTCTTGCTCCAGGGATTGATTTTAGCTACTTTGTCAAAGATAAGTTGGTTGTAGATGTGTGGATTGATTTTTGGAGTTTCTGTTCTGTTTCAGTTGGTCTGTTTTTGTGCCAATATTAGGCTGTTTTGATTATAACTGTCCTGTAATATGTCTTGAAATTTGATACTGTGATGCCTCTAGCTTTGATTTTGTTGTATAAGATTGCTTCAGCTATTTAGGGTATTAATTTTAGTATCATTTTTTTCTAGATCTGGGAGGAATGTTGTTGGCATTTTGATTGAAATTGCATTGAATCTGTTAATTGCTTTAAGTAGTATGGACATTTTGATGATATTGATTCTTCCAATCCATGAGCATCAAAGATTCTTCTATTTTCAAATGTCTTCTTCTATTTCTTTCTTTAATATTTTGTAATTGTCACTGTAGAAATCTTTGACATTCTTGGTTAAAGTTATTCTAAGGTATTTAATTCTTTTTATCACTATTGTGATTGGGATTTATCATAAAAGTTCTTTCTCAGCTGTCACATTATCTGTCTATATAAAGGCTTCAGATTTTTTGTCTGTTAATTTTATATCCGACCACTTTACCATACTCTGTTGTGGGTTCCAGTAGTCTCTCAGTGGAGTATTTTGGGTTCCCTTGCATATAGAATCATGTCATCTGCAAATAAGGATAGTTTGACTTCCTCCTTCCAAAATTTGTATCCTTTTGATTTCTTTTTCTTGCCTAATGGCTCTGGCTAAAACTTTCAGTACTATATTAAATAACAATAGTGAGAGTGGGCATTCTTGTCTCATTCAGGATGTAGTGGGAATGCTTCCAGCTTTTCCCCATTCAGAAGGATGCTGGCTATAGGTTTGTCATAAATTGCCTTGATTATGTTGAGGAATATTCCTTCTATACCCAATTCACTTAAGGTTTTCATTGTGAAATGATGTTGTATTTTATCAAATGCTTTCTCTGCATCTATTGAGATAGACATACAGTTTTTGTTCTTCAGTTTGTCAATGTGATGTGTCTATTGATTTGTGAATGTTGAGCCATCCTTGCATTCTAGGGAAAAAAATCTCACTTAGTCTGGGTGATTGATCTTTCTGATGTGTGTTGGATTTGATTAGCTGATATTTTGTTGAGGATTTTTGCATCTATGTTCATCAGGGATATTGGTCTATAGTTCTCTTTCTCTGTTGTATCTTTTACAGGTTGAGGACTTAAGGTGATGTGGGCTTCGTAGGAGTTTGGAGGGTTCCCTCCCTTTCAATCATTTTGAATAGCTTGATAAGAATTGGAATTAGTTCTTCTTTAAATTTTTGGTAGAATTAAGGAGTGAAACTGTCTGGTCCTGGGATTTTCTTTGTTGGGAGTGTCTTGATTCAATCTCCATCTTGGTTACTGGTCTGTTTACATTTTCTATGTCTTCATGACTCAATTTTAGTAGATTATATTTGTCCAGGAATCTATCCATTTCTAGGTTTCCCAATTTGTTGGCATACGGTTCTTTATAGTAATTCCTGGTGATCTTTTTTATTTCTGTGGTAGCTATTGTTACATTTTCTTTTTCATCTCATTTTATTGATTTGTGTCTTTTTTTTTTTTTTTTTGGTTAGTTGAAATTTGTAACCTTTGACCTACATCCTCTCCTCACTGCCCCTGGTAACTATCATTCCACTGTCTTCTCCATGAGTTTGACTTCTTTATATTCCATATATAAGTAAGATCATGAGGTTATATTTGTCTTTCTGTGTCTCACTTATTTCATTTAACACAGTGTCCTCCAGTTTCATCCATATTGTTGCAAATGAGATTTCTTGTTTTCATGGCAGAATAGTTTCCCATTGTGTATATATGTGTATATACATCACATTTTTTTAATTCCATTTAGCTGTTGATAGGCATTTAGATTGATTCCATATTTTGGCTCTTCTGAATAATGCTGCAGTGAACATGGGAGTACAAATATGTCTTCAACATACTGCTTTTATTTTTTGAACATATACTCTATGGTAGAATTGCTGGATCTTCTGATATTTCTATTTTTAAATTTTCTGAGAAAATTCCAACATGTTTTTTATAATGGCTGTAAGCTTGGGTTTTTATGATGGTTAGAAGGTGAGGACAGAGTGAGGTTATTGTATGTAGTTTGAACTTCCTCCTGGTGTTAAAGAAGGGGGCACCTGTGTTTTTTGTTCAGTTTACACAGGTGCAGGGAAGAATAGGAAAAGAGAGGCATGAAACTTAAAAGCTGTCAGCAAACATTAATAAATAGAGCTGGACTCTTTATTACATTGGATCTCTGGGAATTAAAATAGCCAATCCTCCCAAAGCCTGAGAGTCACTTATTCTCTAGTGCACAGTTTCTCTTTGGGAAGAAGGTTTGGAAAACAGATTTACCATGTATTTTTTGTGTTCATGTTGAAAGGTGTCTTCTCATGAAGATCTACTATTCTTTGGCCAAGGAGCTCTGGGTCTGGTTTAGGTTTGGGAACTGGTTGAGAACAAAGTTTTCTTTTCTTTATTCAATTCTATATTTAATCAATTTTTGAGTCACTTTGTAATATATGAATTGAAACATCATACAGTTAATATTTTAACAGGGGGCCTATTTTAATTCTAAGGACATTATGGCCCATTAGCCATAGCAAAGATCCCTGTAGATTAGGTCGTTCTGATAACTACTTTACCCTGCTGCTCTTTGCAATGATTGTACCTACTTTTTTTGGTGATTCAGTGCTGTGAAGCAGTCCTTGTTACTCTGGATTCCCATCATCACCATTGATTTCAGGGCCTCATTTCAACAGTGATGTTTCTCACTATCATTGCTGCCTATTGAGGGAACCATATGACCCCTATCACTCTGGTTCCTATCATCACCACTGATATAGGAACCCATTTCAACAGTCTTGTCTTCCATCATCCAGATAGTCTAGAAGGCATCTACTGATCATATTGCTTCTTCATCTTTTTTTTTTTTTTTAACAGGTAGAGTTATAGACAGAGGGAGAGAGACAGAGAGAAAGGTCTTCCTTCTGTTGGTTCACACCCCAAATGGCTGCCACGGCTGGAGCTGCACCGATTTGTAGCCAGGAGCCAGATGCTTCCTCCTGGTCTCCTATGCGGGTGCAGGAGCCCAAGCACTTGGGCCATCCTCCATTGCCCTCCTGGGCCACAGCAGAGAGCTGGATCAGAAGAGGAGCAGCCAGGACTAGAACTGGTGCCCATATGGGATGCTGGCGCCACAGGCGGAGAATTAACCAAGTGAGCCATGGGGCCGGCCCCCACATTGCCTCTTAAGGATGTTGATGCTGACTTCTCTGATATGTTTCTTGACATCTTAGTGAAAAAAAGTTCCTCTGAACCTTCTTGGGAGGTGGGTATTAGTGATTAGGCTGAATGAGGTAAATCCTTTTGCAGTTATTCATCCAACTTCCTGTCCCACACAATGACTGATATGATGTCTACCATGATAGATTAGTCTTGCCCGTTCTAGAGTTTCATTTAAATGAAAACATACAGTATTTACTCTTTTTTGTCAGGCTTCTTTTACTGAAAATAATGTATTTTTATAATTCTATTTTTTAAAAAAGTACTTTGTTTCTTTCTATGAGTAAGTTGTGTTCCATTCTGGATATACCACGGAATGTGTAGCCTTCATTAGTTGGTGAACATTTAGGTTTCTCCCAGCTGTTGTATTTTCTAAATAACACTGCCATGAGCATTGGCTGATACATTTTCATGGAAGCATGCTTAATTTCTAATGACTTATATCTAGAAGTGTGAATACTAGGTTGTATGGTCAGATGGAAAGGAAGACTATAGTTAAAGAGTATGGAATTTTTAATGTTACTGTAGATGATTGTGTTAACACTTGACCCCTGTCTGATGTGTTCTCTACCACCTGTATTTTTAAAACTGACATGGTCTTCTACTTCTCTGGGGAATGATATTCTTTATTTTATTTTAATTAATTAATTTATTTATTGAGAAGTAGAGTTACAGACAGTGATAGGGAGAGACAGAGAAAGATCTTTGGTCCATTGGTTCACTCTCCAAATGGCCGCAATGGCTGGAGCTGTGCCAATCCAAAGCAGGGGGCCAGGTGCTTCTTCCTTGTCTCCCATGTGGGTTCAGAGGCCCAAGGACTCGGGCCATCTTTTACTGTTTTCCCAGGCCACAGCAGGGAGCTGGATTGGAAGAGGAGCATCCAGGACTAGAACCAGCACCCATATGGGATACTGGCACCACAAGCATCCAGAATTAACCTGCTGCGCCACAGCATCAGCCCCTATACTTTATTTTTAAAAGTACTTATTTTTAAATGAAAGGTGCAATTAGCGCATGCACACGAAAGAGGGGAGGAAGGGAGAGAGAGAGATATCTGTCTTGCTTCCACTGGTTCACTCCTCTACCTGGAAATCCATCCAGGTCTCCCACATGGGTGCAGGGGCCAAGCACTCCAACAGTCTTCTGCTGCTTTCTCAGGCACATTAGCAGGGAACTGGATCAGAAGTAGAGTGTCCAGGACTTGAACCGATGCTCATATAGGATGCTGGCATCGAAGGTGGCAGCTTAATAAGCAGTACCCTCCACTGGGGAATCATATTCTTCTCTAAAATCTCTCTTGCCCTCCGTCTTCATCTTCATCTCCTTGTGGGATCAAAATACCATTGGCAGCTTTTCCCCCAGACCTTTCTTTCCTGCCTCTCTTAGAATTAATCTCTCTCCCTCCTCTCACCTTTGACTATCTTCTGTTGCCATTTGACCCTAAAATGTTGGCTGTATCCCAGAGTTTTACACTGGAACTTCTTTCATCATTTTTTGGTACCTACACAGAGACTCAATGCAAGTACATAGGCAGGAAACAGGTTGTTAAAATAGAATTCTTCCATTCTCAGTTTTTTTACTGAGGCTCCAGATTTCAAGAGCAACATGAAAGCTGTCAAATAGCTAAACACTCCACATTGAGGTGCTAGACAACCTATTCTGGGTATTCTAAGAATATGTATTTCCCATTGTTAGTGATTCCCTTTCTCCAGTGTCTAAAAGCGTGGAATTTGAGGCATTGGAGGAGAATTTCCTTGGAGATGGTTCAGAGAGTGCCCTCCAATTCCCATCCTATTGTGCTGCTAAAAGATGGCAATTTTCCTAAAACAAATGAGGTGGTTTTTCCATGTGCTGTAGATGGAGTGGTATGTTAGAATATGACTTACTTAAGGTAATGTATTATTGAAGAAAGGAAAGTATTATAAATGCAGGGCATCATTGTATCTGGGAGTGAATGAAATATTTGTGTTGTGTCTTAAGTGTCCTTTTCATTTATAGGTCATACATAGGGCAAACTAGCTTTCTTTGTCTTTTTTTTCCTCCTTTTTGTGATAAATGATTATTATTATTCCCTATATTGGTATACAAATTGATAGACACACATTGTACCACTTTTAGTAATTCATTCACAGATGTTTTGTTCTGTGATTTTTATTGAGCATTCAGAATAACATGAAAGTGAAATGACTGGTTTTTGTTTTTATATTTACTATTTCTTGCTTTTTATTTATTTATTTATTTATTTGAAAGTCAGAGTTATGCACAGAAAGAAAGAGAGGCAGAGAGAGAGAGAGAGAGAGAGAGAGAGAACTTCCATCTGCTGGTTCACTCCCCAGTTGGCTGCAACAGCTGGAGCTGCACTGATCCAAAGCCAGAAGCCAGGAGCTTCTTCCAGGTCTCCCACGTGGGTGCAGGGGCCCAAGGACTTGGGCCGTCTTCTACTGCTTTCCCAGGCCATAGCGGAGAGCTGGAATGGAAGTGAAGCAGCCAGGACTCAAACTGGCTTCCTTATGGGATGCTGGCACCGCAGGAGATACCTGCTCTGCCACAGCTCAGGCCTTTACTAGTTCGTTTGATAGAGATGTGTAGGTTCATTTCACTCTTTTTTTTTTTTTTTTGACAGGCAGAGTGGACAGTGAGAGAGACAGAGAGAAAGGTCTTCCTTTTTCCGTTGGTTCACCCCCCAATGGCTGCTGCTGCCAGCATGCTGTGGCTGGGGCACCGCACTGATCCGAAGCCAGGAGCCAGGGGCTTCTCCTGGTCTCCCATGCAGGTACAGGGCCCAAGCACTTGGGCCAACCTCCACTGCACTCCTGGGCCACAGCAGAGAGCTGGCCTGGAAGAGGAGCAACTGGGACAGAATCCGGCGCCCTGACCGGCACTAGAACCCGGTGTGCCGGCGCCACGGCAGAGGATTAACCTAGTGAGCCGCGGTGCTGGCCTGCATTTCACTCTTGTAAATGCAGCTATTAACACTTCCTAGAAATACTTTCTAAAACAGCTAGGGATTTTTACAAAACATGTAGCTGTTTAGACATAGACAAGTAGACATCTATATGGCAGTTCTTGTATTCTCCTTCCATCTAGGAATCTGCTTGGAGCAGTCAAATTTAAAAAGTGACACAAGTTTTCTTCTCTTTTTATGGTGAATCCTAGAGATTATTGTTATGTTCTGTGGCACACGGTATTTTAGATTGATAAGGAACCACATACACTTATAATAATGTGGGATTACACAAGGGCTAACCTTTGTTTAAGGATTAAATTTAGTCATCAGAAAAACTTCCGAGGTCAACATTTGTCCTGAACACTATTCAGTTAGAAAAATTGATTGTCAATGTTAATAATAAAGTGATTTGACAAACTTCCACATTTTCCTTTTTTCCTTAAAATCTCTCCAGCAACACCAAGTCTGCTCTCTGATTAGATGAGTGGTTGGTACGTAGGAGCTGCCCCTTGGAGTCAGAGCTTGACCTCTCTGGGTTGCCACAGTCCTCACGTGGCCTGGCTGACCCTAATGCCCTTTACCTGGCTGCCTGGAACCTTAAGCAGTTGCGATTTTGGCTCCTAGAATGCTTAGTTCTGAACACAGCATGTGTATGTCTTGACAGCTAGCCCTGCCACTGTAGGAGAGTTCCAAGTGCTGTTTTAGGCATTTTCCCCCTCAGCAACTTGTGTATTTGTGTTCCCCAAATGGAAAGTTCATGTAAACTTTAATTGAAAATTGATTTTTATACTGTAATTCTTCTATGAATTTAAAATGCTCAGTTCTAAAAAATAACATGAAATGCAAAAGTGGTTAATTTTGTTCTACTTAAGTATTTTAAATATAAGGAATGACAAAGACAATGCAGTTTTAATTAACACAAAATGAACATAAAGGAAAATGGCAAGAATGGTGAAGTTTATATACTTATGAGCAATACTGTTTGCAACGGTACTTGTAACAGGGTTTCTACTTAGATTACAGGGTATTTCAAAGTTAAATGAGTGGATGAACTTATCTGAAATATTTGTATATATAATTTTAACATTATAAATACAAATTGGATTTGTAATGTCATAAGTGGATTGAATGGTGTTAGAGTGTGTTATATACATATTAATTCCTTCAAATATTTAAACCTAAAGTTTAAATATTGCCTTTCAAATAAATAAATAAGTAAAAATCCTAAAAATAAATGCCACATTTACCATTTCTTGGTAGTGAAAACATTTTGAGTTCTGGAGCTAGACTCAGCCCTGACTATTGACTGACTGCAGGATGACTCTTGACACTATGACTGACTACAATGGAAAGTCAGTGGGAGGTGTGCATTTAAAGAAATTTCAGTAAATTATTTACTTATATAGATCCAGAATATCTGTATTCTAAGGATAATCAAAATCAGCTGATACAAAACCCCTAGGGCCAGTGCTGTGGTGTAGCGGGTAAAGCCGCGGCCTGCAGTGCTAGCATCCCTTATGAGCCCTAATTCATGCCTCGGTTACTCCACTTCTAATCCAGCTCCCTGCTAATGTGCCTGGGAAAACAACAGAAGATGGCCCCAGTCCCTGGGCGCCTGCACCTATGTGGGAGACCTGGGTGAAGCTCTTGGCTCCTGGCTTCAGATTGGCCCAGCTCTGGTGGTTGTGGCCATTTGGGGAGTGAACCAGTGGATGAAAGAATTTCTCTCTCTCTCTCTCTCTTTCTCTCTCTCTTGTACTCTCACTCTCTCTTTCTCTCTCTGTAAACTTTGCCTTTAAAATAAATAAATACATCTTAAAAAATTAAAGTTAGATAGATTGTTTTTCGTAAATTCGGATGGTTTTCAATAGATACTCAAGCCTCAATGAATATTCCCCAACTTAAAAATATCATTTTGTTCTTATAGTGTTTATGGTCTTTAAACTACTTTTCTGTCCGGAAGCAAGGGTGATTTGTTTAGGCATATATCTATGCCAGTTTTTAAGCAACTATGCTGTATCATCAAATTATTTTTAAACTATGTAATTTCTGTGAGAGGAGATCATGTCTCTGTAAATCACACAAATTGCTTCATTGAACATTGTTGTCAGACCCAGGGAATCAAATCATGTCCGGCTTCTTTCTCTGAGAGTATAACACAAGAGCATGTTTCTTAGCAGGGGGGATGCAGGAAAAAATGAGAGAATAATATGATATCCTACAAATCCTTACTTAGAAACTCAAACTAACAGCGAACTGGAAGGGGAAAGCATCATTGACAGTCAGATCTTCTGTTATCAAAAGCCTTCTGCTATCATCCCTATCCTTTACCTTTTTAGAGTAACAGCAACGCAACAGCACAATTCAGCCAACATAATAAAGGGCTCAGAAACCTAACCCTTTGAAGATTTGCAAAGTAGGCAACTACATGTTGTCCCGATGTTGTCCAACAAAAGCTAGGGAAATTTAATCTTTATCTTTGTCATTCTTTTTCCTTGTGTCTTCCTTTATTCCAGGTCCATTTCTGTCTTAACTATTAGGAACCTCTCCCCATGATTTCATAGATAACACATTTAAAATATTTTTAATTGACACAAAATTTGTACATATTTATAGGATATTGTATGATCCAATACATGTGTACAAATCAGGGCAACAAAAACTATCCCTCAAAGATTTACCATTTCTGGGGCCAAGCGTGCCAGCATCCCATGTTGAGCATAAGCTTTGGATCCAACTTCCTGCAAATGCACCTGCAACACAGCAGATGATGGCTCAATTCATTGAATCTCTGCCTTCCATGTGGGAGACCCAGAAAGTGCTCTTGGCTCCTGGGTTCAGCCTGTACCAGCTCTGGCTGTTGCAAATATTTGGGGAGGGAACCACTGAATGAAAGATATATTTCTCTCCATGTCTCTTCTTCCCTCTCTTTCAACTGCTCTGCCTTTCAAATAAATAAATAAATAAAAATCTTAAAATCTCCTACCCACCACATTTACCATTTCTTTGCCGTGAGAACATTTTGGGTTCTGCAGCTAGGCTCAGCCCTGACTATTGAATGGATGCAGATGGCTCTTGGCACTATGATTGACTATGATGGGAAGTCACCAGGAGATGTGCATTCAAAGAAATCTCAGTGAATTCTTTACTTACACAGATCCAGAACATCTGTATTCTAGGGAAAGTCACAATCACCTGATACAAAACCCAGAAAATTTAAAAGGATTTGGTCTCACTCCACCAGACCACAATTCCTCATGTCTACTTCTGATATTTATTACCTTACTGACTTAATTTTATATAAATTAATGTATATAGTTCCATGTTCTGGACTGTAAATTTTCTTAGGCCAAGAACTATGTCCTCAGAGGTAACATAGCATAGTAATTAAGAGTAAATTCTAAATACAGGCTGGTTAGGTTTGTGTCCATGTTCTGGCTGGGTGATTTTGAGTAAGTTACTTGACTACTCTTGATTTCAACTTCAAAAGGTGGCTATGACAACCGTGTGGATACACATACTCAGGATGCTTATATAGGATCCTGGTTAACAGTAAATCTGTGCATCTTTGCCATTATTTCCATTGATCTTCGTGACCCTTGAGCCCAACATGCTCCCATGATCAAATACAAAACACAAAACAAAACAAAACAAAAAAAAAAAAACAAAAAAAACCGGGATCGAGCCTAGATCTCTTGTGCGAAAAGCAAGAACTGTGCCACCAAGAGACTCTCACAGTGAGACCATCCCAAGTCCCTTGTTCCTTGCTTGGCTCTTGAGTATTGTTTTTGCCTTCTAGAAGGGAACTTTTCCAGAAGACAGGCCCTGGTGCCTCATGAACTTTCTTCGTATAGGCTCTCTCCAGGAAATGTTATCCCTCCCCTGACACTAACTCATCTCTGAAGCAGATGACGCTGGAATTGGAGCCTATTGTGTTGTGTTGAAATATCTGCCCCAGTGCAGTTTCAAAAGCTAAACTAGAAGTGGGGTAGAGGGTGTTAGCTGGTTTCTAATTCTAAAAGTTCTGTGATTTTTTAAAATAATGTCTTTTGATATCCAGATTCATATTCCCAACTGCCGATTGAGTCTTTTCTATCTTATGTTTGCATCGCATTAATCATTTTCCCTCTTTAACGATGCCCTTGACTCTTTCCTTCTGTTTTGCTTTTAGTCAGCTCATATCATCCTCACTTGAACACTTGTCATGGCCTCCAAGCTGATTTACTTGCCACATGTTTCTGGATTCTGTAGTTTGTCTTCCACATCAGACATTGCCAGAGACCACTGCCAGAATTAGTGTTGAAACACAGAGCTGGTTATGTCAAGTTTTAAAATCAGTTCCCAAGGCTGAAAATTGCAAACTTTTTGACTTGGAATTTTGACTTCTCCTATCCTGTCCTGTCCTTGCATATTGTACTCTCATTCACTCATTTATTCATTAAATCAGAAAACAGATATTCAACATCCAGGATGTATCGGGAATTGTGCTGGAGATAAAAACAGTAAATGAATGAGAGACGTAACTTATTAGCAGGAGCTTTAACGCTTCAAGAGTGTGCAGTGTGGAGGTGGCGCTCTGGGACGCGGGGAGGATAACACTGTAGTGTGATGTGGGAAGGAGGATGCTGGGGCTGCGGCAGGCACTTACAGAAGCAAGCCTTAGCTGAGGGGCATCCAGATGGCACAAGCAGCGGCTAACTTGGAAGCAGGAACCATTCTAGATAAGCAGCACAACGAAAGGATGCCAAGGAGCTTCTAGCACTTTAACAGAGCCCAGATCTACCCAGGGGCCATTTTTTTTTTTTTTTTTTTTTTTGCTAGCCTACGTATAAAAGGTGTACATATATACTTGTACTAAAATCAGAGATTCGAAGGGTAGGTAGAATAGAAAATTGACTACGAAGTTTTTTGAAGAGAGGATTGAAGTGCTCTCTTGTTATCGGGGCTATGTAGAAGGAAGTGAAACTGAAGGGCATGGCATGGGCACTGGAAAGCAGGACGTGATCATGGAGTGTGAATTGCCCTTATGTTCCTCTCTTCTTGCTCTTGGTTCTCTCCATTTCCCGTGCTCCAACAAGGCAATTCCAGAATGTAAGGCCTCCCTTCTCTAAGGTTTTGGTCGGGATGCCTTTTACTGGAATGTTCTTTTATTCTAGAACCTCTGTTAAAACCAAGCCCTACTCCAGCTAAAAAATTACTACCTCATCACAGAAACTTCTGCCTTTATAGTTATTTACATTGTCCTCTTCTTCATTAGACACGTCGTGTATTTTATTATTTTATTTATCTGTGTGTGTGTTTTTAGGCTTTTTTTTACTCAAGTTATTGCTTTCCCCCATGGGATCAGGTGTTCCTGGCGGGTAGAAACTCAACTTTGTGTTTCTGTTGTAAGTTACAGTGATGCTTCGTACAAATGGTGTTCGTTGTACTACTATGTACCATCTTCCATACCACACGTTGTGGGAATGGGGGCTGGTGTTTGGTGAAGCAGTTAAGGTATTGTATGAGATACCTGAATCCAGTATCTGAGTGTCTAGGTCTGACCCCTGGCTCCACTCCCAATTCCAGCTTCCTGCTGATGTACACCCTGGGAAGCAGCAGGTGCCGACTCAAGTATTTAAGTACTTGCCATGTATGTGGGAGACCTGGTTCCTAACTCCCAGCTTCAACCTCACCCAGTGCCCACTGTTGTGAGCATTTGGTGACTGAACCAGTAGATGGAACTCTCTCTCTCTCTTTCTGTCATCTGTCTCTGTCTACCATTCAAATAAATAAATTAAAAATTAAAAAAAGAGAAAGTAATGATGCTCTATGCTTTATGGAGCTTATATCCTATTGTAAAGGAGAGACAGTGCCTGAGTAAACAAATAAATAAAAAGTTAGTTTTAGATTGTGACAAATATATTCTGAGGAAGAGAGTGGAGGGGGGTCTCAGTTAGCAAAGTCTGGTCTGAGAAGGGCTCTTGGGAAGAGCCAGGAGCAGAGGCCCACAGTAGAGGAGAATGTGGCAGCTGCCATCTTCCAGTGGTGTGGACACAACACCGCCCTAGAAGTGGAATTTCTGGTTAATGGAGCGCTTGTAGCTCCTATGAGTGAAGATGATACTGGTCTGGGAATTGTGAGACCCTGGACACATCACTTTATGCCTTCGAGCTTATATTTTTCTTATCTAAAAATAAAGTGGTTCATCTTAATCACACTCAGCATGAAGACCCTTTTGGTGTCTACGTCTTCTTTGTTTTGGGAGTAAACCTGGGATTTCAAGAAGGGTGTGGCCTAGGCAGATATCAGATTCTTCTGCTTTGTTCACAGTAGCATTGACTGCCACGTTTCTCAGCACATGGAGGGGCAGAGAGAAGGGGAGCTGTAGATGCTTCCTTAGTCTCAAATGAAGCTTCCCCATGAAACTGAGCCCCTAGCCAGTGCCTTGGATGCAGATGCTAGAGACCATCAGGCCCCAGGTGCCAGCTTCCCTCCTTTAGCTTAGAGATGTCCTTGCACTTGCCCTTTGATAACAAGTCACCTACTTATTAAAAATGAACTCACTGAATTGAGGGAGTGGTACAGCTGGCTCTATAAAAAAATTGTAACCACAGGACCTAGGAGTCATTTATTTACTCTATAGTTAACATCTTGTCTTGAGGAATTTCCTTTGCAGGAACCCCAAGCCCTGTGAGGAAATTAACTTTCACCTGCATGTAGCCCCCAGACTGACTGAAGTCCATTTGGCCAGATCAATCAAGGAAGGCCACGTGCACTGCCAATCAACCAGGAACCTGGACACAAGCTGGACATGCGCCCCTCAACCCCAGCTTCAGTCTATAAGAAGCTTCTTCTCTAACCCCTGGGAGAGCCTGGGCATTAAGTGATAGCTGTCTGGCTCCTTGCTCTGTGCTTTGCAGTGGAAGCCTCCTTTCTTCCACCACCTCGTGTCAGTAGTTGGCTTTCTCTGTGCTGAGTGAGTGTACTCAGGTTTGGAGGTTCCATAGCAGCTCTCCAGGTTTGTGGATTGTTCTGTGTCACCCCCAGAGAAGGAGGGTTTGATTCTCTCACAACAACACAGCTTTCATCAGAGCAAACAGAGCTACTTCAAAGAATTTGAAGCAGAGAAGCGAAAGACATGATCTTAACCTTCATGTTACCCTAGACACCTTCTGCTGGTGGAGAAGGGGTAGGAGGAGAAAATACAAGGCGGTCTGTTGGGATTTCTGTCTCTCATATCATCTTTTCTCTTACAGATCGGTCTGTGAATGCCTCATGAGTCATCCTGCCACACACTGACAAAGTGCTACCACTGCCTTCCTACTAATGGAGCCAACGTGATAGATAGATAAGCAGTCCCAGGTCAGGTAATAGCATATTCAGTTCTTCCTCAGAGGTTTTTAAAAAATTGGATCTGAGTTGGTGCATTTGCTCAGGAGGATAAATATGAGTGATTGCAATGATTTGCATTTTTGCAGTCAGTGGTGGGTATTTTTCATCATAACTTCTTAAATTCAAACTGCAAGGGGCCAGAGAGGCTAAGTTCTGGTTAAGGATTAATTTAAATTCAACCATAGATTAAATTTGGACTTCTTCTCCTGGTAAATTGTTGCTTTTCCCAGCTAGTAGTTTAGCTGTTATTTATGCTAAAGCTGAAAGAATGACAATATATATTGTGTGAAAATGATTTATGAGATTTGAATGCAAATTGACTTTATTTTCAGACATAAGGAAAAATACTCTGTTTGGAGTAAAAATGATGAATGGGATTTTTATACCTTATGATTTAAAAGACTTTTGAAAATTTAACAGGTGAGGTACAAAATTGCTTTTATTTAAGATACTTTTAATTTTCATTCTGAGACTAACATACTATACTGTAAATTATCATAGTAATTGTGAATCTCCTCCTTTCACTTGAGCATCATCTTCATGCAAGCCAATTAACTACAGGATTGCAAGAGGGCACCTTGAATATAGGTCAGTTTCAGAGAACGTATTTTGCAGGAGAGAATTTTTTCATTCATTTGCATATACTTTTTGAGTAGTGAAGATATTGAAATATTTTCATTTGTTTTTCAACAAATAAAAGTTTTCCATTATCCGCTTTATCTAAGGATAGAGTAATTCAAGTATGTAATAAATTCTGTTTTGTGGTTAATATTAACTTGTATGGAACAGTGACTTATGAGGAGATTGAAAATTTCTACTACTGCTATTTTAATATCTTATTTATGCAGCATTTCAGCATGTGCGTGTTTGGTTAATTACATTTTTTGTTTTTTTATTTTTAAAATTTTAATTTTAATTAGTTTTTAACAGATTCAATGTGGTTTGTAGGTACAGTTCTAAGAATATCATGATATTCCCTTCCTCTCTCCTTCCCCCTCTCTTTCCTCCACCCTCCTTCCTTACTCTAGTGGGAATATGGACAGTGTCTATAAACAATAATTGAATGGAAAAAAATGACCATTTCAGCCATAAACAGTAAATTGTAAAGTAATCACAGGTCATTAAAACTATGGTAGTATAACATTCTTAACCATTGTTTTGACAAAGTTATAAAGCGGAGTTTTACAAAATGATATTTGAAGCAATACTGATACATACAGAAATTTCTTTTTTCCCTTTCTTTTTTTTTTTTAAAAAAATTTAGCTCCAACATATAAGGGCAAACACATGGTATTAATCTTTCTGTGTCTGGCTTATTTCACTCATCATGTTGTCCTCCCATTGTGTCGTTTTGCTCTATGCAATGAATTGGCTCAGATAGTAGAATGTTTTTGGTTTATATGTCAATTCACTATTTCCATAACAAAATGTTATCAATTGTAAATCTACTATCAGAACACTTGACCAATGGTGGTGTCCAAGTACTTGGAGAAGGTCTTTATGAATATATCCCTGATAATGTTATTATCCAAGCAGGAAATAATCCAGAGGGAGACAAGAACATCATTCTTCAAATACTCAAAGACAAAAAACTTGAAACATTAGCATGATGTGAAAATAGCATTAAAATCTTAAAATCAACTGTAATTCTTAACATCAGTGACAACAATGGCAATGACAGTGGCAGGCATTTGATCTAGTTCTTAAGCTTCTAGTTAGGACATCAGAGTCCCTGAGTTTGAGTCCTGGCTCCAGTTCATGATACTAGTTTCCTGCCACTTAAGCATACCCTGGGAGGCAGTAGGGATTATTTAAGTAGTTGGGTCCCTACCACCCACATGGGAAACCTGGTTTGAATTTCTGAATTCTTGGCTTCCAACTTTGGCCCAGTCCAGTCTCAACCATTTGCAAGCATTTGAGGGTGTGGACCACTAGATGAGAAACTCTGTGTCTGTCTCTCTTTCGCACAAAAAAGTTTTTCTGTATGCTTTTTTTTTTTTTTTAAAGATTTCTTTATTTATTTGAAAGGCAAAGTTACAGAGAGGCAGAGGCAGAGAGAGAAAAAGAGGTCTTCTATCCTCTGGTTCACTGCCTAGATGGCTACAACAGCCAGGGCTGGGCCAATCTGAGGCCAGGAGCCAGGAGCCAGGAGCTTCTTGCAGGTCTCCCACATGGACGCAGAGGCCCAAGGATTTGGGCCATCTTCTACTGCTTTTCCAGGCCATAGCAAAGAACTGGATGGGAAGTGGAGCAGCTGGGACTCGAACCGGTGCCCATATGGGATGTTGGCATTGGAGGTAGTGACGTTACCTGCTATGCCACAGCGCGCTGGTGCTCTTAAAAGGGAACCTTGGGTGCCGGTGCTGTGGCGTAGTAGGTAAAGCTGCTACCTTCAGTGTGGCATCCTATATGGGCACCAGTTTGAGTCTTTGCTGCTTCACTTCTGATCCAGCTCTCTGCTATGGCCTGGGAAAGCAATAGAAGATGGCCCAAATCCTTGGGCCCCTGCACCCACGTGGGAGACTCAGAAGAAGCTCTTGGCTCCTGACTTTGGATTGGCCCAGCTCTAGCCATTGTGGCCATTTCAGGAGTGAACAGCAATGGAAGACCTCTCTCTGCCTTTCTGTAACTCTCTGCCTTTCAAATAAATAAATAAATCTTAAAAAAAAAAAAAAAGGATTTCTGACCCAGGTATAGTTCTGTTGTTCATGTGATTTTTGAATATTCCAATAATAAAAAGATGGATTTAAAATGAAAATTTTGAACATAAATTCTAATTAAGATATTGAATATTAAATGTTTATTGCTATTTGAATATTTTAATTCTAATTAATATATTGAATATTAAATGTTTATTGCTATTTGAATATTTTAAGAACATGAATTTAGTACATAGCAGATTTATGACTTGACAATAATTTCTTGGGAATTTTTAATTCAAATCGCAGATTTATTCCCATTTGGCAATTATATATTTATTTGCATGTGATTTTGCTTCATGCCAATCTCCTGCACTGTGCTGTAAACTCCTGAAGGTCAAGGACCATGTTAATCTTGTCTTCCATGGTATGTCCCAGGCTAGTCACAGGAGGCATTTAAATTTGCACTGAATGCTGTTTGAATAAATAATCTGTGCCTGGTGCAGACATTTTTATGTAGTATGTTGTTGAACTTGTATGTATTTTTCTATTTTAACAATATTATTATATCTGTATAATTTGACTCAACATCATTTTGTCTCTCTTAAACTCTTATTCATCTCGGCAGTTTCAAATCTCTCTCTCTCCTCTCAAGCTCTATATCAATATATTTGGCTAACTATTGGAAGCCCTGACACCTAAACTTGAAGTGCCCTAAATCTGATTTGTCATATTTTTCCCTCAAATTCACTCTAAAGATAGACATACATATTTCATATGTTACAGGTCAGAAATCTGTGCACATCTTAAATTTTTCTTTCTGCTTCCTATTATCTGCCCATGGTGGATCTAAGTAATCATAAAATTGTATTGCCTGGTCCCTTATTGAATCTTCGCTTCTTTTTTTCATTTTTTTCCTAGAAACCCTTACTTCCTCACACCCAGCCTCCTGAGCTTTACTTTGTCTCCTTTTCAGATCTCTTGAAAGTTTCCTGCTGATCAATCTTTGCTTCTTCTCTTCTTGCCTTTGAATAACTTTGGACCCTGGTCAATAAACTATTTAGTTCCACCCCTTCCCAAAGAAACTCAAAACACATTTGGGACTGAACCATCTCCCCAGGGTCATCTCCCTAACTTCTATTTTTTTTTTTAAAAATTATCCTTTGTTCAAATATTTCATTGAACTTTACTGCATACAGCATGCCAATAGGATTGAGCGTGGTATTAGAATCCATCTGCTCATTCAGTCTTGCATCCCACAATGTATATGTGTATCCAAACATTACATTGCATACCATAAATACATCAAATCATCATTTGTCAATTAAAATAGAATAAAAGAAAAGAAAACAGAGCTGCACACATAGTAGATCTCCAATGACTAGTTGTTAATTTTGTCTGGCATGTGGAAGCAAATGTGTGTCAACCAGGAATGCTGTTGCAGGACACATTTCCACTTTTAGTTGGTTAGGATGGAGATTTCTAATCTGTGTGTCACAGAATTCTGTACGGATAGACTGAGGTATTTGTCCTTTAGCCCTGGGGCAGCCTAGGGTTGTTGGAGTTGTGGTATCAATTATCTCCTCTGCTGTACCCCCTGTGCTGTGCAAACAGCATTGATTTCTATGTGGGCTGTGCTGTGACAAAGACTGAGAAGCTCTGGGTAGCAAATACTCTAATGCGCTCAGTTTAAAATTATTTAACTGTTAATTAATATTTTCTTCTGATCTGATTACTGAGGTAAAGCAGAACAGAATTGGTTTAATAAAGGTTGTCACCTTGCTGGCAAATATGCCAGTACTGATCCATTTCCATTGCTCTCTGGAGGCGTAATTTTGGCTCTCTGTCCCCTTGGAGATTGTTCCTGTCACCAGATTAGCATTTTCTCATTTTCCCTGCAAAACATTCTGCATGATTTCATGCTCAGTGGCAGGAACTTGTGGAAACTATGCTTGCAGATTTTATAAGTGAAGTAATAGCAGCAGCTATTTTATGTATTTCTGGAAAGATATATATTTTTTGTGAACTTTAGAAGTTCCAGTGGACATGCTTGATATTATTTTGGGGACAGTTAAGAGGGGAGCACACCCCACATGATGAATTTTGTTGTCTTGTTTATACAGTCATGCTTTCCAAATATCTGTTGATTTAAAACCACTACTTCATGTATTACTATTTCAGTTTTCATGCCGTTCCTGGAGGAGATTGGCAGTATACAAAAAGGGCTGTTAGAATCCATAGTTTTGGTAAAGCTCTGGAAACTACCACTGTTCCACAACTTAATTGTAATTAAGGGATTGTAGTATTAAAAGGAAAAGTTGCTTTGATTTCCACAGGCTACATGTTCTTTGGCATGATTTCTATGACTTTAAAATGCATGTGATCAAATATATCCTTATAATATGCACAAGCATCTGTCACACAAAAGGTAAACAAAGGCTAAGAAATATTTTAATCCATGTTTAAGTCTATGTATCAGTTTAGAATCTATTTCTGTATAGTTTGAAAATCTTCACTCAAGGAGGAACTGAGTACATAAATATCTCTTAATAATGTTTCCAACTTCAGATAAATAAATCTTAGTATAAAAATAAATAATCATCTTAAAGTGAAACAGAGTTTGGCAAAAGCTTTCTTTAAGGACAGATGTATGAAGATCTAGTGTATACAAACTCAGCAAAAATTTTCCATCTCCTCTGTGTTCACGTTTGTATTCCATCTTCTTTGTCTGTTTTGAAACCTATGAGTAGTCTTTGTACATCCAAATCCAATGGATGCATGTTAGTTATAGGCATGAACACTTTGCATAAATTCCTCATGAAAATGAGTTGTAGGTGATACACAAGCCGTTTGTGGAATAAAATTGTGTTCTTCATTAAAATATGGTTAATAAGCCAGATGGGTCCTTGATAGGGAGGATGAGCATTTGCATCTGAATCTCTCAAAGTCCCAGGATTTAGTGCTAAGTGTGTCTGCACCCGACATGTATTTATGGCAGTAACCTTAAATAAATGTGTTATTTTTCTTTGTAAGATACTTAATATCATAAATTCTGTTATTCACAGAATTGTATTTGCTGTTGATCTTTCTATTTACATTAGTTTATCTTTTAAAAAAGTATTATTTTTAAAATTGTTATAATTGTATGTATTTATGGGGTACAGTGATATCATTTAGTATCTGATCAAATCAGGATAGTTAGCATTTCCATCACCTTAAATATTTTTTTAAAAGAATGATTACCAAATAGAGGATAATGTATAAAATTTATGCTCTCTTTGCATGAAACATTTGTCCATTTCTAAGAATGAGACTCACACTCTTCTGACCCTGTTTTTAACTGAAAATTTCTGGAGCATCTTAGGTAATAAATATATACTAACAATCAAACCACAGAGGTGAAATTGTGTTTGAAGAAATGATAGCAATAGAATTCAGTTACAAAAACACCTTTAGGGGAAGAATATTTTGAGGCAGTAAGTTTTTAGCTTGCTAAAATGTAATAAAATATTGAATGATAATCACTTGGATATATAATAATTATAAAATATCAACTTCTTTGTTGTAAATAGAACATTCTAAACACACTTCAGTCTCTTCAATGATTCAAGCTCTTCATTATGAGAATTTGGTTTTTGGATAATGCACCAGTGTTCTGTTAAAATATATTCTTCTGTGTGCTTGTATTTTAAATAGCCCCAATTACTTCAACTTTGTTCTCATGCATGTGCTGTGTGTGAGAACCTGTTAATAGCCAGTTCATAGTGTCGACATATTTCTCTGCTTGCCCCATTCCATTTCCCAGGTCCTAGTCAGTTTGGGCTATCACAATAAAAGGTTGTGGAGTTGGGGACTTACCAGACACTGTGAACCTCACTCTTGTAGAGGCTGGAAAGTCCAAGATTAAAGCACTAGTAGGGGCCAGGCGCTGTTGAAGGCGCTCTTCCTGGCTTGCAGACAGCCATCTTCTCACTGTGTCCTTCCATGGCAGAGGGAGAGCAGGCATGCCAAGGAGCTGTGGTCTCTTACTGAAGGGACAATCCACTCTAATGACCTCTTTTAACCTTAATTACTTCCTTACTCCACATAGTCATGTTAGGGGTTTAGGCTTTGACAGATGATTTTGGGGGATTACTGTGATTCAATTCATTTCTTTGGCTTACAAATCTCCATTCATTCATTCACTCATTCATTATTTCACCCATTCACATAGTCAGCAAATAGTAATAAATATTATTATTATTATTATTATTATTATTATTCTGTTTTAGGATTTATTTGAAAGAAAGAGTTACAGAGAGAGGTAGAGACACAGAGAAAGGTCTTCCATCTGCTGGTTCACTCTCCAGATGGCCACAGTGGCTGGAGCTGTGCCGATCCAAAGCTAGGAGCCAAGAGCTTCTTCCAGGTCTCCCATGTGGGTGCAGGGGTCCAAGGACTTGGGCCATCCTCCACAGCTCTCCCAGGCCATAGCAGAGAGCTGGATCAGAAGAGGAGCAGCCAGGACCATAACTAGCGCTCATATGGGATGCTTGCACTTCAGGCCAGGGCTTTAACCCACTGTGTCACAGTGCCAGCCCCATAAATATTGTTTAAATTGCTCAGATTTATGGGGTAGTATGTGATTTTTTTCACATGTATACATTATACAATATCCAATCAGGGTAAATATATTTGTCTTTTTAGCATTTAACTTAGCTCTATAGTGAAAACATCCAAAAATGCTATCTTCTAATTTTTTTGAACAAAGAAATACACAGTAAATTAACATTATCTTTCTTCACCCTACAGTTCAGTAAAACTTCTTATTCCTATCTGGCTATAACCTAGTTATAGTTATAACCCATCAATCAGCCTTTCCCAATCGCTCTCTTCCCCCTTCCCTCCCAGGCTCTGTTGCTACAATTATATTTTTAGCTTTTATGAAATCACCTATTTATTTCTTTAAGACAACATGTATGAGTGAGGTCATGTGATATTTATCTTTCTATGCGTTGCTTATTTCACATATATAATGACCTCCAGTTTCATTGCAAATGGCAAAATTTCATCCTTTTTTGTGGGTGAATGATACTTTGTTGTGTATTTGTACCACATTTTCTGTATCTGGTCATTAGTTGGTGGGCATTTAGGTTGTTTCCACTTCATGGTTCTTGTGATAGTGCTGCAATAAACATGGGAGTGCAGATGAGACTCCAACAGATAGATTTAATTTCCCTTGGATAAGTGGGATTGCTGGATCATATAGTAGCTCTATTTTTAACTTTCTGAGTAACCTCTATACTGTTTTCCACAATGGCTGTACTAATTTACATCCCCATTAGCAATGTGAAAAGCTTTATTTTTCTACACATCCTCACCAGTATTTGCTATCTTTTGTCTTTTTGATAGTAGCTAGTCTTACTGCAGTGAGGTAATATTGTGGTTTTGATTTTCACTTTCCTGATGATTGGTGATGTTAAGCATTCTTTTTCATATATTATTGACTATTTGTATATTATATTCTTTTTTTTAAAAAAAGATTTATTTAATTTGAAAGGCAGAGTGACATAGAGGAAGAGACAAGAAAGAGATCTTCCATCTTCTGGTTCACTCCCTAAAAGGCTGCAATGACTGGGATGGGACTAGGCTGAAGCAGGAGCCTGGAACTCCAGCCAGGTCTCCCAGGTGGGTGACAGGGGCCCAAGTGCTTGGCCATCCTCTGTTGCTTTCCCAGGTGCACTAGCAAAGAGCTGAATCAGAAGTGGAGCAGCCTGCACTTTGATATAGGATGCTGGCATCACAAGCAATGGCTTAAGTATTGCACCACGACACCCACCCCTGTATGTCTTCCTTTGAGAAAAGTCTTTACATTTATTGTTCATTTTTAAAGTGGATTTTCTTTTGGGGGGGTGTTGAATTGTTTGAGTTCTTTATATTATATATTCGGAATCTTAACCCCTTTCAGATGTATACTTTGCAGAAAATTTCTCCCAATCTGTTGATTGTTTCCTTTGTTGTGCAAAAGATCTTTGGTTTAATTCCACTTGTCTATTTTTGGCTTTATTTTCTGTGCTTTTGGGGTCTGATCCAGAAAATCCTTGTCCATGCCACTGTCCTAAAGTGTTTCCATATTTTTAAAATAACTTCAGAGCTTTAGGTCTCACATTTAGGTTTTTAATTCATTTTGAGCTAATTTTTGGAACTGGTGAAAAATAAAAGTCTGGTACTATTCTTCTGCATGTGGGTCTCTTGTTTTTCTCAGCACCATTTATTAAAAAGACTGTCCTTTTTCCAGTGCATGTTCTTAGTATCTTTGCCAAAGATCAGTTGGTTGTAGATGCCTGGGTTTACTTTCGGGTCCCTATCCTATTTCATTGGTCTATGGATCTGTTTTTATGCCAGTATCATGCTGTTTTGATTACTGTTAGCTTTGTAATATATTTTAAAATCAAATAGTGTAATGTTTCCTACTTTGCTCTTTTTGCTCAAAAGCACATCAATCAATTGGGATCTTTTGTGGTTCCACACAAACTTAATAGTTTTTTTTTTCTAATTCTGTGGAAAATGTCATTAGGATTTTTGATGGGGATTGCATTGATTATAAATTGTTTTGGATAGTTACTTTTTTTTAAAAAAAAGATTTATTTATTTATTTGAAAGTCAGAGTTACAGAGAGAGAGGAAAAGATAGAGAAAGAGAGAGCTTCATCCACTGATTCACTCTCCAGATGGCTACAATGGCTGGGGCGAGGCCAGGTCAAAGCCAGGAACCAGGAGCTTTATCCAGGTATCCCATGTGGGTAACAAGGGTTCAAATACTTGGGGCATCTTCTGCTTCTTTCTCAGGTCATTAGCAGGAAGCTGGATCAGAAGTGGAGCAGGTGACTCAAACTCACCCATATGAGATGACAGCTTCTTAGATAGTGTCTTTACTTGCTATACCACAACACCAACCCCAATAGTATGCATATTTTAATAATACTGATTCTTTCAATTTGTAAAGATGATATATCTTTCCATTTGTTTATATACTTTTCAATTTTATAATTCGTATTGTAAAGATCTTTTATTTTTGTGTTTGAATTTATTCCCAGGTATTTTATTTTGTATCTTTTTTATCTTTTTGGTAGCTAATGGAAATGGGATTGCTGCCACCTTCCCTTCTTCTCCTTTTCCTTCCTCCCTTCCTCCCTTCCTTCCTTCCTCCTTTCCTTCCTCCCTCCCTTCCTTCCTTCTTTCCTTCCTTCTTTCCTTCTTTCTTTCTTCCCCCTCCCCATTCTCCTCCTCCTCCTTCTTCTTCCTCATCCTTCTCCCCTTCTTCTTGTTCTTTTTCTTTGCCTCCTTCTCTTCTCCTTTTCCTCCTTTTTATCCTTTTCCTCCTTCTCCTCTTTCTCCTCCTCCTTCTTCAAATTTATGTATTTATCTGAAAGGCAGATTTATGGAAAGAAAGGGATACACACACACACATACACACACACGCACACACACACACACAGAGAGAGAGAGAGAGAGAGAGAGACAGAGAGAGATCTTCCATCTGCTGATTCACTCCCCAAATGGTTGCAGTGGCCATGGCCAAGTCCATGGGTCAGGTCAAAGCCAGGAGCCTGGAACTCCATCCAGGTCTCCCACGTGGGTGGCAGAGGTCCAAGCACTTGAACCATCTTGTGCTGTTTTCCCAGGTGCATCAGCAGGGAGCTGAATCAAAACTATGCAGCTGGGACTTGAACCAGCACTCATATTGGGATGCTGGCATTGGAGGTGGTAGGTTAACTTACTCTACCACAATGGAGGACCCTGGATTGCTTTCTTAATTTCTTTTTCAGATAATCCACAATTGGTATGTAACAATGCTACTGATATATTTTTAAAAATTATTTATTTATTTGAAAGGCAGAGTTACAGAGAGGCAGAGGCAGAGGCAGAGGGAGGGAGAGAGAAAGAGAATCGGTCTTTCATCTGCAGATTCACTCCCCAGATGGTTGTAATGGCCAGAGTTGTGCTGATCTGAAGCCGGGAGCCAGGAGCTTCTTCTGGGCCTCCCATGTGGGTGCAGGGGCCCACGGACCTGGGCCATCTTCTACTGCTTTCCCAGGCCAGAGCAGAGAGCTGGATGGGAAGTGGAGCAGCTGGGTCTTGAACTGGCGCCCATATGGGATGCCAGTGCCTCAGGCCAGGGTGTTAATCCACTGTGCCACAGCACCAGCCCCTACAGTATTCTTTTTTTTTTTTTTAAGATATTTATTTGAAAGGCAGAGTTACAGAAAAGCAGAGGCAGAGAGAGAGAGAGTTAGTTCTATTTGCTGGTTCACTCTGCAGATGGCTGCAAAGGTCTGAACTGCACCAATCTGAAGCCAAGAACTAGGAGCTTCTTCCTGGTCTCCCATGTGGGTGCAGGAACCCAAAGACTTGGGCCATCTTCCACTGCTTTCCCAGGCCATAGCAGAGAGCTGGATCGGAAGTGGAGCTGCCGGGACTCGAACTGGCACCCATATGGGATGCTGGCACTGTAGGCGGTGGCTTTACCCGTTATGCCACAGCTCTGGCCCCTGGCTACAGTATTCTTAGCTGGCAATTGTTTCCCTTTGGGACTGTAAAAGTCTCATTCCCTCCCTCTTGGCCTGTAAGATTCCTACTGAAAAGTCTGCAGTCAGGAAAATTGGAATTCTTTTTCTGTTGTTTGTTTCTTTTCTCTTGCAGTTTTGAGAATCCTCTTTTTATCTTTATTTATTTATTTTTTTGCCAGGCAGAGTGGACAGTGAGAGAGAGAGGCAGAGAGAAAGGTCTTCCTTTGCCGTTGGTTCACCCTCCAGTGGCCGCCACGGCCGGCACACCGCGCTGATCCGAAAGCAGGAGCCAGGTGCTTCTCCTGGTCTCCCATGGGGTGCAGGGCCCAAGCACTTGGGCCATCCTCCACTGCACTCCCGGGCCATAGCAGAGAGCTGGCCTGGAAGAGGAGCAACCGGGACAGGATCGGTGCCCTGACCGGGACTAGAACCAGGTGCGCTGGTGCTGCAAGGCGGAAGATTAGCCTTTTGAGCCACAGTGCCTGCAACTTCTTTTTATCTTTAACCTTGTTCTTCATAATGTAAAAATTGGGTTAGGTATAATATAAAGTAGAAGATAGTAAAATAAGTGGTTGTTAGTCATACCATATCTTAGCAGACAATCTTGCCCATTAATGTTGAGATAATCATTAATGACATGAAAAATTGTTTATCATACACTATCATGTGAAAAACTACAGGTTTCAAACACATACTTGCATATGCAAATATTTTTGTACATAAACATATATATTTATTTCCACAATATACACAGTAGAAAAGTTAGGTATTTACTGTTTTATTTTTGCTTAGGTTAAAAAAATTATTCAATGTATGTTACTTTCAAATTCAGAAAAAAAGTGTTTTAGTATTTTTCCATGCTCATCTGTGTCTAGGGTTGGGTTTATAAACACAGAGAGAGTAATTCTATTTGAAATATGCCAATTTATGGACCAGTTTTCAAGCAGGAGACTCTTAATCAAAGCATCTGAACTTTTGGATGTCTTAGCTTCTTCCTCAGATGATGTAAAAGAAATAAAAACTTATCCATTAGTTTTTAATTTTCTGAAGCATAGAAATCAATAAGGATGGAGTATAGACATTTTAAAAACAATATTATATGGAAGAAAATAGGGAGTACATACAGCCCTTTTACCCTGAGATAAATACTGTTACTGGGATGAACAGAGTCTTTCAGGCATATGTTTACACCTACATGCACACAATCATACATCTGTCATTTTCCATAGATGGGATCATATTATATATGCACTTTTCATCAGTTGACTCTGCTCCCATTCCCATGCAACTTCTGGAACATCAGGAACCCATGTTCCACATTTGTCATGTTAACAACCTTAGATATGTCCTTCCATTTTTTCCAAATTAATATATTGGCTTTCCATTGAACAATTTATTCATATAGCAGTAGTATGACAGAAAATCACTATTGTGACTCTATGGTGTGTATTTCATAAACAATCTATTTTACTTATTTTTCTTGATTGTTTTAGCAAGTGTTAGGCATTTTTCCCATGTGAACTATAAAATTTATCTAATAATTGCATTGGATTTACATGCTGAACTTTGGCATTTTAATTTCTCTATCAGCTTGGAGCTATCAGGAATGTCTACAGGATTTTTTAAAATTATAATACTCTCTAACTTAACGTTAGAGGACCAGTTTTTGTTATGGTTGATTCACAAAGTCTCTTCTCTCCAAACTGAAATCTGTTTACTGGTAAGCTAAATTTTGGGCAAAATCATTTCTAGGGTCCATATTAGTTTAAATTACTTGAATTTATGTATAAAAAGTTTATGAAAGAAAAGCAAAAGCTATAAAAATCTTTATTTTCTCTGAGTTTTAGAATATTAGAACTATAGCAGCTTCATTCCCCATGGAGAAAATGATGTGGCAATGTACTGGTGGGATGACCAACTATCCTGGTTTGCCTTGGATTGAGGGCTTTCCAGGAACAGTGGACTTCCAGTGCTAAAACCACCAGGAAGGTCCTGAGAAAACCAGAATGATTGGTCCTTCTGTCTGGTCTGGTGGTTTCTTTAAAAGTACTTTGAAAATGCTCATGTTTTTGTGTATAAACTTACTGAAATTTCTGCTTTAGTCTTTAAAATTTACTTTAAAGAAGACTTCTTATCTTAAAAATCTTGTGAAGATTTTGGACCGCTAAGTAAATGTTGATGTTAAACATAAATTAACAGTGTTCTATATTTATTTTATTAATTTTAAAATATTTTATTATATAGTCTAGAAATAATAAATTTGTGGAAAATGCTTTATCACAATCAAATCCAGAAAAATAGACTATAAATGTATTAAGAAGAATGATGAAAATGAACAAGAGGGGATGTAAATACTTTATTAATTTTCACAGTATTACTATATAATTTACATATATCATGTTCCCATAGGGCTCTTATTAGTGACTTCGGCTATCATAGAAGATATAATTGATTTAGTGGTTTAAACAACAGAAATTAATTTCTCACAGGTCTGGAGCTTGTTAAGTCTGAGATCAGAGTGCCAACATGTTAGTTTCTAATGAGGGTTATCTTCCTGCCTCGTAGGTGGTTGCCTTCTTGCTATTTCTTTACATAGTGGAGTGGGGGCGGGGCAGCGAGAGCGAGTTCTTTGATAAATTTTATAGCTGCACTAGTCCCATCATGAAGGTCCCATCAAAATCTAATTACCATTCAAAGACTGTGATTCAGATACTATCATATTGGGGTTTAGAGGTTAGGCCTTCATCATGCGAACATTTTTGAGGGTAGTAGGGGGACACAATTCTGTCCATAGCAGATCTCATAGAAGCACATCAACCACAAGAATCCAGTGGTTGCTTGCAATTGGTTTGGCTTAGGTAATAAATTGCTTAAGTATCTGGAGTCTGCTTAAACTCTTAAAACTTATTTGCTTTTCAGGAGTTTATTTCAGTATGACAAACTTATTAGGGAAATCATAGTTTTGACAGAATAAAACACAAAAAGATGACTGTATATGAAACCTATGCAGCCATCAGACAATGAGAGGTTTTCTAGTCATCAGTGTGCAAGCTCTAGTGCATTTTCATTGGCTTATGAAAATCTTTAATGGACCTCAGTGCAGTATATTAAACAGATGAGTATATTTGCCCTTTATAAAGTCATTTATTTTATGTAAATTTTTATTGTTTCTTGCTCTCAAACCACGCAGTACATCATTGTGCTGTTCATGATGTCGGGATGTTGTGGGCACTGTCAAATGTTTGGCACCAAGCCACTGAGTTGTGACAGTGCCCATCTCCATCTGAGGCAAGTTATAACACAAAGACCATATGCATTTGGGGAAGGTATGCACTAAAGCATGACAGTATTGCACATGATATGCATTTACCATTTGGCAAAGAAAAACAACATACTCTGGATTCTTGCTTCTAGACTTAAATTTTTCTTCAGTATGTGCATATTATTTTGAATGTATTCTCACTGAATTTTGTAGCCTGAATTGTATACAGATCTGTTGAATAGCTTACTTCATATAGACCGATTTAGGAGGTCTTTAAAATTATTTGGATGGTGATGGGTCTTTGGCTTACTTAATTGTTTTTATTTATTTGTTTGTGGCAATAAGGCAATTAAGTCAAGGGTGATCTGGAATTTTCAGGACTTATAGTGTTTTCATGATTTCTCCATGAATGTTTTTCTTTTTTTTTTAATACATCAATGCTTTATTGCAGTTTTAAATGAATATATAACAATCCTTTGTAAAACAAATACAACATAAACTGTTCCCAAGTTGATTCACCTTATTTTTAAATTTTTTTCAGCTTTTATTTAATAAATATAAATTTCCAAAGTACAACTTTTGGATTATAGCGGCTTTTACCCCCATAGCCTCCCTCCCAACATCAACCACCCCATCTCCCTCTCCCTTTCCCATCCCATTCTTCATCAAGATTCATTTTCAATTATCTTTATTTTTTTTCCTGTTGCTTCCTCTTTTTTTTTATTTCATAAATGTGAATACAAAGTGCAACTTTTGTATTGTTGTGGCTTCCCCCCCAACCTCCCTCCCTCCCATGGCCCTCCCCTCTCCCTCTCCCATCCCGCCCTTTATCGAGTTTCATTTTCAATTACCTTCATATACTGAAGATCAACTTAGTATATACTAAGCAAGGATTTCAACAGCCTGCATTCACACAACCGCACAAGGTACAGGGTATTGTTCCACTAGTAGTGTTTTTACGTTTCATAGTAAAACACATTAAGGACAGAGATCCTACGTGGGGAGCATGTACCCAGTGACTCCCGTTGTTGATTTAACAATTGGCACTCTTATTTATGACGTCAGCAATCACCTGAGACTCTTGCTATGAGCTGTCTAGGCTATGGAAGTCCCTTGAGTTCACCGACTCTGAACTTGTTTAGTCACAGTGGAGGTTCCTTCCTCCCTTCAGAGAAAGGCGCCTCTCTCCTTGATGGCCTGTTTCTTCTGCTGGGGTCTTGTTCACCAGGGTCTTTCATTTAGATTGTTTTTTGCCACCGTGTCATGGCTTTCCATGCCTGTGAGACTCTCATGGACCTTTTAGCTAGATCTGAATGTCCCAAGGGTTGATTCTCCGTGAATGTTTTTCACTGATTTCAGCCATACATAGAGATACTGATGTGGCAGAGATCCAAATGAAGATAGTGCTAATTGCAGGAGGAGGGAAGTGGTGAGTGTGGAGATAAAACCACTTTTACCATGTGGGTAATTCTGTGAAATACTAGACTACATTAGTATGCAGATTGCATTTGATGCCCTCATAAATAATGTGTTTATAGAAAAACACCCATTTGCTCTAAGTAAATGATTGTGCAGGCAACAGGGCTGTAGATGATTTGTGGGGCATGCAGGGGTGATATTGGTTCTCCTACTGAGCACACATTGCTTTGACTATGAAATCAGGAAAATGTAGAAATCACAAATGCAAAGTAAGCAAAATACAGCAGCCAACATCTGTTATAATTATGTGGTATTGAAATGTGTCCCTTTAATATTTTTCATGAGTGATGGCTTATGGAGATAGCTCAGAAAATAAAATTAAGCACCCAATATTATATAATTAGGGGCTTTCAGTCTTGCCTGCACTTGTAAAGTAACAAAGCATATTTGTATTACATTGTTATCTCATTTTATTCCTTTTGTGTTTGTTAGATTTTCTCTTGAAACTTATCTTAAATTGAATTTAGGCTGTATTCTGCAGTGTCAGGAAAATTGATAATGTTTATTTCTTAACACTGTGCAGTGTATGATCTTACTAACTTTGTATTAATATTACCAAAGAAGGGTAACAAAAGTGGCTTTTAGCTTTCACCCTTTGTTCAATAAATCAAGCATAAACATGGTCTGCACATGGCTTTTCAATGAACTATGCCATTTTATTTGTCTTTTATCTTGAAGGTTTATTGCTTTACATGGCTTAAAGAGACTCAGGGTCTGAACTGTTTAATCTGGGATGTTTAGCTTATCGATGTCACAGCCAGAGTGTGTGAGAAAGTCAAATGCTAAACTCCTTGCACGTGTACAGTAGGTGCAGTGTATGCAACTCAAAAGATTCAGTCCTTGGGACTTGTGTTTGAAAACGCATTGCATTTCTAACAATTACATACAGTTTTAGATCTTTTCCAAAGATTATTCTGATTCCTCAAGCTCAAAATCTACTGTATACCATGCACTAGTTCTGTTTCCTGCTTTTTCTATAGGAACTTCCTGGAAAAAAACTGAAGCAGTAAAAAGTTTCTTACAATCTACTAATCCTTCCAAGCTAATGTTCATGCAATTTGCAACAGAAAATTATATTGGCTTCTATTTAAAATTTCTTTATCACTGGCTTTTTTTCTCTTTTAACATCACTGATTTTAAAGGTTTATTGTTTAAATAGATGCACAATTTTTTCAATTGCTACTAAGTGTTTTTTATCTTTCTTCTCTTAGATAGATCTTGGGTAGATTCTTAGGGAAAGGAGCAGAGGTATATATAAGCATAGGGCTGGACCCCAGGGAAAGAAAACTTGTAACTATTAAGGACCTATTTTGTGTCAGACACTGTGCTAGAAACTTTGGTGTGTGCTTTGCATTTAAAATCTGATTGAAGATACACATTTGTGTCACAATTGTTATATGTGAATAAGTACATTTGAAAACCTTTAAAATTAAAATGTGCTATACATATGCACACTACTGTGCACTATTACAATTGTGAAATTTAAGACTAAAATGACTTTATCTGGCATGAAGCATTAGAAGAACTCAGAGGAAAGAGCAGCCTGTATGGAGCTGACAAGAGATAATGCATTTATCGCCATTTGTTTAACACAGAATTCAAAAACACCAGTTTTCATTTAGAACTCATAACAACCCCTAGTAACAAGTAGTTTGACAATGTTTTTTTTTTTAAAAAAACAATGCGAATGCAATTTAGAAAGGTGGAAGAAATGCTCCCCCAGATGACTGTTGATGCACCATATCCTCTGCTCCCACTACACAAGCACAGTTAATCTCACGTTGCATTCAGATATGTCACTTTTCCATTTAAGACACTCTGATGGCTTTCCATCTACTTCAAATAAAATCTAAACTCCTTATCATGACATACAGAACTACAGGAATCGGCCCTTTGTGTACCCTAAGACCCCGCTACATGTCACTCTCCCCTTTATAATTACATATTGGTTACTCTGAACCTCCTGTCTTCCAATGGAGCCCAGGTTTGAACTTAGTTGTTCAGAGTGGATGCTGTTGACTGCCTCTCTAGGTTCTTTTTACTTTCAGCCCTGCTGTGACACCATTCTCTCTTTTGTTCAAGTGTTCCTCTTGCCCCATTGCAGCCACAGGATTTGTGGAACTGACTACTGCTCCAGGGATTATTCTGAGTAGTTAAACCTAATCATGGTGTTCCCATTTCTTTACTACTGATTGAACCAGGAACCCAAGTCCTTTGAAGTCAATGCAGAGACATTCCTAAATCTCAAGAATTAACCCCTGAGGTGCAGTGGATTAACTCCCTGGCCTGAGGCACCCTTATCCCATATGGGCACTGGTTCAAGACCCAGCTGCTCCACTTCCAATCCAGCTCTCTGCTATGGCCTGGGAAAGCAGTGGAGGATGGCCCAAGTCCTTGGGCCCCTGCACCTATGTGGGAGGCCTGGAAGAAGCTCCTGGCTCCTGTCTCCTACTATTAGAATGTTAGTTCCATAGGAGCAGGATCTACTCAGTTACTATGCCATCTCCAGCAATTTGAGCAGATGTTCTGTTTTTGTTGAAGTGATGGCTAAGTGGGAGTACCAGATCTCAAATTTTCATATTTCAGCTGCATATTCCAATCTTATCCATTGCACTCTGCTGCCTGGCAAGAAGGGGAATGCTTATATTAGTAGAGCAAAGGACAAATGAAATCTGTTCTAGGGGAATTCAATCAGTTTCTTCTCAATATTTGAGAATAAATGAATTCAATTTATAAACCAGTACGTAAGTATTTCAGTTAAAATATGAGTTTCAAAAATATGAAATAAATGGATATAAAATGTAGGCTAGAGATGAGTGTTTAGACTAATGGTTAAGTTGCTCACATCCACTATTGGGTATGATTTCTGGATGCAGCTCCTAACTCTAGCTTCCTGTCAACGTAGACTCTGGGAGGCAGTGGTGATGGCTCAAGTATCTGGATTTCTGAAATCTATATTGCAGACCTGGATTGAGTTACTGGTTCCAGACTTTACCCATGGCACAACTCCAGCAGTTGGAAGTATTTGGGGAAATAATCAGTGATGGCTGTCACATAAGAATAATAAAAAATAATTGAACTGGTCCCATTAAAATAATCTTAAATCTAAAAAATGTAGGATAGTAAAAATCTGGTATATGTATACTTATATTGTGTACATATAAATTTAAGATTTATGTTTACATATTGTTGCAAAGGACTTATATCCTCACAAGATTTTACCTGAAATCTGTGGCCTGTTGCTTGATTGACAGAGTACCTCAGACTCTAAATACCACAGCCAGAGGGGAGCTGCCACATGTGGAAGAGCTTTACCAATTGTGAGAAACAAGCGCATGGAGCCTACATTGTACATTCCATGAGACGAGGATGGTATCAAAGATTACCTCCTTCTGTGGGCTGGATAAATCTTAGCACAACTTTACAGTGGTGATGAGAGATGGGAGTCCTGGACATCAGAAGAGGCCAGGGATTATTGTATTGGCACATTTGTCTTCTGCTCAAGACTATGTGTGAGATTTTCCAGCAACAAACTTAGGAGAATCAGGTTAGCATTGTGGTTAGAGGCATGTCCTGATGGCAGAATTCCTGGGATCGAATCTATCCTCTCTGACACCTACCATCTAACTTTGTTCAACCTATCTATGCTTTAGTATCATCACATGAAAATGTGGCTAATACAAGCCAGTTCAGGGAGCTGTAAGAATTAACTGAGTCAGTATACATAAAGCATTGCTTTCCATATTGTTTATGGTGATAGATCAATTTTTCAAAAAATTTCTAGCCTGTTACTGATATTTTTGTAATACACAATACAATAAATTACTAGAAAGTGAAATAGAAATAAAACACAAAATACTAGTCTCAATTTTAAAAAGTAGATTAAACAGAAAAATTACTCTTTTAATTTGCAGCGAAAGCATCTAAATGTTTATCCTCAGTTTCTATATTATTTAGCATTGATATACAAAGAACTTGAAACAATTCAATGTGAATTGTTCCAGGATTTCCCTATACTGCAGGGCTGTTTGTTTTAAGAAGCAGAACTACAAGTTTTGTGGACCATGAGTGACACGCTATGATGACAATGAAAGGTATTGATAGTATTCTCATTGCCTTTCTCAGAGCAGAAATGTTTAGTTTTGGTGATTTGCTTTCATAACTCAAAGGACAGGCAGGGTTTTTCAAATAGACATATGAAAGTGAAAATACAAACATTTTTGGGATAGGGAGACACTTTCAAAGGTTTTTTTGGTCACAGCATATCTCCTCTTATTGCAATATATAAAATTTATCTTTCGGAAAGGAGTACCTTTTTATACCTCAGTCAACTCACCTGTAATATGGATACAATAATAGTAATAATAATAATAATAGTAATGATTTTTAAAATTTTTAACTTCTATTTAATAAATATAAATTTCCAAAGTACAACTTTTGGATTATAGCAGCTTTTTCCCCCCATAACCACCCTCCCACCCACAACCGTCCCATCTCCCACTCCCTCTCCCATCCAGGAATGATTTTTCAAAAGGTTTTGATCAAGATTAAAAAAGCTAACATATCTTTGGTATTACATATATCTATCAGAACAATACCTGGCAGGAAACAAAGTATATACAACCTCTGAACAGAGGAGATCCCAACAGGCTATTTTTGATTACTCTAGTTCTCTTTATGGATTTAAAAAGCCATATATCCAAGTCTCAAACCAATCTTGCATTGACAAATTTCATTAGAAACACTAAAATCCTTCTTTACATTAGAAAACCAGCATTTTCTTTGAGTTGGAGCAATTGGTGTAAATCAGGTGGCTTAGCAGGTGGAATGAGCTAGACATGCAGCAAGGTGCTCTCTGTTTGGAGCTTTGACAGATTCCATGGCCATCCACTTCTTCACAGCACTATTTGAAGGGGGAAAGAAGGCTTGGCAGGATTTTATTTTGGAGATGAGTACATATTTTGTAAACTGTCTGATGGAAAGCCAGATCTCTATTTTTATTGACACAACCATCATATAGATATTGAATGCATACTATGAGTGTGGCACAAAGAATGAACAGTGTGGTGATAGAAAATCGACTTTAAATAACAATATTGCACTATTAGAAACAGTTCAAAGATGTGACATAATTGTTATTAAATGATAGAGCTGTTTAGAATATGTCACAATCACCTCATCCTATGGCGGTTGGGAGAGTGGTTAATTCAGCACATTACACACCCTGTACATGTTGTTTCATTAAATAAGAATAAAATCCCACACATAGTCACACACTCTCTCTCTCTCTCTCACACACACACACACACAGGCATACTCCTTTATTTGTTCGCATATCCCAAACTAAAAAATGAACTACAAATTCAGTATATTTTTCATGAAATACTTATAGCAGGTGATAACAGCTTTTATTTTTATTTTTATTTTATTTATTTGAAAGAGTTACAGAGAGAGGTAAAGACAGAGAGGTCTTCCATCTACTGGTTCACACCCTAGATAGCCTCAATGGCCGGAGCTGTGCCAATCCGAAGTCAGGAGCCAGGAGCTTCTTCCGGGTCTCCCACATAGGTGCAAGGGCCCAAGGACTTGGGCCATTTTCTACTGCTATCCCAGGCCACAGCAGAGAGCTGGATCAGAAGATGATCATCCAGGACTAGAACCAGCGACCATATGGGATGTCGGTGCTTCAGGCCAGGGCTTTAACCTGCTGCGCCACAGTGCTGGCCCCGATAGCGGCTTTAAACTTCAGTAAAGAATCATGGAAAGAATCAAATATCTCAAATTACCATTTCTTTTGTATAACAAATTTCACAGAATATATATTTTAACATAGGTTTTTAAAGTGGAAGATTTTGAATGAACAATAGAAATAAAGTTATCTGGAATTAGGAGAGTTATCACTACTTGAGATTTACATTATGCATTTCCCACATGTCTGTAATATAGAATTTTCTCATTATATTCTTCTTTCAAGTTCTTCAGTGCTTGTATTTGGATATTTTGTATTAAAGATATCACAAATAAAGATGAATTACTGTGTCTCACACTGTGCTGAGTAGGTGATTGGCAAGAGTCCACATCCACATTTCTGTGAACTATTGTTGCAAAAAAGAAATATATGAAGTGTTCTGATGTGTTCACAAGTATGATTTTGATACATTAAAATCATAATGTCTTTTTTTAACAAATATATTTTATTTATTGATTTGAGAAGTAGAATTACAGAGAGAGGGAGAGACAGAGAGAAGTCCTCCATTTGCTGGTCCATTCCCTACATGGCTGCAACAGCCAGACCTGGGCCAATTGGAAGCCAGGGGCCAGGAGCTTCTTCCGGGTCTCTCACATCAGTGCAGGAACCCAAGCACTTGGGCCATCTTCTATTGTTTTCTCAGGCTGTAGCAGAGAGCTGTATCAGGAGTAGCTGGGACATGAATCGGAGTCCTTTTGGGATTCTGGCACCACAGGCAGAGGCTTAGCCCACTATGCCATGGCACCAGCCCCCATTATGTCTTTCTAGACTTAGTGGCTCTATCAAGAATTTAGTAAAATTGTCAAGTAGTCTTAACTTTAAGAAAAGTGCCTTTTAGTATGAAATTTGAGACACATTTACTCAGGTTACAGGTACAATATTTGAAAGACAGCCTAATTCTTCTGGGAATGTTGAACATAGTCTGATTGTCCTTGAAATTGACATTCAACAATGTAAATGTGCAATTGAACTTCACATTTAAAGAGAGAATTTTATAAATTTAGTTAATGTTAGAACCTGGCACCTTTTCAGATCTGAAGCCAGTCAGGATGTCAGCATTTTCTAGTTACCCGTTCTCCTTAACCTGATATCTGGGGAGCATGGCAATGGTTAAACCTTTATTAATTATTCAGACAGTCTATGGGTCTCAACTTTGAGGCATCCTAGTTAGATCTCACAGTTGTTCTATGACAAGCATTAAGACCATGTTAATCAATGTAGCTCTGACTCGTTAGTGCATGTGATCAGAATGCTAGTCTGTCAGCGTATATTATCATTTGGGGAGAAAATGTGCCAAACCATTTAAGTAAAATGCTGTCCTTGGAACTTAATTGAAAAGTCTCTGGCATTTTCAAGCCAGTATTTTGAAGTAACGCACTGTGTCTTTGAGAACGATTTCTCTGTAGGACCTGATTTCTGCTGCAGCTACATAAGGACATTGGTCAAGTCTTAGGGCACTAACAGATTAAACATATTTTTCATTGTATTTATCTGGAAGACCAAGTAGACTGTGACCAAGTAGTTGCCCACTTATGCTTGAGCTCACCTGGAGTGCCCCAGATCCTCTTGTGTCATTTTAAGGGTGCTAAACAAAGAGGCTGGAAGAGTTAATAGTAGTTAGGAAGTAATAACCAGAAACAATGTAAATGTTCATAAAATATTCTTAAGTATTTTCAATTTACTTTTGGTGAAGTAGAAAGTAAGACTCAGTTCTAAATCAGAGGCATTCATACCTTTACAAATTAGTTAACACTAAAGAAATTTTATTTAGAATCCATAGTTGTGTGAGATATTTATAATCTGCCTTGCTCAGGTCAAGGAGAGGAATACAAACATATAAATCTGGAAGTCAGCTATACTCAGTAATTTTAGTTGTAATTTATGTCCTTTCAATATTTTTAAAAGCCATTATCCATTATATTTTGGGGTGGGGCTATTTAATGCATTTTAGTTACATCACCCATACACAAACTGAGTGAGACTCTTGGCTGCTGAAACAATTAAAAGCCAAAGGAAGTAACAATGGCAAAAACAAGACCATTGGCTTCAGAGAGCATAAATAGCACCTGCATACATTTGATTATTTGAATCTTGTACACAACCTCTATAGTGGAGGAGTCAGCCTACTTCTTAATTTCTTTTGGCTATAAGCTTTTTATACTGATTGGTAATATTCTATTTATGCTTGTAGTTGTGAAAACACAATACAGTAATGGCTCAGTATTCACAGGGGTTTGTTTCCAAGAACCCCTGCACATACCAAAATCTGTGAATGCTCAAGTCAGTAAAATCTAAAACAAAGTTTTCATCTGGATATCTCTGCCCTAGGAGCATGAGGGGATATAAATTTTAGAAGTAAAAGTATATAGCTTATTTATACTGCATGGCTCTTTTCTCTATCAATGATATATTAAACCTGGGTGATATGCAACTGAAATCAGTTGTTCCTGTGAGGTGTCAACTGTGGTTGACTATGGTTGACCTGTTATTTGTAAGGATTTTGGTTAATGCTACATATATGACTAAGATCTATCTAAATATGCTCTCTGAAGAAAACTTAAAGTGTAGACCTTTTTAAAATTTATTTATTTATTTATGGGAGGAAGGAAGAGGGAAAAGAGAAAGAGAGAGAGAGAGAGAGAGAGAGAGAGATTCACTGGTTCACTCTCTAGATACTTTCCAGGAATAGGCCAGGGCAAAGCCAAGAGCCAAGACTCAATCAGAGCCTTCCATATGGATGGCAGGGACTCAACTATTTGAAACATCACCTGCTGTCTCCCAAGGTGCACATTAACAGGAAGCTGCAGTTGGGAGAGGAGCTGAGACTCATACCCAGGCACTCCAATATGGAATTCAGGCATCTGAAGCCACATCTTAACCACTAAGGGAAAGTCCATCTTGAAAGTGCAGGTTCTTTACACTCTTATACAGAATTCACAAGTTTAGAAAGTATGTATACAGGACCAACACAAGTCAAATCATACCTGAAACATAGCTGCAGATGGGTGAATATGAAATATAAAGAGAAAAATCCTAAAAGCATGCAGCTTTATGATAGAAAGAATGACTATTGACTTCTCCACAGGAACAATGGAGGCAGAACAAATACAACATGATCTGAAAAAACAAAACAAAGGAAAACAAACAAACAAAAAACCCCTAATTTGTGGGTCAGAAAGACAGAGGAAGAGAGTGCTGTCATCTACTGGGTCACTCCCCAGAGCCTGCAGTGGCAAGCACCATTAACCCAGAACCCAATGCAGGTCTCCCACGTGGGTAGCAGGAACCTGATCACTTGAGCCAGGGTTTGCATTAGAGGAAGCTGGAGTCAGGAGCCAGGTATCAAATGCAACACTCCAATGTGGGATGTGGGCATCTTCACTGGCATTTTAACCACTGGGCCAAATGACTACCTCATGACACACTGAGAGGAAGATAAAAACTGTCAAATTGGAATTCTATATCTACTCAAAATGCCCTCCAAAAATGATAGCAAAATAAAGACATCCTCAGAATGAAAGTTGAGAGAATGCGTCACTAGTAGACTCATGCTATAAGGAATGCTAAATCAAGCTTTTTAGAATGAAGGGAAATGATAATAGGTAGAAACTTTAACTTATAGAAAGAAAAGGAAGAACAAGAAATGATAACTTCATGAGTAAATAAATATAAGACTATTTTATCTTTTAAAAATCTTAAAATGTCAGGTTATTTTAAAAGCAGTAACTATGTGTCATTGTGTCATTATGATGAAGTGGAATTATACTATTGAAAGGATCTGCCATTTTACATGATATATTATTCTTAATGGTAGTATACTATGAAGCTTAGGCTCTCTCTCCCAACCCCCCACCCCACTACCCCCTGACTTTCCTCTCTCTCTGACACTCTGTCTTTCAAATAAATACATAACCTTTTAAAAAGAAAATCAAAGATTATCTGATTGAATAAAGATGCAAGTGTGTGTTGTCCATAGGTGATGCACTTTATTTTTAATTTTTTTAAAGCTTTTATTTAATGAATTCAAATTTCCTAGGTACAACTTTAGGAATATAGTGCTTCTTTCCCCCATACTCATACTCCCACCCCCACTCCCATACACCCTCCTATTGCCTCTCCCATCCCATTCTTCATTAAGATTCATTTTTCATTAACTTTATATACAAAAGACCAACTCTATACTAAGTAAAGATTTCAGCAATTTGCACCCACACACACAAAATATAAAGTACTGTTTGGGAATAAGTTTTGTAGTTAATTCTTTTTTTTTTTTTTTTTTGACAGGCAGAGTGGACAGTGAGAGAGAGAGACAGAGAGAAAGGTTTTCCTTTTCCCTTGGTTCACCCCCCAGTGGCCTACGCAGCCGGCGTGCTGTGGCCGGCGCACCGAAGCCAGGAGCCAGGTGACTCCTCCTGGTCTCCCATGCAGGTGCAGGGCCCAAGGACCTGGGCCATCCTCCACTGCACTCCTGGGCCACAGCAGAGAGCTGGACTGGAAGAGGAGCAACCGGGACAGAATCCGGCACCCTGACCGGGACTAGAACCTGGGGTGCCAGTGCCGCAGGTGGAGGATTAGCCTATTGAGCCATGGCGCTGGCTTGTAGTTAATTCTTATAGTGCAACTAATTAAGGACAGAGGTCCTACATGGGGAGTAAGGTAACAGTGATTTCTCTTGTTAATTTAACAATTAACACTCTTGGCCCACGCCGTGGCTTAACAGGCTAATCCTCCACCTTGCGGCGCCAGCACACCGGGTTCTAGTCCCGATTGGGGTGCCGGATTCTATCCCGGTTGCCCCTCTTCCAGGCCAGCTCTCTGCTATGGCCTGGGAAGGCAGCGGAGGATGGCCCAAGTCCCTGGGCCCTGCACCCGCATGGGAAACCAGGAGAAGCACCTGGCTCCTGGCTTCGGATCAGCGCGATGCGCTGGCCGCAGCGGCCATTGGAGGGTGAACCAACGGCAAAAAGGAAGATCTTTCTCTCTGTCTCTCTCTCTCACTATCCACATTGCCTGTCAAAAAAATAAAAAAACAAAACAAAACAAAAAAACCAATTAACACTCTTATTTATGATGTCACTGATCACCCAAGGCTCTTGTCATGAGCTGCCAAGGCAATGGAAGCCTCTTGAGTTCACAAACTCTGACCTTATTTAGACAAGGCCATAATCAAAGTGGAAGTTCACTCCTCCCTTCAGAGGAAAGTACATTCTTTTTTAATGGCCCATTCTTTCCACAGGAGTCTCACAGGGATCCTTCATGTAGGACATTTTTTTTTTGCCATGATGTCTTGGCTTTCCATGCCTGAAATGCTCTCATGCGCTTTTCAGCCACATTCAAATGCTTTAAGGACTGATTCTGAGGTCAGAGTGTTACTTAAAGTGATTGTCATTCTAAGAGTCTGCTGTGTGGACTGCTTACCATGTTGGACATTCCCACCTTTTTAATTCTGTCTATTATTATCAAGCTCTTGATGCTATTATATGATATCTTTAACACTTAATCCTATCTATATGTTCACTTTAACACTTAATATGATCACTTCAACAATTAAGATGGCATTTTTAACACAAATTTTAATGGGATTTAGAGTCCCATGACAAGATCTTAAACTGTACCCTAGAAGTAGGTTTGGGGCTGGCACCGTGGCTCACTTGGTTAATCCTATGCCTGTCGTGCTGGCATCCCATATGGGCACCGGGTTCTAGTCCCGGTTGTTCCTCTTCCAGTCCAGCTTTCTGCTGTGGCCCAGGAAGGCAGTGGAGGATGGCCCAAGGGCTTGGGCCCCTGCACCCACATGGGAGAACAGGAAGAAGCACCTGGCTCCTGGCTTCAGATTGGTGTAGCTCTGGCTGTAGTGGCCATTTGAGGGGTGAACCAATGGAAGGAAGACCTTTCTCTCTGTACCTCTCTCTCACTGTCTAACTCTATCTGTCACAGAAATAAAAAAAAAAGTAAGCCCGTGGGACTGTTTGCAGAACTATATAGCTTTACAGTTACAAACTTCCTCCTCCCTCTCTTATTCCCCCTCTTATTTTTTGCTGATATATATTTTCAATTGATTTTATATACATGATTAACTCTATGTTAAATAAAGAGTTCAACATATAGTATAAAGAAGAGAAAAATAAACAAAAAATAAATAAAAAAACTGTTCCTTGACAGTCAAGACAAGGACTGTTCAAGTCATTGCTTCACAAAGTCAATTTCACTTCTACAGCTTTTGTTTTAGGTGAACTATTAGTCTTTACAGATCAGGAACAACATATAGTATTTGTCCCTTTGGGACTGTCTTATTTCACTAAGTATGAAGTTTTCCAGATTGATCCATTTTGTTGCAAATGACCAGATTTTATTTATTTTTTACTGCTGTGTAGTATTCCATAGTGTACATTCCCAGAATTTCTTTATCCAGTCTTCAATTGATGGGCATTTAGGTTGATTCCATGTCTTAGCTATTGTGAATTGAGCTGTAACAAACATGGAGGTGCAGATTGTTCTTTTGTTTACTGATTTCATTTCCCTTGGGTAAATTCTCAGGAATGGGATGGCTGGGTCATATGGTGGGTCTATATTAAAATTTTTGATGTATCTCCATACTGTCTTCCATAGTGGCTTTACCAGTTTACATTCCCACCAACAGTAGATTAGGGTACCTTTTTCCCATATCCTCTCCAACATTTGTTGTTTGTTGATTTCTGTATGATAGCCATTCTAACTGGGGTGAGGCAAAACCTCATTGTGATTTAGATTTGCATTTCCCTGACATCTAGTGATCCTAAGCATTTGTGAATGTGTCTATTGGCCATTTGGATTTCCTCTTCTGAAAAATGTCTGTTTAAGTCACTTGCCCATCTCTTAACTGGGTTGTTTGTTTTGTTGTTGTGGAGTTTCTTGATCTCTTTGTAGATTCTGGTTATTAATCCTTTATCTGTTGTGTAATTTGCAAATAATTTCTTCCATTCTGTCAGTTGCCTGTTCACTTTCCTGACTGTTTCTTTTGCCCTATAGAAGCTTCTCAATTTGAAATAATACCATTTGTTAATTTTGGCTTTGACTGCCTGTGCCTCTGGGGTCTTTTCCAAGAACTTTTTTCCTGTGCAAATGTCTTGTAGGGCTTCCTCAGTGTTTTCTTTTTCTTTTTTTTTTAAGATTTATTTATTTATTCTAAAGTCAGAGTTACACAGAGAGAGAAGAGGAAGAGAGAGAGAGAGAGAGAGAGAGAGAGAGAGAGAGAGAGATCTTTCATCTGATGGTTCACGCCCCAATTGGCTGCAATGGCCGGAACTGCGCCAATCCAAAGCCAAGAGCCAGGAGCTTCTTCTGGGTCTCCCACGTGGGCACAGGGGCCCAAGGACTTGGGCCATCTTCTACTACTTTCCCAGGCTATAGCAGAGAGCTAGATTGGAAGTGGAGCAGCTGGGACGAGAACCGGCGCCCATATGGGATGCCGGCACTTCAGTCCAGGGCATTAACCTGCTGCACCATAGTGCTGGCAGCTCCCTAGTGTTTTCAATTACATTGATGGTGTTGGGTTGTAGATTTAGATCTTTAATCCATGTTGAGTGGATTTTTTTTTTGTAAGGTATAAGGTAGGGGTCTTACTTCATACTTCTGCATGTGGAAATCCAATTTTCCTAGCACCATTTGTTGAAGAGACTGTCCTTGCTCCAGGGATTGGTTTTAGCGCCTTGGTCAAATATATCTTGATTTTAGATGTTTGGATTGATTTCTGATGTTTCTATTCTGTTCCATTCGTCTATCCCTCTGTTTTTGTACCAGTACCAGTACCATGCTGTTTTGATTATAACTGCCCTGTAGTATGTCTTGAAATCTGGTATTATGATGCCTCTAGCTTTGTTTTTGTTGTATAATATTGCTTTAGCTATTTGAGGTCTCCTGTGCCTCCAATGAATTTCAGCATCATTTTTCTAGATCTGAGAAGAATATCTTTGGTATTATTTTAAATAGTCAGGTGCCCTGTAATTAGTTGCACATACATTTATAATCGTCACAACTTCCTGTTGAATTGATCCTTTAATCATTACATAGTGTCCTTCTTTGTCTCTTAATAGTTTTTGTATTAAAGTCTATTTTGTCTGATATTAGGGTGGCCACACCAGCTCTTTTTTGGTTTCTGTTAGCATGGATTATCTTTTTCCATCCTTTCAGTCTCATGCTTCTTTGTTGGTAAGGTGTGTTTCTTGTAAGCAGCAAATAGATGAGTTTTCATTTTTTTTTTTTTTTAACAGGCAGAGTGGATAGTGAGAGAGAGAGACAGAGAGAAAGGTCTTCCTTTTTGCCGTTGGTTCACCCTCCAATGGCCGCAGCAGCCGGCACATCTCGCTGATCCGAAGCCAGGAGCCAGGTGCTTCTCCTGGTTTCCCATGCGGGTGCAGGGCCCAGGGACTTGGGCCATCCTCCACTGCCTTCCTGGGCCATAGCAGAGAGCTGGCCTGGAAGAGGGGCAACTGGGATAGAATCCGGCGCCCCAACCGGGACTAGAACCCGGTGTGCCGGCGCCGCAAGGTGGAGGATTAGCCTGTTGAGCCATGGCGAGTTTTAATTTTTAATCCATTTGGCCAGTCTGTGTCTTTTAACTAGGGAGTTGAGACCATTTACATTCAGTTTGATTATTGGTAAACACTGTCTTTGCCCTGCCATGTTTCTTTAAATAGTGCTGTTTATGTATTTTGGATTTCATTTGTACTTTTGCTGGGTCATTTTCTGCATTTATCTTCTTTTGTAGTGATGTTCCTGTTTCTGTGTTTCTGTGTGTAGACCATCCTTGGGCATCTTTTGTAGGGCTGGGAGAGTAGTTACAAATTATTCCAATTTCTGCTAGTTGTGGAAGATCCTTATTTCATAAATGAGAGTTTTGCAGGGTGTAGTATTCTGGGTTTATAGTTTTTTCTCTTAGGACTTAGAATATGTCTCAGCATTGTCTTGTTGCCTGTATGGTTTGTAATGAGAAGTCCAGAGTGACTCTAATTGGGTTTCCTCTGAATGATTTGTCATTTCTCTCGTTTCTCTCATGCGCATTTTAAGATCTGTTCTTTGTGTTTCACTGAGGTGAGTTTTGCTACAATGTGTCATGGTGTAGTTCTTTTTCTGGTTGGTGTCTATTGGGAGTTCTGTGTATTTCAAATACTTAGATGTCTCTTTCTTTTTCAAGATTGGGAAAGTTCTCTGTCACTATTTCATTAAAAAGGCCTTCTAATCCTTTTTCTTTCTCCACACCTTCCGATATTCCTAGAATCCATAAGTTGAGTCGTTTGATGGAATCTTGTAAATCTCCGACCATGATTTTTAATTTTCTAATTTCTTCTTATAGTTGATCTGACTATATTATTTCTGGAAATTTATCTTCTAGTTCTGATATTATTTCTTCTGTCTCATCTATTCTATTGCTAAGACTTTCCACTGAATTTTTTATTTGGTCTATTGAATTCTTCATTTTCAGTATTTCATTTTGGTTTCTCTTTAAATTCTCAATTTCTTGGGAGTGCTTTTCATTTAGATCGTGAATTTCTTTCTCATTGCTTCTACATAATCTATTATTTCTGAATTCCTTTCCTGGCATATCCTCAATCTGTTCTTCAGCCTCCATTATTGAAGAGTTGTATTGTTCCTTTGGGGAGTTCATAGTCTCCCTTATTCTTATTCAGGATTTTTCCTTTTTTCTTCAGCATTTCTGTTTGATTTTATTTTTAATTTGTGACTTTGTGCCTGTGGTCAATTTCCCTCTGCTATGAGATGCTATGTGTCTGTGTGTTGCAAGTGGAAGCATGCAGCCCTGCCTACTGGAGCTCTGTTAAATTCTAGATCATGATGGAGGTGGGTGCCAGGGCTTTGGCACACTAAGCCCTGCCTACTGGGGCTGGGCTCGCTTCTCACTCGTAAGTGAAACCAGCTCGGGTTTTCACTATTTAGGACTACTCCTTGTTGTATAGCTTGTGTGGTGGGAGAGGAAATCACCTTGAAATGTTGTGAGGTGGCCGCTGCAATTGATGGGTGTGTGCTCTGGAGGCAAACGTGGTAGCCCCATACTTACACTTGCAAATGTAAACAATCAATATGGCTTCTCCTGGCTGCCTGTAGGTCTTGTTAGGGAGAGGGGAGATTTAGATGGACCATGGCGTGCCCAACCTCTCTGCTTGTTCCCCTATAATTTCTCCTTCTTCCCTCTTGGAGCTTTGAACGTAGTTCGCCAGGCTTCCCTGCCTGCTGTTATCCACAGCTCCGTGGACTCCTGACCTCTCTCCTGGTTCGCTGGAGGGTGGTGGAAATGGTGCCAATTTCCTCAGTCTGTCTCTCCACTGTGCCTTCACTGCACCTCCGCCACTTCTCTTTCCCCTTTGCTCCCTTAGTGTGGACCTGAGCAGTCTCTGGTGGACTCCTGGGCTACTCTGCATGAACGTCTCACGATTTCGTCACCAACTTGTATCCCCTCTGCTTATTAACTATCTATTTTTCCGTGAGCAACTCAGAACATCCTGTTGCCATACTGCATCTTGGCCCCTCCCCCATGATGCACTTTGTATTGAACCTGTTTGAATGTCAGAGGATGGAAAAATACACTAAGCAAATATTACACAAAAGTAGGCACTTATCCAGAAAGTGGTGAGAACAGGTTTCAAAAGAAGGGCTGCTATGATCCCAAAGACTACACTGTTTCCATACAGCTACCTCTTTAGTTATGCAAGTTATATTATTTATTGATCTGTTTGTCTTTCTGATTTTATTAAAATTTTTTACAGCTTTTCTCTTATACTGATTCAAAGTTTCTTGCACATTTTATTTCCATTTCATAGTTCAGTTCTTCTCTGAGTTTATTAATTTTTTGTTATATCTAAAGATAAGTATATATATGTTATATCTTTAGATATAACATATAATACAGAGTATTATAACATAGAATATATATATAACATATATATATAGCATATAACAGAGTACTTTGGAAATATCTATAGAATTTCTTTATATTTTATGTTTATTTTCCTATTTTTGTACCTTTCAAATGTCAAAACTTACTTTCCTGAATCATTCCAAATAAGGTGAGATTTACTGGGATACTAAGTTTTATCAAGATTATCATTTCTAAAAAGTATTTATAAGAGTAGTGAAATAAAGTAAGTTCAGTATTTAACTAACAAAAACATTGGGAATATTTTAATTTTGCTGAAGCTAAGTATATTATTAAAGTTACTGATTACTAACTTCCTCATTTTTCTACACTGAAAAAATGTAGTCTTACTCATCTTCTAGTTTATTTTGCAACCCATTTCTACTAAAATATGCTTTCATTAATGTTTCCAAAATATTTGGATGTTTATGTATTATTTGCTATGATCAATGCTGTAGGTGCATTATGTCCTTTTATTTTTATTATAGTTTGCTAAAATAACTAGAATCATCTCTGTTTTACATATGAGAAAACAGGCCAAATTTACACAAATAATCAAGAATCAGTGTTAGGTTTGCAGTCTGTTGGTGCAAATTGTGTCCTCTCAACCACTGTGAGCCACACTATTAGATTTTAATATGTTACACACAAGAATGATTGAAAATGGACTTCAAGCCATTTAGATACATCATTTTATTTCCTGGAAGTATGCTAAGAAATGAAAATAAGGTGATGAACTTACTTTCCTAGTAAAAAATATAATAGTTAAGTTTTTTAAAAAAAGATATTAGTTTTTTTAACTTCTTTTAAGTGTCTGTTATGATACCTTACTATTGTGATTACATAGCAAGACATACTTTGAGTGTAAAATACCAATAATGCTTCTCAGTGAACTAAACAATTATCCAATACCTGAATGAATGGATACTCGGGTTATAAATGGCAAGAAAATTTAAATAAATAAATAAATAACTTACAAGACTTTCACAGGCAAAAAGCTTGAAATTCAGAAGCACAATGTTGCTTTAGTCACATTTCAAACTTTACTAAAATTATACCATTTTCTTTTCATATTTATTAAAATTTCACTCTCTGAGGGAAAATAAAATTAGTGAGTTTTTATTTTCAATAAAAGTCCTCTAGTTGCACATGAAGGTGTGAGTACTTTTTTAAAATGATTCATTACCTTGTCATTACTAAGTTTTAAAATACTTCAGTAAGTGTTCTTTCTCCATTAACAAATTTACTAATGTGTAATTAATCATTAAGTTATAACTGATTGGGTTGGGTTTTTTAAATTATAAAATAAAAGCTAACATGTAGCTTAGTGAACTATTTAAAAGCAAATACCTCAGTATCTACCATCAACCTTAAGAAATCAATATTTGTTCAATCAACCCAAGATTTCCATGTACTTCATGTCATTCACACCTGCCTCCTTCCCACAAATATTCACAAGTACCCCAACTCTTATACTTATCAGTCCCCTGCATTCATTTAGTTCTCTCACCAATCCTGGACACTCAATTTTTGTTCATCTTGTTCATTTTGTTTTTCAAACTGGACATCTCTTTTACGTCTCTTGTAATCCAAAGGTTCTCACACCACAATCATTTTCTTTCTTTTTTTTAAAATTTATCTTCGAAAATCCTAGGCTATCTCACCTGTGGAATCACATAGAAATACTATTTTACTTACTGATATTCATGGAACATCTCTGTTCTCTGTGTTGCTAAAGGACGAGTAGGTCTCCAGGTTTGATCAGACTTGGTGTGGACAACTTTGGCATGATTACAGAAGGCGAAGTATTCATATATTTATATTTCTCTGGAGGCCCATAGTGTTTGTTCATCTCTGTTTTTGTAAGTGTACCAGTTATTGACAATTCACATCTAATAATTTATTATTGCTATAAAATGACCATAGTCCCATTGTGTCATGTCTTTTAGATTTAATATTTAGGATGCCTAAATAAAAAGCTGTTTCTTTTCTTCTGCTTGCTGGTTACCCAGAAGTACTGTTTTTAAAGAAAATGTTAGATAAAAGCTTTTTCCTTGTCTATATTAAGTATGTTTTTATGTTTTCTTAAGGCATAAAACATTGATGTTGAAAAGTCCCCCTTCTCTCTGTCTCTCTCTTTGACTAACTCTGCCTGTCAAAAAAAAAAAAAAAAAAAAAAAAAAAAAAAAAAAAAAAAAAAAAAAAGGCCGGCGCCGCAGCTCACTAGCCTAATCCTCCACCTGCACCTCCACCTGCCAGCACTCCGGGTTCTAGTCTAGGTCAGGGCGCTGGATTCTGTCCCGGTTGCCCCTCTTCCAGTCCAGCTCTCTGCTGTGGCCCAGGAGTGCAGTGGAGGATGGCCTAAGTGCTTGGGCCCTGCACCCGCATGGGAGACCAGGAGGAAGCACCTGCCTTCTGCTCGGTGCAGTGCCAGCCGTAGCGGCCATTTGGGGGGTGAACCAATGGAAGGAAGACCTTTCTCTCTGTCTCTGTCTCTTACTGTCTAACTCTGCCTGTCAAAAAAAAAAAAAAAAAAAAAAGTCTGACAATTGTTTAATGTGGGTGTGTTCTCTTGTTTTCAGGTAATTTCTGTATGTTTTTATTTTATTGTTTCTTCCTGCATAGTCACTGATAGAATGGAGGTTTGATAGCTGCTGGTGGTTTATTGCTACTTGTCTGGATTTTGGGGATCAGGATATTTTGTTACCAAGTTTTAATTTGCTCTTGGGTTTTGGTTTTTACTATCTTGTGGATCTATATGTTTCCATGATTTTTTTTCAGGGATTATTCAGACATAAAAACCATGTTGTTGCTGCCACTGATAGCTTTAGGCTAAAATATTTTGACTTCCATGAGGCTTGAAATGACTTGCTGTTTCACGGGTCTCCCTGGTGCTGACCTCTGAAGGCTGGCTACTCAGGGGGCTGCAGTGGAAAACAAGGAGTGGGTTCAGAGCATTTCCATGGGTCATTCTTGCTTCTCAGGGTTGGAATTTGGAACTGGGCTATGGGTCATACTCACGCACGTAAAAGGTAGCACTTCCTCTGAGTATTCCACGAACTTTGAGAACCACACTGCTTTCTGCTTGTATATTCCGTATGATAGCATAGGCCATTCTTTTATTGTGACTTGGTCAAACATTAAAAAACCTTCTGTATTTTGGAATTTTTCAGACATCAGTGGATGGTGTCTATAATAATCTTAGGGATTTGGAAATACCTTAAGGGTTTGCAAGCAGCTTGCTGAGGAACCTTATGCCCAGTTGTGAAGAAGTGGATGCCAGAGCTGTTTGTATTTCCATTCTTTCGCAGCTGAAGACTAAGGATCGGAGACCAGGTGACACATCTGGCACTAGCAGAACTAGAACTAGAACCAGAGTTTCCTGACTTATTTTTTTTAAAGATTTATATATTTGAAAGAGCAACAGAGGTAGAGACAGAGAGAAATCTTCCATATACTGGTTCATTCCCCAAATGGGAATCCCCAGGTCTGTGCCAGGCTGAAGCCAGGAGCCAGAAACTCCAAGGGTATCAGGGGAAACATTTCTTGGGCCATCTGCTGCTGCCTTTCTAGGTATATTAGCAGGAAGCTGGATTGGAAGTGCAGAGTATCTGGGAAGCAGTATTCCAATGTAGGATGCTGGTGTTGCAAGTGGTGACTTAAAACAGCATCACAACACCAGCCCCTTGTTTATTCTTAAAACAGCAGTTTAACTTGCCACAAGGTGTTGGAATGCATTTCTTGTAAAAACCATTTTATCTAGGTACCCCATGTGTACAGTAATCACCAAAGGATATATAACAACCAAGGGATTAAATTTGCCACTACAACCTCACATCTTATTTTCTAATATTGTTCCACTTAAAAGCCGTTCTTGGGATGTGTAGTTGTGCAGTCAGTTAACTACACCTTGTATCCCATATGAAAGTGGTTGGGACTTAATCTTGCCTCCACTTTCAGTCTAGCATTTCTGCTAATATGCCTGGGATACAACAGATAATAGCTCAGGTACATGGGTTCTTGCCACCATGTGGGAGACCAGATGGAATGCCTAACTCTTAGCTTCTATCTAAGCCAGGGCTGGGGAGTGAACAAATAGATGGAGGAACTGTAACTCTAAATCTCTCTCTCATTGTCACTCTGCATTTCAAATAAATAAATAAATCTTTATAAAAGAAAGCCTTCGGAGCTGGCGTTGTGGCATAGTCGGTTAAGCTGTTGTTTGTGACTCTAGCATCCCATATGGACACTGGTTTGAGTCCTGGCTACTCCACTTGTGATTCAGCTTCCTGCTTATGTCCTGGGAAAGCAATAGAAGATGGCCCAAGTGCTAGGGACCCTGTACCCTTATGGGAGACCAAGAAGAAGCTACTGGCTTCCACCAGGCCCAACCCTGGCCATTGCAGCCATTTGGGGAGCAAACCAGTGGATGGAAAACTCTCTCTCTCTCTCTCTCTCTCTCTGTCTCTTCCTCTGTCTCTGTAATCTCTTTTTCAAATAAATAAATAAATCTTTTAAAAAGTAGACTCTGAAGAGATGTTAAAAAAAGAAAAAAAGCCATCCCCTAAACCATTTTTGAAACTTAGTGTCCATCTTGATTCTGGACCGTGATTCATAGGGCAGTTCTCTGCAAGCAACAACAAAAATGCAATCATCTACGCTCTTACTTCCCTGCTTCGGTAAGCACAGTGGAAGGGTCTGCAGGAAGCTCATGTTGTTTCAGGTGTCATTTACCTTGGGCAGAGCTAAAATGTCTCCCTTTGGGGTTCTGTACTCAGTGCGTTTGGCTAAGGAGAGGATCTCCCCTGAGTGAAGGGTGTTGACTGCTATGCTTGAAAATTTTATTTGATGTATCTGTAACTTTATGATGAAGGAATTACATGATCATCAGGCCCCTGTTCTTTTAGGGAAATTGCGTTGCTTCAGTTTGTCAGAGCTTGTTGTGCTCTTGGAGATCACTCCCCTGCCTTCCTACCACACAGGTGCAAGGATGGAGCCCTGGGGGCCATGGCTTTCTCATTCCCCTTGACATCTCTCTCCCCAGGCTTTCTAACTCTCTAACTCTCTGACTCTCCTTTCCTGATGGAAGAGAGCTCTTCAAAAATTTCATGGGAAACATGTATTATAAAAAAATTAATGCATGAATTTCTAAGTTTTTTGCATCAAAATAAACACATCTTAATTGAATTCTTCCATGAACTTTTTCAAATTTTCTTAACTAGTCTGAACAGATACAAATGATCTGGCCCCACTCACTTGCATATTCTTCCAGTTTTATTTTGACTCATCAAAGTCTATGTTCTATTCAGGCAAAAATATTTTCAAATCTAATGAGATGCCGTGTTCTTTGGACTTAGGGCCATGGCATTGTTACAGGAACAATGAAGGTGATCTTGGTTCTTATCTCATGTATTAGAATTTCCATGCAGACAGTGAATTTCCATGGACAGTGAACAAGGCAAGATTTAAAGTCAAGAACCTCCTGCTGCAGAAGTCAGAAGAGGGGCCCTACGGGAGAAATTCCCAGAGAAATTTGCCAGAGTGGGGTCTTTTATGCTGAATTCAGACGAGCAGAATAACAGCTAATAATCAATCAGAGGATGGGAACAAAGTCCATCAGAGGGCAGGAATTATAATCCTGTCTAGCCTGTTCATAATAAAACAAAAAGCTACCAGAAGACTGGACTGGTTATTTTGTCTTGCTATTCCTGTGATAAAACTCAAAACTCATCAAAGGGATGGGATTGGTAATTTTGTCTTGTTAAGGGCAGCTTGTGAGAATAAGCATTTTGTCCACTTTTAAAGGAACTCTGCCCCTTTTCTCATTCCAGTAGGGACCTGACCTGTTTATTAGCTCATCTAACTCCTCAGTGTGTTGCTCAGTTCCCAAATCCATTCTCCATCACTTTTTGAACTTCAGTTATCAGCTGGGCTGCATTGCCTTGGGGAGCTTTACTGAAGCATCTCAAGTTCAGGTCTGTTCCCTCTCCTGTTTGCTGTTTAGCACCCAAACCTCCGACATCATATCACTTATCAGGACATTGTAATGATTGTTTTACTGGTGTTAATGAAAACTACAGGAGGCTACTTTTTTTTAAACTTTTATTTAATGAATATAAATTTCCAAAGTACAGCTTATGGATTACAATGGCTTCCCCCCTCCCATAACTTCCCTCCCGCCCGCAATCCTCCCCTTTCCCCTTCCATTCACATCAAGATTCATTTTCAATTCTCTTTATATACAGAAGATCAGTTTAGTATATATTAAGTAAAGATTTCAACAGTTTGGCCTCACATAGCAACACAAAATGAAAAAATACTGTTGGAGTACTAGTTATAGCATTAAATAACAGAGTACAGCACATTAAAGACAGAGATCCTACATGATATTTTTAAAAAATTGATTAATTTTCTATGCAATTTCCAATTTAACACCAGGTGTTTTTTTTTTCATTTTCAATTATCTTTATATACAGAAGATCGATTCAGTATATGCTAAGTAAAGATTTCATTAGTTTGTACCCACACAGAAACACAAAGTGTAAAAATACTGTTTTAGTACTAGTTATAGCATCACTTCACATTTGACAACACATTAAGGACAGATCCCACATGAGACATAAGTACACAGTGACTCCTGTTGTTGATTTAACAATTTGACACTCTTGTTTATGGTGTCAGTAATCTCCCTAGGCTCTAGTCATGAGTTGCCAAGGCTATGGAAGCCTTTAGGGTTTGCCGACTTTGATCTTATTCCGATAGGGTCATAGTCAAAGTGGAAGTTCTCTCCTCCCTTCAGAGAAAAGTAGAGGCTACTTTTTTTGGACTAAGGTCTTCAACAGACCAAAACAATCAACATAGTCAATAATGATAAAGTTCTGTTATGGGAGAGGTAGAGTATAAATTCCAATTCTAGGTCCTTGCCTTTTACCTAGAGAAGCATTCTAAGTACAGGCACATATATAGTCCACAAAGTTTTAAAGTTTAACAGGTAAGACAGACACACATGCACACCTGGGTGTAGTTCAGGAACAGAGTGGGCTGGGAAGGGAAAAGGATAGGGGAGAAAAGTAGAGAGACAGTGCCTCAGCACTCCGTCTTGTCCTTGTATGATGAGGGAGGGAAGAAGGGAATGAGGGATAGAGGGAAGGACACACACACACACACACACACAGAGATTCCTTCCAATTGTCCCCTCTTTTATGAGCTCGGAAGGGGATTGGTTACATGGCAACTCCCCCAGGTCCCAAGTGAAAGGGGGTACATCCTGGGAAGAGGTTATTTGACTGACAGGCAGATAGGATTACATAGGGTAGCGGAGGTGTGGCTTCAGCTTGTGGCCCTAATCTAGCTCCCTGCCTTATCCCATATCACTTCCCCTCTCAGAGATTCCTGATCCTTATTCCTAAAGGGGTGCTGAAGGGTGATGATCTTTCTTCTGTATCTACTTCCTGATGATCAGGGGTGTGGTCCCTGCCTATCCTGGGTTCAGAAAGCTCTTCCTATCTCATCCAATGGATCCATCTCAAGAGCCAGAGAATTTTCATCAGTTAGTGCCATGACCATGGCCCCTCCATGGTCATCGTTACTTTGAGAAGTTGTCAAATTCTGAAATGGATGAGTCTATCAAACAGAATGAGTAAAATTGGAAAAAAAAATTCCAAGTGGAGTTGCTCTTCAACAAAGGAAGAATATCTTCTTGTTTTCTGAATAGTGGGTGCTGATAGTTTGTCCCTGTGCAGATTATAAAACCATTTAGCCTGAGCATAAAAATTATTAATGTCTTTTCCAGTGAATATACTACTATTAAGTAGAAGTGACAGATTTCATTGATCACTGCACATGCTCCTCCCTGCTCTATCAGTATATATTCTAAGGTTGTCAGTTTTCCATAACTACTTTAGATAGTGTCCACAGACTTGAGTATTTTTTTAAAAAAATTTTTTTAATATTTATTTATTTATTTATTTCAGAGCCAGAGTTATAGACAGAGAGAGGGAAAGACAGAGAGAGAGAGAGAGGTCTTCCATTTGCTGGTTCACTCCCCAAATAGCTGCAATGGCCAGCGCTGGATCAGCCTGAAGCTAAGAAGCCAGGAGCTTCCTCGGGGTCTCCCACATGGGTACAGGGGACCACACACTTGGACCATCCTTCACTGCTTTCCCAGGCCATAAGCAGTGAGCTGAATCAGAGATTGGGTGGCTGAGACTTGATCTGGTACCCACATGGGATGCCAGCATCGCAAATGGAGCTATGCCACAGTGCCAGCCCCAAGTACTTGTTTTAAAAGTTGGCCCAACAAGTGATCTAGATTGCTCAAAGCAATGGTGAAGTTTTTAAAATCAGCTTCATGTGACCTATCAGGATCTTCTAGTATTACAACAGAAGAACTCACTAAGGAATTTTTCTGCCAATAACAGCTTCCGGAGAGAATCAAGAGAAGAGGTACATAAAACATGTCTGTCTTAGAGTGCAACAATCTTGATATGACAAAAGCAAAGGCTGTACTTGTCTTTCTGACTTTTGAAAAGGTATTTAAGATCTTCAGTTGGTTTACAAGAGTAGAAGACTCAAGATGTGTAAGTTTAATCCTTGAAATGTACCCTGCTTGGGGTGCCCGGTAATTTCACTGTGGTAGACATGCTTAGCAGCACCTGGTAGGGTCCCTTCCATTTAGGCTGCGATTGGTCTGAGGGGACTCCCTCCTTCCAAGTGTTTAATAAGGCTAAGCCTTCTGGGGGAGATAAGCTATTCATGTCTTTTGGGTATTGGAAGAATTTTATTACCATACTCCATCAGAGCCCTTTGTACCTGACTTAAATTAGTAATATACTTTATTTGATCTGGAGTCTCTGAATCCAAGAGGATATCAGAAGGAGGAAGGGTCTTTAATTTAGCATCTCAAATGGACTAAGCTTTAAAGCAGACATAGGTCCCATTCTCATCCTGAAGAGGGCACTAGGTAATAGTTAGGCCATCTTTCTGAGGTTTCTTGGCAAAGCTTACCTGATGACTGAGGTCTCTAAGAGGCATGGAGGTAAATCCCTAGAGCAATAACTCCCTGTTGAGATACTTTCCTTATGACAACATGTGGTCCTTTTACTCCAAATACCTGAGAGACTATTGGTAGTAAAGTTCCTCTTCCCAATGAGTAGAATCATGTATTTCCTTAATATCTTCCAGTGAGAGGCCATTGGGAGTCTACCTTCCACTAGCCTATTTAGTATAACCTTGCTGTTGGGCCCATTCTATCTCAGAATAGATTGGTATATCAGTATAGTTAGGATTTTAATTATAGCTACAGGCTGATGTATTAAAGCCATTTCTAGAGCCTCCTGTGCAGGTGCTCTTTAATTCTTCAGAGGGCTTCTGGTTGCTCTTCTGACCAGTAAAGTGAATATGTACCAGGACACTTTAAAGCCTCATATAAAGGTTTGGCTATCAGCCCAAATCCTAGAATCCATAATCTAAAAAATCCTGACATTCTCAGAAATGTCTTTAGCTGCTTTTCATTGGTGGGGGCCCTATTTGTAATATAGCTTCTTTTCTCTTGAGTGAAAGAGCATGCTTTCCTGGGGGCAAAATATATCCCAAGCAATTTGCCTCTTGTTTAGAAATCTGAACCTTTGTTGTGGAAACTGTATTCTCATTCTCCTATAAACTAGATTTAATGGGATGCAGAGGAAAGCTTCCTTTAGGTAAGGGTTTAGTACAGTAGGATGTATTGGAACGCCCTGAGAGCCTGAACCATTCTGTATTCCCCATTTAGTTTCAGAGTAGGTAGCATGGGAATATTACAAGGAGACTACTTGGAACTAAGAGTCTATGCTTGTGAAACTTTTCAATCATAGGTTGAGGTCCCCATCTAGCTTCTGGTTTTCTGGAATACTGATGCTGATGAGGAAATGCAGTGTTACCTTCTAAGAAAACTCTGACAGACACAGTGTGTGTAGCCCATCCACATATTCCCTGATCCAAAACCTGAGGATCGAGGATCTGCTGTTTTTTTTTTTTTTTACAGTAGGAAGTTTATCTAAATTGGGATGTATTTGCTAGCATCATAACAAATGATTTAGACTTGGGAGAAATTACCTTTAGGGAAGCACCAAAGGATTATAACAAATCCCTTCCAAACAAAGGAGTTGCACTTTCAGACATAACTAAACCTAGTGAGAGATAAGAATACCCTCTGTCTGACATACCAAAGGTAAAAAAAATTACCATTATCTCCCTTAATAGTACAACTCTTTGAGGACAGATCCTGCATGGGAAGTTAGCACACAGTGACTTCTGTTGTTAATTGAACAAATTAACACTCTTAGATATGATGTCAATGACCACTTGAGGCTCTTGACATGAGACGCCTAGGCTGTGGAAGCCTCCTGATTCCTCAGAACCCTCAATCTTTAGACAAGATCATAAGCAAAGTGAAGTTCTTGCTTCCCTTTGGAGGAAACAGCATCCCGCTTTTAATGACCAGTTCTTTGTACTGGGGGCGTGGACCACAGAAATCCTTCATGGACAGATACTCCTTGCACCAGTGCCCTGGCTTTCTACACTTGGAATGCTCTCTTGTCAGATTTTTAGCCAAATAAGAATATCTTTTGGTCTGATCCTGAGTCTGTTGCTCAACTTCCCCATGGGGGCAGCCTCTTGGTGACCACATGTCCCATGTAGCTATTTTAGCAGCTACATGATTCATGGGGGGCTACCATATTGGAGTCAAAAGTGCCCCCCCCCCAAATGTGTAACCTCCACCATGTTGGAGACTGACATTCCACCTCCTGTCATGTGGTATGGTTACCAGGCGACAGAAACCATTCCATTAGCAAATGAAAAAACACCAGCACTGATCTTCACAAGGGAAACACTGTAATTGAAGAACTTGAGACAGAAATTTTTTTGCTACATGTAGTCAGTCTGTAGAAGCTAAAGACTTACGTTCTAGCTTGTCCAACTATACAAATTAACCTTAAAAACACATTACGAACAAGCCCGAAACGGTTTTAAATCAGTAAACATTCATAAACTGGTCACCTCTCTTCCTGTTCCTCTGCTCAAATTTTATTAACTCTAGTAGCTTGCAATTGCCTTTCTTCCCCTGCAACTACCAAAAGTAGAAATGCCAAAGACAACAGCATTTGCATTTTAGCTGATCTTCCTGAGCCACAAACTCTGAAAGAAGCGAGACGGGGGAACAGAGATTTTCAGGATTTAGAAAATGCATTCATTAAACTAAAAAAAGAAAGAAGAAAGAAAGAAAGAAAGCAAGCATATACTGCAGAGAAACAGATTTATTGAGTTCCACTTACCATACTGCCGTTTTTGTAGTGAATTTTCTCCTGCCTGGCTAGCCAACATGTTGTGGGACAGGAGGGGTCTAAATTGCTATTGCCTTTTACCTAGAGAAGCATTCTAAGTGCAGGCACATATATGGTGCACAAAGTGATAAAATTTATTTAAAAGGTAAGACAAACACACGCACACGTACACAGAGACACACAGACACACACACGTGGGCCTAGTTCAGTAATACAGTGGACCAGGAAGAGAAAAAGATGTCACTCTTATCTGTATGGAAGGGAGAGAGAGGAGAGAGAAGAGGAAGAGGGAGGGAGAGAGAGAGAGAGAAGAGAGGCAGACATACTGAGAGAGAGAGACCCTTCCCAGTTGCAGGCAGGGGAGGTGTGGCTTCCAGATTCTGGCTCTAACCTAGCTACCTGCCTTATCCCATATCAGTTCCACATCACCAGGCTGAAACTAAGCTGTTTATCTACGTTTCTGAGAAACAGGCCAGTTTCGATTAGCAGGATAATGAGATTCTCTCTGCTTTAATCCTTACACAAAGGAAGTGATCTGAAGTAACTGATGTTACTTTCCTATCTCCCCCCCCTTACAAGGAAAGTGATTTTGAAATGACCAATCCATTTTTGTTCTTTTGTTTTTGCTGTTTCTTGCCTTTCTGTCTATGGAACCAACCTCTTCTGATCAGCTTTATTTTGTGGAATGAAGTGTTTGTCTCATTCTAGATTTGAAACTGAAGCCAGGGCGATGCCTGTTAAGATAACCACACCTTAGATTGGAGTACCTGGGTTCAAGCTCCACATCTGTCTCGTCCCCTATTCCAGTTTTCTGTTAATGTGCACCCTGGAATCAGCAGTTGCTGGATTAAGTAGTTGGGTCCAGCCAATGGAAGAACTTTCTCTCTGTCTCTCCCTCTCTATGTCTGTAACTCTACCTCTCAAATAAATATTTAATATAATATAAATATTCATAATTTATTATTATAAATAAATTTGTTATAATATTTTAATTATCCCTTTAAAAAGATTTATTTATTTATTTGAGAGGCAGAGTTACAGAGAGAAGGGGAAAAAGAGAGAGAGAGAGAGAGCGCTCTTCTATAGGCTGGTTCACTATTCAAATGGCTGCAATGGCCAGAGCTGGGCCGATCCAAAGCCAGGAGCCAGGAGCCAGGAGCTTCATCTGAGTCTCCAACATGGATTGCAGGGACCCAAAGACTTGGGCCATCCTCTGCTGCTTTCCCAGGCAAATTAGCAGGGAGTTGGATCAGAAATGGAGCATCTGGGACTTGAATTGGCACCCATGTGAGAGGCTGATGTCACAAGTGGCAGTTATACTTGCTAAGCCACAACACTGCCCCAACCCCCTACTATGTATCTTAACTTTATGAATTTTCCATGAGTACTTTTCTTTATACGTAATTGTCTTTAGTTTCTGCATCAAATGAAATTCACTCCTCCTAGCTTAAGATCCTGCTTCCACCATTCTGAGTTCTCTTTTTTTATTTTATTTTATTTTATTTTTATTTTTTGGACAGGCAGAGTGGATAGTGAGAGAGAGAGACAGAGAGAAAGGTCTTCCTTTTTGCCGTTGGTTCACCCTCCAATGGCCGCTGCGGCCAGCTCATCGCGCTGATCCGAAGGCAGGAGCCAGGTGCTTCTCCTGGTCTCCCATGCGGGTGCAGGGCCCAAGGACTTGGGTCATCCTCCACTGCCTTCCCGGGCCATAGCAGAGAGCTGGCCTGGAAGAGGGGCAACTGGGATAGAATCCGGCACCCTAACCAGGACTAGAACCCGGTGTGCCGGCGCCGCAAAGTGGAGGATTAGCCTGTTAAGCCACGGCGCCGGCCTCTGAGTTCTCTTAAACATGATTGTTTGTCAAGTCATTTACTTGATTATTGTAACTTTATTGTGAGAATATTAATATTCAGATGGAGAAGAAGTTTGGTGATTCAGTTTGACAAACCATGTCTGGGTTATTGTAAGAATGATATGTTTGCTCCACATTTCCTCTCAAATGCAGGCAATTTCCGGGTTTCAGTTTGATTTATTAGCACCACAAAGATCAGAAGTGGATTTTTGTGAAAGCTGTTGTGTATAGAGAGGCCAAATATCACAGCATTGTCCTACCAATGTCACACCTGCCTCTCCTTGTGTGGGCATACTCTGAATTAGCAACTTTGAAAATTCCGGTAGAAGAACTCAAAGTTCTCTCACTGGCTATCTCCATTGTCCGATCTTGCAAGTTGAAAGCACTCAGCCTAACAGCTTGTGAAAGACAAAAATCAGTGGTATTCCTTGGAACTTTGTTCACATTTCTCTGTTCATATAACTTTGGATATCAACAAACAAAAGGAAAACTGGGAAACACTGGGCTGTCTCACTACACTCAGTCCTTGTGCAGCCCAGATGTGCAGGGATTAACAAAGGAAATGCAAAGATGGGAGCTTTTCTGAGGAGAATTTGCTATTCATGTCCTTGACCCTCTGCTGTATAAACTTACGACTACACTCTCATTCACCAGATTTTGATTTTGTTTGTTCTTTTACCTCTTTCTGAAATTAAAGTTAAAGCTGAAATATGTTCATAAGGTATTCTCTTTGATATTAGCAGGATTGGGTGTAAAATAAAGCCTATTTGTGAGAACTAAACAAATAAACTAAACTCTTTTTATATTAATTGCACTCTTAGAAAACATAATGGATTATTGATCACATTACTTTAGCATATAAACCACTCACAGGATACACTTTATGTGCTTTGTTTAACATTCTGCCTTATTTACACCAAAAATACTGAGATTTACTTTAAACATTTTGTTATGTGATCTAATTAGATATGCATATGAGTAGCATAGATTAGACAGTTTTTAATGATTAATTTCTGGCTTTGTTGCTGCTTTATGTTTATAAGCCTAGCAAACATCATTGAAATGTTTGTGTATATTTCATTCTTTTTATTTGCACTTTGTATACATGTGGTGTTTATAGAAACGTAAAACCAGCCTTGTTTCTTTGTGTCTTCATACTAGTAAATTCAGTAATGTGAGAGCAATGATTACTGTGGTCTATTCTCTTCAGGTTTTTGCAACTCACTGTTTGATAAATAGTTTTATTGCTTATGAAATACTCTGTTATTTCAATGTGACCCACTTTTTAAAAATAATCAAGCCAAGATAATGTTATTTTTATTATATGGGAATAAATGCTATGTATTGAAAGTATATTAATTAGTTTAAGTAGAAATGATGGTACATTCAAGTACATTTTAAAAACTTAAACCTGGAATGCTTTATATATCATATTTGCTATAATATTTGCTAAATTGTTTTGTGTTGGTCTTCCATTTGACAGGTACTTGCTAGGAAGTACCCATGTCATTTGCTTTTGTATCACTAACACTTTAATAGCCATGAACTCTTTGACAAATACATACAACATCATTTGAATGAATTGTGCGTTCCTTATTTGTTGCAATGTGTTCATATGGAAGAACAAAGCTAAGCATATTATTTTTGAATTCCTTTTGAGAACTTTGCCAACTACACTATGCTACACTTTGTATCTACCCTCTACCAGTGTCCGCTTTGCTCTCTGAGAGTTGAACTGATTGGGCACATCCCCAGGACTCCTAGCTCTCTGGCTTCTAGTTGGGCTTGGCCCATAGAGAGCTGTGGCAGGGAAGCAGAGCGAGGGCAGAGAGTGAGGTTGGCATATTTGTTCCCTGAGCTGCTCTCCTAAGGCCACCTAATGCTTGCTGTGTTATATAGCTCAGATTACTGCTTCCCTCCATACACACCCCCTTCTACAAGACTCTCCTAACTGGTCCCGGGTGCCTCTTCTTCCTGTGGAATTCCTTTTGGACCTTGGGGTGGTAATAGCTTAGCTGCTGGGAATCCTGGATTCCTTTTCTATCTCCATAGTGAGTAGTCTTTTTGTAGATGAGCTCTCCTTGAATTGCACAAATTTGACTTGCCATCTATTTGCCATCACCATCTCCACTGATAACATGTAACTTGTCTTGATTTATCTTCAAAGTATGATTCAATTATTAAATGCTCTGTTAGTAGAACTCAGTTACCACAAAAGTAGTCATAAGCTACAAATTTGATATAACTGAAGTACATAGCATATCAATCTTTTGATGAAAATGATGTTCTTAATCTGTGTATTTAATTCCATCAGAAAGTAAATGATAGATTACTTAAAAATTAATGTATTCACACCCAGTCTATCCTACATTTTTATTATACAAACTCGCTTTAACTCTCCTACCCCTCCCAGCCTCTGGTAATCAACATTCATCACCGTTCTGTGTTCATATTGAGATTTTGTTTTTTCTGTTCCCATGTATAAGGACGAACATGTGGTTTTCATCTTTCAGAGTCTGGCTTATTTCATTTTGCATGATGTTCTCCAGTTTCTTCCATTTTGCTACAAATGACAGAATTTCATTCCTTTTTTATGACTTGATAGTATTCCGTTGTGTATATATACAACATTTTCTTTATCTATTCATCTGATGATGGATACCTTGGTAATGCCATATCATGGCTTCTGTGAACAGTGCTGCAAATAAACACATTAGAACAAGCATTTCTTTGATTTCATGTATTTTGGATACATACCTACTAGTGAGATTTCTGGACCATATAATAGTTCTATTTCTAGTTTTTAAGAAATCACTGTGACAGTCATATCATACTAGTATAAGATGCTAATAATTGGGGAAGTTGGGTGTGGGGTATATGAAAATTCTTTGTACTATTTCAAAAAATTCTTTAAAACTATTCTGAAATTAAAAGAGTATTTAAAATTTGGTGTATTTATTAATTCAATGAAGACTGAATTTCCTTCTGAAGCTCCTACAACTGACAAGTGAGGAAGGGCATTCCAGAGAGGAGAATGTCATGACTTGGTGCATTTAGGCGTCATGTCAGGTGGATCTGTTCATCCTTTGTTGCTCACTCATGTTTAACCTCACCCTTGCATTTTGTAATATGTATTTTGTAAACTCAACCTGTAGAGAGTCTCTGGTAGGAGCCACTTTAAGGAGTATATAAGATTAAAGAAGGGAATTTTATAAAAGTAGTGGGCAATTGTGCTAGCTACAACATAGGGGTTGAATGAGAAAAGAACTGAAAGAACTCACTGGTGTTGGCAGGAGGGAAATCTTTGTTGATATTTTTGAAAACAGATTTGAGTTGGAAGCCTACTTATTACAGTTTGAGCAATAGATGAGAGGCAAGAAAGCTTAGATGGAGGGCATACTTCTTTCAGGAAGATTAGATGTGACGAAGAAAAGAGATAAATTTAAATAGGTATAGGGGATACAAATATTGGGGTTTTTAGTTTTTTTTAAAGGATCAAACAGATTTGAAAATAGTTCTGAGCTATAGTGCAGACCAGGAGCAATGTGGAAAAGATAAGGAAGCAAAAAAGAAGAGTTGAATTGTAGCACGACAGAGGAAGATTGAGTCTAGAACTAGAGGGAGGGAGGGTGAAGGCTGAAAGCTGAAGGCTCAAGGAGACACAGCTGGCATGGCTATGTACCTGCACCCACTCCTCCATAATCATTAACTTGTCAGACTCCCCTCTGGTGTTGCTCACAAACCGGAAACATTACACGGTTTTAATGTTAAGATGGAACTTGAGGTGATGCTCAAAGAACATATACTACACATTATGCCTCTGGTGTAAATGCATGTGGTCAGTCTCCAGTGGCTCACTGTCCAGATGTAAGGAAATGCTCTGTTTTCTGGCTCTCCCTGAATAAGATGGCTGTGTCTAGTGGGCACAGGTAGGAAGGCAGGCAGGAGGAGAGGTGTATTGAGTGTTCACCTTCAAAGCAGCTTCTTCCAATGTGGAGAACCATTGTCTTAGGACCTGACGAATTTAAGAATTTCTTTCCTCCCCAGGATAGGCCTGATCTTGACTATTCCCAATCCAAGACAATGCCCAGTGATAGTTAGATAGCATCCATGCTACTTCCAATGCTCTGCCCAGGTGGAGTTCACTGGAAGTCCCTGCTTGGTTCTGTTGGTTTTATGGCTGGAGAGGAAAGCTGCCCACAGCCCAGTGTCAAGCTCTGCTGAGACTGATTTCCTGGGTACCATGCTAGCAGCATTACTTCGAACCTCTAAAAACTGGAGGGCACTGGTGACATCATGATATGCATGGAGTCTGGTTTTATGTGCTGTGAGATCCCTGTCTTCTTGCTTTGGTTGGAGCACAGGTGATAGTTTTACTTATATTATTTCCTAGAAACATACTAAACAAGTTGTCCTTAGAATCTCCCCTGACCAATGGGATCTTTAGGGGCTTCAGTTTCTCTTAGCTCAGTCTGTTTTGTCTTCTGTGAAAGGGACACATGGCTCACATGGTTGTGCAGGGTGAGGACAACAGAGAACAGTTGCTGATGGTTAATTCCAGCAGCTTCCTGGAAGGGTGACCTGGTGATTTTTAAAAAAAAAAATTTATTTATTTAGGAGCAGCACTGTGGTACATCTGGTTAAGCCACCGTCTGCAGTACTGGCATCCCATAAGAGTGCGGGTTCAAATCCCAGCTGCTCCACTTCCTATCCAGCTCCCTGCTAATGTGCCTGGGAAAGCAGTGGAGGATGGTCCAAGTCCTTAGGTCCCTGCACCCACATGGGAGACAAGCTTCATGGCTCCACATGGCTCCTGGCTTCAGTCTGGCTCAACCTTGGCCATTGTGGCCATTTGGGGAGTGAACCAGTGAATGGAAGATCTCTCTGTCTGTCTCTCCCTCACTCTGTAATTCTGACTTTCAAATGCATAAATAAACAAATAATAAAAAAGATGTTGCTTGGGATGCCTGCATCCAATATTGGAGTGCCTGAGTTTTAGTCATGGCTCTACTTTTGATTCTAACTTCCTGCTAATGCATGGCCTGGGAGGCAGCAGATGGTGGTTCAAGCAATGAAGTCCCTGCTACCCATGTGGAAGGCTCAGACTGAGTTCCCAGTTTCTGGTTTCAGTCTGGCCCAGCCCAGACTGTTGTGGACTTTGGGATTTTGGGGATAAACCAGAGGATAAAAACTTTGTCTGTCTCTTAGAGAGAGAAGGAGAGAGAGAGGGAGAGAGAGAAACAGTCTTGAAAAAAGTCTAGGACACATGGCAACCTCGTTTTATTTAAACATCAATTTATTTCTCTAAGTTTAAATTCAGAGAAAATTATATCCTTGAAGTTATTTTTGCCAATAACATGTTATTTCCATGGGTTTAAGAAAGTTGACTGCCTATTTTGTGCCAGGGTTCTCAAACAAAGGTATTCAAAAATCAAATAAAATAGCAGTAGTCAATATTATTTTAGAAACAGTGTCTGACTTTGTGAGTCTAACTGATCTCTTTATTGTTTTAATTTCCTTTTTTTAAAGCAAAAACAACAAACCAGGTAAATCCATACTTCATTACTTTACATGCACAAATATACTCAAACATTGTATCTGGACATTCTTTGAGGAAGCCTTACGGAAAGGGTTTTGGTTGAATTTCTGTTGTCAGTCACTTAATCTCCAAAGAACAAATGCGCTTCCTTATATAACCTGCAGATGCTCTTTTCTCTTATGTAAACCTCAAAATACAAGCTTCAGATGGTACTTCAGAGAATGCTCTTAGTGAGTTTCATACGGGCTTGAGATGCCTCCAACACCTTCGACAGGACTAAAGTCCTGAAGTTTCCTTGTTTAATGTGAGACACTGTAACAGGAAAAGTTGCCTTTCCATCTCTCCTGTGAATCTGTGAGCATGAAATTGCCCTCAGAGGGGAAAAGTTGCTCATCTGCCTTTAACCAATTGCTGTCTTGGGATTACATAAATGTGTTTTTCTGCCAGAAGTCAATTTTCAAAGTATGACTAGGGTGGAAACTCAGTTACAGAAATTCTGCTTTATTATCCTTTTGCCTTAGTAAGAAGAAACACTTAATGATCTCAGATGGCTGCAAAGCAAGAGCTAGTGAACAATATGACTACAATTCACTTTTTCTTTACTCAATCTGTATTTGACTTCAATAGTAACCTGCTTAACCTTTAAATTTTCACTTCTGTCAGCTCATTTGCTAAGAACATAGATTTCTGTCCCTTCTGACTGCAGGTAACCCTGCTTATTAAACATTTCTACATCTGGTTGCCAGATCATGTTGCCCCAGTCTCCAAAGGATTCAAAGGGATAAGAAGCCTACAAAAGCCCCTCTAGCTCTGTGATGTCTGAGTCTTTGAATGTGACATTAGGAGATTCTTAAAATGAAAGACGCCTTTACCATTCTCTCACTTGCCTTCAACACTATTAGCTTGCATAGCTTCAACACTGTATTTTTACCCTGAATTATTGTAGGGAATAAAAATGTCTTCTCCTAGTGATGGCACACCTTTTGTTGTTATCCTATTAACATTTGAACAGTGATTGCACTTTTAGTTGCTTGAAAACACTTTAAAATTTTTTATATCAGCAAAATGTAACTCCTATGTTTTCTAGAAGACTTGCTGCTTCAAGATTAGTTGTATAATTCACTGTTATGGAATTTTTCAGTTACAAGCTATACTAATTTAGAGACAATAATATTTGGACAAAGTTTACTATATTTTTCAAATATTGGTGTTAATGTAAATATTTAGACTGGACCTTGAAAAATGTATCAACATATTGCCATTTTTGAAGTGACAATGCTGATACAAAGCTGTGTTAGTAGTGGGATGTCCCTGGCCTGTTTTGTGTTGATTTCCATGTATCCATCACTGGAAGTGTAATAGTCCTTCCAATGCAGGACCCAGTCCTGAGCACCATTGTTTAGATCTAATGTGCAACGCAACCATATGCACAGCATGGCCCTTTTCCTACAACTTTAATAAATTGTCCCCTTGATTGATGGTTTTATAGTATGAGACAGCTCAAGAAGGCAAATTATTACAACCAACATTTACTGCACAGATTGGGAAAACATCAGTATGAATAAGGTTCTATTTCCATTCTCGCCCAGCTAAATACATATACATCCCCTACAAGAACAGTCACATTGGTGTGGAAAAGAAATAGTATTGGGATAAGTCAGTGGACATCTGGAAACAAAATAAAATTGGTTCCATACTTCACACAAGAACAAATTATAAATGGACCAGATATAATTCTATAAGAATATGAAAAGAAATAATGGAATAAGTATGCTTTACTTGATGTAGGGAAAGCATCTCTAACAATACAAAACTCAGAAGATGGAAAGGAAAATGTGGATAAGTTATACTAAATAAAAAGTTAAAACAGTCCATGTGGCAAAACTAACACAAGCAAATTCAAAATGCTAATAACAGTAATAAGAAATGATTTTTTAAGTCACACCATCAAAATAAGGGTTACTCTCCCTAATATTAACATTCCAAGAACAAATGGGAAAAGACCAATCATCTAGTAGAAAATTGTGCCAAAGTCTGTCTTGATAGTTCACAAATATATATATATATATATATATATATATCTAAAAGTATGAAAAAAAAAAAGCAACCTCATTCCTAATAAGATAGAGGTAATCAACAGGACTGAAATGACATTTTGTCACTTATAAGTTAGGCAAAGCCACAACAATTTGATAATATACTGTTGTCACAGCTTTGTGAAGACATAATTGTTACCATTTAAGGCTTGGATGATACAAGGTTGTACACCTCCTAGAGAGGGAAAATTGACATATGTATATGTATCACAATTACTAGTGGGTTCAATCTGTAATCTCACTATTAAACTACTAGAAATTCATCCTGCAGCTATTCTCACAGTATTATGAGAAAACTTTATATGTTTATTTGTGGTGATAACAAAAGGTACATACAATGTAAATGCTTATAATTGTGGACTGCTTTAATAAACTGTGATAAAGCTGTATGGTGGAATACTACACAACATTTAAAAAGGACAAAGCTTTTTTTTAAAAATATACCATTATGGAAAGACCATCAAGATACATGAACTACAAATAGCAAAGTACAGAACAGTAATATAGTATATTAGCAGTTTAATAATGAAAAGAAAATGTGTGTGTGTACATACCTCATCCAAAATTTAAACTTAACATAGAAACACACACATATAACACTGTACACTTGCAGAAATATAGAAATTCAATGCATTAAACTTCTAAAACTTTTATCTTTGAATCTATGTTCCATTTTTGTGTTAACGAGTATTGAGTTCAAGATGACCTTGAGGTTTAGAAAATCCTGCAAAGACAGTTGATCCAACAAAATTAAACATGGAGAATGTATCTGAGCAAATATTTATGCATCTATTTTTAAGAAAAGATTTATTTATTTATTTAACTTATTTATTTGAAAGGCAGTGTTACAGAGAGAGAGGGAGAGACAGAGAGATAGAGACCTGAAACTCTATCTGGGTCTCCCACATGGGTGCAGGGGCCCAAGCATTTGGGCCATCTTCTTCTGCTTTCCCAGGCACATTAGCAGCGATCTGGATTGAAAGTGGGGGAGCTGGAATTTGAATGCCTATGTGGGATACCAGTGCCACAGGCAGTGGCTTAACCCACTGTGACACAATGCCTGCCTCTATACTTCTTTACATATGTTGAAACCCTTCTAATGAACACCACTGCACTCACTTAGCACCAAGTTTTAAGATTGACTTTCCTCACGCAAAAAGTGAGGGAGGACTTGAAATGGGAGCTGGAATGAGGAGCTGGACATATCGTCTAAGGTAGCACTTGGTACCCAGACTTCAGACAAGTGCATATGACTAGGATTCAGGAAAGAATTCCCCCTTTTTGGCTTTGCCTGTAAATGCTATTTAATCTTTCTGATTTTGGCTGTAACTGGTTGTCTGATCTTGGGCATTTCATTTCACTGTTCAGGATCACATTTTTAAGAAAAGAATCTAAAAGATGATTGTGAAGATTCTCTCAAGAAGTTAATATTCTTTTGTAAGATAATTGGCAGTATAATCGCTGTACACAGGGCAGGTGTTGGGCATCTTTATATTCTGATCAGTTGTAAATGATATAAGAAATGCCATAAAAACTTAACTTTATCTCAAACATCAAAGTGGAACCTATAATTAATTCTAATGACAACCTAACAGTAATAAGTACTTTTTTACATTAAAATAAAAGACATTTATTTAATATGCAAATCTACATGTGGCTTGGTATTAACATATATGTTAATTCTTCAGGTTGTGAAAGTCATGACTGTTAGGTGCTTTGATTCTGTGTCAGAGAGAGGCATAAGGCTGAACTTCCAGGATTTGTTAAAGTGGGCACCAGAGAAATAATGACACATGGATTTGAATACACCCAGAGAAATCTCCAAAAGAAAATTAAGGGCAAGTTAGAGTGGGCATGGCCAGCAATGTTGAGGAGGCACTAAAGATGACTAAACATGTGGGGACCTGCTGTCATTTTGGAGTTTATAAAATATTAAGTGTGATCCAAGTGTGGTAGGAAATGAAGCTGGAGTTGTGAAGTAAGGGCAGATAATAAAGAGTCTGGTATTGCACTCTAAAGGACTTGAATTTATTGTTTTAGCAATGAAAGTCATTGGAGATTTAAAAAAAGGTGGGTAATATGCATTTAGATCACTTAGTTTGGGTGTTACTAGTGTGGACTTGGATAGTGTGAGATGAGGCAACTGGATTGAGTAGGAAATGTAGTAATAGTACATAGACAATGGATGATAATTACTTTAACAAAGATAAAATCAGAAATTGAAATTGCATATGAGGCTTTCTGACTGGTATGAGCTTTTTTTTTTTAACGAAATCTTGGGGATTAGGGGAATCCAATGACATCTTAGAAACAATAACACTTTCTGCCCTCCTTTCTGGCTCTACCACAATGTAAACAACTTAGGTATTCCTTTCTGTTTTTGTGATCTACCTCCATTTTTTTTCAGTTTGTCTATGCTATTTGTGATTTTTTTAAAAAATATTTTCTGCTAATTATTGGATAGAAAAACATGTTGAAGCTCCTATTTTTAACAAGAATCTATGTAGCCTAGAGACCAGAATATTAAAAAGTTATTTGTCTAGACCTCTATGAATCACACAATTAAAATATGTTGAAAATATTTTCCTAAGTAGAAGCTGATTCTTTAGTTTGATTTCAGGGGCAAGCAACTTCCCTACGTAAGTGTAAGTACAAAAACAGCTGCAACATTCGAAGCTATTACCATCAGTTCTAGTTCATGATACATAGTCATTATAATATCTCTTTTCAAGGGAGTTCTTGAGTTAGGCTATGAGTCTGAACTTTAGCCAGAGTTTTTTGTTTGTTTGTTTGTTTTACACTTGGTTCCAGAAAAAGTATTTCTGAATTTTCTTTCTTTGTGCTCATTCCAGCTACTTGTAAAGGGTCATGGTGTTTCTGGGTTGAAAATTTCCTTCCCAAAATCGATGCTTTCCTAAGTTAGAGAAAGAAAAACAATATTTGAACATTAGAGACACTTTGCTTCCTGTTTCCCATCCTCTCTCCCCATCTGTGCAATGCTGTATTGTTTGCTTGATTGATGTTATAAAAAAACAACACATGATTAAAGATCTTTCTCTGTTGCTTACCCTTTGATATTTTAGCTAAGAGCAATTGAGTCCCTCAGCAAGCCTGGCCTTGGTACATGAAGGTGGCTTGTTTGCCCACTGAGGTCTCTAATGCACTGGCACCACTAGAGCCAAACATGTGCTTTGAATATCAAGCATGGTTTTCTCTGGATAATAACTACACCCTCATTTAAAAATTAAATTGTTAAGCTTACCAGTTAAAAAATAGAATCCAAGAAAATTGCATTCTATAAACAACACATTTGCCTTGGTTATTTCAGGATTTGTTCTACCTTGGGGTCACTGTGGATATCATTGCTTACACTGTAGTTAGATGAGCCATGGGAGACAGCCCTGATTCTCTATGTAAACTATCACAAACAAGGGTTGTTCTTTAGGTCCTTTATGGTTGGTATGCCATTTATAATTGAAGTTGGAAGTAAGCAAAAGCTGCAACTCAACGTGGTTAAACAAGGGCTTTTCTTTTAGCTGGAAATCTGGAATTTGGGAAGGCTCCAGATGTGGAGTGATTGATACTTTGTGTCATTTCAAGGGTCCAGGCTCCTCTGCTTTCTTTGCTTTGTCATCCTCAGGGTTGACGTCATATTGGGGTGATACCCCCTCCTTGCATCTGGAAGCTTCCTTGGGGAGGAGAGCGTCTCCTCTTCCCTGGAAGACCCATGGTCCCCTCTTCACAAACACCAGTGGCCCCAGTAGGTTTGAGACTGCCCATTTCATTCTATTTTTTAAAAATATTTATTTATTTATTTGAAAGTCAGAGTTACACAGAGAGAGGAGAGGTAGAAAGAGAGAGAGAGAGAGAGGTCTTCCATCTGCTGGTTCATTCCCTAATTGGCCGCAACGGCTGGAGCTGAGCTGATCTGAAGCCAGCAGCCAGGAACTTCTTCTGGGTCTCCCATGTGGGTGCAGGGGCCCAAGGACTTCGGTCATCCTCCACTGCCTTCCCAGGCCATAGCAGAGAGCTGGGTGGGAAGTGGAGCAACCAGGACTCGAACTGGCATCCATATGGGATGCTGGCGCTTCAGGACAGGGCATTAAGCTGCTGCACCACAATACAGGCCTCAGAGACTGCCCATTTCTGAATGAGAATAATGAGTACTGGGGAGTCACCTGTTGTTTATTGCGCGTGCACACACACACACACAAGTAGATATTCTGGTTTCATAATTTGCCCTGATTATCTTTGGCTTGAAGTACTGCTAGGATTCCCCCCTGAATTGATCCCACTTCTGCCATTGGACACAATGACATTTGTACATTCTGAATAAATTCAAACCCATATGTTTCGGGATGGAAATAGGTGATCTCAGCAGAGAGCAGCTTGGACTTTGAGATCTAGCTGCCCTTTTTTACATGATGATTGAGTATGATTTTATTAAATAAGCCAGCAAGCCCTTTTCAAGTATAGGAATGCATAGGGACGTGTGTGTGTGTGTGCACATGCCCGTGTGTGTGTACGTGCATATGCACATGGAAAGAATTGAGGGAGAGACAGAGGTCACTGGCATCCTGTAATTTGCCATTTGTCACACTGACATTGAAAGGTATATTTTGAGTGTCACATGGTCTCATTTTATAATTCAGAAAAATATCAGGGTATATTAGAGACACAAGTATAGTTCCAAAGCCTTTTTACCACAATAAATACCCCAGAACAAAATTGATTACATGTAACATTTTCCTGCCAGATAGAAATCTGAGATTCATTCATGACCTTAAAACACTGCATTTATTTTCTACAAATAAACATGTGATACTTTAACCCAAAAAGAGTCCTGTAAGAAAGAAAGCATACACATTTCAAATGACTCATTGGATAAACCATATAAAAATATTACAAAATAATTTTAGTCCTTAAAAAACTTTAATATGTGAATATGAGAACACTTCAAAAAATTTTGAGGAAAACTGAATGAAAAGATAAGTTTGTTTTTGTGTGAATAAAATTTGAATACATCTATAGTGGCTTCATAATATACATTTTCCATGATTGTTTTAAAGACCCCCCCAGAGATAAAATTAGACTTATGTTAGTCTTATTTGAACAGATGTTATCATTCAAATAAATAGATAATTTTTGGTCAGTAATTGCTTTTAGAAACACTAAAACACTGGTAAAAGAGATGACACTAATTGTCACAAGCCATTCACACACTTCAAATCTTAAATGAATGTGTGCTAACTTATTTATTTGACTGATTGAAAATAGACTTCCCCATTTCCATTTCACCGTTTTATAAAATCCTCTAGAACATGGCCCTTCTAGTAGTTATTGTAAGAGAAAATTCAGAGAATTCAGAGAAACAAGCAGAAGCTTAAGAAATATATAGCATAATGGCCGGCGCCGTGGCTTAACAGGCTAATCCTCCGCCTTGCGGCGCCGGCACACCGGGTTCTAGTCCCGGTCGGGGCGCCGGATTCTGTCCTGGTTGCCCCTCTTCCAGGCCAGCTCTCTGCTATGGCCCGGGAAGGCAGTGGAGGATGGCCCAAGTCCTTGGACCCTGCACCCGTATGGGAAACCTGGAGAAGACCTGGCTCCTGGCTTCGGATCGGCAAGATGCGCTGGCCGCAGCGGCCATTGGAGGGTGAACCAAGGGCAAAAAGGAAGACCTTTCTCTCTGTCTCTCTCTCTCACTATCCACTCTGCCTGTCAAATATATATATATATATATATATATTTAGCATAATGAAGAAACATACTTAAAATAATTCTAGCAAGGGTGCCAGTGCTGTGGCTCACTTGGTTAATCCTCTGCCTGTGGCACCAGCATCCCATATGGATACCGGTTCTAGTCTCGGTTGCTCCTCTTCCAGTTCAGCTCTCTGCTGTGGCACGGGAGGACAGTGGAGGAGGACCCAAGTGCTTGGGCCCCTGCACCCACATGGGAGACCAGGAAGAAGCACCTGGCTCCTGGCTTCGGATCGGAGCAGCTCCAGCTGTGGCGGCCATTTGGGGAATGAACCAACGGAAGGAAGACCTTTCTCTCTGTCTCTCTCTCTCTCACTGTCTATAACTCTACCTGTCAAATAAATAAAGAAAAAAATAAAAAATTCTGGCAATTATGATTAAAAACAAATTTTTAATATAGTTATATAGATTACAAATTTTACTCATTAAATTAAAAATATTCATATTTTCATAGTCATGCCAGGGACTACTGATCCAAAGATAAAATGGATAAGGTCCCCTCTTCTTATGGAGGTAAAATTCTACTGGGGGACAGGCTCAGATGGTAAGATTGTTTGTAAGTGGCCAAGATAATTGCATGTTGGGATGAATGCATTGAAGCTGAGAACAACCCTCAAATGATAGCCAGCAAGGAAATCAGAGCCCCTGCAACCTTGAGCCTTGAAGTTCATTCTCCCCTCACCCCAAGCCTTACAGGTGTGAGCCCAGGTCTGCGGATACCTTGACTTTGGCCTTGTAAGACCTAAGCAGAGAACTTGGTTCAGGCACACTGGGTCCAGATTTGCAGCATGGATGAACTCTGAGACTTCAGATAGATATTTCATTTAGCTGCTGAGTTTTGTGTTGTTTGTTGTGGTGGTGACAAACTCAACATTCAGCGCCAGCTAGATGTGACTACCTTCTACCTCCCAGGTCAGCCTGCTGTAGGTAGGGACTTCTGCCTTGGTCTTTACCTCCTAGAATATTCTAATCATATCTGAGTTATCCACAGGGTTTGTTCTCCAGGTAGCTTCAGTCAAAGTTTTGATTGGTGTCACTTCACAAAAATATTCTGTAATAAGCCAAACACTTGAAAAGATAGCCATCTATCTCCTTGCAAAATGAGCTAGCACATAGCACCAGCTAGCACAGTGCGTTTCTTGCTACCTGATAATATAGTACAGATGCAGGGATAATTGATCACCCAGGAAAATGTCAAGTCCTCCAAAAGACCAAGATTTTATGAGATAAAGAAAATGACATTGGAGACTTCACAAATGATAATCTTGCAGAATCAGATCATTTAACAATGAAGGAAGAAGCAATCAGCATGGATGGGTGTAGGATAGTAGAGTCGTTCTAAAGACCTTTTTGTTTGTTTTGATACTAATGATGAACCATGTGTAGTTAACCAGCACTCCTGCAATGTGTGTGGGTTCCTTTTAAATTAAAATTTTCATTTGTTGCCCCATTCTAATTATCATATCTTCTCTGGGAGGACAGGATTCTGTCTGTCAAGCCCAGTTCTCACTCCAAAATGCCTCTACAAGTAACTTCCACCACTTACAGAAGGAGACAGAGTGCTGCTGTGGAATTGGACCTTCTTACAGCACTGATTTCTCCAGGTGGCAATGACCTTGCCACGTTAGACACTGCTTAGATAACCCTGACTCCCTGGCAGCACAGCATCTATTGCTGGGAGGACTGCACAGAGACCGTTCCCAGCAGCCCCAGGGCAGCAGAGCTCCGCTTCATCCCAGCTTCTCTCCTCTTCCTAACTATCCACAAGTGACCAAGGTCCTGGAATGTCTTACACAACAGCTAAAAACTAAGTGGTTATCAATTTGGAAACATTTTTAATTTTGATTTTTCCAGGCCTAAATTCCCTGGTAGATAATTTTTGCTTCAGTGTGTTTACAATGTTTTCAAAAGGTGTGAACTGTTCTTGCTGTGGTAGAGACGGAATTGTGTGCATAACTTATCCTCCGTGGAATACAGCAACCTCACCTGCAATGTTAGCTGGACGTGTGGTCGCCAGAACACAGACACCTCACCTCGTTTGCAGCCTGGTTAACAGTGGGACTCCCTTGTGGCCACTGGGAAATAGGATCTGTTCAGTTTGGTGGAAGTGTCCTCAGGCTGCAGCACCTTTCTGTCTCCTGTTCCCTCTCTCATTGACCAGCATATGGGCGTAATGACTGACTGGATCAGCCTCCCTGGACCGCAAGATAGGAGCCGTAGACAGAAGGAGCTTAGAGCTCCCGAGGGAGCCAGAACTGCTAAAATAGCCCTGGGTTTTCTATTGTATTATCTATTGTATTTTATATATAATATTACATATAATAAATTTTATATATTATATTTTTATTTACTATATTATATATTTATTTCTTATAATATATAATATAATAATATATATTATATATTATATATTACATATCAATACATAATAAATATCAATATAATTATATTATAATATAATATTAATATATCATATAATATTAATATTATAGACTATATTACAGTATACATATTATGTAATATATAATTATATAATTATCTATATATAACATATATAATTATATATTTATATATAATATATTATATATAATAATATATAATATACAATATATAATACATATAATCATATATATTATATAATATATGTATATAATATATAATGTATATATTATATATAAATTATATATATAATATAATATATTATACATTATATTAGATATCATAATTATATATAATTATATTTATATATAAATTATATATATTATATATAATTATAATATATAATATATAATAATATAATATATAATATAATATTATATATTATAATTATGTATAATTATATATTATATATAATATAGTATATATAGTATATATAGTAATATATAATATAGTATATATTATAATATATATTATATATAATATATTATATTATATATTATATATTACAATTATATATAATTATATATATTTATATATTATATGTTATATATAATTATATATTATATTATATTATATATTATATATATAATTATATATAATATATAAAAAAATAAAAAAATAATATATTATATATAATTCTATAATATTTTTATATATTATATATGATATATAATTATATATGATATATAAGTATATATTATATATTTATATATTATATATTATACAATGTTATATTAGTCTATGATATATCAATATATTATATGTAAGTATTAGTATAATTCCTATCTATTTCTATTGTGTAATTATAATTTCTATACAATTTCCGTCTTGGGGATGTCCCTGTGGGTTTTCTGTAACTGGTAGCTCAGTCTAACCGTAAGTAATGTGCTCTGAATTGCTCACGGGTTAAGTGACCCTGGATGAGTAACAACCAGGATTTAATCGATATGTGTTTAAAAGGATGCTCCCCCACCCACAGAATCCTTTCATTCTGACACATCTGTTTTCCTGTAGCATCGTGGTTGTTTTCCTCAAGTGTAGTTATTCCTTGGGTTAAGGTTGTTTAGACGTTGTATTCTTGTTTTTTCCATCGCGCTGCATGGGCTGTAGAACCCACAGTCTGCAGTGTCGATGGGCTCTTCTCCGGCACGTGCACCACCAGGACTGGGCACCGAACCGCAGCACGGCTTCTGCACTCTGAGGTTACGCTGGCCGCCGCTCCCAGCACCAGGCACACGCAGGATGACCGCAGTGGCCTTCATCACTGTGGGACACACCCTCCCTCTGCCTCAGGGTCTCCTTACAGCCAGCGCTGGGCCGAGCCCTCGTGAAGCAGGGAGCAAGGCCTGAAACACCAGCACCTGAGCGGCTTCTGAAGGCTCCCAAGTCTCACCAGCCCGCAGCGCGCCACAGGCAGACTGGGATCCCGAACTGAACCTTTCCAGCTTTGTGTCTGTCGGAGCCACTCAGACGGGAGCCTGCAGCAGCGGCGACTGGAGGCGACTGGAGGAGACGGTGTCGCGCTCAGGAAACAGCAGCACGTGGCACGGCCAGCGCTCCCGGGCCCCACAAGTGGGCCCCGTCTCCCTCCGCGCTGCCTGTCTGGGCTTTCTTTTTCTCTTTTCTTTTCGCTCTTCATCCTTCTCCAGTCTCTACTTCCTCTTGCCCACACAAAACCGGCTCCCAAAGCTCATGTTCTAGCTTGACGGCTAGGATGGCTGTTGTGCACTCTTTATAGCTGATTTAGAGCCCCTAACTCTGCTTTCTCTTCCATTTGCCTACAGACTCCTACCTTCCTTCTGTTCCCCTTCCTAATCTTCCCCTCCCTTCCTTCCTTTCTCCTCTTTCCCTCCTTCTCTCCCTCCCTCCACCCTCCCTCCCTCTCTCCCTCCTTCTTTCCTTCCTTCCGCTTTTCTCCTCCTCTACTTCCTCCTCCTTTATCATATGCTGAAGGAACTTTTTCTGAACCAATTTTAGGAGCATCTTTTTAAATAAAATAAAGGAAAATAAAGCAGCATGTGTCAGTACTGTGAGAATCACCTTTGAGCCCCTCGTACAGTGCTGAGAGACCCAGCTCTGCACTGGGTGGATCCTGGCCCCATGTGTACAAAGCCCAGACGGTTCTCTCCTTGTTCTGAAAAATGCAGCCTGGGAGAACCTCAGTAGCTCCCCTTGTGTGGGGGTGCATGCTTTCTTCGCCGCGCGTTCTTTGGTATAGCTGTGCACCTCGTATAAGGATGTCTGCCGTGTGTGCAGCTGGGTACCTCCAAGGAACATTCATCTGTTGTTCAGGAAGGACAGACGGGCAGAGAGGAGTAGCCTCAGAGAATGGAAATTCTGCTTTGTTCTGCTTCCTCATCTTACAACTGCGGAGACCTCAGGAGCGGATGGTGGTGTGTTCTTTGTCTGAGAGTGCTGGCGAATTCCTGAGCGGTGTGACTGTGATTTCTGGTGGGGACTGTACTTGTGCCATGTGTCTTTGTGTGTAAGGTTGTGTGAAAACACCAGCGACTACCATAGGAAACGTTTTCAACAGTGACTTTGTGGAAATCAAAAAGTTTTCTACATTTAGATGTTTGCTTCTGATGTCCACTTGCTGTAAAAAAAAAAAAGCAAAACAAAAACAAAGTGAAGACGTAATGTTAAACCACAATTCGAAGAGAAAATTTCTATGGAGAAGCTAAAATTGTGAGGCACTGTCTTGTGACTTTCTGGTTATCTCCCTCGATCCCAGAAAAGAATTTAGAATCCCTTGTGCCAGAATTCCTTGTGTCTTGTTTGTATGTAGCTCTCCCACTCTCACTTATCTTTGCCAGATTTTTCAGCTCAGGTGAGATAGTGAAATGCTGAAAGGCTTGGCTGCCAGAGAGGAGGAGGGAGACTTACAACAGAACGAGGAAGTTGCTCAGTGGAAATAAAACGTTGCTGTCACAAAGAATAGAAATTCAGATCGACCTGTGTGCTACCCTGTTCCTAACTTCACCCCTGCTTTCCAGTAGAGGGAGTGGGATGAAGTAAGACAGGAACAGTGGTTTTGCTTAGCCTTCGTTCCTCAGATTCTCCCTGCTGCAGGCCTCCTCAGGTAAAAACACCCCCATGTGTCCCTCCACAGGTTGTTCAACCCCGCTATCTATTGGTTTTCTGTAGGGAGCAAGCTGTGGAATGATGGTGGTTGGGGGAGACAATGGTTACATCTGTTAGCTTTTCATACTTCAAAGCAGAGAGGAGCTTCTAGGGAAGGAGAAGGTTTATTTGGGCAGGCAGCTTGGGGGTCACAGTTGAAGCTTGGGTGGTCCCATTAGTCTGGGATCTGGTGGAAGCTGGTCATGGCTGGCCGTGGTGGAGCATGTGTGGAGGATCACATGGGGAATCAAGGACAAGAGACCCAGGAAGCACACCTGGCTTATAAATCCGACCTATTTGCAAGAACTACCTCTGAGGGCAAGCCCCAGTGACCTAAGCACCTCATCAGGCCCACCTACCGGCGGCCATAATTGGATCAAGTATCCATCCTTAGTGCATCAGCTATTAACAAAAGATTTTGTGGTTTAAACATTTGTGTGAGTTTGGGGAGGCAGATCCTGCTCAGTCTTTTTTCCACTTTTTCTTCAGTCACACTTCCTATGGCCAGTGCTGTCTGTGGAACTATTGGACCTTGTTCTCTGGAAGAGAAATAATGCTAAATTATCTTGGGGGGGGGCAGATTTAAAAGTGTCCCTCATTTTGCTTAGGTGACTAGCATACTATTGTATCTCTGTACTTCCTCCAAGGGACTGAAGCTAAATAAGGATTTTTATTAAATATGATCAGAGTTGGTGAACTCAAAAGGCTTCCATAGCCTTGCCAACTTATGATAAGAGCCTAGGGGGATTACTGATGCCATAAATAAGAGTGTCAATTTGTTAAGTCAACAACAGGAGTCACTGTGCACTTACTCCTCATGTAGGATCTCTGTCCTTAATGTGCTGTACATTGTGATTTAATGCTATAACTGGTACTCATACAGTATTTTTCACTTTGTGTTTCTATGTGGGTGCAAACTGTTGAAATCTTTACTTAATATATGCTAAACTGATCTTCTGTATATAAAGAGAATTGAAAATGAATCTTGGATGTGAATGGAAGGGGAAAGGGAGTGGGAGAGGGGAGGGTTGCGGTGGGAGGAAGTTATGGGGGGGGGAGTCATTGTAGTCCATAAGCTGTACTTTGGAAATTTATATTCATTAAATAAAAGTTAAAAAAAAAAGAACTTACTGAGAAAAAAAAAATAAGGATTTTAGACGTAATGAACCTTAGCCCCATATTGCAAGTTACAAGTAGAAATGGTCTTCTAGGAGTGGAATAAGCAGGCACTAGAAATACTCCAAGTTGGAAGGTTTTCCATGCTTTGTCTCTTCCGTTTTGAAGGAGACTTGATAGTTCTGTGACTTCAAGGGGACTGATCTGATGTGACTTTGGTGCTGACCGTGGTGGCAGGCGTAGGCTAGGGTCACATACCATCTGGAGAGTTTTCTGAACAATGTAATTTATTTAATTAATGCCCACCTTCCCTCATTGTTAACTTCAGTCCCCAGCACTGTCCTGGCACATAGCGGGTGTGATATCAGTTTTTTGGAAAGGAATAAATGTTTATAACAGCAAACTAGGGGAGATGCCTTGAACTTTGTATGACAACTACTTGTAAAACAGACTCAGACAGCCATGTTGAAACAGATGACAGCCCTAAGATACAGGTAGTTGTATTTTATCATAAAACATTTTTTTTTTTTGCATCAGTTTAGGTGTATGTTAGATTTTTTTTCCTGTGAGAAATGATCAACCAAGGAATATCACAATAATAATACTTTGAAGAGAAAGACATACTAGAGATATGGGTGAACTTCTTTTAATTTTAGGTGGGAAGAGTTACCAAACATCTGGTAAGATACATCACTGTAAAATATTCTTTAAAACAAAAATCGGGGCCGGCGCTGTGGTATAGTGGGATAAAGGTGCCACTTGCAGTGCCGGCATCCCATATGGATGCCAGTTCAAGTTCCAGCTGCTCCACTTCCCATCCAGCTCTCTGCTATGGCCTGGGAAAGCAGTAGAAGATGGCCCAAGTCCTTGGGCCCCTGAGCCATGTGGGAGACCAGGAAGAAGCTCCTGGCTCTTGGTTTTGGATTGGCCCAGCTCTGACCGTTGCGGCCAACTGGGGAGTGAACCGGCAGATGGAAGACCTCTCTCTCTCTCTCTCTCTGCCTCTCCTTTTCTTTCTGTGTAACTCCGACTTTCAAATAAAATAAATAAATCTTGAAAAAAAAACCTTTGTTTGCTATGATTCTATTTACTTGAAGGCAACTAGTCCTGGTTATGGGCACCATAAAGAGCACTACAGGTTTGCGGAATTTATAATCACTAAATGCTATCAAGAGATGGTAGCTGCTCAAACCTCAGGCATACTAGTCTTTCTTTAAGCAGATAAAGGAACTGTAGGAGAGGGAAAACATTCTTTCCCTTTCCATTGTTTAGTTCATGACTGAGGACACTATAACAAAAGACAGAATAAGAGATTCTTTTCTAAAAGCTTTATGTGATACAGGATCCTTCAGAAATGAAGACCCAAAGAAGCAAGGAAACAGGTACTTTTCGTGCTGGGCTTGATGAGGCGTGGGGCAGTCGTGGAGAAGTGTGATGGATAATGGGGTGTGCTCTAACGGCGATCGGCGGGGTGGGGTCTTGGTCAGGCCTGTTTGCTCATGCCGTCTTTCTGTGTCTGCCGTTCTGAGAAGGGTTGCTCCCTTCCTGTGGCTGTCGGGAGGTCACCTCTGGAACAGGAGTCTTCATGTGAGCAGCAGACAGTGACCTTCCCAGGTCAGAGGGCCTGCTTCAAGGGAACAGGACAAGGCGAAGGGGAGGGACCTGCCTGTTTCTGTTTGCCCAAGTGCCAAGGTTGCATATTTTGGAGGTAGTGTGTCCTAAACCCATCAAAAACAAGTAAAAGAAAGAAACGTAGCATCCACCTTTCCTGCCAGGTTCATCTGAAAGCAGCACCACGTGATTATGACCGAACAACAGCGGCTGCATCTGAAAAATCTTGAAACTGCTTTGAACATCTCATCCCCTTCCTGTTGCTCACGGCTTGTCTGACTGGAGAATATTTTTGCCTATGATATCAAAACCTGGTACTAAAACCTCCTAAGATTGTCAGCAATTCATATGCTGTTTATCTTTCCCAAGCAAGAAACTTTCCCCACTTTTAATCTTTTTCATCACTCTAACTCTCAGATCTTATAAATTAACATTCAGGGACTCCTATGTAAAACTTAAAAAAAAAAACAAAAAAAAAAAAAAACAAAAAACACGTTGCCCTGTGCAGTGGTCTCCTAATTGAGTGCGATTCAATGCCAATCGATACTGGAATACTGGGGCCAGAGCAAGACACAGGCTTCCTCCTCTGGAGTGATAGGCAACCACAGAGAATTGGGCATGAAAAAGGGGGAGCCCAGAATGTCTGCAGAGACGCTTCCTTTTACGGTGAGTGCTGCTTCCTCTCCTGAGCTGTAATTTTATCCACTTAGGCTAAACCTAATAAGGCCTTGACGGCCCACGTGGAAGATGAAATTATGTCAGGATCTTTGTTGGGCACGCTGCTCAGGGGAAGCTTTCTGGCTGGTAAAGTAGACACACGTCTTCCCGTGGTCCTGAGTGCTGATGACAAGTCCAGATCAGAGCAGGGGGAGTGGCACGTTGGGGTTTCCAGCAGCTGCTGTTTCTCCTTCTTTAGAGCAAGTGGAATGCATTAAGTATTTTTTAGATTTATTTTTGTAAATTTGATAGAAAGTGTTACAGAGAGATAAGGAGACAGAGAAAGAGAGATCTTCCATCTTCTGGTTCACTCCCCAAATAGCTGCAACAACTGGGGTTGGGCCAGGTTGAAGCTCAGAGTCTGGTTCCATCCGTGTCTCCCACATGGATGGCAGGGACCCAAGCACGTGGGCTATCTTGTGCTGCCTTCCCAGATGCATTAGTAGGGAGTTGGAACTGAGTGGAACAGTGGGACTTGAACTGATGCCCAAATGGGATGCTGTCATTGCAGGCAGCAGCTTAGCTAGCTAGCTGCGCCACAATGCAGCCCCCCAAATTAAGCCTTAACTCAATAGTCCTGATAGGAATAAGAAGTTCTAAGATTCTATTGAACATTAGGATGTTTATAGATAATAATAACATACTGTTATTTTTCAGAAAAGAACTAAAAGGAAAGATTTGAATGTTTTCAGTATCAAAAATGCTAAATGTTTGAACACATAGATTATTATTTGTTTACCCTGATTGGATGTTACAGGTTATACATACATCAAAGTATCACATGGTACCCCAGGAAAATGTAAACTTTTTATGTACCAGTTAGAAAACAAAAATAACAGGGGGCTGGCATTGTGGCACAGTGGGTTAAACTGCTGCCTGCAACACCAATATCCTAATTTGAAGTGCCAGTTTGAGTCCAGCTGCTCTGCTTTGGCTCCATCTTTGTGCTAATGCTCTTGGGAAATCAGTGGAAGAGAGCTCAAGTGTTTGGTCCCCTGCCACCACACAGGAGAACTGATGGAGTTTCTGGCTCCCTAGCTTGGGCCTGGCCCAACCTTGGCTATTGTAGCCATGTGGAGAGTGAACCAGTGGATGGAAGATCTCTCTCTCTCTCTCTCTCTCTCTGTCTCTTCCTCTCTATCTCTGTCATTTCTGCTTTCAAATAAATAAATAAATCTTTTTAAAAAAGAGAAAAATTATGAAAACTAGATAAAACTAAAATTGATTAAATTTTCAGGACAAAAATAGTGTGATAGAATAAAATCAGGGGGGAGAAAAACTATGACCCTCATTATTTATCCTTGGATTCTTGGTAGGCAGTGACAGTCATGTGTGTGGCATTTCGGAAAACCGCTAGTAAGCCTAGCAGAACCTCCAGTTCCAGCAAAAAAGGGCAGGGCCTAGTCCCGTTTTCTTCTTAGCTTTGTGATTCTCACCCTTAGCCTCAAGCTTCTGTGGAACTCAACTACCATTGAAACATGCAAGGGAAAATTTGCCTGGCACCTTCAAAATACATATTTTAAAAATTTATTTTTTATTTATTTTTATTTTGTTGAGAGAGATAGAGAGAGAGAAAGGCAGAGAGAGAGAGAGAAAAGGAAAAAGACAAAATGTTCTTCTATTTCCTGGTTTACTCTCCAAATGGCCACAACAGCCAGGGCTGAACAAGACTGAAGCCAGGAGCCGGGAATTCCTGGGTCTCTTGCGTAGGTGGCAGGGAATCAAGTATTGAGCCATACCTGCCACCTCCCAGGGTGGGCGTTAGTAGGAAGCTGGAATCAAGCTGGGACTTGAACTCAAGTGCTCCAACATGGATTGCTGATGTTTTTAACCACTAGGCAAACTCCTGATCTTAAAAACTTTTTTTTAAATTAAAAAATATTTTGAACTTGGTTATCTCATAAGTAAGTCTTATTGAAATTATGACAAAATCTAATTCTGTTGGTTAGTTGAGAGTAATTTATAGGGTTTCTTTATTCAATATATTCATTCGTTGCTTTCACATGTTAATAGCTATTCATCCACTGTTCCCTCTGAATTGCATTTTAACAAGATTATCCTTCTTTCTCTAATTTATTAAACTAGCATGGAATATACTTATATAGAAATTAGCTGCTTAAATACTTCCTTGATGAAAAACATAGCTGTTGTAATTTTATTATGAATTTTAATCAGGGAAAAAATGACCTTTGAAATTTTCTTCTACCTCATTTTGTATTTGTGTGTTTGTGTGTGTGTATGTTTCTCTCTCTTTATAAGATTAGGAATCTTTATGGCTTAATTAAATTTATATAGAAAACATGTGACTGGACAGTAAAAGTTTGTTTTGAAGGGAAAAAAATCTTAAGGAAATAGGTAATAAATTAATAAGACTAACAGAAGACCTGTTTTCTCTGAAAAATACTAATCTTCTAGCACAGTGCATCTATTTCACAATAAACCACATCCTGGTTTGCTTTTGGTTTGAAAAAAAAAAATATCCTCTGAAGCTAATCCAAAAAATGCACTGATCCCAGTTTCTTTTGATGCAAGATTCCAAGCCTTTTGGGGACCCACTGTAATTGTTGCCAGTCTAGCAAGTGCCTCTTCATTCCATTCCCAAAATACCCTCACAGGAAGATGCCTCTGTGATAAGGGGAGCCAAACTTCTGTCTCATGGCTGTTTGATGATTGTAAAAATCTCTGTGACTGGAAGGAAGCTTTACGTAAATGAGTGGTCCTTAACAACTCTGATGTATAAAAGAGTTTACCTGAGAGTTCTGCTGAATCTTTATTTGAAAGCTTCCTGCGAGTGTTGTTAAATGTGTAGTCGGAAGGTGTAGCCCAAAGGTGCTGATTCAGAAAGTGTGGACTAGGTTTAGGGAGTTTGTCATAAGGACTAGAACATCATCACGCATGCAGTCCCGGGACCATATTTGGAACTCAGAAACGCTTATCAAATGACTAATGCAGTTATGCGTGTCACTGTCAAGATGAAGATCAAGTAAAGGAAGTGATCACTTTCTTGTCCATGAGAGATTCAGAGCCCACGTGTCTATAACTAAAGGGAAGCTAACAAGAGAAAACCGTAAACTGATTTATTCGATCATAGTTTTATGTGAAAGGTACCCAGCAGAATGCAGTCCTGAGGACCCAGTGTGAACTATCTTTTATTGTGCTTAAGTTTGATGAAGCATGGGCAGTATAGAAATATGACTGGACACAAAGGTGTGAACGAGGTCCAGTAGAGTGAGTGGGGAAACCCAGCAAGGACTTCCGTTTTAGATTCCTCTTGGCTTCTCTGTGTATCATTCCTTCCTCCCGAGTATGGAGCAGAACCCTTCTGAAATGGGGATCATAGAGCCAATGATCTGAGTAGTGGAAACAAATTACCCCTAAAAGCCTGCAAAGTTTTCAAGAGAATCATCCACTGAGACTTGACTGAGGAGTGTCTGGGCAGAGCTACTAATCTTATCCGTCAGGCAGTTTGACTTGTGTGATGTGCACAGGAGGGGTCTGTTTTGTCCTAGACAACTGGAGCAATTGTGCAAAACCCTTTGTTTATATCTGTACATTCTTTATCTATTTCCAGAAATATCTTTCTTAAAATTAACCAGTAGCCTTCTTTTCAGTGGCCTCCTTCTTTTTTTTTTTTTTTTTTCAGTGATGGTATCTCATCTCTGAGGATGTTTGTTGCCAATCGTGTTCTAAAGAAAGTAATCTCTAGCTTGTGAAAAATTCATCACTGGTTTCCCAAAGCCTGCCTTTTTAGGACAAACTAATGTATGTCCACTGTGTAATGAGAAATGGAATTTACTGTCAGGAATGCATAAATTCTGAACAGAATTTGACCACTTTGGAATGTTCCCTGAAACTCATCAAAAAGTCATTGGGTTTATGTCTCTGGAGATCACTTATATTCTACTCTGGATAAACATTTTATTAACTTTTAACAAGAGTCTGTTTATTTCCTTCAACATAAGGTAGATCAGAGAGTTTCCTTACACCAAGCTCCACAGATAGATGTGTGTGTGTGTGTGTGTGTGAAGCTGGGAGAGACTAGAGGGTATTTTTAGGCCTTAGGGCTTGCTTGAAGAAAAGGGTTCTAGTTTCTATGACGTACTTTAGGGGAGTGAAAGGAACAGAAGACAGGGAGGCAGGGCATGAGAGAAACTTTGCTTCTGAGGCCTTCACTTTGGGACCCAACATCTTCTCTAAGAAAGAAATTTGCCATATGGTATATTTGGTTGTGATTTTAACCTCTTCCTGCTGCTGGTGAGTCAAAATTTGGGTTGAGATGATAAGAAAGGTAGGAAATCTAAGTGTGATTGTCTTAAAAATTGAAGATGTGTTTTTTTTTTTTTTTTTGAGGCTGTAGTAATGGAGAGTACCTTCTAGTCATAAACCAAAGTAATCTATTTTGTTGCTGCCATTGATACATTAAACAAATTGATTACATTTGAGAATTATTGGTAACTGAAGAAATTAATTGGTCACAAGCATTTTCCAGTTTGTACTACTTCATCACGCAGTCATTCACCCAACCCCCAAGGGTCGTTTTCGCTTTTCACTGCTTTCCCATTCAGTGGTTTTTCAATGTCTCTTCCTCACATAATGATAAGTGGGTAGAATTATCAGTCTTTGGCTAAGGGAAAAAAAAAATCGCAGGATCTTAGATTAAAAAGGAAAGGGAGCATTTACTCAATGGTTAGGTTTATCCTAAGAATCTGACTTATAGAAGGCTTAGGTAGCTGTATAACCAGCCTAGGAAAGCTTGGAGCCAGGAGCAAGTGTTTCTGTGGCAACAGTTTGTTAGGGACTGCAATCCCGAGGAAGCAGGATGTGGGAGAGGGCAGACTGGTGGGGAATGTATTACACAGCTGGCACGCCTTTGGTAGCAAAGTCCACTGATTTCATGATTTTGCAGGACCATATTCTGAGAGGACATCTGAGTGACTTTCTCAAATCTGCCTTTCCCGAGGGAGGGGAAGAGATGAACTTCTCTCATTTGTCACAATTTTGCCAATGGGTCTTGTATTTCCAGGCCACACATTTCACAAGAAACAAGATTTCTGGGGCAGGAAGCCAGGGTTCTGTGTGCATGCAGGAGACTAACAACTAATTAACTAACAACTCACTAACAAAGAGAGTTGTTAGTGGCCAAGAGCTTTAGAACTAAGTGAGGATTTTAGCGGACAAAACAGGTTTTATTTCAACGACTTTCCCTTTAGGGATGACAGAACTAAGACTATATGTACAGGTGTCTTCAAAAATGTCTAATAAAGGGTGGGCATTTTGTCTAGAGTTTACGATGCTGGTTAGGACACCCTGTGGCATATGGAGTGCCTGAGGTTCAGTTTCTTGCTCCCTAATCCCAGCTTTCTGGTAACACAGACCTTGGGAAGTAGCCCTGATGGTACAAATAATTAGATTCCTGCCACCCTTGTAGGAGACCTGAATTAAGTTGCTGGCTCTTTGTTTTGACCTAGCCCAGCCATTGTGAGCTTTTGAGGAATGAACCTATGTATGGAGGCTCGCTCTTTCTCCCTCTCACCAAAAAATTCTGATAAAAAAAAATTTAACTATGGCTAATAAGAAAGGGAAAACAAGTGACCTATGTACTGATGATTCTTTCTCCAGAAAAATAGATTTTATGTTCTAAACGAAGAAGCAAATAGCATACATATATTTCTGATAGTATAGCAGATATGATTATTGAAGAACCCTCCTGATACAAAATGTTACTCAAAAGTATAGCGAATATATCTTCAAGTATATAGTCAGACAAGGACGAAGTAAGGACACTGAGGATATTAAGGAAAGAAATTGCTATTTATCAAAAGATAGTATTAGCAAGCTGAAAGGTCAAGCTAGAAGATAAAAGATATTGTGACGTCAATGATTAGAACTATATTTATAGTCTGAGTACAAAAAAGACTTCTATGAGATAATATATTTTTTTCTTTTAAGATTGATTTTATTTATTTGAAAGGCAGAGTGACAGAGAGAGAGGGAGAGACAGAGAAAGAGATCTTCCATCCACTGGTTCACTCCTCGTATGGCTGCAATGGCCAGTGCTGGGTCAGGCTAAAATCGGAGCCTAGGGTTCCATCTTAGTCTCCCATGTGGGTGTTAGGGACCCAAGCACTTGGGACATCTCTCTATTTCTTGCCCTTAAAACTCAATTGGGTCTCACCCTATGGCCTTCATTCCCCAGCCCTGCATTCTTTTCCAGGATCCCATGGCCTTGCCCAGTTCCTAGAATTCCCCTCCACTTGTTACCCCCCTATCCCCACCCCCAGCCCTAGTCCTCCTTAAAAAGGCCGGCCCCTGGGGTCAGGGCCTTTTGCCACGTGCTCCATTGTGTACAGGCAGGGAGTTGGTCACCCATCTCTGCGGATTTATTTTCTCTGAATAAATTCGGTCTGGCTGTAAATTCGTGCACTGCCTCCTCTCTATTCTACGACTCTTTTCCCAACATTTTGGTGCCCCGTTGTGAGGAGGCACCAATCTGCAACTCTTTTCCTAACAATCTACTCCCAGAGAATTTTTTAATGGGATACTTATTTATTATCTTAACATAAGCCTGAAATATAAGGTGGTTATTACAGATTCAAAAGAAATTGCAGCCGGCGTCGTGGCTCAATAGGCTAATCTTCCGCCTGTGGCGCCGGCACACTGGGTTCTAGTCCTGGTTAGGGCGCTGGATTCTGTCCCGGTTGCTCCTCTTCCAGTCCAGCTCTCTGCTGTGCCTGGGAGTGCAGTGGAGGATGGCCCAAGTACTTGGACCCTGTACCTGCATGGGAGACCAGGAGAAGCACCTGGCTTCTGGCTTCAGATCAGCGCAGTGTGCTGGCCACAGCGGCCATTGGGGGATGAACCAACAGAAAAGGAAGACCTTTCTCTCTCTCTCTCTCACTGTCCACTCTGCCTGTCAAAAAAAAAAATTGCATTTCAGATATCCAAAAATGTCCTGTTGGTGCTCTGACAGCTAAAACAATACTTTAAAAGTTAATTAAAAATAAACTTATCTTTTAATTTCATTTTTCCATTAACTGCTTTGGAGTCATCTTGTATTTTTTTTAAACAATTTATTTATTTGAAAGGCAGAGTTACATTGAGAGGGAGAGAAGGATCTTCCATCTCCTGGTTCATTTTCCAAATGGTTGTAATGGCTGGGGCTGGGCCAGGCTGAAGCCAGGAGCCTGGAACTCCATTCCGGTCTCCTACATGGGCAGCCAGGGCCCAAGCACTTGGGCCATCTTCCACTGTCTTCCCAGGTGCGTTATCAGGGAGCTGGATCAGAAGCAGAGAAGGGACTTCAACCAGTGATCATATGGGATGCTGGTGTTGCAGGTGGTGGCTTAACCCACTGTACAACAATGCCAGCCCCTAAAAGTATCTTTTTTTAAAAAAAAATTTTTGGGGCTTGCGCCATGGTGCAATAGGTTAATTTCCCCCCCTGTGCCGCCAGCATCCCATATGGGCACCGATTCTGGTCTCAGCTGCCCCTCTTCTGATCCAGCTCTCTGCTAATGGCCTGGGAAAGCAGTAGAAGATGGCCCAAGTGCTTGGGCCCCTGCACCTGTGTGGGAGACCGGGAGGAAGCACCTGGCTCCTGGCTTCGGCTAGGCGCAGTTCCTGGCTGTTGTGGCCATATGGGGAGTGAACCAATGGAAGCAAGACTTTTCTGTCTCTTCCTCTCACTGTCTGTAACTCTACCTCTCAAATAAATAACTAAAATCTTTAAAAAAATTCTTAAACATTGGCTATATATAATAAATAAAATCCAAACTCAGAAATTCATTCAAGATTGATTAAAATTCCTAATGTGGCTGTAAGCAGTGTGTTTTTAAATAATAATACCGCAAAGGAATGTGAGCATCATGGTTAATTTAAATGTCTGCCCAAGAAGCCAGTGGTAATACCTACTGTTTTTCTGTTTCCATAACCCACTGCTAACATGGCTGGTGCTGTCAGAGAAGATATGGAAATACGTGACTATGGGCAGGCATGTAGAGTAGGACTTAGACTACAGGCTTTGAGATCAGTCTGACCTGGGTTGGAATCCTGACTGCTACTTCCTAACTGGAAGCAATACACATGGCTTGCTGTTTTCAAAAGCTTCATGGTGAGAGCCAAAAAAACCCCTCCTGGCTGAGAAAGTGTTGTGGGAGAAGAGTTCATGTGAGAGAGCTCACGTGTGTTTAGAACCTAAGGGCAAGGGAGTTTGAAAAGGGAGCAGAGAGAGTCTTATTTAAGTCAATGTTTCCTCTTGTGAAAAATAGGTCTACCACGCATCTCTTTAAAGTTGTGTCAGGAAAATTGGATTATTACGTATGTTGGATTTACAAGCATATATGCTGTCTCAGCCCATTTTGTATGGCAATAGCAAAATGTCCCAGACTGGGTGTATCAATCAGACTTTTGTTACTATAGCTAAAATACCCAGAGACAGATGTCCTGGGATGTGAAGGGTTGTTTTGCCTTACGGTTTGGAGGTTCTTAATTCAGGTCCAGGCGCCTCACTAGTCTGGTTTTTGATGGCTGACAGTGGTAGACCGGGTATGGAGGAATACCAGGAACCGAGAGAGAACCAAAGTCAGTTTTAATAACCAACCATCTCATAAGAATTACCTTTCGAGGGCGTGATGATCTAATTTATTTGTAACTCTAAAATCAATCCTGTCCTAAAGACCTCCCACCACCTGGGGCCGGTGAAGTGGTGGAGCAGGTTTAAGTAGCTGCTAGAGGTGCCAGCATCCTGTATGCACACCATATCGAGTCCTGGCTGCTCTTCCTTCAATCCAGCTCCCTGCTGTGTGTCTGGGAAAGCAGCAGAAGATGCTGTGAGTGCTGAGTCCCTGCCACCCTTGTGGGAGACCTGGAGGCAATTCCAAGCTCCTGGGTCTGGCTTTGCCCAGCCTCAGCTGATTCAGCCATTTGGCAGAGTGAATCAGCAGATGGGAGATATCCTTCTTTCTCTCTTCCCCTCTTTGCCACACTGCCTTTCAAGCAAATAGAATAAACATGGCCAGCGCCGCGGCTCACTAGGCTAATCCTCCGCCTGCGGCGCCAGAACCCTGGGGTTCTAGTCCTGGTTGCGGCGCTGGATTCTGTCCTGGTTGCTCCTCTTCCAGTCCAGCTCTCTGCTGTGGCCAGGGAAGGCAGTGGAGGATGGCCCAAGTGCTTGGGCCCTGCACCTGCATGGGAGACCAGGAGGAGGCACCTGGCTCCTGGCTTTGGATTGACGCAGCACGATGGCTGCAGTGGCCATCTGGGGGGTGAACCAATGAAAGGAAGACCTTTCTCTCTCTCTCTCTCTCTCACTGTCTAACTCTGCTTATCAAAAAAAAAAAAAAAATAGAATAAACATAAAAAAAAGACCTCCCCACCGGATCCACTTCTCAGATGCCAGTTAGACCATGTCTCCACCCTTAATCCATGGACCCTTAACATCTGACTGCAGAGTTTAATTATCTAAGTGAGTATGAAGAACCAAGTTCTGCTCAGTCCTTGGCTCTGGGTAAATTTATAAGTAATAGAAATTTGCTTCTCACAGGTCTGGAGTCTGGGAAGTCCCAGATTAAGGCACCAGCATCTGGCGTCTGGTGAGGGCTCAGCCTCCACTTCCAAGGTAGCACCTGAATGCTGCTTCCTCCAGAGGGAGAAGCATGTTCCACACCTGCAGAAAAACAAGGGAGAGGGACTTACTCCCATAAGCCCCTTTAATCCAGACGGAATCAAGTCTCCCTGCTTCCTGGAGTTTAGTCCATTTATTTATTTATTTTAACAAAGTCTATTTGTGGACATGCTTTTATATGCACTGTATTAAAAAAAAAAAACTTTTAGCTTCCTGTTGCTTGGCAAGGTTTGACCTCTGACAGGTGCAGGTCCTTACTGCAGCCCCACTTCTTACTCTGTGTTTGGGGATGGGCATCCGAGTGGCCGGCTCAGGCTTCTCAGTTCCTCATCTGCACACTGAAGAACTCCTTGTATCGTTGTTAGCACTAATTGAGGTAATATATACCAAGAGCTTAGAACAATTAAATTTCAAACAATATGTTTTAAATTGGGGATATGGTCCATTTTAAAGATAAATATGCATAATGATTTTCTCAAAATGATCATTCAATGAATATGGTCACTATTTCCAAAAGAAGGAAAAAGAATCTTATTTCAGATGTCTGTATCAGATAAGATGATCTGGGTTATGTCGCAGTAAAAACCACCACCTAGTTTGTTCAAAACAACATTGGAAAATAATTTATTTCTTGATCAGTCTGTTTGCTGTACATTGGTAATGGAGGTGTGGTGGGAAAGTCTGTTCACATCATCCTTAGTGACTCCAATCAGATGGAAACATCAAAGCTGGGAAAGCTGTGGGTCACAGTGACCCAAAGACAAATGTTCTGGAGACATAGGCACTATCAAATGCTGTCACCTGGGAAAGGGAGTTGTCAACTTTACTCACATTCTCTGGGCCAAAGAAACTCATGTGGTCATGCCAACGCCAGAATCTCTGGGAAGTACAATCCTTCCATGTCCCCAGGAGTAGGGGAAAACCCACTGCTGGAGAAAAGTCCACTGCAGTAGGATGAGGCAAAGGGACCCTGGATTCTCTAGCTGTCAAATCGCATTTACTGTAACAAATAAATTATATGTGAAGTATTGCATTTTATACAGAACAGTTTTCTTGTCATATTATAGGATGTAATCAGTTCTGCCATATATCAGTGCTTAAAATAAAACACATGCTGGTAACCCTTGAGAAGAGTAGAAGTAATGCTCCAACTGAAATAGTTGAGACCTGGAATAGTCTATCAATCCCTTGTTTCAATTACTCTTCCCTTAGATTCTGTTGAATCTATCTGTACATTAATTTTATACAATTGGTCTTTATTATTTGTAAATTTCACATTTTCAAATTTGTCTACTCTCCAATTTATTGGTAACCCCAAAATTAGTCCTGACAGAGTTTTTTTTTTTTTGAAGGCATAGGCAGAGCAGTGAAAACTTGAATTTCCCAATATACATACTCCCAGCTGAGATAAACAATACTCTTGCCTTCTGATTTCAGCTCTCATGCTATGAACAAATGTTACTTTCATGATCTATTTAACACTATATATTTTGCCTTTTTGTGTATTTTCTTGGTGACTTTGCTGTTTAAAATGCCCCCATGTATAGTTCTAAAATAGCATCTTAAAATTAAGCACAGAAAGGGTGTGATTTACTTTACTGAAAAGATACATTAGTTAAGCTGTATTCAACTGTAAGTGACAGTGGGTTCAATGTTAATAAATAAGCAATCCACTTGGCCCTCCATGGCCTTAGGTTTAATCAAACCTGGATCAAAAGCATTGGAAAATCATTGTATCTGTGTTGAACATGTACAGACTTTTTTGTAATTCTTGAAACAGGATAGTGTAGCAACTATTTACATAGCACTTGTATTAAGTATTGTAAGAAATCTACAGATGATTCAAAGTATATGGGAGGATGTATGTAGGTTATATGTAAATACTACTCCAATTTATATAAGACTCTTGAGTATTTGAGGATTTTGGTGTTTTTAGGGAGTCTTGGAACAGAAAAGTGATTGCATATTAAATGTGTTTTTACACAGGAACACAATAAAACATGGTTATTATTAACATAACCTTGATTAATACATCCTTGGATGTGTTTCTGTTCAAAGATGAAATCTTGAAAAACCTGTTAGGACCCTGATCTTATTTGTCCCCTGGGAGCAATGGTTCTGTATACACTAGTTCACTAATTAAGTGCTTATGGTGACTTTCTATACCATAAATATTATGAATAATGAGAATTGACTGTATTATTGTAATCTGGGACATGGGGTTTAAATAGAAGCTCTAGAACAGAACTTTCTGATACTTGAACAAATACAGGTAAATTCAATATCTAAAGACCTGGAAAACTTTATATAATTTAGTAAAAGAAAAGTAATTGTTCAGCTGACCAGCATAGGCTTCATTTTCCATGCCTTTTAAAATACAGATGTAAATTTCCTGTTTTTTTAATTTTAAAAGTTTGCATCTCAAAGAGGCAAACACACACATTCCAATCTTCTGGTTCATTCTCCAAGTGTCCTCAATAGCCAGGACTGGGTCAGGCTGAAGCTGGGATCCAGGAATTCAGTCCAGGTCTCCTATGTGAGTGGCAGGAACCCAATGACTCCAGCCATCACTGCTGCCTCCCAGGCTGAAGCCAGGATCCCAGAACTGTACCTGGGCTACCATGTGGGTGCAGGTACCCTAGCACTTGGGCCATCTTCTGCTGCTTTCCTAGGTGCCTAAGCAAGTAGCTGGATGAGAAGTGGAACAGCTGAGACTTGCAGTGGTGCCCATATACAATCCCTGCACCTCTATCAGCCACTTAACCTGCTGTGCCACAATGGTGGCCCCTGCCTGGGTTTAAAATTGGTGAGTGGCTGGTGCCGCGGCTCATTAGGCTAATCCTCCGCCTGCGTCGCCGGCACTCTGGGTTCTAGTCCCAGTTGGGGCGCTGGTTCTGTTCCGGTTGCTCTTCTTCCAGTTCAGCTCTCTGCTGTGGCCTGGGAGTGCAGTGGAGGATGGCCCAGGTGCTTGGGCCCTGCACCTGCATGAGAGACCAGGAGGAGGCACCTGGCTCCTGGCTTCATATCGGCGCAGTGCGTTGGCCATAGCGGCCATTGGGGGGGGGGGGGTGAACCAATGGAAGGAAGACCTTTCTCTCTGTCTCTCTCTCTCTCTCACAGTCTAACTCTGCCTGTCAAAAAAAAAAAAAAAAATTGATGAGTGCTCATCATTCATGGTTACACCAAGACAAGTGGTGGTTCTTGTTTGTTGATACATTTGAGAATCATTATTTTCTTTTCATTTTATACTCAGAAAAGAGCATTTCTAATCCTTTTATAGTCAATGGGGGGCATCCCCTCACTTTACCCCTTTGAAGTATATGTCTCCCAGCAAGGGAAGATTGATGATTGGACATGCCACAGTTTATGATAAAATGGCATGATTCTTTTCTTTATCTATCTATCTATCTATCTATCTATCTCTTGTTATGTTAGGTGCCTTAAAGAACCAAATGAATTACTTTTGCAGGCTGCAGAATGAGCAGCAATCCCCTTGTTATAAAGTTATGAAACTCAACTTCTTCTCTATTAAAGCATTTTCAGGTAATAATTTAGAGAGAAATTGGGCAGAATCTTACAAATGATTTTCCATTTTCAACTGTGCCCTGCTTTGTCTGTGCATATCCCCAGCACTGAGAACCTGAGCAGACTTTGTGCTCATTAGTGTGGTTCCTGTTGGACTTGTACTTCACAGAAATCAGATGAAAAATCCCTGCATGTGGGTTACTGGGGTAACTACAGCCCTGACTTCTGCAATATAGGGGCCATCAGACTTGGAGTGAGTACATGAGAGGAGACAAAATTTTTTTAAAAGATTTATTTTATTTATTTGAAAGACAGAGTTACAGAGAGAGGTAGAGACACAGAGAGAGGTCTTCCATCTGCTGGTTCACTCCCCAGACGTCCGCAATGGCCAGAGCTGCACCAATCCAAAATCAGGAGCTAGGAGCTTTTTCCAGGTCACCCACACAGGTGCAGGGGCCCAAGCACTTGGGCCATCTTCTAGTGCTTTCCCAGGCAACAGCAGAGAGTTGGACTAGAAGAGGAGCAACTGGGACTAGAACTGGTGCTCATATGGGATGCCAGTGCCCCAGGCCAGGGCTTTAACCCACTGCACCACAGTGCCAGTGCCAAGACAAAATATTTTTTGTGTCAGAAGAAAACAGATGGGTTGCTGGTTATTATCTGGGCATTAGCTGCTGACTTGAGAATTTCATGATATTTACTCCCTAGTTATCATTTTAAAATGTAACAAGAATGAACTTTAATGTTGATTATTAGACTGTCTTTTATTTCCAGTAGAAGTATCATTTACAGATTGGTACACATAATACCACATAGTAAAAATGTTTTTGAGTAGTTAAAAAATAAAAGAGGGGTTTCCCACTAGAGTGGTAACTGTATGTTTTGTAACAACAGAGCTCTGCTGAAGGATTTTACTCTGATTCTTGCAGTGATGGACCTAGATTTTCATCTTAAGTGGAATAAGTGGTGAAAAAAGGAAAATGAGGAGAAGTGGTTTGCATTTAAGTCAAGTGGCATCAGTGAGCTGCTGACAGCAGGATGAAAGAGGAGAGAGGTAGAGGAGCCTGGTGGACTCTGGACTGGGAGTTGGAGGCCCAGGAACAATCCTAATGCTGCAACCATAGTGGGATGGAGAGATTAAAGACCCTAAGCAGACCTTGGGGTACAATGGAACCAGGCAACCTGTTTGTTTACCAACCATTGTGAAGGATATGGAAGCCATTTTAAACTCACCCTTTCCTACCCTTTCCTTTCCTTTCCTTTCCTTTCCTTTCCTTTCCTTTCCTTTCCTTTCCTTTCCTTTCCTTTCCTTTCCTTTCCTTTCCTTTCCTTTCCTTTCCTTTCCTTTCCTTTCCTTTCCTTTCCTTTCCTTTCCTTCTTTCTTTCTTTCTTTCATTGACAGAGTTAGACAGTGAGAGAGAGAGAGAGGTCTTCCTTCTATTGGTTCACTCCCCAAATGGCTGCCACGGCCGGAACTACGCCGATCCGAAACCAGGAGCCAGGTGCTTCCTCCTGGTCTCCCATGCAGGTGCAGGGCCCAAGCACTTGGGCCATCCTCCACTGCACTCCCTGGCCATAGCAGAGAGCTGGCCTGGAAGAGGGGCAACCGGGACTAAAACCTGGTGCCCGTATGGGATGCCGGCGCTGCAGGCGGAGGATTAACCAAGTGAACCATGGTGCTGGCCCCCCAAAACTCAGTATTTTCTAGAATACATTTCTATCAGCAATCTCAAACGATCTGTGATGTTGTCATCAACTTGTTAAACTTATTTATAGGCCCTTTCTTGGGGAATTCCGACAAGAGCAATGTCAATTTTCCAATGAAAAGTCAATGGAGGTAAAGCATGCTTGTCTCTCTCTTACTTGCTCTCCAAATAGTTGTGGAGTTGTATCTCTATGAAGGTTGTTACTGGGACAGAATCTCAAAGAGAAAGCATTGTGCAAAGATAGGGTTAGTGTTTGAATTTGAGCTCTGCCACTGACAAGTCCTTTGAGTTTCTGATTTCTTCTGGCTAATATAATTACTTTATATTATTGTGGATTAAATGTTAAATGAGATTAAATTAAATATTAAATGAGTATATGTAAAACACTGAGAAAGGTGCTTTACATAAGCTACTTAATTAGAGGTTACAGTGATTAATTATTTACTTCACATGTGTTCCTTCAGCACTGGCATGGAGGTTCTCAGCCATTGGTGCCTGGCCATCACATGTGCAATGTCATGATCTCCCGGAGGGAGAACCAGGCAGTTGTGTGTTGGTTCTGGGGATTCTGATGCGTCAAAGACTGAGAACACTGGCCTTGGAGTCTGTGACTTGGTGCCATCTCCTTTGACCTGAGACGTGCCTTTTGTGGAAATACTAGTTGCTAGGAGACCCTTGGAATGCTGCAGTGGGTGACAGGGCACCCCCTATGCCTACATGCATTTTTGGTCTAGAATGCTGAAGGGACAGGAAAATTCAGGCTATTCTCTTTATAAAATGCATCCCTCAAATGCAGAATAAAACTACTCTTCATGGGGCTGGTGCTGCAGCATAGTGGGTAAAGCCTCTGCCTGCAGTGTCAGCATCTCGAGATATGGGCACTGGTTCAAGTCTCAGCTGCTACTGACGTCATAAATAAGAGTGTCAATTGTTAAATCAACAGCGGGAGTCACTATGCATCTGCCCCCCATGTAGGACCTCTGCCCTTAGTGTGTTGTACTAAGAGATTTAATGGTGAAACTACTAGTCAAACAGTGCTCTATACTTTGTGTGTCTTTGTGGGTGCAGTCTGTTGAAATCTTTACTTAGTATATACTAAGTTGATCTTCTGTATATAAAGATAATTGAAAATGAATCATGATGAAGAATGGGATGGGAGAGGGAGTGGGAGATGGGATGGTTGCGGGTGGGAGGGAGGTTATGGGGGTAAAAGCTGCTATAATTCAAAAGTTGTTATATTTATTAAATAAAAGTTGAAAAAAAAAAGGCTCAGCTGCTTCAGTTCTGATCCAGCTCCCTGCTAATGGGCCTGGGAAAGCAGTAGAAGATGGTGCAAGTCCTTGGGCCCCTGTGCCCACGTGAGAGACCTAGAAGAAGCTCCTGGTTCCTGGCTCCAGATTGGCCTAGCTCCCGTGGTTGCAGCCTTTTGGAGAGTGAACCAGTGGATGGAAGACCTCTTTCTCTCTCTCTCCCTCTCTCTCTTTCACTCTCTGTCTCTGCATCTTTGTAACTCTGCCTTTCAAATAAATAAATAAATCTTTTTAAAAAACCCTGCTCTTCAGGTGTCTGTATTTTCAATTGGTTTTCTGTAATGTTTGCTTTAACATGATAACTTCCTTAAGACTCTTGTTGCATATTAGAAGCATGTGATTGTGATCTCTCTCGCTGGGGTCCTGGACTTCTACAACATCCCCATCTTTATGTATGCCAACATGCAGTCTCTTGGGACTCTGGGGGTTAACCTAGCCAGTCCAGCAGAGGAACTGAATATAAAGTTTCGAAGAAAAGGCTCTTGGAGTGTAATGCCTCTCCTCTGTCAAAGGTGTTGGGTGTTACATAATTCATGCCTATGAGTGATGACTTGTATCCTCATTTACAAACTACCAACATAACCACCCATCCTCTAAGCTTTATTCTCTTTTACCCAGGCAGAAATAATTTAACATTGCTGCAGTGGCAGTTGGAAAGGAGGGGATGGATTCACGAGGGTGGAATTGATAGGAATCAACTGGGAGGGAGACTGAGTGAGTGTTCAGGATAGCATTTAAGCTTCAAGACAGTGCAACAAAATGGATAACAGTATAATTCACTGAAAGAACACAGGGCCAGGAACAGGATTTGGTTGAATTATTTCGACTTGGATTGAGTTTTGTAGAGAATGAAGTGCCAGATGTGGTTCCTGGTAGGCAACTGCACACATGGTTTTGGGATAAGAAATCAAGTTTAGAGATTCAAGATCTAACAAATTAGAATTACTAGTATCAAGAGGATTTTGCCATGTGCAATACTTTGCATATAGTTAACTGCCTATATTTTACCCATATTGTGCATATTAAATGATTCTTATTTTATTTTATTTATTTATTTAGTGTTACAGACAGTGAGAGAGAGACAGAGAGAAAAGTCTTCCTTCCTCTGGTTCACTCCCCAAATGGCCGCAACAGCCGGAGATACGCCGATCCAAAGCCAGGAGCCAGATGCTTCCTCCTGGTTTCCCATGCGGGTGCAGGGGCCCAAGGACTTGAGCCATCCTCCACTGCCCTCCTGGGCCACAGCAGAAAGCTGGACTTGAAGAGGAGCAACTGGGACTAGAACCAGCGCCCTTATGGTATGCTGGCGCTGCAGGCAGAGGATTAACTTAGTGTGCCACGGCGCTGGCTCCAATTCTTAATATTTTATAAGTCTCAAATGACCCTATCAAATTAAATCTATGTAGGATATATTTGGATATGAGTAATAGCAAATTCTGGTCCTTGATCTGGACCCCAGTAAGGAAACCAGTTTCCCCAAATGCTTCAACTTGTAGCTTTAATCGACAGAAATAAAAAGACAGAATAATAATTGAATTGGACACAATCCAACATATAGCTTGGATTTAGTGGCTAATAAGTATGATATAATTTTAAAGTGTTTCCCTGTACCCCAATCTGCCCTGTCTGTATCTCCTCTGGCTTCATTAATGCACAACCTGAGTATAAACAACGACAGAGGAGACTCTTTCAGACCAATGTTGGCTTCCCAGCTGCTCTGCCTAGCTGAGAGGGATGGTCTTGGAGATGAAGGGTCGTCAGACATTTCAAGGGGTCAAAAAGATGAAATATTTCTGTTCCATCCATTTGGCTCCATCAATCGAGGTAATTTTTTTTTTTTTTTTTGAGAGGCAGAGTGGATAGTGAGAGAGAAAGACAGAGAGAAAGGTCTTCCTTTGCCGTTGGTTCACCCTCCAATGGCCGCTGCAGCTGGCGCATCATGCTGATCCGAAGCCAGGAGCCAGGTGCTTCTCCTGGTCTCCCATGCGGGTGCAGGGTCCAAGGACTTGGGCCATCCTCCACTGCCTTCCCGGGCCATAGCAGAGAGCTGGCCTGGAAGAGGGGCAACCGGGATAGAATCCGGCACCCCAACCAGGACTAGAACCCGGTGTGCCGGCGCCTGGAGGTAATCTTAAGATGTTAAAGCCATCATCAAGCTGTCTGTTCAACTGGTTAACTGCTCAATTCTGCCTTTAGGAAAAAAAATATTAAGAGATATTGGAAAGCATCACCGTCTTACTGTTGAATGTGTTTTCTAAAATATACAGTTTTCTATGAAGGAAAACCTATTTATGGATTCTATATTCTTGTACTGATCTTAACTTCAACTAAGCAGTAAAGTAGCACCTGATCTTTCACCCAAACTCCATTACAGTGCCAAGACAAGCATGCATTTTTTTTAAAACAGCACATATATGTAACCTAGAAATATAGCAAATATTTATTAGACATTGTTAAAAGGTATCTTTTCCACAGTGTATATAAACAATAACACATTCTCTCAAGTCTTTGCCCTTTATACTTTCCCTTTACTTTTGTTCCCCAGAAAAGAACACTGGGAGGTCAGAATATATAAGCATCTGTTTATTGCATGTATCTACAAGGTGCTGTGATGCCACCTTTTGTCCCTAACAAATGCTAATGGTATCGACATTCGGTTGATATGACTTTCCTTTTCCCAGTGTTATCTTCTTCCTTAGGCAATTTGCTGTGTCATCTCATTATATTCGTGGCTTGAAAGAGGAACCTAGTTCTAAAGCTTGAAGTGGTTTATTGATTCCAAAGGATGAGGTAATTCACTGTCCGGCATAATTCAAGCCTTCAAAGAACAAAACTCTCAAGGAGGCTTTTCTCATGAAATCATCTAAAATGAAGTCTCAGAAAATTCTGGTCGTCATTTAGAATCTTCAGAATAATTCATTCAGACAAAGACTTCATCCTTCAAATTCATTTTGAATTTTACTCATCACATCTCTTAAAGCAGCAGGAGGATTCTTCCATTTGTATAACACTGCTAAATTATTGCTAATTGTCTCAAGGATGTTATCTAATCTGATTGTGCCTCCTGTCATTTGATTAATGTAAAGAGTGGGGAACTTTTTATATACGAAATATTTTCTTGAATGTTATACCCTGGGAATGTGGCAATGGGATGCCACCTAACTACAGGATTAGCAGAGAGTGACCGAATAATGAAAGGAATCATACATATTCTAAATCACCCACAGGGAACCAAATTATAATTTTACTTCAGGAACATGAAGATGAATATTTATAATTGAATTCAATATTCAATCTCTTTATTAACTATTTGGAGGAGATCATCAGAAAATGCATGATTAATTTTTCTTCATTGGAATCTCAGCCTTCAAATTTTTTTCCATCAATAGCAATTTGGGGACAGATAATTTTGTGCTGCAGAAGCTAATAAAAATACATTTTTAAGCATCTTCCTACCGAAAGTCATCATTTTAGGAAATATATAAGGAGGAGTATTATCTCATTTTATTCTTACAGTAGATATCATCTGTTATCTCCATCTTGTTGGTAAGAAAGCAGAAAGAGTGGCTAAGTGGCTCAACATCATGCAGGTGAGAGTGGCAGAGCCTATCTAGTTTCAGAGAGTCCCCCTGTGTTCTACACTATGCCATAAAAAGACAGCATATTAGATTGAATAGCTTGCTCTTTGCACATTTTGAAGATGAGTCCTGTATAGCATTGTACCTGCAATTAAAATTGTTTAGCTTTACAGGTGAGAAAACTGATACTCATCAAGGTGAGGTACTTGTCCAAATGTTCAAAATCAGGCTGCCTGCTGGTATAGTATACTCATGTGTGTGTATGTATGTATGTATGTGTGTTTGTATATATATGAGTTTTCTTTCCTTTTTCTTCTGACTTTAACTTCTTGAGTAGAAAATAAAAGACACCTCAAGTAGTCAAGCAATGTTGACTCTTTTTCAAAAGACTAAATTTATACTCTTCAGGCATTACTCTATCTTTTTTATGATGTGGCACCACCTTTCACTTTTGAAACCTGGAAGCGTGTATGTGTGTGTGTGTGTGTGTGTTATACTGTTGGGGATTAGGGCATACAATACAAAGAAAAATACAGTCATGGTAGCAAAATGGCTTGGAGATCTCTTATATCAATATTTAGGTAAGGACCACATGCATATAAAAGTATTTCCAAAGAAAATGCTGATGTGTAAAATCCTTACACCATGTCAGATGAATTCCCATCAAACTGTTTTGTTTTTGTAATCCAACTGAATTCACTGTGACAATATTTTACTGTGCATATGTATTGTCTTGTACTCATAATTCCTGTCTACCACATTTAAAAATTTACATGGAACAGGAGGGAAAATAGAAACACAAATTATCCTTTCTCCTACATGTTGTAATGTAGCAGGGAAGTAGGCAGGACAACACTAATGGCAGGAGAATGGTTCAATGCCATGTGAGGAAACAATACCAAAAAATCCCCCCAAAATCCTGTAGCAGTTGACAGGAAGGAATCATGTGTTGGTTAAAATTTATTTGATGCTGATTATGTGCTTGCATCACTAAGAAAACCCAAGGAATAGTATCTTCCTTTCTGCCATGATCTTTTGCTAGGCTCTAACCAGACAGAAATAAGGAAAAGAGTAGAAGGATGCCAAAATGCCATCTCTTTAAGTGGTATATACTACATTGGAAATTATATGGCAGGGCCTTCTACGCATCTCCAGAGAGGGTGAGAAGCATCACTTGCTCTTCCTAAATTCACTGATAAGATTTGTTTTAAAGATTTCTTTTATTTATTTGAAAGGCATAGATCCAGAGAGGAAGAGACACAGGGGGAAAGATCTCTTTCATCTGGTGCACTCTCCAAATGGCCAGAAAGGCCCTGGAGCCAGGAGCCACGAACTCCATCTGGGTCTCCCATGCATTTCCCAGGCATATGAGCAGGGAGCTGAATGGGAAGCAGAGCAGCCATGACTTGAACTGATGCTCCAATATGGGATGCTTGTGTTGTAAGCAGTGGCTTAACCTGCTGCACCAGGACACCAGCCCCTCCCTGCTAAGATTAAACCACTCTTCCCTGGTGAAAACAGATGGAAGCATTTGAGAGAGGCCAAGAGGGTCTTATATCTAAATGGAAGGAAAAAGCAAGTGTAAGGAACAAGTATTCTCTTCAATTCTACGCTAAGTCAATCCTCATAATATTCTTGTGAGGTAGATGGGTCACCATCACTCTGAATTCACAGGAGGAAAAGCGAGGCAGAGAATGGCTAGCTATTTTGGTTAAGGTCACACAATTAATAAGTGGCAAAACTGAGACAAGAACTCAGGCAGACTGGACGCAGCAGTCTTTCTTGACAGCTACACTACACCGACACATATTATGATGACATCCAGTTGAGAAGAAGCAGAGCAGTGCTCAGGAAAAAGGCTTGTTTGAGTTGTAAGTAAAAGAAGAACAAGGCTTTGACAGCAGGAGGTGGTGGGGGAAAGGGAGGAAGCAAGTGCAGTCAATACAAGGGCATGGAAAGCCAGAAGAAATGAAAAAAGCCACAATCAGAAAAAAAAAGATTTATTTTCATTTATTAGTATGTGTGCTGTATATGTGTGTGACAGAGAAAGAGAGAGAGAGAGAGATGAGAAAGAATACAAATGACAACCAAAACACAAAAACAAGCTCTTTAATGAAATGAAATGGGATTGGGGCATTAAGGCAGTGAAAGAACACCATTATTGGGGGCAGTGTAGTGGCACAGGTTAAGCTGTTGCCTGTGATGCCTCTAATTTGCATACAAGTTCAAGTCCCAGCTGCTCTGCTTCAGATTCAGCCCTGCTAATGTACCTGGGAAAACAGCAGAAGATGGCCCAAGTGCTTGGGCCATTGCCACTCATGTGGGCATCCTAGCTGGAATTCTTGGCTCCTGGCCTCAGCCTTGCCCAACTCTAACCATTGAGGTCATCTGGGGAGTGGATCAAATGGAAGATTTTCTCTCTCTCTCTCTCTGTCTCCCCCCACATCTCACCCACCCCTGTCTCTCTCCCTCTCTCTTTCACTCTACTTTTCAAATAAGTAAAATAACATTTTTTTTAAAAGAACATAATTAGCAATAGCAGTGTCTTGGAATTGTGGTTGGATAATCTGGGGGTACATGAACACATTCATGCAAAGCAGAATTAGTAAGTTTATTTTGGTGGAAAACCTTTTTTGGTGTTCATGTATATGAAGAGTCTTCAAAAAATTTATGGAAATGCGTATTATGAAAAGCCATGCATGGATTTCAATTTTTTTGTGTCAAAATAAGCATCTTTTAATTCTGTTTCCCCATGAACTTCTTGAGATATCCTCTTAGAATGTATTGTAGTCTGGCATGCGTGGCCCTGTTCAAGCTCCAGTAGCGTTGGTCATGTTAGCTCCCCAACATCTGATCTTTTGTTTATTGTTCTGACTGAATTCCCTGAGCCTTTTGGAATATAACATTTTTCCTGGCTAGGAGAGGATACTTCAAAGAGTGTCAGTGCCTTACTCTGCTATGGTAACAGATGTTAGAAAGTAGCTCGGACTGGGACAAAGAGCCCATAACCAGCTGTTTCATAGCCTGTAATTACCATCTTAATGAATGAATCATTTCCTTTGGCTGGCACTAGTGGGGATGTGAGTGCAGCGTTCTGTGTGTTACTACTTCTGGAAGCATTTCTCTGTTTGCTGATGCTTTAACACAGAGGTTGGAGAAATTAGGCACCCAACGGAAATCATTCTGACTGTGTATAAATTCAAGCTTAGTGACTGGAAGTGAGCTCTTATGAGAAAGAGAACTCATCAGGTCCTCGATAATGTAATTGGCTTGACTTATTAGGCTAGAGCTTGGAATATAAAAATCAAACTCTAAAACATAATCTGCTGTACAGTGTGCTAATTAACCAGCTGGGCCAGCTTTTATAGACTTAATTCTACAGATTTCCTTGAGGACCTAATCTAGTTTGGTGACTCAGAGCTCTATCTCCCTCCTGCCAGGACTGAATAGTCATGGCTCCTGTTTTCTTTCCTTTGTATGTCAGAGACTTTGTCTTTGTTTCTTTTGTTAGATAATGCCCTTTCCGTACAGAATCCGTTGTGGGTATCGATATTAGACACTGCTTTATGAAAGTTCAGATTTTTCTATTTCTACCTGCATGGCTTTCTCTCTGTTGTGATTAATGGTCATAATGCAGAATAATGAATCAAATTTCAGAACAGCCATCCTAGGGTGAAATAGAGGAGGCAGGGACAAAGTAACAACAAGGACAGGATCGAAGATAAGAATGTGGGCTTGGTGTGAAGACAAAGATGAAGTGGGATATCAATTAGCCGAAAGCTTTTTCAAAATAAAGCAGTATGGTGATAGAAAAGGGTAGCAAACAATGAAAGTCAGTTCTGAGCCTGTTTACAAAGCAGTCCAACTAGAGAGACAAGTTAAAACAATACAAACAATAAAATGTCTTGGAATAATTTTATAACTTTTTTGATAATAAAGATAATAGATGCTTGATGTAGGAAATGTATAAAATAGAGAAAAATTATCTCGAGATTGCTTTGTGAATATTTCAGTGTATCCTTTTCTACTCAAAATTTCCTTTTCTACTTACTTGCAATCATTTTGTATATAGTTGTATATTCATTTTTCACTCAACATGGTGCCATAAACATTTTAAATCAATACAAATATTCAGTAGACAACATTTGTGCAACTTTTATTGCTGTTTTTTGTCAACATAATTTGCAGTCATAGGATAATTTAGAAAATAAAAGAAATAAAAGCTACTAATGTAATACTATTATTTTATTGTTTTGCAATGTGCTTTTTATTCCTTAGCAATGTATTCTGAATATCTTACTATCTCTGTGTTTTTCTGTCTTTATATGTATACACATATACACACATGTGCATATACTTGTATAGACACACTATCATATAGACTATTCCATTTTCTGGGAATTCTGTAATTGATTCAATCAATCCTCTAGTATTAGACTTTTTTATTGCTCCCAGAGGTTTATTTTAACATGTAATGTCACAGTAAAAAAATCCTTCTGAATATTTTTCCTTGCTTTATTTTGAAAAGATACAGTTTTAAAATCCATAAGTTTCTACCAACTAACAGCTGTCCTGCCTTTCCTTCATTGCATGCAGCAGTAATGGGATGATTCCTTCAATCATATTCAATTAATGGGCACACATTATATATTTTTTCATCTGTATTCCTATATTACCAATATTGATATTTTGATTTTTTATACTGATTGATTTTTAATAGAGTTAGTGTATATTTATTCATGTTTCTTTAGCAAATGATTTAATTTTTATTTTTCAACCTTTATATGGGGGATATGTTCTTTTTCATTAATTTATAATTGCTATCATACTGGCTATATAGGAAATATATTAGCATGATGTGGAAAGGGACTTTACATGCAAATTTTGGCTGAAGCTGGAAAGCTGAAAATACTGGGGTTATGGACTAGCATGAGATTTTTTTTTTTTTAATTTAATTAATTTATTTATTTTTGAAAAGCAGAGACAGACAGGAGAGAGAAAGATGGAGAGGGAGAGGGAGAGCTCCCCAAATGCCCACAACAGTCAGGACTGGATTGAGCTTAAATCAAGAGCTGAGAATTTAATCTTCCACATGGATGGCAGGAAGCTGGAATAGGGGCTGGAGCTGAGACTTGACTACAGGCACATTGATAGGGGATGGAAGTGTTCCAGGCAATGTAACTGCGAGGCCAAAGCCTGCCTGTGCCATCAGGTTTTTTAACAGAGTAAACTCAGTATGTGTGCTTTTCTGAAACCTGTTGTCACCAACAGCATCCAAAATGAATTATAATACACCAGGAGATAACACATTGAAAGGAATTTGAGAGAAATGGAGAAAACTTTGTTGTTTCTCCTCCTTTTCCAGCCTTAAGATGAATCAAGGCAATATCAAGAGTGTTTGCTGTGTCCAGAGAGCTGGTGGGGCAGAGACGGCACAAAGCCTGGAGCTGGAGGCTGGCTGCACAGCCACAAAGAAGAGCCTCGAGGGGGCGGTGGGAGGGCACAGATGCACAGCTGGAAAGTGGCAAGGCAGCTTAGGATGTTTCTACGGAGCCAAGTACTGGCTGACCATATCATCTTGTGCCATTTCTCCAGGTTAGAAATTCTTTTTTTTAAATTTATTTATTTATTTGAAAGTCACAGTTGTGCAGAGAGAGAGGAGAGACAGAGAGAGGTCTTTCATCTGCTGGTTCACTCCCCAGTTGGCCACAACGGCTGGAGCTGTGCTGATCCAAAGCCAGGAGCCAGGAGCTTCTTCCAGGTCTCCCATGTGAGTGCAGGGGCCCAAGTACTTGGGCCATCTTCTACTGCTTTCCCAGGCCACAGCATAGAGCTGGATCGGAAGTGGAGCAGCCAGGACTCGAACTGGTGCCCACATGGGATGCCGGCACTGCAGGTGGCGGCTTTACCCGCTGCGCCACAGTGCTGGCCCCCAGGTTAGAAATTCACTTGTCTACTTGCTCAGGCCCAAATTTTGGAGTCATAGTTGACTTCTTCATCTCTTTCATAAACCATATCCAATCTAGGAGCAAAACTTTCTATTAGCTCCAGTAACTGACCACTTACTCCAAGGTTGCTGATGTAGTCCAAGACACCATCATCTCCAGCTGAACTGGGTTCTTTATGTGTTCATACGACTGTATGTTTGCTTCTTCCCTTGACCCTGGTTGGTTCAAATGTAATGTACAGGGCCGGCGCCGTGGCTCAACAGGCTAATCCTCCGCCTTGCGGCGCCGGCACACCGGGTTCTAGTCCCGGTCAGGGCACCGATCCTGTCCCGGTTGCCCCTCTTCCAGGCCAGCTCTCTGCTGTGGCCAGGGAGTGCAGTGGAGGATGGCCTGAGTGCTTGGGCCCTGCACCCCACGGGAGACCAGGAGAAGCACCTGGCTCCTGCCATCGGAACAGCGCGGTGCGCCGGCCGCAGCGCGCCAGCCACGGCGGCCATTGGAGGGTGAACCAACGGCAAAAGGAAGACCTTTCTCTCTGTCTCTCTCTCACTATCCACTCTGCCTGTCAAAAATAAAAAAATAAAAAAATAAAAAAAAGTAATGTACAAGTCAGTTCTTTTAATATTTACCTTGCCACCCTCCAGATGTGTAGCTGTGCCCTCCCACCGCCCACTCTCACTCTCCTTTGTGGGAGAATGTGGGATATGTAGGAGAATATGGCAGGAATATGGCAGGAACCCCTCCCCTCAAGGAAGAAAAAAAAAAAACTGGCTAAGGCAAAAAACTGTAGAGGCTTTCAAGCTTGGGCTTTCTGAGAAAGACTGCAGTGCGACTTGGTCAACTGCAGAAAGCAGCTGGGTCACCTGCAGTGGTTCGGGTGCTTGCAGCTGTGACGCTGTGGGACAGTTACGGAGCTCTGAGATATCCAATCAGAAGTTGTAGCTGAATATGTATTAGAAAACTTAACGTTGCAGCCGGCACCGCGGCTCACTAGGCTAATCCTCCGCCTTGCGGCGCCGGCACACCGGGTTCTAGTCCCGGTCGGGGCGCTGGATTCTGTCCCGGTTGCCCCTCTTCCAGGCCAGCTCTCTGCTATGGCCCGGGAGTGCAGTGGAGGATGGCCCAGGTCCTTGGGCCCTGCACCCCATGGGAGACCAGGAGAAGCACCTGGCTCCTGGCTTCGGAACACCTGCCACGGCGGCCATTGGAGGGTGAACCAACGGCAAAAGGAGGACCTTTCTCTCTGTCTCTCTCTCACTGTCCACTCTGCCTGTCAAAAAAAATAAATAAATAAATAAAAAAAAAAAAAGAAAACTTAATGTTGCTTGTGCTAGGGTATGTAAGACAATGCCCTGCTTTGTTCAGGGCCCAGACTTTGGAGACAAAACCCTCCTCTTGGCCTACAAGCAAGGATAAACGCTGTTTTCTGTTAAGTGCCTTGGTGTCCCACATCTCTGTCCAGGAGTCGCGCTGCAGTGTAGCCAGCCTCTGCCTCTAGCCTTTCTGTTGTCTCTGCCCCAGCCCTCTGGACACAGCCAGACACTATCGGTATTGCACTGATTCGTCTTGAAGTTGGAAAAGGAGGAAGACAAACAACATAGTTCTGTTCTGTTCAAAACCCTATTTCTAATAGTTTCATTACTTTTTTCTTTAAGGTTTTATTTGTTTATTTGAGAGGTAGTTATAGACAGTGAGAGAGAGAGACAGAAAGGTCTTCCCTGATTCACTCCCCAGATGGCCACAACAGCCGGAGCTGGGCCGATCCAAAGCCGAGAGCCAGGATGTCCTCCCAGCCTCCTACACAGGTGCAGGGGCCCAAGCTCTTGGTTCATCTTCTACTGCTTTCCCAGGCCACAGCAGAGAGCTGAATCAGAAAAGGAGCAACCAGGACTTGAACCGGTGCCCATATGGGGTGCCAGTGCCACAGGCAGAGGATTAGCCTACTGTGCCACAGTGTTGGCCCTTCCAATGGTTTCATTTCTTACAGTAAAAATGAAGTATTGTGTCTGGCATTGTGGCATAGCAGGTTAAGCCTCTGCTTGAAGCTCCAGCATCCTATATGGGCACTGGTTCAAGTCCCAGCTTCTTATCCTCTGATCCAGCTCCCTGTTATGTACCTGGGAATGCAGCATAGGACAGCTCCAGTGCTTGGGTACCTACACCCACACGGGAGACCTGAATGGCCTTCTGGGCTCTTGGTTTTGGTCTGAGCCAGCCCCGCCATTGTGGCCATTTGGGGGGCAGACCGACAGATGGGAGATCTATCTGTAACTCTGCCTTTCAAATAAATAAATAAAATAAACATTTTATTAAAGAAATGAAATCTTAAGAATGTCTTATGCCTCTCTCAAGTACACCTTCATTTTTCAAAAGTTTTATTTAGTTTTCATTTATTTGAAAGGCAGAGATAGAGAGAAAAATAAGAGGGAAAGAAAGAAAATCTTCCATCTCTTGGCTCACTCCACAAATGCCTGAAATAGCCAGGTCTGGGCCAGAAGTCAAGAGCCAGGAACTCCTTCCTGATCTCCTACGTGGGTGGCAGTGTCTCAAGTATTCTAGTCCTGAAATGCTATCTCCCAGGATGTACATGTTCAGTAATTAGTAGGAATCTCAATCAGAAATGGAGGTGGCATTTGATCCCAGGCATTCTGATATGGGAAGTGGGCATCCCATGCTGGGGCTTAATTCCCTGTGCCACCAAACCCACCCACATTCCTTCTGTTTTGAGGTATTTTTAAGGATCTTTCTCACAGGGAACTGCTCACCCTTATTTTAGCTTGGAAAATGTGCACACAGCTCAGGGCCTTGCATGTATTATTCTCTGCTTAGAACATGTGTCCCCAGAAACTTTCCCTGTTTGCTCAGACAACACCTCTTACATGTTCTGCTTTTCAGATGGCCCTTCCTTGGTTATCCTTGATTTTGGCATTCTGTTCTGTCAACTCATGTGCATGAATTCCATTTTATTTTTCTATTAGGAACTTCTCACTGTGCAACTTTTCTTGTACTTTTTCCTTTGTTGTTTTGGTCCACCCTGGAATGTGAACTCATAGAGAGTCGGATGTTTGTCAATTGTTGGTTCTATCACCCTAGCCTGCTAAAGAGCTTTCACAGACAAGGTTTTCTTTTTTTTGGACAGGCAGAGTTAGACAGAGAGAGAGAGACAGAGAGAAAGGTCTTCCTTTTCTGTTGGTTCACCCCCCAAATGGCCACTATGGCCGGTGTGCTGCAGCCGGCGCACTGCACTGATCCAAAGCCAGGAGCCAGGTGCTTCCTCCTAGTCTCCCATGCGGGTGCATTCTCCACTGCCTTCCCGGGCCACAGCAGAGAGCTGGACTGGAAGAGGAGCAACCGAGACAGAATCCGGTGCCCCAACCCGGACTAGAACCCAAGGTAGCGGCGCCACAGGTGGAGGATTAGCCAAGTGAGCCACGGCACCAGCCTCACAGACAAGGTTTTCAATTACTGTGTGTTGAATAAGTAATGGATGATGTCTGATTCAGAAGCAATGCTTTTTTTCCTATTCAAAGATGTTACAATATATTTCTGAAGTTTAAGTGCTCTTGTAACATGATGTGTTATCTTTCTGTTGCTTCTATAACAAATTACCACTATTACTGGCTTAACATGCAGATTATTATTTTGGAGGTCAGATGTGTGACCTAGGTTTCACTGAACTACTATCACAGTGTTGGAGGGACTGGTTCCTTCTGGAGGCCCCTGGGTAGCAGGTTTCCTCACCTTTCCAGCTCCTAGGGACCATTTGCCTTCCCTGGGTCATGTCCCATTCCTCTGTCTTTAAGTCTAGTGATTGGCATCTTTTATCCAACCAAAAAAAAAAAAATCTCCATTTTAGAGGATTTCATGTGATTAATATTGAGTCTACCTGGAGAATCTCTCCATCTCAAGTTCCTTAACATTTATTCCACCTGCAAAGTCCCCATTGCCTTACAAGGTAAGATATTCACATGTTATGAGGCTTAGGATGTGGATATCTAGTTGGGGAGTGGGGAGTGGGATAAGGATCTCATTCAGCCTGCATCTGAAGGAAAACAAACATGGTTCTTTCATGCTTATCCCTGCTGACCTTTGAGACTAATGTCCTACTTCTCTCGTTCCTTTCAAAACAACTTTCTTAAAAGAATGATCACTATCTGCTCTCTCAATTTTTTGTTTTGCTCTCACTCTTTTTGATCTCTTGGAATTAATTAGGCTTCAAGTCCCGCCAACATAATAAAATGCTTTCTCCAAGCCCGACATTGACCTCCTAATCATCGAATCTGTTAATCTCTTTTCTCTGTGTGACAGATTGTGTCTGAGAAATTAGTAGGCATTTACACAGTCCCTGTAGCACCTAGGAAAGATGGAGCCTCCATGATGTAGGCCCACGTACAGACCCCAGATGCCACCCTATCTGACAGATACAACTCGTTCCCTGGCCCCATGATGACCTGTCTTCCACCCTGGTTGTAGGGTGTCTTGCTTTTTCGCTCCCTCTTTTTCTTGTGTTTCAAATTCTCTAGCTTCTCACTCCCTTTCCCCCAGTTCAACTTTTCTTGAATTCTTTCTCTGTTTTTATACCTGCCCAGCTTTCAGACTGCTTTCTTGTGAAAATCTGGGTTTCTTGGTCTTCCTGCTTTCTTGCTTTCTAAACAAGGTTTCAGACTCCTAAACCAGAAGCCCCCCTTTTTTGGGGGAATAATTCTGAGAAAAATAATTTTTCTGAAGTTACTCAAGTACCTCCTCTGGGTACCTGGTCACTATCTTTATCTAACCTGAAGTAGTCCAGGATCTTGAAAAAAAAAAAAAAAAAAACCCACAGCTGCAAGGACCAGATCTGAAGAGACTGAATGTGAAGGGCAGGTATGGATGTTGGCCCGGCCCCAACTTACGGGTGACTCCATCAGACACAACTCTTCCTTTTTTCTCCTCATTGCTGCTGCTGCTGTGTTTGTGTTAAACTCCTGGCATAATGCACATAAAATAAAATGTACCATCTTAGCCACACAGCTCAGAAGTGTAGAGTCTTGTTGTTGAGGAACCAATCTTGAGAAGTCATTCTGTATTGCCAAGCAGAAACTCTAACCCATTAGCTGCTCTCCCTCTCCCCTCCTCCAGGCCCAGCTACCACCCCTTACTTCCTGTCATTATGAATTCAACTATTTTGTGGAGCAGCAAATGCAGATTCTGTTGTTTCTCTCCTTCACTAATGATCACCTGTGTACTGAGTAACCATTCTGGTGCTGAGTACATGGCCGACGACATCACTGCACTCGGAGGACTTTAAATTGCTTGATTACTTGTTGATCTGCCTGGTGATGTGCAAAGAGATTGGTTGGTCAGAAACCACTGAAGATGCTTTCAGAGGGATCTCTGAGGGTCACACAGGGATAGAGATGGAGGGGGACATTCTATAGGTTAAACCTGGCTGACAACATCTAAGGCTCATCAGAAGAAAAAAGTTCCATGTCCCCATGTCTTGCCAGACACTTGGCCACCCTTTTTATTGTTCATTATTTTTATCCTTCTCTTGAGTGTCTTTTAACTTCCAGAATTCCAAGAGGGCAGGAATCGTCCCCTCTCCTAGATGCATCATCCCCTTCTTGCTGGAGGTCTGTAAACATGTTGCTTCCATGACATGTTTTCTTGAATGTCCTGCCATCCCCTTCCAATCAACCAAGTTTAAAATCGACTCACACTTTTGCCATCTCATTTTCTGTCCTTGATACTATTTGGGCTTGAAAACTTAAAGTCATTTTTAATCTATCTTCAGTCAACCCACAATTAGTATTATTATTTTTCCTTGTTGCCCCTTATATATTGAAGTGCACTAACCAAAGCTCACCAGGAACACTGCTGTGGTCACACTGAGTCCGGCTTATTTCACTTGCTGTAGCAAGGAAGAGCACACCCAGGAACATCTCAGAAGCAATTCTGTGGGTGCATTGGGACAGGCCTCTTCTTGGGTTTGGTCTGGTAGTGGGTGGTACTGAGTCTGGATTAGGGAAATGGAGGTCAGTTCTTGGTTGGATGCTATAAAGATTCAGGTCATTCAGTGATTGGGAGCCTTAATCATTTCAGTCTAAAAGGCTGAGAAATAAATAGTACTAGAGTTGCCACTGGTAAAATAAAAAATTAACAAGCAACAGAAATTCCAAGCAACCAATCAGAAAAATATGGTACTAGTCGGAGAAGGGAAAAGCAGCAGTTTGTGATCAGGGAGTGGCCTTGCCTTTGTCTTGCTTTGAACATGGTAATGGAGTGGACTGATACTTTTCTATTTCCTGTTGTGAACATCACAGCATGTTTTTTATTTCCTCAATAGTGATTTACTGTCCTCTATCCCTTCACCTTCTATCCACATCTGAACTTACTCCTTCAAGCCACGTCTCTTTGGCCATCATCCTTCACCCCATTGCTGAATCAAGTGAAGTTCTTCTTTGGCTCAAAAGCTTTCATTGGATTTCTCTTGTTGACACCCTCTTTATTCTGATATTCACTAAAGTCTGCACTCTATTTCCAATCTATCATTTTCCAGGATTCCTCTACTTTTCCTTGTATCATTCTTTAATTTGAACATGATATTTGAGTTCTACTTTCATGTCAGTGAGTGATTGAAGTGCTTGTAAGAAATATGAATCTTGATGTGAGTGGAAAGGGAGAGGGAGCGGGAGAGGGGAGGGTTGCGGGTGGGAGGGAAATTATGGGAAGGGGAAGCCATTGTAATCCATAAGCTGTATACTGGAAATTTATATTCATTAAATAAAAGTTAAAAAAAAAGAAATATAGCTTCTTGAGGCCAGAGCTATGGTGTAGCAGGTAAAGTCACCACCTGCAGTGCTGGCATCCCATATGGATTCTGGTTCAAGTCCTGGCTGCTCCACTTCTGATCCAGCTCTCTTTTATTGCCTGGGAAAGCAGCAGAAGATGGCCCAAGTCCTTGGGCCACTGCACCCACGTGGGAGATCTGGAAGAAGCTCCTGGCTCCTGGCTACAGATTGGTGCAGCTCCAGTTGTTGTGGCCATTTGGGGAGTGAACCAGTGGATGGAAGACCTCTCTCTCTGCCTCTGCCTTTCTGTAACTGTACCTTTCAAATAAATAAATAAATCTTTTTTTTTCTTTCTTTTTTTTTAACTTTTATTTAATGAATATAAATTTCCAGTGTACAGCTTATGGATTACAATGGCTTCCCCCCCCCCCCATAACTTCCCTCCCACCCGCAACCCTCCCCTCTCCCGCTCCCTCACCCCTTCCATTTGCATCGAGATTCATTTTCAATTCTCTTTATATACAGAAGATCAATTTAGTATAAAGATTTCAACAGTTTGCACCCACATAGAAACACAAAGTGAAACATACTGTTTGAGTACTAGTTATAGCATTAAATCACAATGGACAGCACATTAAGGACAGAGATCCCACATGAGGAGCAAGTGCACAGTGGCTCCTGTTGTTGACCCAACAAATTGACACTCTAGTTTATGGTGCCAGTAACCACCCTAGGCTGTCGTCATGAGTTGCCAAGGCTATGGAAGCCTTCCAAGTTTGCTGACTCTGATCATATTTAGACAAGGTTATAAAAGACAGAGTGAGGATAGTAACCAATGATCCTAAGAGTGGCATTTACCAGGTTTGAACAATTATACAGCATTAAGTGGGGAAGAGGACCATCAGTACACACAGGTTGGGAGTAGAGCCATTGGTGGTAGAGTAGAGGTTATGATTACACAGGAATGAGGCCCAAGTACGTTAGACAGGGTCTAGAACAAAGGACAGAGTCATTATTAGAGGAGCTAAGAAAGGTGCTGTCAAAACTACAATTAAGTTTTCTGATTGAGAGGCAAATAGAACCTGATAGAAGGGGCTTGATAATATTCTGTTGGGCTTTAGGCCTTGTAAGTTAAGAGGCCCAGACCTACCTATCTCTTCACATGGGGTATATCCTAAGGGAGGTGTGAACCTCCTAGGGGAAGGCACTCTGTTGACTTTCATTACTTGGCTGGCCTGGGAGGAGAGCTGGCCAGGTAAAGGCAGGTGGCATCTCTAACAAGAAATTTACAGTTCTGCCTGCAATGTTGCTGACCCTACTTGACCATCCCCTCAGCTGCAGTGGTCACTTTGGAAGTTGGGCTGAGTGAAGGGCTTTTCAGCTTAGAGCCAATAAGATCTGTGGCTCTGACCTGGGCATCCTTCGACTCCAGGGCAGGTCCATTTCCAGTGATCCAACTCTTGGCAGAGCTGCCAGGGCTCTTCACAAGCTGACTTCTGCTGAAGCCCAGGCTTACCACATTGAAAGCCACTGCAGTGGACTGGCCTGTTGGGTCTCCTTGAGGGCAGATCACTGTACAGATCAGCCATGAATAGGCCTGCCACCCATTGCTTCTGATGCCGAGCTTTCTTTTCCTCCTGGTTTGTGTTAAAGCAGACCAGAGGATGCAAGTCAAGGGAGTGCCCGTATCCCATCTCTAATCTTCGGTGGCCTGAACTACAAGTCTATAGTCACAGGCATGTTCTGTAGTAGTTTTTAGAAGGTAGACAATGCCCATGAGGAAAATTATATTCTCACTTTAAAACTTCCTTTCCCTTTTGTCTGAAAGGGAGGTTTTTTCTGCTTACTGTATACTTTGCTGATGGCGAAGTGAATCTAGCTATGAGATTATTATTTAAGTTCTTATTTTGGCTATGCTATTGCAGAAAAATGTTAGCCATCTCTTTTATAAGGTCTAAAGATTAAATTGTGCGTCCTACAGATTCCTTCATAATAGAATTAGTTTCCTACCTTGAAGAGAATAGAGAAATGAAAGAACAAGTTGGGCTTAGAATAGAGAAATGAGGGAGCAAGTCCTAGATCGCTTGCTGACAATAGCAATATTACATGAATACTTAGCAAACCGTTTCAACCATTAGATAACAACTTAAGAAAACATTTACCAGAAGGTCCAATGCCTTCTATAAATTTTAAGAATCATGTATTTGAAAATACCTCTTAAATATCTAACGTGGTGTAGTTTGTTTAACCAATAAACTTAATCACAACCCTATAAAATGTTTTTAGTTTCTTTCTACCAACAAGTTTAAAACATATGATACACAGATTCAGGTCACACAAATTAAAATGTATCTTTGATTGATTTTAGCAGCTTAAATTTATGGACAATCTTATCTATAAGCCATTTAAAATAAAACTCTTAATAAAATTTCCCCATGTGGACATACAATATGTACACACATATAACATAGCATAGTAGACCAATATAGCAATTTTAATTATAGCTTTTAAAATCTTTAACTCTTTTTGTAGATTGCCAATTGATTTGAATTGCTTTTTGTTTTTAGTAACCTCAGTTAACCATACTTTCTCTCAGTTGGTACTGTTAATACATTATTGGCTTCATCTGTTTACAGAGCCATCCCAAAGTACTGAATACAGTAGAAGTGGCTGGAAAAAGTCCATAGGAACCTATAGGAGGACAGCTAAACACAGAACCAACAACGCTTTAGTTTTATGAGCAGCAAATCATATATAACTGTGGATGACAAAAGACTTTAAGTCGCCATGTTTAAAATTATAAACTCATCAGCCAACAAGAGGCATTTGCTTACTTCACAGTATTTTTGAAAGCACCTGTAGGATTTTACAAGTATTTAACCCTTTAGGCCTCTGGGGCTTTCTCATTAAGATAACTATCATGTCTAGTAACACAAGATCATTAGACTTTTTAATTCTCAAACATTTGTATTAATAGCATTTTCCATTATAGAAACTTAAAGTCTGGTACCACATCACATCTTGACAGTCCTTCTAATATAATCCAAATAGCCTGATTAGTTGGTGTCTCTATAAGATGAGAGACATAGGTCCTTCGATTTTTTCAGTTGGGCCCAAACTGGAAAAACCAAAGTCCAGGATTTACTGGAAATTTTAGAGACCAGATTGTTTGAAACTTTGATTTTTTGAATGCCTGTCAAGAATGCCAAGAAGGCTCAAAATCCAAAATATCTGGTTGAAATAAGATTCCTTAAGATCATGACATAATATAGACCAAATTTGATCATTGTTACAGGTGATTATTCAAATCTTTGAAAATAAGCACATATTTAAATAACCCATAGCTCTTAATAAAAATTCAGCTGTTTTTGAACAATGAGAATTTAACAGACATCAAGAGAACATCATAGATTACTGTAACACATTGCTTTAACAGAGCATCAGAGTTTAATTCTATGTCAAAGAGAAATTGAGCTTCCTGTGATCTTTTGCTGTGAGGTTTCCTTCCTTTACCTTCTTTCATATTGGTGACCATGTTTCTGTGTTTCTGTGTGTAACACATCTTTAAGCATCTTTTGCAGGGCAGGATGAGTGGCAACAAATTCTTTCAGTTTCTGTTTGCTATGAAAAGTCTTAATTTCACCTTCATTCACAAATGAGAGCTTTGCAGGATATAATATTCTGGGCTGGCAGTTTTTCTTTCTTAGTACCTGGGCTATGTCTCGCCATTCCCTTCTAGCTTGTAAGGTTTCTGATGAGAAGTCTGCTGTGAGTCTAATTGGAGATCCTTTGAGAGTAATCTGACGTTTCTCTCTTGCACCTTTTAGGATCTTTTCTTTATGTTTCACTGTGGTGAGTTTGATTACAACATGTCGTGGTGAGGATCTCTTTTGGTCATGTTTATTAGGGGTTCTATAAGCTTCCTGTACTAAGATGCCTCTGTCCTTCTCCAAACCTGGGAAATTTTCTGCTAGTATCTCACTGAAAATGCCTTCTAGTCCTTTCTCCCTCTCCATGCCTTCAGGAACTCCTAGAACCCAAATGTTGGGTTTTTTAATAGTATCCTGTAGATTCCCGACAATATTTTTTAGATTTCTAATTTCTTCTTCTTTTCTTTGGTTTGCCTGTTTCCTTTCCTGTTCTCTGTCTTCTAAGTCTGATATTCTCTCTTCTGCTTCGCCCATTCTGTTTTTAAGGCTCTCTAATGTGTTTGTCATTTGATCTATTGAATTCTTCATTTCATTATGATTTCTCGTCACTATCAGAGTTTCTTGTTCCACTAGTTGTTTCATTTCATTTTGATTCCTCCTTAATATTTCACTTTCACGAGAGAGATTTTCTATCTTGTCCATGAAGGATTTCTGTAGTTCAAGAATTTGTTTTTGATAACTTCTTAATGTTCTTATCAATTTTTTGAGATCTGCTTCTTGTATTTCTTCTATCTCATCATCTTCATAATCTTGAATTGGGGTGTCTTTTTCATTTGGGGGCATCATAGTGTCTTCCTTGTTCTTGTTACCTCGATTTTTGCGTTTGTTGTTTGGCATATTGGAGATATTTGGTTTCTTCACTGTGGTGTTTTTTCTTGTTACACTATGGCTCTATATTAAGTGGACTGTCTGCTTTCGGTGGAGCCTTAGAGGCTTGAGATGAGTGTGGACTGAGAGCTGTGTTTGGTTCCTCAGGGTTGAGGGTGTGTCAAAGATGACACTCCCAGGTTAGGTGTGGTAAATCTCTCTCTTTCTTTTTTTGATTCAAAAGAGAAGTAATTCCGCACAGCTGAACGTAATTGGAGGTAGTTAGCAGGCAAATGATATACCCACAGGAGCCAGAGATCAGAAGCTCTTTCCCAAGGACCACACAGGGAATCTGTGCTGCCCTCAGTGTGGGCTCCAATTCTCCTGCAGTCTCCCACTGGGTTGCCAAGTTAGATGCTAATCTCCTGTTATTTCACCCCTCCCCCCAGAGTCAGGTTTTTCTGCTAGGCTCAGGGCTGGTGCAGACCTGAGGTCGCCCTGCTTATGACATATGTCCAAAATGGCGCCTGCTCTTTGTGTTGCTCGCCTTTGAGGGGTGAGTGGAGAGAGAGAAACTCATGTCCGTATCGGTCACTTTTTTTTTTTTTTCCTCTCTCTTCTAGTTAGGTTGGTGAATTTTCCCCACGGAGTTTCAAGCCTCGTTCCCTCTAGTCTCCTCTTTCCGCTTCCCTGCCAGTGTCTCGGGCTATTGAGGTTCGGCTCACCTCGCGTTCCAGCGCTGGTGCGTTGAGTCTGCCGCTGGTGTCCCGAACTTGTGCTCCCACGCTCTCCACGCAGGTCCACTGTGAATCACTAGTTCCGGAAGAGTTTCCTCTGCTGTTTCTTCCCCTACTCTTCCTTAACCATGCAGTATCTCCACTTATATTAACCTGTCTGTCCCCCAGACTAATCGTGTGCTCCGTTCCTATTCCGCCATCTTGCCGCTCTCCACTTTCTGGTTCTAAATGGAGCTTATTTACCCCTTGACCTTGGGCCTGTCTCCTCATTCCTCTCATCTCATCTCTTTTTTTTCTCTGCAAATTAGTACTTGCAGAGCCTCGTTCATAAGCGGTTGAGGTGAGAAAGTATACAGAAAGCATTTAGTGCGGTGACTGCCACATAGAAAATGCTCAGCAAATGTCAGTTTCTAAACTCCCTGACACCTATGCTTCGGCCGCCTGGGCCCCTTCTGTTTTAATAAATTTTTTTTAATAAAAAAATAAATATAGCTTCTTGTGCCTTAGAGCAGACTACTGAATCTGAAGCTTGAAGTCAGGGTGTAGGTGATAGCCATTTCCTTTTCTTAGAGTGATTGTGATGCAAGTTTTTTATGGACCACATATTAGGGTACATTGTTTTAACATTGATTATGTGGAAAACCCTCCAAATACCTAAGCTCACCATCCTTTAAATCCAAGATGACAATATCTTCTTACCTACTTCAGCCTAGAGTCTCTCTTAGTGTCTCCCATTATAGCACTCACTGCACATGTCTTATCATTTCTTTGCCTTCTTATCCATTGAAGCTTTCTATCTCTTACAATACTAAGGACAGACTCTTATAAACTCAATAAGTGTTTAATCCATAAAGAAAAACAATGTGATTCATTGGTACTCTTTGTTAAATTTTGATATAAAATAATCTCAATTAGTGGAATACACTTTCCATAATACTGAGAATTAGTAATCTGAATAATATTTGGTGAAGTGTAATAATTCTATGTTAATAATTAACATTTTGAAAACATGTATTGATCCACAGTGAAATTTCTTATATTTGCTTTGGGATACATACATATTTGGAGAGAGGGAGAGAGATGAAGAGTTTACCTTTAGTCGTGCTTGATCTGTGTACATTTTTATAATAAAAAGGGAAAGTCTGATTGCTTAAAAATGTTAGCTGGAAAGGATATGCAGAGTTCACATACTTTTCAGGCAATTTCTCCAAGAAATCTTGGCATATATTGTGACTTAAGCCTGGTTGATTTAAAGAATATTATCTAAGGTTTCTTATCACACTCTCTACTGCTTTCAGTTCAACTTCAGCTACTTGAGTATATAAAGCTGGCATCCCTTTCCTCCTGAAGGGGCTTGGACTCTAAACTCCACTGTCTTCAAGTCAACAACCTGTTTTTTAAAGCGTGAAAACTAACTCTGCTACTTGAAGGAGTGAAGCGTAGAATTGTGATCATCAGTAAGCCTCATTTCTTATTTCTAGGTGTTTGAATCTGTGCAGCAGAGTTGTCTTACATCTGCCACAAGACTGTGCAGTACCTATGCTTTTATTGACATCATTTATTCTAAGAAAATGCATGTAACTTTCATTGTGGTCATGAGTGTATTTGCTGCCAGTGGTGGACCCATGAAGCTACAGAACTGGGTCTCTTGAAGGGAAGAGAGGAAGTTCAGCTGATTATTCTGCAGTCTCGAGTACCAACTGGACCACTGGTGGCTTTGTGCTCACAATCTTACTCATGCACAGCTTATGGACTCTCTTGTTCACGGTGTGAAGGGCTGATGGGCTATGAAGCTAGCAATACAGCAATTCTCTGACTTGCACATTCAGACTGGGAACTCAAAGCCATAGACTATGGAGGGCAGCAGTATCGGTTTTGGTTGATAAACCGCCCTACTTGTTGCTAGGTGTTTCTGCTGGTTTTGAGAATAGATTTCTACAACATGCTGTTGTCTGTCAGGGAGTAAAAAAACCCTGCCTATTATCTGTTTCTATGAGGTGCTGAGATAGGTAGTGTCCAGGAAACTCAAAGCAGTGGAGCATGCTCACTGTGCCCTGTCATCACCGAGTGCTTGTGCAAGCCCAGGGCACCCAGGCACACAAGGTTATTGTCCTAAGGCCTCCATCTCTCTCTTCATTGGTTATCTATGGAACATGAGCTAGATGAATGGAAGAGTAAACATACGACTATAAAAGATGTTGGTTTCCAAATACTTCTTGTGTGATTGAATCCATGACATTTTGACCTCCAGATTAAACAACATGTAGTATAAGCAAACAGAGAAACCTTTCCAGGCTGATAGTGGACTTGTGAGTGGACAGGGAGTAGAGACATTGGTGATCCAGAATGAGCATGAAAGGCGTTACTGTTACTCAATCTCACCAGGGACCAAGGTCTGAGAAATGTCTAACAAAAAAGCCCAGTGCTGTAAGGGACAGTATATAGCTGTCTAGTGTCATGAGTCTCAGCACTGCAAGCACATTAAAATTACGCAAGAACTTTTATAGTAACTAGTTATCAAAATATAACCTGGAGACCATGAGTGTGCAGATTAATTTTCATAAGGTAAATATACCTCTGTAACTACCTTCAGTGTGAGAAATAGAACATTCCTGCCCAACAGAAGTCACTGCTTTCCACAGAAGTAAGCCCTGTTCTGACTCCTGATATACTGGAGATTACTTTCATTTATTTTTGGAAGTCTATACATGTGGTATAATAATCTTATGCTTATCTATGTTAGGCTTATTTTCTCTTTTTGCCCAACACTGTGATTATGAGATATTGCAATATCAGTCATATATTCATTCTCATTGTTGCCTAACACTTCATTTATGAATATACCATGTATTTATTCTACTGTTGATGGACATTTGGGTTGACTCCAGTTGAATGCTATTGCAAACATTGCTGCCATAAGTATTACTTTACAAATATTATGGTGAACATATGCAAATATTTTGTTGGGCATATACCCAAGAATAGAACCATTGGGCCATGGTATATGTATGTGTTCAACTTAGTGTACCAAACCACTCATGTCAAAGTGATCATACCAAGCTACACACGAGTTCCAAGTGCTTCATATTCTTATCCATCAGGGACTTTAAAAAAATGTCAAAATTCAAGCTCCATTCTTGCTGTACCACAGAATGATTCAATAATAATTTCTGAGGTTAAGGCTCAAGAACTGGTATTTAAAAATCTCCCCAGATGGAACTAATGAGTATCAAGGAAGAGAACCAAAAATCACAATTATTCAGATGAGGTAACCGGTTATGAGGAGATGAAATGCTTTCTCCAAACCACCTAGACAGTGAGAGGGCCAGGGCTGGATGCTGAGTCTCTCACTCCTGCTCTGTGCTTTCTCTCCACAGCTGGTCTCATTTGGAGGGCCTTCCTCACTATGCAGTTTTCATCTTGTGAAAATGAACTTGAGTTAGCCTGCACTGGTATTGTGACTTTTTGTTTACAAAGCAGCTTTTCTGGCTTTGTAAGGTGCATAGAGCAGGTATGCAAGACCGACTACATATATGCAGGATCTCGTGCAAAACAGAAATGTGAGGCTCCTTGCTCAAAAACCATGGAGAACCAAGAGTGAGGCTCTTCTAACAGTGGGGCCCTGAATCAGGAGCCTCATCAGGGTCTCCTGCAGGGATGGTAGGGGCCCAAGCACTTGGGCTATCTTCCGCTGCTTTCCTAGGTGCATCAACAGGGACCTGGATTGGAAGTGGAACAGCTGGAGCTTGAACTTGCACCCATATGTGATCATGGCAATGCAGGCAGTGGCTTCACTTGGTCTATTTTCTTATGAACGACTTTAGCTGAAGTAGTCTGTCTTGTGGAAGACATGCTAGAGCATCTCTGACTTATCCTCTCCCATGCTCAGACTCTTTTTTTGTAAGTTTTTATTTCATTTATTTGATAGATAGAGTTACAGAGAGAGGGAGAGACAGAGAGAAAGGTCTTCCATCTGCTGGCTTACTCCCCAAATGACCACAACGGCTGGAGCTGAGCCAATCTGAAGCCAGGAGCCATGAGCTTCTTCTGGGTCTTGCACATGGGTTCAGAGACCCAAGGACTTGGGCCATCCTCTACTGCTTTCCCAGGACATATCAGAGAGCTGGATCGGAAGTGGAACAGCTGGATCTCGTACCGGCACCCATGTTGGATTCTGACACCGCAGGTGGAGGCTTAGTCCACTATGCCACAGCGCTGGCCCCATGTTCAGACTCTTGTCAACCTTCCTTCTCACAAGAGTGAGGACCAAGAAATCACAAATAAGGACACAAGTCCAAGCCCCCAGGTACTCATATTAAAGAGTCTCATGGCCTTTACAAAATTTGTTTATTTGTCTACCTTCATTTTCTCCAGCTCTAACATGGGGATATGATGGAATAAATGTTGTAACCTTCACCCCTAATTCACACATTGAAGTCTCATCCCCAGGACGTATTGGGAATTAGGGCCACTTAAGAGGTATTCTGGGTTAAATGTGGTCATTAGAGTGGGCCCTAATCCAATATGACTCATGTCCTTGTAAGAAGAGGAGACTGTAGGGCAAAGACCACGTGGAGGCCAGGGAGAAGATGTTCACGTACAAGCCGAGGAAAGGGGCCTCAGAGGAAATGAGCCTGATTAACACCTGGGCCTTAGACTTGTAGCCTCCACCACTGTGAGGAAATACACTTCTGTTGTTTAAGCCATGTGTCTGTGTGCCTTTGTTATGGCGGCCCTAGCAAATGAGCACAGCAACTTCAAAGATTGTTCTGTGGAATAAATGAGATTGGCTTGAGGTTCACCTGCAACATGGGGAGTAGCTGATAATGACTGGTCTTGGCCCTAACTTTTCCTTTTCCACCTGGAGCACATGGGCTTACCTGTCTGCCTTTATTTCTTTCAACTCTGCACTCACTATTTCTGCCTTTGGCATAGAGCCTGGCTCCTGAAGAAAATAGGATTCAAAGCAGGAGTGAAAGAGTCACATCGTGAGGCAGTTCTTCCTCTGTATTTATTTATTTATAATTTAAATCTAAACAAGAAGCCTCCAGTGTCCTTTTCCTTGTTAAGAGGTCAAATCCAGAGTAAACACCCAGATGCAAATGTACTCCCCAGGTATAGGCACATGCATCTGAGCCGCCTCTGTTCCCACCTTCTCCTCACTCCCAGAGTTCATAGGAAATAAAAATAAGACAAGAGAGCAGATTAATGTTTTCAAGGGTAGTCCCCTGATAGCCTTTTTCTCTTTTGCTGAAGGACCATTTTTCTTGTTAGCTATCTTTAATAAAAGCCCTCATTTTATTCAATAGACTGTGCTAATGTTACCCTGAGAATAGTTAGTATTTATATAGCGGAGTTCCCCTAGAAGCCCAAAGCACTATATAAATATTGTCTCATTAAAAACTCATACATCCCCATGAATTAGGTTGGTGGCTGCTCTAATTCCCTGATGTGCAGAGGGTGAAACAGAACATGAGTATCTTTTGCAAATTCAGAAAAGCTGCGGGGGCAATAAAGCAGCACCCTCTTAGGACTGGCAGTGAGGCCTCAGACCAGCTCCGTGGGCTGTAGACCAGAAGGCATTCAGTGCCATACTGAGGTTGGATGAGTACTTAAACTGTTGGAAACATCAGGGTTGTGCTTTGCTCGGGTGACAGGGGCCTGGAGCTGCAGCTGGTGAGGGCTGAGAAATGCCTCTAATACTGTTCTGTTTTGGTCTTGATTGCTTATCTGCCTAATGATTGCTATCAGTATGCAGCTGACTTTTTTTTTAAAAAAGTTTATTTATTTATTTATTTGAAAGGCCAAGTTATAGAGAGGTGGAGGCGGAGAGAGAGAAAGAGAAACAGAAAGAGAAGGAGAGAGAGAGAGAGAGAGAGAGAGAGAGAGAGATGGTCCTTCTCAAATTGGCTCCAGCCCTCAAACATCGATGCCTCATTTTTAAAGTGGCCCCTCCACAGCGGTGTGTTTGGCCCAGATCTGAAGCCAGGAGCCAGGAGCTTTCTCTGGTCTCCCATGCAGTTGCATGGGCCCAAAGACTTGGGCCATCTTCCACTGCTTTCCCAGGCCATAGCCAAGAGCTGGATGGGAAGTGGAGCAGCCAGGACTTGAACCAGTGCCCAAATGGGATGCTGGCACTACAGGAGATGGCTTTATCTGCTATGTCACAGCACCTGATTTTGGTGTTCTCACTTCTGAGTCAATTTCCTTGGTAATCCTCATAGTCATATGCTACAACAGAAAGGTCCCACCCTACAATAAGCTCCCACCATTCAACAGGAAGGTCCCACTCTATCAGAGCAAGATCTCACCCTTCAACACCAATGTTCTACCCTGCATCAGCAAAATCCCACCCTTTATCATCAAGGCTTCACCCAACAGCAGCAAGATGCTACCCTATAGCAGCAAGTGCTGTCACACACTTCCATTTGCGGATGATTTCGTTCTAGTCTATTCAGCAATCTTTTCATTCAAGGGTGCTTCCCCGTACACAGTTTTCACCTTTAGTACACTGTTCTTCCTTTGTCTTTATTTCCTTCTCTACAAATTCTGCATAGATTAACGTCATGGTTGCAAAAACTAATGAACAGGCTTAATGAAGGAATAGCTAATAAAAATTGCTTAATAAAATCTACATAGCTGACAACACACAATGGCTGTGTGGGTGAACCCTAAGGCAATCAAGAATAGAAACCAGGAATGAAGGCCCCAAAGACAACTGGTTAATGGAAACAGCATTCAAACACAGTACAAAGCAGAAAACTAGCCAGAGGGGAAGGGAGGCACTGCAGGTGGATTTCCTGCTCATCGTCAGGGCTGAATTGAAATTGTGACTGCAGGACTGACAAGTTTTTATTATAATATTCATCTCCCTCTAAAATATGGTGAGCAGCTTCCCTGCTGACTCAGATAATGCCTATTGCTGAATGTCTGCAGCTACACAAAGGGCTGTCGCTTTGGGCTAAAAGCTTTCGGATAGAGGGTATTTCATCAGAGAAAGAGGTAGCAGGCTCCACCTGAGGTAGGGACACATCCCAGGTTTCTAATTTAGCATTCTCATAGCATAGCCTATGCAGGTGTACCTGGCTTAATTGTTTCTTGAATGGCTTTGATTCTGGTCCCTTGGAAGGCAGGATTTCTGAGATCTTTGTTCTCCACAATATAAAAATATGTCTCCTTCTGCCATTCTTAAGCATTAACAAAGAATGCTTCTTTTGTCCTGTCACCAGACCCAAGATTATAAAAACATCCTTTACTTTTAGCAAGTCTTTTAAAATTCAAATTTATTAACTCCATATATCAATGATTAACTCCATATATTGATGATTTTAAAGTAAAATTAAGAGAATTTTCTTTTAGTTTTTAAAATTTTATTTTATTTATTTGAAAGGTACAGTGACAGGAAGAGAGAGAGAGGGAGAGAGAGAGAGCGCAAGAGATTTTCCATTCACTGGTTCATTCCACAAATAGCTGTAATGGCTGGGGCTGGGCCAAGATGAAGCCAGGAGCCAGGAACTCCATCTGGGTCTCCCACATGGGTAACAAAAGCCCACGTACTTGGGCCATCTCCTGCTGTCTTTTCCCAGCACATCAGCAGGGAGCTGGGTTAGAAGTTGAGCAGCTGAGGTTTGAACTGCTGCTTGGTGTCTGGGATGTTGGCATTGCAGGTGGCATCTTAATCCACTGTGCCACAATACTGGTCCTGAGAATTTTATTTTCAACAACAGATAATACTTTATTTTCTCAAGAGACTTGTGCTATAAAGAAATTTGTTAGGGAGAGATTGAAAAAAAAATACATTTGACCTGAACAAGTATTATCCTTTCACACAAAGACAGAGAGATCCTGTCTGCAGCTACCTTTTATAAGGCACAAGTCAGAAGCTATATAGAATTATGATTGCAAGAGAATTTTCGTGGAAAAATATTAGGTATAAATCTCAAAATTCATTGCACACATTTCATGTTAAAATCAAAATTATAGGTATTTCTTGTGGCTAAAATATCTTAAAGCCTACAAATTCCTCATTATTTTATTTTTCTATTGCTTATTTAACTTGTTCAAAGACATTATCCCATGTTGTTCTGTGACAATCATCCTTCTCTTTGCATGGAAGATATTGGTACTTTTCCATCATTCGCAGAAGTAGGGCAGTGACAAGTGAGAGAGAAGACCAGAGGAAAGATTTGGCACAGCCAGTTATAACAGTCTCTGGATAGACCAACTAGAAAGGCCAAGCAGGTGAGGCACTTGGATTGGACCACCTGGGTTTTATCTGGAATCTGTGTAGATTCCAGAAGAGCTAGACAATCCTGCAGGGTTTTGCTAGGCAAATGTGCCAGCAGGGAGGGGCCAGAAAATCAGGGCTGGGAGGGAATGAAGGCTGCTCAGTGATGGTTTTCAGCTCTCACGGGTGCACTAGCCTTTCTCAAACATTGGTATTCCTCTAATCTAACAGCTCATCCTTTTATGACTGCTGGATGTTGTTCTAAGTATTTTACATATTTGAGTATTAAGTATTTAAATCTAATGATTATTTCTTTTCATTGGCACTCTCTAGAAACACACATAAATATACATGGATATGTAGTATGTGTAATATTATACATAGTAATTATGTATGATCATGTATCTTGACTTTTTTTTTTAAATTAAAGAGGCTTTCACCCCATTTCCTTTGACAGGCCTTTTCTGGTTGTTCCTGCAACTGACATGTTAGGGACTTACCAGACAATGTCTAATCATAGTCAGGTGACAACCTTGTGTGTAGTACATGACTGTTTTAAATGACTTGAAGGTGGAGATCTCTTACCCACTTTTGGGTGCCCGTAGCTTACACAGACCCTGACATACAGTAGGTGCTTGGCTGGTTGCCTAGGAGTCAGAACCCGACTGCAGCTGTAAGCCAATAGTGGGACTGTAGTTGGTAGAAATTATTTGTCTTTAAATTGTATTTTATACCTTGCTCTGTCAAATCAAGTTTGCATCTCAAGGTAAGAATTATATTATAATTGAATATACAAATATGACAAGAAACTGGAAATGAGGTGATATAGATCATTAGGCGTTTATTCACACAGCAAATGACCATGCTGAATTCCTCCTCATGAAATTGGCTTTATTCATCTTTTTGTAAATTTAAAATTATCTTAAATTACTTTTGTAAAAATATCACCTCCTGTACTTGTAATTTTAAAAAGTAAATCCTACTGCTTTCAGTGAAGTCATTACTGACAATCATTAGACTCATAAATCAATCAGACAAAAATTCAATCCATTCTTTTGGTAGATGTGACCCAGGCCATGCATTCAAACCAAGAAGTGGAAGCCAAATTGCCATCTCCTGGTGGCCAGTGCTTTTCATGTCATGTCTAATATGTAGTTAGAAATGAAATGAGATTATAGTAGAAAGACAGATGGCTTTGTTTGTTAGTAAACAATGGTGGAATAATGAAGCAGAGGCAAGTTATTCCTAAAGGAGGAATCACTGAAAGCCTAATCTAAGTGATGGACAGGCAAAAGGAAGCTGAAACTCAAATGAGAAAGTAAAAAGTCAAGATGTTACAGAGATCATGACAGTCTAAAACCAAAATGCAGCACTTAAAATTATAGACAGAGGAAGCCTTAAATGTTCCTAGAAAGAGTTGCCTGGGGTTCCAGGTAGGAGAAACAGAATGAAGGAGAACGTGGTAGTGGTAAGTGACTCAGCAGGCAGTGTCTTCGCTCACATCCTCTGGTCTCAACATTCTGTTATCTCAGTAGAACTCCCATTCACTAGCACCTTAAGTAGCAGTGCCCTGGCAGTCAGATAAAAGATATTCTGTGAAGACAATCACACTGCTAGTTGAATTTTTTTTTCCCCTTGCTTTTGGAAAATGATCTTACAGGGAGAAAGAACGTGAAGATGGACCATTCCTGCTCCATGATGAACCAGAGGGTCTTGCGAGGGAATCAGTTTTATCCTAATTTAGCACAAAAAACAACCATTGATATAGGAAAGTTGATAAATCTGTGCAAAATTTTCCTTAAGATTCAAAGATTTTAACATTAAATTGAAGGAGAAACAATTTGCAGAATCAAACCCACATGTCTTTTGCCAGCAGGAATAGAGGACAGAAAACTGATCACAAGTAGTTAGGAACTGCTTTCCAGAGTAAGCCTTTCTGTACTAGGCTGATTATGTTTGTTTGAGCTTGTGTACACATTACTTTCATAAACTTTTTTAATATCAAAAGAAAAATAACTTTTCCAAACTGTTTTTTTTGGGGCTGGGGGAAAAGAGGAGGATGTCCTGCTAGGAGCCAGAAATTTGGATGAGACAGTTTCTTCAAAGGACATGTCAACAGCCCCCAGCCTTTTAAAATGAGTGGCAGATGTTCAACCCATCAAATTAAGATACCTCTGGCTACTTTCCTAATGCGTCCCCTTTCTCTCTAGAGCTACTTAGTGATTCATTCCTACATTAGGGGTTTAGCAGAGTAAAGGTGATGAGTGACAAATTCAGTGATGTTACTCCAAGGCCAAATCTGAATCTTTTTCAGTCACGTTTTAGACTGACTGTGTTACCACTCCTTCCAGCTACAATACCACACTTCTTAACATACTCAGTAAGCACTACTATATAATGTATATCTAAACATCCACTGAATTATCTTAAGAAGAAAAGGCATATATGCGGCTGTATTTCTACCTTTGAAAATCTACACCGTTCCACGTTCTGTTTGCATCTATCAGTCTGTTTGCCTGAGCTGTAAATCATGTGAATGTGTATTCCATTGGCCACTCAGGACCCAATAATGGTATTGATCATTCACACTTTCACATGTAGGTGATTATTACTGACATGATCAGGCCTTCAGGGACTGCAATTCATAAATCAGAACTGGCGCTGGGTGAAAGGTTGGTGGCTCTGCCCTTGTGGACGGGACCCTGGGCTTCTCTTGCCTGTTTACTTCTGGTGAACCCTGGAGAGGAAGCTCTTTGCTGTGAATCCCTTAATTGTCTGTATCCCGAGAAGCCCTGCTGTGTTTGACATTCACTCTGTTAGTGGAAGGCTGTGTGTTTCAGACAAAGGAGGAAGCCAACAGCCTCACTCTCAAAGGTATAAATATTTAAAACAATGTCGCATTGCACATGACTGGTAAGTAGTGACTGGTCATGCTTAGGCTGAATGAAGTTTGCCTTTTTGCTTTTTGAATGCTCAGACGCAATCCTTTAACTTCGTAAGTGTTCCATTCCCACTACAAAACTGTTTGTGTCTTGTTTCAGTCAAATGTCCCAGATTAATAATTTATACACCAAAGGAACTGCATGTGGATTCTTAATTCCTAATGTCTTGTTAGAGTTTGCAGGTGCATGAGCGGAGGTTATAAAGACCAAGCCTTCTATTCCTTCGTTTATATTTGTTTCCCTACTATGCTTTCCTAGGTCAGCCTGTTGCTCATTCCTATTCCCAGTCTGGTCCCTGTGAGCATGTGTTTGTGACCTCCGGACGCAAATCTCTGTTTGTGATTCATGATGTTATTTCTCCAGAAGAGTCAAGAATTCTTCAACAGTCCAGCAAAATGTTTTGTTAAGTTCTACGTTGTTTTTTTAATTTCCTCAGAGGTATATTTTGTGGCTTTGGGAAACAATAAATGAAGGAGACTGGAAACTTGCTGACTGTCAGAGTCTGCCCAGGTCCTGGAGGCTCCCTGCAGTTCCTTGGCACCTGGGTTTCTCCAATATAGCTCCTTATCCCATCAAACCAGCAAGGAGAGTTCTCTGTCCAGTCTATTATGATATAGTTTTATAAAACCTCTTCTAATTGGGCCGGTGCCGTGGCTCACTTGGCTAATCCTCCGCCTGCGGTGTTGGCACCCCAGGTTCTAGTCCCGGTTGGGGCACCAGATTCTGTCTCGGTTGCTCCTCTTCCAGTCCAGCTCTCTGCTGTGGCCCGGGAAGGCAGTGGAGGATGGGCCACGTCCTTGGGCCCGAGACCTGCATGGGAGACCAAGAGGAAGCACCTGGCTCCTGGCTTCTTCGGATCGGCACAGCGCGCCAGCCATAGCGGCCATTTGGGGGGGGGGGGTGAATCAATGGAAAGAAGACCTTTCTCTCTCTCTCTCTCTCTCACTGTCTAACTCTGCCTGTCAAAATGAAATCTCTTCTAATTGTAAGAGTGAGAGGCCATCATTGTTGTCATATTTTATTGATTGCAAGCAAGCTACTTAAGGGGAGGGAGTGGAATTAAAATGTGAGCATCAGGAGGGGGAAGACATTGGTGGATACTCTAGGGTCTGTCTGCAAGTTATAGTAAAGCATTCTTTACACTAATAGACTTCTATTTAGCATTTACCAAGTAATAATCTTCATTCACTCAATAAAAAAGAAAGAAACCAAAGTGGTAATGATACAGGCAGGCAGATAGAATTAATCTGATTAGATTTGTGAGCTGGAGACCATGTCTTCATCCTGTCCCCTTTCATAATCTCACGCCCCTACCTAACCTCACCTGTATGCCCACCTGCCAATCAGATGATGTAACCACTCCCCTTTGGAAGTGCCTAAAAGGCCTGGAGCGCCTGGTTCCCCTTCCCTTGTTGGCCCGTGCCTTCGGGAGTGTGGCTTTTTGGCTGCCTATGCCTCTGCCTTCCTTCCTGCGCTATGCTACCTGTGGCTCCACATGGCTCCTGGCCTGCTCTCTGCCTGGTATGGACTCAGCTTATGCTTCTAGACTTCTTTCTCCTCTAAATAAATCCCTCACTTCCTTGAGTATCTCTTTCACTGAATAAATGTTAAAAACTTACCATATCACTTGGATTGTTTGAGCTGATATTCAGAATTCTTATCTGAATAGACAGCAAGAACCCTCCAAATATTAATATTTAAAATTATTAATATGCTAGGTGATATCAATAAGGCATATACAAAGCTGAGTAAGATACAGGCCCTACTTTCTAGAAGCTTACAGTCTAAATGGAAAGTCAAATAGATAAATTTATATTTCTATTTACTCTGAAAAAGTATTTATAATATGTTAACAATGAACTTTTGAGACAGATTGAAATGTGTTCAGAAAACTACATTTACTTAAGATGATAGAGTAAACTTTTCCACACATGAGTCATGGTTCCCACTGGGTGCTAAACTTTGTTCTTGTAATTTATGACACAAAGTGAAGACGGTCAAACAGTCACTGCCAGGCACAGAATGGGTGATCATGGTTTTTAAATCTGTGCTTATCTTCTCTGTATGGGATGGGAAGACGATTAATAGAGAAGAGAGGTTGCACACTCAGCAGGAGTTATTACTAAGTGGTTTAACATCACACCAAGTTTCTCATGGTGGATGATCTATGGAAAAAGGTCTTAAATCACTTATCAAAACCAAGAGATGGAGTGGGGTGTGAGGTGGGGCACCATTGTGACGCCACTTGGGACACCTGCATCTGACATCAGAGGGCCTGGTTTGAGTTCTGGTTCCACTTCTGAGCCGGTGTCCTGCTAATGTGCACCCTGGGAGGCAGGACGTGAGGCTCCAGTACTCCCCCCCCCCCCCCCATGGGAGACAGGAGTTCCTGACTTCTGGTTTGGTTTGGCCCAGCCCTGGCTATTGTATGCATTTAGGGAGTAAACTGGTGGGTGGAATCTCTCTCCCCAAATCCCTGCCTTTCAACTAAAGTAAAAACAACAAAAATTAAATAAAGCAAGACATGCCTTACTATCTGACTTAGCTCACAATGACTGCCATAGCTTTCCCTGTTATTAACCCCGCAGCTCTTAGGAAAAATAAAATGACTTCACATTTCTCATGCTAACACATTTCTTCAAACCAGATTGCAACAAGATAATTTATTTGCAACAACTAAAAGATACAAGCACATAGAACACAAGGGACTGTGTAAGATTTCTACTTAATGTGATTGAACCAAACATCTCACTGGACCCCACTGAGATCTGTGACTACTGTAGAGGCACCATGTGGTCTTTAATTAGGGGGGGAGGGAGTGCTTCTCACTGCTTCGTTATGACATTTTTGGTGAGGAGAAAAATGGAGCACTGTTCATATGGTGCTTAAAATTATCCACTAAAATTTGTCCTGTAAGCTCCTAATTTAGAGGTAACTTCCCATGTTATCCTAGATTCCTCTCAACTGATGTGTACATGAAAATAATAGTATGAAAGGTTCTTCAAAAGGTTCATGGAAACTGTGCATTATATTTTAATTCAATTGTTTCCAAGGATTCTAGAAGTAACCATGCATTTATATATACACATATAAGACCTTATTCCCTTATTTGTTGAAAACAAAGCTGTAGCATATATTATTCTCTGTTTCTCATGTGAATTTTTGCTTTTTTTTTTTTTTTTGGACAGGCAGACTGGACAGTGAGAGAGAGAGAGAGAGAGAGAGAGAGAGAAAGGTCCTCCTTTGCCGTTGGTTCACCCTACAATGGCTGCCGCAGCCAGCGCCCTGCGGCCGGCGCACCGTGCTGATCCGATGGCAGGAGCCAGGTGCTTCTCCTGGTCTCCCATGGGGTGCAGGGCCCAAGCACTTGGGCCATCCTCCACTGCACTCCCTGGCCACAGCAGAGAGCTGGCCTGGAAGAGGGGCGACCAGGACAGAATCCGGCGCCCCGACCGGGACTAGAACCCGGTGTGCCGGTGCCACAAGGTGGAGGATTAGCCTATTGAGCCGCGGCGCTGGACTCTGCATTTTTAAAAAGAATCATGGTTTTTGGATCATATGATCCAGTTTAAATTATCTAGTGAAATCAATGTTCAACAATGTTCAACATACATTCTTACTAGCCAGTTCTCTTGACTTTGAAGGTGTTGTTCAAATTTTTTATGAGATAAAAGTGAAAAATGCCCAGTTGGGCATATTTTTCTCTTTATTTCCTGATGACCAGCAGGGTGTTTATACCTGGTGACTAAATGGGTTTTATTCCCATTTCTCAGAGAAAACAGGACCAAGGCTGTGAAAAGTCCTGCTCAGTGCCTTCTGATGACCAGCATTTGGGAGGAGTGAGAATGAGCAACATGGATATGCAGGTGGTTATTATGATAATGCTGGCATCCGAATTTGCAGTTGCTGTTCTGCTGCCTCAGGTCTTCCGTTGGTAAATGCACATGAGTGTTACTGTGTGACATTGTGCACTTTCAGCTGGGAGGTGCTGCACGTAAATAAGCCCTTGAGCAGGCAGTGCCTTCGCGGTCTCCAGGAGGGACCCACTGGTTCTCAACTCACTGAGTTCAGACTTCCCTTCCAGTCATTTCCTCTGATACCAGACTCCATCACTCAATGGCTTCGTTTGTAAATAATTCCTTATTTAACAAACTTCCACTCATCTTCATTAGGCATACATATGAAATAACAGAATAGAAATTGTTTCTTTCAAAATTACCATCTGAACATTTGTACCTCTCTTGGGCCTCAGTGTCAGGTATCTTAGTGTGGTAACTTCTGTGAGGTCTTTTGTGCAGAATTGCTTTCTTCATGCCCAAAGGGTTTGTAGCTGTCAATTTCTTTCCTGATCCATTTCCCAACATGCTGCAGAATCAGATTGCAAAATTTGTTGTAAGGATATGTGGAAATCAGATGGCAGAACTGGGAGGTAGTCTTTATAAACTCTTTGTGTGAGCGAACAGATGGAGCCAATGTCTTGGAGTAGGATAGTATCATGTGGTCCAGGATGGGTTAACTTCCCAAGTGAGAGTGCATTCAGGTCATTTCTCCCCATAGGGGATGTACTTCTGCTTGTAATGTCATCATCTGCTTGTTGCACAATTCCACTCTTGATAATCAAGTACATCAAGTTGAACTGCCAAGTTGTTTCTATTCGTGACACTCTGTGCTGTTTGTTTGGGGTAAAACTGAATTAATGCATTGCGTTTACTCTTGTGAAGTTCACAGTCTGGTGGGATTCACTGTCGCACACATGGAACTCATAAATACACAACCAATAGAAACCTATGAAGGTCCTAGTTGTGCACTGAACATGGAGCTACCAGCTAGCAAAGACTTACTTTTTGGAAGCCATTAGAGCGTTTAGTCTGGTAGAATGGGAATGGGAATCTGGCAGAATGACAAGCCTCAGAAAAAGAGTAGATTGGGAGTGGAGCTGTGGCACAGTGGGTTAAAGTCCCAGCCATATGGGTGCTGGTTCGAGTCCCAGCTGCTTCACTTCTGATGCAACTCTCTGCTATGGCCTGGGAAAGTGGTAGAAGATGGCCCAAGTCCTTGGGCCCCTGCACTGCATGGGAGACCCAGAAGAAGCTCCTGGCTCCTGGCTTCTATCAACTCAGCTCTGGCCGTTGCAGTCATTTGGGGAATGAACCAATGGATGGAAGACCTCTCTCTCTCTCTCTGGCTACCTCTCTCTGTAACTATGTCTTTCAAATAAAATAAAATAAATCTTAAAAAAAAGAAAGAAAAAGAGTAGACCAGCCAATACTTGTTATAGTAATGATTGGATCAGGCTCCCAAGAAAAAAAAATCTGAGAAGGGCTTCTGGTACAGGTGATTTATTGAGTGCTTGAGAAGAGAGAGGGAACCAGCTCAGGGCAGAAGAAGCCAGGGAAAACATGATACTATAGGGAGCTCTTAGGTGTGATTGGCACCATGGAATTGTCACATTTTGGGGTGGGGCAGATGCTTTTTTTGACTCCAGATGCAGCTGACTCCCATCTCTTGAGGCAGTTTTTCAGAGAGCTACTTGCAGCCACTTGCAGCTCACTCTTCCAACAATGGTGGGAATGGGTGGTGCCTTGGCCTGGTGCAGCAAGGCCTAATGTTGACTGCCTGCTGACTGTGGATCCTGCACTCTGACCAGCATTTCATCTGTGTAAGAAGTATTCATTTAGAAAGTAGGGAATAGAACTGCTGCGTTTGAAAATTAAGAAATCAGAACAAGATACAAATAAGGTGAACTTGTCAGGGTCACACAACCAAAAAGTAGCAGAGACAAAATTTGGGCCCACGCTATCTGATTTGTTTTTCAAATTTTTATTTATTTATTTTCATTTTATTTGAAAGACAAAGGCACACACACACACAAGCACACACACAGAGACAGAGAGACAGAGAGACAGAGAAAGAGAGATGTATGAATACATACACACAGATCTTCATTCACAGGTTCATACCCCAGATATCTGAACCAGGCCAAAGCCAGAAACCTGGAAAACAACCCAGGTCTCCCACATGGGTAGCAGGGACCCAAGTACTTGAGCCATCACCTGCTGTCTTCTAGGAAGCAGAAGCTGATCTAGGTCTCAAACCCAGACACTTCAATAAGAGATGTGGGCATCCCAAGCAGTATCTTAACTGCTGTTCCAGAGCCTTCCCTACTCAATCTAATTCTTAAAGCTGTGCTCCCTGGCTTTCTAGATAGTGGCTGTGGTGAGCAATGCATTTCAAAAATGGACAAAAAGCCTGAGAACTTGTAATTTATTTCTCATCTGAGCTGTGATTAATTGGCCAGCTAGTCTACAGGAACTGAGAGTTGAACTCTGGCTTCCAGGAAAGCATCTTCCCTCATCCCAACTGTAGTAGCCGCTCCTAGAGATCGCCTGCTTTCTCATTTTTTGGGAACGACCATGCTGCTCACATGTCCTGATGGCTGCTTTGCTCTCCAGGCAGGCCTTGCTTCCCCACACTTCCTGTTTCCCATCTGCGTGTTCAGCCTGTGGATGCATCATGCGCCTTCCTTCTGGTGGCGCAGGTTGCTCCGTCTGGCTGACATGTGATTCCTGCCTGCACCTCTGTGCCCTCAACCGGGTGCTTGGTTTCCTTTTCTTGATCCTCCAGATCCAACTGATCAGGCTTTACTTACCCACATGCTGTTCCTTGGGTGAGGCCGGGGCTTTTCATCAAAGTTCTCATTTAGCCATGCTCCTTTTCCTTTAGAGCTTCCGTCTTGGTTCACATCTACCTGTACATTGGTGGCATTATTTAGAGAAAGTCTGTTCTTTCTTCTGGACTGAAAGTTCCTCAAGGGCAGAGACGAAATATTCTTCATTCACTGTTATACTTAACATACTGTCTGACACCTTGTGGAATCCCAATAGGCAATGTTAAGAAGTGAATGAATGATTAAAAAATACACTTTCTGCTCCTAGGTGCCTCAGTGAATCTGAGAGAAAGGCTTTGCCTCTCTTCTTCAGCTCTTCCTAGGGCCCTTCAGTGGGTTTGAATCCCAGGGCCTGTGCCCATCCTAAAGGGAGGTCCTGCTGTAGGTCTGAGCCTCTTGGTCTGACGCAACTGTGCCAAGCAAGCTCTGAGCGCCTGTGGAGTCCCTTCTCCTCACATTTTACCAAGGGTTCCATTAATTTAAAATTGTTTTTATTTGAAAGGCAGATGTATACAAATACACACACAAACACACACACACACAGATCTTCCATCCTCTGATTCATTCCCTAAATGTCCGCAATAGCTGGGGCTGGGCCATACCGAAGCCAGGAGTGCGTGGCAGGGACCCATGTACTTTGTCTGTCACCTGTTGCCTATCAGGTTCACATTAGCAGGAAGCTGGAATTAAAAGTGGAGCTGGGACTTGAACCTAGGCATTCCAATATCAGATGTTGGTGTCCCTCCATGGTGTCTTAACTGCTGTGCCAAATGCCTATCCTGGTGCCATTAAATTTTGAATTGGATAATTTGGGGAAGAAGGACCCAGTGCAGGCCATCACGATGTTCTTATTACTGTCAGAGTCTTGTGTGGTGCATTTGGAGTTTCACAGGTGTCTCCTGTGACTCACAAAATCTCTTTGACAGTTGCCAGACTCACTTAACACACATCCTTTTAAGAGTGTGAATATTTACACTGATATTTTTGTAAAAGTCCATAAAATAAAGAAGACAGGTGTCTTAAGACCTTTTAATAGTGCCTCCCAATTATCTAGGAATAATCTGTCCTATTGTAGGTATTTTTTTCTATTAGCAACAAGCTTAAAAGAATTCCAAAGACAGGATTTGTAATGACTGACATTCATTAGAGGTCAGAAAAGGATCCAAGAATGTCTCTGCACCTGTGTATCTCAATTATATCTTCAAATTAATTTTGCTGTTATAGTTAAAAGCTTCAAAGAAAACTTGAGATGGATAATAGCTTCAATTCGCTACATTTTCCATGTTATTTTATTGGCATCGAGAAGGTGCACCATTCTGACTGAAATGATTTGGGGGTTGGGGGAGCATTGTGGTGAAACAGAATTGACTTTCTGCATTCATTAACTTATTCATTGTTCGCCATCAATTCAAATTTGTTATTTTATTATCCATTATGTAAACAATTGAATATAGATTTTTGCCAAAGAAAATGTATTATTAAAGTTCTTAGCAAAGTGTTCATTATTCTGAGAACAATCTTGTGAGGTTTGGACTTACTGGCCCATTTGGCCATTTGTATCTCTGCCCTGAGCAACTTGACTTAATATTGAATTGGAGCCAGCTCTGGCAGGGGGAGCTCCTGCTGTTAAAGTACAAAGAATCACTGGATATAATAGTGAGATGAAAAGATGAAGCTGGGCCTGTCCAACTGCAACTGGGGATCTGGGCATAATATAATGGCCTGTTTGGGAGCTTAAATATTTCTTTTTTTAACTTTTATTTAATAAATATAAATTTCCAAAGTACAGCTTATGGATTACAATAGCTTTTTCCCCCCAATAACTTCCCTCCCACCTGCAACCCTTCCATCTCCCACTCCCTCTCCTATTCCATTCACATCAAGATTCATTTTCAATTATCTTTATATACAGAAGATCAATTTAGTATACATTAAGTAAAGATTTCAACAGTTTGCACCCACACAGAAACACAAAGTATAAAGTACTCTTTGAGTACTAGTTATAGCATTAATTCACATTGTGCAACACATTAAGGACAGAGATCCTACATGGGGAGTTAGTGCACAGTGACCTGTTGTTGACTTAACAAATTGACACTCTTGTTTATGGTGTCAGTAATCTCCCTAGGCTCTTGTCATGAGTTGCCAAGGCTATGGAAGCATTTTGAGTTCGCTGACTTCGATCTTATTTAGACAAGGTCATAGTCAAAGTGGAAGTTCTCTCCTCCCTTCAGAGAAAGGTACCTCCTTCTTTGATGGCCTGTTCTTTCCACTGGGATCTCACTCGAAGAGATCTTTCATTTAGGTCTTTTTTTTTTTTTCACAGAGTGTCTTGGCTTTCCATGCCTAAAATACTCTCATGGGCTCTTCAGCCAGATCTGAATGCCTTAAGGGCTGATTCTGAGGCCAGAGTGCTGTTTAGGCAGTGTCCTTGGCTTTACTCTTGTTGTTCTTTAGTTTACACAGAGGGCAATCAGCACAGTTATATACTGCCAATTAGAACTGTGTTGTGTTACAAAGAAGGTGTGCATGGGAGTACAAGGGAATACAAAACAGGGATTTGATGCTGTCAAAGAACTCAGATAAGCAATTCTCAGTGACAACTCTGCTGAGACTCAAAGGATGGGTGCCATTCCTTAGTCATGATGAAGCTGTAGAGCAGAGAGATCTGGATTGAGGCCAGCTGCTACCATCCCACCCAGACACGCACAAAGAATATTGATAGACAGGTCTTGGTGACAGACTGGGTTTTTATTTTTCTTAGTGGATAATTGCTGTTTTCTTAGTGTGGCTGGTGAGCTTATAGCATTTGACTGAATGCTGGAGAAGGAAGAGAAGGCCAGAGAGAATAAAGTAAGACCTTTGGGTTGGAGAAAGAGAAGAGATAGGGTGGGTATTATAGGAAGGGGAACTGGCGGAATCAAGCAGAGATGCTCAGAAGGTAATGTGTGGAAACTATATGGACACAAGATGACTTTGTCTCCAGAAACTTGGCAGCAAATGATCTTTTGAATGTATATTTGCATTTGAGGGGATGAGACTGGCCAGGCAGACAGCAATGGTGTCCTGAAGAGGCTCTGTTACCTTTAATTTGCACACCTATGTTCAAAGGGATTTATCAGATTTCTTCATGCTTTTGTATTGCTTGAACCTCCCAGAATGTGAGCCAACTAAACCTCTTTTTCCTTCATGAGTAGCTGTCCTAAGTATTTCATTGTAGTAATGAAAAAGTAGCTAATATAGTATGTATGTGCATGAATGCATGCACACATATACAGGAAAGTGAAAAGCTGTTTAACATTATCCTGCCCTCAAGCTTTTTAAAAGGCTAACACAGAGAAAGTAATTTTTAGAAAGTGATTACAATTTTTATTTAATTTATTTGAGAGGCAGAGAGATAGGAGAGATCCCATTTGCTGGTACAATTCCCAAGTGCCTGTGATGGAAGGAGCTGGGTTGTCTGAAATCAGAAGCCAAGAACTCAATCCATGTCTCCCATGTTGGGTGGCTAAAATGCTATTACCTGAACCATCACCACAGCCTTCAAGGGTTTGCATTAGCGAGAAGTTGGGGTCAGGAGCTGGAGCAGGTATCATACTCAGGTACTCTGATATAGGACATGGATTTCTTAACCAAAACTTAAAATTCATCTTAACTGATAGGACAAATGCCTCTTGGCATAAAATAATTTTTAAACAATATGAAGTTGCCTAAATGTTGACTTGTGCAGAAGTTAAAATAATAAAATATGGGAATAATTAAATATAAAATAATAATCAATTGTGGGACACTTTTTATTCGGGATATATGCTTATAATTAAACATAAAATCTATTCTAGCCTTTTGGTTAAGATCAAGTGTAAGCATAAAATAAAGAACAACACTACCTTACATTTAGACAGTTCTCCCTCCTACATTTCTTTGAATTGATGTTTTTTTTTTGCTCAATTTACCTATAACATTTGAAAGTTTTTTGTTATTTTTTCTGTCTCAGTGGCTTCCATGGATTCTACATGCCCTAAAATTCAGCCCAGTGCCAGATGATACCAGAGAAAGCATTTTACTGACTTCTCTCATGTCTGTTATAAGCTTGAAGAACAGCTCCTGTGCAGAAAGTGTGACCCCGGGTTTGAGAGGGTGAAAACAAATGGCTGGGAATAATGCAGATGAATGCAGGAGGTGATGGGGAAGGCAAAAAAAAAAAAAGTTTTTGTACTTATTTCAGGTTCAGTTCCAGGGCTATCTTCTCACATGCATGGCCAGCTGCAGTGAACACAGGATTTTCTTGTGGGCTAGCCTAAAATACTGCGAAGTTCTGACTCTAATGTTCATCTTTTCCATGGAACATTTCACTGCAGCTTCTTTTCCCTGGGTATTAAAACTCTATTTCCTAATTGCTCAGTGAGGATCCTCATGGGTAGGATCATAACGAACTAGCAAAAAGCCTCGATTTCTGGAAGACTCTGTGGATTCAGGGAAGTCACAAGGTTTGCTAAAGTGAATTCCTTTTTGCCTGCAATTGATTCCCCAGGTAATGTAGACCAAAGAAGAAAGATACAACTTGAGGCATTAGCACAGAGACCTCATGATCTGGAAAGGAACTTTGTTCAAGTGAGGTCATGTCAGCCACAGAGCTTTTAAAAAATGAATCACAAGGTCCACACATTTTAGTGAAGTGCCATTGAAATGCCTTGACATGAGTTGGTTGTATAACATAAAATCACCTTTCCTTGACTCTAAGCCAAACCATTCACATTAGAGATTCAGCTGGAAGCCTGCCTAAATGTTTGAGGGATTATTTCTACAAATCCAGGATAGATGGTGTGAATACTAATTGTCGACTAATGAGAGGAGAAGCTGCACACAGCGAAGCTGTCGATAGCCGGAGATGAGCACCCAACCAGCATGGGGCTCATGGCTCCAGTCCTTGCAAGGCTGAGCAGGCATTGTGAGGACGGTGGTTCCCTGAGGTGTAGGGATGATACCCCTTCTCCTGCTTCTCCCCCTCCCCCATGCTGTGAAAATTCCTAAGGGTGTAACTGCAATGTTTGTTCAGTCTTTGATTATTATTATTTTGAAAAGTCAGTGAACCATCAGTGGAAAAGTACTAGGCCCACTGATGTCATTCTGCGCAGAGAAGTTAAAGGATCAATGCTGATTTTCAAGTTAGTATTCAGTTGTAGGTTCTGCGACCACAGTGAGGTTCTGAAATACTGAGCAGGAGCTTAGAAAGATATGATAATGCATTTGCTGGTGTTATTTCAATCTCCAGAAAACAGTCAGTGGTCTCTGGAGTTTTAATATTGATAAATTTAAAGTTTAGAAAAGCAAAATATTACCTGCAGGGAAAAAAATAGGCTTACATGGCATTGTACATATTGTATCTCTAAAGCACTTTTCAGTAACACAGTGATTGTTTAAACCATGATTCTGTTCTAGTAGATTATTAGATATTAGATACGTTTTTAAATGTATTACTGTGCCTAGAAAAAAATCTCAGTTATTCATTCAGAATGAGTGTGAATTTTAAGTAATAGAAGCCTGGGCTTAGAAGAGGAGAGGAGATAGTTGTTTCCCACACAGCATGGTGCTGGTGTCCCAATATCTGTGTCCTTTTTTAGAACTCACATCACAAGAACAGTAAAGAAGACATGAGAATAGAACGACTAGGAGACTGAGGAGGAATCTGAAAGTGCTTCTCTTTGTTTTTTAAAGATTTTAATTATTCATTTGAATGGTAGAGTTACCAAGAGAGGGAAGGAGGAAGGAAGGAAGAGAGACAGTCACACACACACACACACACACACAGATGGGCCATCTGCTGGTTCGCTCTCCAAATGATCACAATGGCTGGGGCTGGGACTGGGGCTGGGCCAAGGTGAAGCCAGGAGCCAGGAATTCCATCCAGGTCTCCCCCGCAGGTGCACAGGGCCACATGAAATAAGTTTCTGAGTGCTGGCATAGAACCTGGCAGCCTAAAGATGGTGAGAACACCATTATGAGTTTGCATCCTAGTGGGTAGTGGGCACTTTGGCAAATGCATTATGCCTTGGGTGATTACTGACACCATAAACATGAGTGTCAGTTGTTAAATCAACAACAGGAGTCACTGTGCACTAACTCCCCATGTAGGATCTCTGTCCTTAATGTGTTGTATAATGTGAATTAATGCTATAACTAGTACTCAAACAGTACTTTACACTTTGTGTTCCTGTGTGGGTGCAAACTGTTGAAATCTTTACTTAGCATATATAAATTGATCTTCTGTATATAAAGATAATTGAAAATGAATCTTGATGTGAATGGGATGGGACAGGGAGCGGGAGATGGGAGGGTTGCAGGTGGGAGGGAGGTTATGGGGGGAAAAAGCCACTGTAATCCAAAAACTGTACTTTGGAAGTTTATATTTATTAAATAAAAGTTAAAAAAAAGTTTCTACAGTATGGCACAGTCCATGTGTTGAGCCAGTGTATTCAATTTATTCAACTAGAATAAGTTAAACATCTCTCTCTAACAAGTTTGTGATCACTTTCTGATGTGTGTGCATGTTCTTTACTATATTTAACTTTTGGCAGGAACAAATGGTTTTGTGCGATGTACAAGTACATCGTTATTTATTTCCAGCTAAAGATAGGGGAGAAAAATGCCTCTTGTGTATTCACAGTCAGGTTTATTAGTAGCCTTTTCATTGATTTCAATATCTCCTATGGAAAAGTTGAAGATAGGACTGAAGGCAAACAAGGCTCAAGCAAGCTCTGTGGCATTTGCTGAGGAGTGGTCATGCTTGGAGTTGCAACCTAGCACAGCAACACAATCTGCTCTTGGCAAAGAGCATCTGAAGTTACTGTTAGGAACTGGATTTAGCCCGAGCAATTCTGGGATATTGTGTTAATTTATATAGTGGTTAAATTACTTATTTGTATGCTCTAGAAAGATTTGTTTTTCTTAAAACAGAAAACAAATCTCATGGACATTTTCAAGGCAGTTGTAAGTGCTGAGAGGATCAAAGAGAACAGAAATGTAGCAATTAAGGAACTATTAGAGACTAATATTGTTCTTCTTAATCCCCAAAGGTAACTAATTTCCCTCATTTTATTAAGCATACATGTACTATTTGCACTGTATCGGAGGATTACGGTAGATTCCTGGAAGATAATTTCTCGCATGCTTCCTTTTAAAATAGTTTCATAATTACTATTTTATATATTTATTGTAGAAATTGGAAAATATAGAAAAAGTCATATGCATGTGAAAAGTACCAATGTTGCCACTTTATTCTCATCTGTTATTTTTACACTGTTATTATTACTATTATTATAAATTTCTCAGCCCACATTATCCAATTGGAACTCTTCTGTTAGAAAAATAAAGATGGAAAAGGAGACTTGAGATAAGACAAAGGGAGGATAGGAGAAGAGAGACAGAGAGAGAAAGGGAGAGAGGGAGAGAGAAGAGTATGGAGGAGAGAGAAGAGAGATGAGAGAGAGAACATCTATCAGTACATTTGCACCTTACTTTCCTTCCCCAGTCAGAAGGTGGTATGTGGGTGGTTGAATCCCCAGGCTATAGGCTTACCTAAAAAATTCTGTAGAGCTCACATTCAGCTTGGCTGCCCCCTGGGCGGTTTTGTACTTCTTCAAGGGAGCCAATGCCAGATTGTTCTTTTGGCTGGGAATGATACTTAAATCCTTCTTAGGACGGGACTGTTTATTATTATGTAACTCAACAAATGAACTAATGAACCAGTGATAGTGGCATAACACACTTATTTTATGCAGAGACAGGGCTCCTTGGAAGAGTTGTCCTGCTATTGCTGTTAGTCCTTCAAAGGTTTTCCCTCATGTGATAAAAAATTCCATTTGCTTTTTCCTTGCTGAGTTTCCTGTGTGCTGCCATGAGCCCACCTCTGCTGGGACTGATGATTGTGTTTATATCAACCTGCAGGCACAGCCCATCTCTGTGGGGATATCTGCAGAAATACAGTTCTGATTTTGAAGATAGTCTCTGATTAACTGCATCAGTCAGTCTGTCATTGGCTGCAGTGCGATACCTGACATAGGCCACTTACAAAGGAAAGGGAGTTATGTGGAGATTTGTAGTTGGAGATCAGGCAGGCCCACTGGTTGGGCATCTGATGGTGGTGTTCTTACTCTCAGTGGTACAGAGTATCACATGCCGAGAGACAAGGATTGAGTGTGTCTCTCTGTGTCTCTCCTTAGAAAGACAGCATTGTTCAATCATCGGGTACCCAGCCCAACAAGCAACACAAAATCTAGCAGCTTAACAAATTCAAAAAAAAAAAATCTACAGCATAAATACTAGGAACTTCAGCAATAGGAACACACTTTTTATTTTTGGCAGTTCCATGTCTGAGTGGTCTTTCTGCTGGCTGTATTTGGGCTCACTCATGTGGCCAGGGATTTGACTAGAGGATTGCCTCAGCTGGGATGGCTTGAAGTGGTTGACATCTCTTTTCATGAGGTCTTCTTCAACAAAGCCAGACTGGGCTTCTTCAGTGGAGAATGGAATGCCATATAAGACGTTGCATCCCAAAGTGTAATGTTTTTTGGTGGCTTGTTGGCCAAAACACATTACATGGGCATTCCAATGTCAATACAGACTAGAAAAGAACATCGAAACTGACACTTGTCATTCAATGTTTTTTTTTTTTTATAAGTGGAACAAATTTCATGCATACAGTTAAGAGAATGCTGATGCTACCCACCTTGCCTGCCCTTCCTCCTTTGCTCCTACCTTCTCTTCTTATTTTTTTATTATTTTTCTTTTAATTTTTAGGATGATATACTTTCAATTTACTTTATAATCACAAGCTTAACTCTCCACTACATAAAGCATTCAGCAAATAGTAAGTAAAAGAAAACTACTGTTCCTCAAGAGTATAGAAAGAGACTATAAAGAATAGTCAAATCTTAAAAGTATAGACAAGGGCCGGCACAGCGGCTCAATAGGCTAATCCTCCGCCTTGCGGCGCCGGGACACCGGGTTCTAGTCCCGGTCGGGGCGCCGGATTCTGTCCCGGTTGCTCCTCTTCCAGTCCAGCTCTCTGCTGTGGCCCGGGAGTGCAGTGGAGGATGGCCCAAGTACTTGGGCCCTGCACCCACTTGGGAGACCAGGAGGAAGCACCTGGCTCCTGCCATCGGATCAGCGTGGTGCCCCGGCCGCAGCACGCCAGCCGCGGCGGCCATTGGAGGGTGAACCAATGGCAAAAAAAAAAAAAAAAGGAAGACCTTTCTGTCTGTCTCTCTCTCTCACTGTCCACTCTGCCTGTCAAAAAAAAAAAAAAAGTGTAAACAAGGGCTATAAACAATAATCACATCTTAAAAATGTCTATTTTGCCCATATGCATTATTTTCTTGTACTCTGTGTATCAGGGACAGGCTTATTTCACTAAGCATAATGGTCTCTAGTTGTGAAAGAAGGATTCATTCTTTTTTTATAGCTGAGTAATATTTCATGGTGTGTGTGAGCATGTGTGTGTGTGTACCATTTCTTTACCCATTCTCACTTGATGGACATCTGGGTTGATTCTATATCTTAGCTATTATGAGTTGAACTACTATAAACATGGAGGTACAGATAGCTCTTTCATATACTGATTTCATATCCTTTGAGTAAACTTCCAGGAATGGAATGGCTGGGTCATATGATATATCTATATTTTCATATTTCTGAGGCGGTCTCCATACTGCCTTCCATAATGGTTGTACTAGTTTATATTCCCACCAATAGTGTATTAGGGTGCCTTTCCCCCCACATTGTCACCAGCATTTGCTAGTTTAGATTTTTTTTGATACCCATTCTAATGGGATAAGGTAAATCCTCTCAGTGGTTTTTATTTGCATTTTCCTGATGGCTGGTGATCCTCAGCATCTTTTCATGTGTCTGCTGGCCACCTTATTTCATCCTTTGCAGAATGCCTGTTCATATCCTTAGCCCATTTCCTAACTGGGTGGTTTGTTTTGTCGTTGTTGAGTCTCCTTATATATCCTGCATATTAATACTGTATTGAAAGTATAGTTTACAAATATCCTTTCTCATTCTGTCAGTTGCCTCTTTGTTGGGTGTAGCCATCTATACAGAATATCCTTCAGCTCAAGATACAAGAAAAATCTTTCTTTGCCCTTCTCTATCATAGCTCTCAATGTTCCACAAATAGCTTCCCGAAGAAGGAAGCCCACCACTCTTTAACAACATGATCTGGGGCCAACGCTGTGATGCACAGGGTTAACGCCCTGTCTTGAAGCGCCTGCATCCCATATGGGCACCGGTTCTAGTCCCGGTGGCTCCTCTTCCAATCCAGCTCTCTGCTGTGGCCCGGGAGGGCAGTGGAGGATGGCCCAAGTCCTTGGGCCCTGCACCCATGTGGGAGACCGGAGGAAGCTCCTGGCTCCTGGCTTCGGATCGGCGCAGCTCTGGCGGTTGTGGCCATCTGGGGAGTGAACTAGCAGATGGAAGACCTCTCTCTCTCTCTCTCTCTCTCTCTGCCTCTCCTCTCTCTGTGTAACTCTGACTTTAAAATAAATAAATAAATATTTTTTAAAAAAAGCATGATCTAAGAGATAGCAGTCTCTCTCCATCTCTCTCCCCCATATATATATACATATATATATATATATATATATTCATACATACTTAAGAAAGAAACAATTTCCTTTGCAAACTTAATCCCAGGATTTCTCCTACAACAAATGATACACTTCTGAAATTTCATGTGTAGTATCTCAATGTCTTGGAGCCACATTCTTTATAAACTCTGCATTCCAGAAGAGGACATTCACTCTATATTTGTAAAACTAGTAGGAAAGGAGTGTTTTTCAGCAGATCAAAAGGAAATATGTTCCACTCAGGTAAATTCAAATCCATCTCTCCTTAGGTAGTAGAAAATCCACTTATAAATTTTAAATGCATCTATTCCTATTTCTTTCAATGATTTTTAAAAAATCAAATCCAGTCTTTCCCTGACAATTTTGCTAGAAATTACATCACCTAACTTCCAATGAGAACATTTTTCTCCTCAAATTTTCACTTTTATTTCTCTGAATTAAAAATATTGACACCAGTTGTATATCCATGATGATCTCCAGCATAGTTAAATCTTTATCTACTGGTGATTATGTTCACATAGGCAAAAGTGTAAAGCCATAGATTGTTTTTTTTTTTTTTTTTTTTTTTTGACAGTCAGTGTTAGACAGTGAGAGAGAGACAGAGAGATAGGTCTTCCTTCCCTTGGTTCACCTTCAAAATGGCCGCTATGGCTGGCGCTGTGCCAATCAGAAGCCAGGAGCCAGGTGCTTCCTCCTGGTCTCCCATGTGGGTGCAGGGCCCAAGCACTTGGGCCATCCTCCACTGCACTCCCAGGCCACAGCAGAGAGCTGGACTGGAAGAGGAACAACAAGGACAGAATCCGGCGCCCCGACCAGGACTAGAAACTGGGGTGCTGGCGTTGCAGGTGGAGGATTAGCCAAGTGAGCTGTGGCACCAGCCTAAGCCATAGATTGTTATGTGTTCAGTGGCCCTGTGAAATTTTCTAGCTCAGTCCCATTTCACAAATTAAGAAGCTGAGACCTCTAGTGATTAGATGATTGGTTTAATGAAAAAGGTGAAACAATTGAAGAACCAGATCTAGGTTGACTATCTTCCTATTCCCACAAACTGCCTATTTGACCAGAGATCAAGAAGAAAGCTTGAGTATCCTTACTCCCCTCTGTCTGAATGGAGGCTGGAGCTATACTTATTTCCACTTTGAAATTAGGGGAATCTGACCAGCTTATCTTTGAGCTCGTTCACTGTGATTTATAATGAATTGTGAAAATACTATGCTAGGTTTATAGTTAAGCTCTCAATAAATACCATTAGTAATTATTAATCTTCAGTAACACTGAATTCAAGTTTTCACCCCCAATTTATTTAATGAAATCATAATTGCTAACTTGGAGTGGGAATTAGAAATTACTGAAAAAGTAATAAATGATTGGGGAATATCAGCTGTTCTTGGCACTGTATTCATTTTCCTCCAAAGTTCTAAATTGAATTGTCTGTCTTAAAAATTAAAAATTACACCCTGAAGTAAGTTGACCTTTCTTAGCTTACCTAACATGCCACTTAACTAAGGATTTTCAAAGTCTCCAAATGGTTTCTCAAAAAGGAAGAGGAGGAGGGAGACAACAATAAATATATTTGGCTAAGTGAATTTCTGATTATTTTAATATATGAATCACAGTGTTCATTCCAAATGTAGAACCACAAATATTAGAGAGATGGCAATGTGTTTTTGAGAAGTGTGTTGTGAAACAAATACAATGCTAACTTTCTTATTGTTTGTTTTTATCTTTAATTGTTTCTTCTCTTTCTACTTATGAGTAATATCTAGTATACTGCAAATTATTAACACTTTCACAACAGTGCTGATTTGGGGTACTTTCTCTAAAATATCTAGAAAAAGAGAAATCAACATATATAACAATTTTTGAACTACCTTTTCAAGCCAGAACTTCTGTTTTTTTTTTTTTTAAGATTTATTTGTTTGAAAGCAGAGCACAGAAAGAGAGGGACAGAGAAATATTCCATCTTTTGGTTTACTCCCTAGATGGTCAGAACAGACGGGTGTTGGCTAGGTAGAAACCAGGAGCCATGAACTCCATCCTGGTCACTTACATGTGTGGCAGGGGTTGCCTTCCCAAGCATGATAGTAGGAAGCTGGATCAGAAGCAGAGTAGCAGGCACTTGAATGGACACTCCAACATGGGATGCCACCATCATAAGTGGCTATTTAATCCATTGCACCACACACTGGTCCCTAAAATTTTGATATTTCTGTTCTGAGACTGGCTTCGTATCCTTTATGCAGAAATTGTAATGTTAACACTAAGAAGAGATTTTTGAAAAACACATAATGCTACAGTGCTAATGATCTGCACTGTGAGCCTTGGACTTGATTTCTTTTGTGAGAAATTGTAGAATTATATGTCCAGGGCCAGCACTGTGGCGCAGTGGGTTAAAGCCCTGGCCTGAAGCGCCGGCATCCCATATGGATGCCGGTTGTAGTCCCGGCTGCTCCTCTTCCAATCCAGCTCTCTGCTATGGCCTGGGAAAGCAGTAAAATATGGCCCAAGTCCTTGACCCCCCTGCACTCATGTGGGAGACCCGGAAGAAGCTCCTGGTCCCTGGTTTCAGATTGGAGCATCTCCAGCCATTGCAGCCATCTGGGGAATGAACCAGCGGATGGAAGACCTCTCTCTCCCTCTCTGCCTCTCCTTCTCTCTCTGTGTAACTCTTTCAAATAAGTAAATAAATAAATAAATAAATAAAAGAAAGTAAAAATTAAATAATTTTAATTATTGTGACTGTTGTTGCTTTCATATTAAAATGAGGGAAGGCACTTAAGTACTCTTAACTCATTTATCAGATGGTCATATTTTGATGGCATATGAAGCTTATGAATTAAAACCAGAAGTCCAGTATTGGTTCTAGGTGATTCATTAGGGTACTGTAAAGGACTGAATTGTGTCTCCCCAAATCCATATGTAGAATCCACAACTCCTAATGTGATGGTATTTGGAGATCATGTCTTGGGACATTATTAGAGTTAGATGAGGTCATGAGTGTGAGGTAGTCATGACTGGATCATTGCCTTTGTAGGAAGAGATCAGAGAGCTTGCTCTCTTTACCATATGAGAACATAGCAAGAAGGCAGCTGTCAGCAGGCCAGGAAGAGTCCTCACCAGGAACTGAATTAGCCAGGGCTCAGATCATGGGATTTCCTATCCTTTGGAACTGTGAGATGTAAATTTCTTTGTTCCAGCCACTCAATCTAAAACATTTTGTTACAGCGGGCCAAGTTGTGTAAGTCAGATTCCAATTTGAAATTCTGCATTTTATATTTATTAGCTTCCAAGACACTACCTCATTTACCTGACATTTGCATTTCCCAAGTTCAGGATGTACATTTTTGAATGCATTGATGGCTCTCCACAGAGTATTATTTTATTTATGTTTCTATTGTCAGAAACGATCAGTTTTGAAGAGGAAAAAAGGGAGATAAATTAAAGGAGCAGCTTGCAAAGGTTAATGCCTTCCAGATGGGGCAGCAGCCACACATGTTAGCCTGTGAGTTCCCAGCAGACTTCCTGTATTGAGCTCCTAGCAATCACCTTGGTATTTATTCCAGGCAATGTTGAGTTCAGGGCATCTTCCTTCTAGGGCTGTCCTTTCAAAGTGAAGCCTAAGCATCTGCGACAAGTAGGAGAAAGGGTCTGGAAGCCTTGTTTTGTAGGTAGCAGGACCTTATTTTAAAATTTTACTTGTTTATTTGAAAGGCAGAGTTACAGAGAGACAGAGGCAGAGAGACAGAGAGAGAGGTCTTCCATCCTTTGGTTCATTCCCCAGATGGCCATAACGGCTACTGGAGCTATGCCAATCCAAAGCCAGGAGCCAGGGGCTTCTTCCAGGTCTTCCATTGGGTGCAGGGGACCAAGGACTTGGGTCATCTTCCACTGCTTTCCCAGACCATAACAGAGAGCTGGATGGGAAGTGGAGCAGCTGGGTCTTGAACTGGCGCCCATATGGGATGCCAGCATTGCAGGTGGCGACTTTACCCGCTACACCACAGCTCCGGGCCCGAGTAGCTTTTTTAAATTTGAAAAATGCAACCTTCTTAGTATATCTGACCAGAATACATATTTACATGAAGAGAGTTCAAGATGTATAGAGGCAAATTTAACTTTGATCTCAGAACAGAAATGATCTGTGCTTAGATTTGACAGTATATGGAATGTAAATAAATAACAGCCTCTCTACCAGAATGGTATAAAGTTGTCTTCAGAATACTTAGAACAAATAATTTGTCAGTAGACTCAAATTGTAAAATGGAAGTACCTAACAGACACTTCCCTGGAACTTAGACATACCCAGCTGGCTGTGATGTCACTGTCTTGCTTGCCTCCTTGCTTGGAACTAGCATCTGGGATGGACTTTTAAGATTTTCGAAAGCAATTTGTAGTTCAGTTAAGCAGAAAGTCTTAGTAGATCTGGGAGGATGGTTGGGCAGATTCCAAGGCAGGTTGGTTTGCTTTCTCTAGTCCCTCAGCTGTGGTTTCAAGACCTTGAAGGGGTTTCCAGAGATACCTTCACCCAGCTAAGGCTGGTTCAGGGCTGGGCCTTAGCCAGTGCGGATTTTATTTTTCAGATGTTGCTAACGATATTAGTAACAATTATGAAAGTGCTATCATGTGCCAAGCACTAGTCACAACTACTCCTCCCCCAACAACCCTGTCATATGATGATGAGTTCAAATTACCAAGAGAAATTTTAGATGAGAAAACTTCTGTTTACTTGCCAAGGATTATAGTTACTAATCATGAAACCCACTTTCACTATTTACCCTCTGCTTCCACAACCCACTTTCCTTCCTCTATGATGGCATTGCTTCTCATCAGTCACTGAAAAACAAGACTTCTTTCAGAAATGGTTTTCTTTTTTTTTTTTAGATTTATTTATTTATTTATTTGAAAGTCAGAGTTACTCACAGAGAGAAGGAGAGGCAGAGCCACAGAGAGAGAGAGGTCTGCTGGTTCACTCCCAGTTGGCTGCAATGGCTGGGGCTGGGCCAATCCAAAGCAAGGAGCCAGGAGCTTCTCCTGGTCTCCCACATGGGTGCAGGGGGCCAAGGACTTGGGCCCTCCTCCACTGTCTTCCCGGGCCACAGCAGAGAGCTGGATTGGAAGTGGAGCAGCCAGGACTTGAGCCGGTGCCCATAGGGGATGCTGGCACTGCAGGTGGAGGCTTTACCTGCCATGCCACAGCACCAGCCTCCAGAACCTGTTTTCAAATATGTTTCAGCTGTAAATTTTTCTTCTCAAAAATATCATTAACATATTCAAGAAGCAAAGCCTATTCAAATTCTGTCACTGTGCTCTATCATTTCACTTAGAAAAAAATTATGGATATCTGTGGTTATAAGAAAAAAAGCATAAATCTAGAAAGTCAAAATTTGGGAACATGGGACTGGCATTGAGGTGTAGCTGGTAAAGCTGCTATCTGCAGCACCTGGCATCCCATGTGGGTGCCGGTGGGGGTCCCAGCTGCTCCACTTCCAACCCAACTCCCTGTTACTGGCCTGAAAAATGCAACGCAAGATGGTGCCTGGGCCCCTGCACCCACATGGGAGACCCAGAAGTTCCTGACCCCTGGCTTCGGCCTGGCCCAGCCCTAGCTGATGAAGCCGTTTGGGGAGTGAACCAGTAGATGGAAGATCATTCTCTCTCTCTCCCTCTCACTCTGTAACTCTGCCTTTCAAATAATTAGATAAATCTTTTAAAAAATTTGGTAAAATGCCCTTGTTATCCCCAAAATATTCAAAGCTTAGCTCTGCCAATGGGATATTCATGGAAGAGTAACTGCCTTTTGTGGACACTGGGTTTCAGAAACACAATTTATAAAGTCAAGATATTTTATTTCCTTTAAATTACTTATATGAGTTTTAGGATATAGGGAAGAAAAACTCTATTTAACAAATGTTTGGGCTATGTTCCTTATTTTTTAAGTATTATTTGGAAAACAAAAGAATTTGAAAGCAATTAGTTACCAGTGAGAACTCAGTTTTCCTATTTTGGAAAAAAATTCACATTGCTACAACACACAGTGGTCCCTGCTGAGCACTTCTGGAGTGAGTCAGTTGCCTCAAACACGCCCAAGGCAAGTACTGCATGGCACAGAATTTAAGGTTCCTTTGATTTAAAACACTACTGAGAATGGGAGTGGAATTGTTAAATTATAGTATAACGCCTTCATATGACTTTAGATTCATATTTCATAGTTTTGAAATAGTTCTTTTACATTTTCAGTACAGGTTTTTGTCATGTGTTGTTCTCTCTATATAGAAGAGATAGATATGAAATATACATCTAAGAGATTCTCATCTGCCTATAATGGAGTCTGCCTCTTCTATGTCCTGTATCGACCTGGTCATAGATGTTTGTTTTCCACAAAATCTCATCCTCTGTGCTATCCTGAGCGTTTGTGACCCAGGGCTTCTTATAAAGCATTTTACTTCTGTCTCTGGGATTCTCTCCCCTGTGGCTGCCACCTGTTCCCCAAGTTTTGATGTGGTTACTTCCTTGCGCTTTCCAGAAGCTGTTAGGGGAAGGTTTTCAGCTGACCTCTGTGTTCTTCCCAGATGCTGCTGTCTGAAGTACGGAGAAGTGGCAGTGTCCCCCTCAAGCCGTGATAAACGACAGCAAAAGCCTGGTGTTCCCAGGCTGGTCACCAGTGGTGCTTGCTGTGAGGGATTTTTAGGGTGTCCTGATGTGAATGTGTATCTTAGAGTCAGCAACATTTTGAGTCAAATGATGCAGAAAAGGATTTTGAAAAGGCAGCTTGTCTTAGACAACTACAGCCAACACTAGCTGGAAGTGCTGTTGTCTGTAAAAATAATGTCCTAGTCAATCTACTGTTCTTCATCATCCACCATAAAATGGATTTAACTGATACATCGCAATAGTAATATTTTTGGAGGCTTCACAAAAGCTCATATCCTGTATGAGTAAATCTTCAGTCTTCATAGACTCTGTCTTTAGCATATCCAATACTGCAGAACTTTTAGAATTGACAACATACGTAAAAGATGACCTATTTTCACCATCCTTCTCACATACCAAAGAACTTTAGGAAAGTGCTTTTAGCTTAGGGAGACAAAGGTACCCTGAGTAGGAGAGATTTCTCCCTTCTCAGGAGGTGGTAAGACATCAGCAATAAGAAGTCTGAGAAACCTTTAAGACTACACCTTTGGGAAGCTGTTGGATACTTGTGTTGTTCTTTTCCTTATGTTCTCGAAGGCAACTGTCTTCCAAAACCTTGCCAAATGCTTATTCACTATGCTTGTTCTCAAATAGTTTTCAAGTTGTTTGCTACTAAGTGCCAAAAAGAAGCAGCGCTAATAGGAGGTGTGGGAACCCAGCTTACATCTGGGAGAACTGGAGAGAATACAAGAGGATCCAGAACAATTTAGTGCTTGCCCTGAATAAAATATCATCCTATTTGGTGGTTATTATTTATCATGGAACACAGTGGTGAACAGTAATAATCACTATCAAAATTTATTTTAATGTGTGCAAGTATTATTGTGAAAAGCACTGGAGTTTAGATGAACTTTATCACTTTCCTTTATTTCCCGTAGGTTTGAGTAAAGGAGCAAGATAAGGAATGAGACTCTAGATTGCAGACACAAGTGATTTTTTTCCACTTCTCATACCCTTTAACTGGAGAAAAAAAAATCAGTGAAAATCAGTTTTAATTAATTTGAAATTATCTAATAAAAATGTCTCTGAATGATAATTTTAAAAAATAGTAAATCATTATTAATTTTAGGATGAATATAGATAATATTTTTATAAATCACTGGGAAGATCATGGTGTTATTGAGAAAGTTAAAGCTGGCAATAGAACATTTGTCACACCTTGATGAGAAATTGGTTGATCTGACTAGTTTCATGCAGTTGCTAATAACTGATGGCTTTTTAGAGGGAAAGATTTTTTTTCCTATCAGTTTCATGGCTGAAGTTTCTATATTGAAAGGCAGGTTAGTAAGAAAAAGCATAAGGCTGGCACCGTGGCTCAACAGGCTAATCCTCCGCCTTGCGGCGCTGGCACACCAGGTTCTAGTCCCGGTCGGGGCGCCGGATTCTGTCCCGGTTGCTCCTCTTCCAGGCCAGCTCTCTGCTATGGCCAGGGAGTACAGTGGAGGATGGCTCAAGTCCTTGGGCCCTGCACCCCATGGGAGACCAGGAGAAGCACCTGGCTCCTGCCTTCGGATCAGGGCGGTGTGCCGGCCACAGCGCGCTAGCCGTGGCGGTCATTGGAGGGTGAACCAATGGCAAAGGAAGACCTTTCTCTCTGTCTCTCTCTCTCACTGTCCACTCTGCCTGTCAAAAAAAATTAAATTAAAAATAAGAAAAAGCATATAAATTATTTATATAAGTTCTACATGACAGAGCTTCTAAAGGAAATGATGTCTCAAGAAAAAGTGAGTAGACTTTCATGGGCTTATGTTTATGTTTAATAACAAGTGGACAATTGTGGAGAAATATGACGGGAGGAAAGGGTGTGAGCTAACGGTAATAAACTTGGAGGGGGGACTTAGCAAGGTCTGTTTGTTCAGATTCCTCTCTGTGTCCCAGTGTCTTTAGAGATAAGCATATTCCTTCCCTTTGGATATTTGATTGGAGGTCTTATGACCTGCTGCAGGGGAGAAGAGTGGGAGAAGATCAGAGTAACCTATCTAGTTTATTATTTTTTAATATTTATTGAAAGAGAGAAAGGAAGAGAGATAGAGATGGAGGTATCTTCTGTCTGCTGGTTCACTTCCCAATTGACTGTAACAGCTGGGGCTGGGCTGAAGCCAGGGGCCAGGAACTCCATCTGTGTCTCCCACATGGGTAGCAGGAACGCAAATACTTCAGTCATCATTTGCTGCTTCCCAGACCTGGAAGCTGTGCTGCAATGCCCAACCCCCTTCCTGGGTTTTAAAGCCTCTCATGTGGAAAAGGGTGAGGAGAAAGGCAAGGGTATTGTTTTCTCAAATGCCAACCTGCCATGTTTTGGGGCAGCAGGCCCTGAACCCCACCAATTTCGGGAATTATTTTAAAAGCAAACATGAAAGCTTAACTTGTTGTGACATGTGTTATGTTAGGAAATGAGAGACAAGTGAGTCTTACTCTAGGAGTCACTAAATTAGGAGGATGAATGAAAATCTTGGTAAGGGCATCCTATAGAAATAAGCAAGGCCTTTCGGAAGGACTATGAGCCAAAGGGGTGAGTGAGCAGAGTTGTGTGTTGGCAGTGAGCAGAGGTACATATTGACAGTAGTAAGCCATCAGAAGGCCACTGACACCGAGAATCCACCTTCCTTGGTTCTTCTCAGATGATAGCTTGAGCTAGTTGGTTGTTCTACTGATTTAAGAGTATGTTTTTAAAAGCTAAGACAAGGGGCCAATGCCGTGGCACAGCAGGTAGAGCTGCCACCTGCAGTGCAGACATCTCAATGGATGCCAGTCCAGGTCCCGGCTGCTCCACTTCTGATCCAACTCTCTGCTGTGGCCTGGGAAAGCAGTAGAAGATGGCCCAAGCCCTTGGGCCCCAGCACCCACGTGGAAGACCCAGAAGAAGCTCCTGGCTCCTGGCTTTGGATCGGCGCAGCTGTGGCTGGTGTGGCTACCTGGGGAATGAACCAGTGGATTGGAAGACCTTTTTCTCTCTCTGCCTGCGCCTCTTTGTAACTCTGCCTTTCAAATAAATAAATAAACCTTAAAAAAAAAAAAAGCTGAGACTTGTCTATTTAATTCCAACTCCTACTTTAGTAAAGCAAGTTCAAGAAGCATGTTTGTAAGAGACAGGACAGGTAATACACAGCAAGTACTATATAACAAACTAAATTTCAAAGCCAAAAGTGTAGAACAGGGCACTACAGGATTTTTTCCTGTACTGATCAATCATTTCATCCTTGTGTTTCAGAGCAAGGCTTGTCAGGTCATGGTCAAAAGACCCTGGCAGCAACACTTCTGGAAAGTGGCTTTAAATGTTTTTATAAATGAAGTTATTTTTGTCAGTGATAGTGATTTAAAAACCCGCAGATTTTTTTACGTTTTCCCAGAATGATTTAAAAACTCAAAATATTTAACCAAAAATTTCCTTGCTGATTAACAGAGGATTTGATGGCAGACCAAATGAATATGTCCTCACATTTCTTTTTCTTCTCTTTTTCAAAAGTCTCACTATTCACACTTCTTAACTTTTTGTCATTGTTCCTGCTGAGTTTAGCTTTCTGAGCCCTAGTTAATTTGCAAGAATGAATTACAAATTTCTGGGAAGTCTGTAAGAATTTGCTGAAATTTCTATCTTTTCCTAAAACTTTAAAATGCTCTTTTAGATCCTTTTTTGCCTATGATTTTGTGTTCCCAGAATCAACACATAGTTCTGAAAATTTCTATTGTGAAATACCAAGAAAGTGAGTACATGGAATAACAGATAATGCTGCATATTAGGTGAGCGGGCAGGTAAAGTACCAACTTTCTCTTCCCAAGAATAATAGTGTCATTCACTCTGAATTTATTGAGTTGAAATGTAACTCATGTTACATAAATGTGTAACCCCTGTGGAGTCCTGAAAGACCCGAGCTTGATTTAAGCCTACCCACCCAACACCTCATTACATAATGTCTAGTATTGATTCCAGCTCGTTCTGGTCAGCTGTTGGCTTTCCTGGAAAATCATATACTTCCTGAGGATAAGAACCTGGTCTTGGGGCCGGCGCTGTGGCGTAGCAGGTAAAGCTGCCGCCTGCAGTGCCAGCATCCCAAATGGGCACCAGTACAGGTCCCAGCTGCCCCACTTCTCATCAAGCTCTCTGTTATGGCCTGGGAAAGCAATAGAAGATGGCCCAAGTCCTTGGGTTCCTGCACCCCATGTGGGTGACCCAGAAGAAGCTCCTGGCTCCTGGCTTCGGATCAACGTAGCTCCAGCCGTTGCAGCCGTCTGTGGAGTGAACCAGTGGATGGAAGACTTCTCTTTCTCTCTCTGCCTCTACCTCTCTGTAAATCTGCCTTTCAAATTAGTAAACAAATCTAGAGAACTTGGTCTTGCAGGTCTGTTGTGCCTTCAGAGCACCACGCACTGAATCTCAGATACAGGATTTGTTTCTTGGTCATTGGTGGCTTGGTATAATTCCATCTTGAATTCTACACAGGAGGATTTTCCATCTGCTGATTTTCTTCCCACATGTCAACAACTAGGCTGGGCCAGGAGCTTGGAACTAAGTACTTGAAACATCACCTGCAGCATCTCACAGTGAGCATTAGCAAGAAGCTGGATTGAAATAGAGCAAGGACTTGACCCCAGGGACTTCAGTGGTATGTAGGCATCCAAAGTAAGGTCTTAACCACTGGGTGAAACACTCAACCTGAATTGTATTTTGTATATTTTGAAGAGTACCCATATTCTACACCCAGCATCTACAAACTGCAGGAGCACAGCCATGCCCCTCCATTTATGAATTGTCTGTAGCTGCTTCTGTAGGACTATGGCAGAGCTGAGTGGTTGGGACTGACGCCATGTGGTCTACCAGAATTACAAAATTAGAGAGTTGCTGACCCCTATGGTAGATACTTAATTTTACTAGAAAATATAAGTACTTAGGGTCCGAATCATTTAGTGTTTTACCTTCTCTAGAAGTAAATTAAGATGATAGTAGTTCTTGATGCTGAATAGTTTAATTATGATTTTCCAGGAAGTTTAAGTATCAAGAAGAGAAACAAAGCAATGGACCATGGCTGTGTGTGGGAAGGAGGTTGTGGGGGAAAAAGCCACAACAATGTAAAAGTTGCACTTTGTAAATTTACATTTATTAAATAAATAAAAAAAAAACCAAAGCAATGGAGCATGGGTGCTGCTTCTTGATGCAGCTCCTGTATTTCTGATTGGAAATAGAATGCATGCTAAAAATGCAGTTCGGCTTTCTGCCACAATACACTTTCATTAAAGCCAAAATTCAGATTAAATGAAAAGGTTGAAGCAGTCACATTGTATTAGAGAAAACATGCAGTTGCCTTAAAAAAAGGATTGAAGTGGCTGGCCTCTGCAAACTGCTCTTTGAGGCTGCTGGTATATCTACAAATGTATTCATGAAACACATTTGGCTGGCTGGAATAATGGTTTGCTTAGTGATCATAAGAACACAGTCATTTCATTATTATGTTGATTTTATAAGACAATGTTCTTGTTGAAATGTGAAGAGCAGCCTCTTACATTCTCTGCTGCTTTATGATACTATGATTTTATTGTGGAAAATTAACAAAACTCTTGTTTGTTTATTATTGTTTCAAATGGAAATAAAGGATAGCTTCTATTTAACATCATTTTAAAACTCATAAAATGTCATTAAATGGTTAGCACAGGAATTATTTTATTTTAGTATATTTAAGAATAATCAATACATTTGATTTCCAGTAACTACTGACACCAATTATTCGGTGTCTCATATTTCCTTGATTTTAGACTAATTTTAATGTTTTATGCCATCATGTGTGACAGTAGATATTTAGGTGGGAAAATATGATTCTCTTTCATGAATGAAAAAACAGAAAAAGATTTCTCCTTATTATATTAACTGGGTATCTTTAGAAAGCATAATGCTAAGGTCAGAGAAAAAAGAGATCAGTGTTTCATAATATTCATTAATTGGTCACATAAGAAGCATTTTTTTCTATGTTGATATTATATGAAACTCTCTATAAAGATTGTTTCTAGAATAACCACACTCGGACAGAGGAAGCAGTGTTCTCATTCTACAGATGGGGCTCAAAGATGCTATGTGATTTGGTCTAATTCTTAAAACCAGCAAGTTTATCCTATTCTATGGATGAGGCTCCTGAGACTTGGGAGTTAGGTATCTTACCCAAGGTCTCACAACTATAAACAATTGGAGTAGACAGCATTGGCACCTGCAACCATTTGTTGCCACTTTGTAGGCATGTTAGCACTGTGCCCTGTGACTTCCTGGAATTCAGAAATGTGAATAGGAAATACGTGAAGGTGCTGTGGATGAGGGATAAGTTGAGTGAGATTTCAGTAACATCTGGAGATTTTTTTATATGGGTATAGGAAAAGAGTTTGCTAAATTCTCCTATAGCCTATTTACAAATAGATAGCAAATTATCCTGTAATTTTTGAAAAATATTTACTTGAATATTTTAACTGGTATTATCTCAGTCTTCATTGACCACATTGAAGAGTTTTGATTATCATCCAAAGGCCAGTGGAGAATAGTCCAAATGCTTGGGACCCTGCCACTAATTTGGGAGACCTGGATGGAGCTTCTGGGCTTTGGCCTGGACAATCCCTGGCCATTGCAACCATCTGGGGAGTGAGCTAGTTATGAAAATAAGTTTCAGTTGCTTCTTTTTCTTTTTTGTCATATGGCTATTAGAAAATTAAAATTACATACATGGTTGACATATATGGGTCAAATTTGTGGCTCTCATTCTTTATCTATTGGATGGTGCTAATCTAGACTTTTGTGTTTAGCTTTTTTTTTTTTTTGACAGGCAGAGTGGACAGTGAGAGAGAGAGACAGAGAGAGAAAGGTCCTCCTTTTGCCATTGGTTCATCCTTCAATGGCCGCCGCGGCTGGCGCGCTGCGGCCGGCGCACCGCGCTGCTCCGATGGCAGGAGCCAGGCGCTTCTCCTGGTCTCCCATGGGGTGCAGGGCCCAAGCACTTGGGCCATCCTCCACTGCATTCCCTGGCCACAGCAGAGAGCTGGCCTGGAAGAGGGGCAACCGGGACAGAATCCGGTGCCCCGACTGGGACCAGAACCCGGTGTGCCGTGCTTAGCTTTTAAGATTTTTACCTGACACCTGAAAATTGTACATATTTATAATGTAATAGGTGTTGTTTCAATACCTGCATAAAACATGTCATATACAGGGGAAATACTTGTAGCTCCTCAAACAACTATTGATTCTTTATGGTGATACCTTCAAAATCCTTTCTTTATTTTTTCTTGTGTTAGTTTTTTTAGGTTTTTAATTTTTTAACTTTTATTTAATAAATATAAATTTCCAAAGTACAACTTTTGGATTATAGTGGCTTTTCCCCCCCATAACCTCCCTCCCACCCGCAACCATCCCATCGCCCACTCCCTCTCCTGTCCCATTCATATCAAGCCTTGTGTTAGTTTTTAAAGATTTATTTATTTACTTCTTTGTAAGAAGAGAAACAGAGAGGGAGAGAGAATGTGTGTGTATGTGTGTGAGAGATAGAGAGATAGAGAGAGAGAGAGAGAGAGAGAGAGAGAGAGAGAGAGAATCTTCCACCCCAAATGACTGCAGCTGTCAGATCTAGGCCAGGCCAAAGCCAGAAGCCTGACATTCCATTTGGCATTCAGGTCTCCTGTGTGGGTGGCAGGTGCCTGAGTACTTAGGCCATCTTCCACTGCCTTCCCAGGTGTTAGCAGGAAGCTGGATTGGAGGCAGAGCAGTTGGGACTTGAACTGGTGCTCCTATGGGATGCCAGCATTACAGGCTGTGACTTAACCTGCTGTACTACTATGTCAGCATTGGGAATGAGGTATTGAACCATCATCCACTGCCTTTCTAGGCACCTTATCAGGAACCTGGATGAGAAGTAGAGTAGTCAGGACTCAAATCAGCACTGGCTTAACCTGCTGTACCACAATACTGGCCCTGTTTTTCTTATTTTAAAAAATAAAAATGTACATGATACTATCATTATCTATTGTCACTCTGCTATGCAATAGAATACCAGAACCTCTTATTCCTATCTAACTATAAGTTAGTAGCCAATAAATAACCTTTCCCCATCCTCCCCTGGCCTCTTCCCTCCTCAGCCTCTGGTAGCCACCATTCTACTCTCAATTTCTATGAGAGCAACTTCTTTAGATTCTACAGATGAGTGGAATTGGCCAGTACTTTTCTCTCTGAACAAAACTTATTTCACGTACCATACTTATTTGAAAGCAATAACTGAGAGATGAAGAGGGTGGTGGTGAAGGTCTGGATGTACAGATATTATATTATATAAGGTTTGGAGTGACCTTGATTCCTGTACTCTGATAGAGGATGCAGTTGTGGGCCGAGGACACAAAATGTAGGATTGGAGCTTGGATAATGGGAGCTAGAGGCACCTGTCTCACAGGGGTCTCTACAGGGGAAGGTTTGTGAGACTGAACCTTGAGGGGGAATCACATCTCCTGTGCAGGAAGTGTGTGCAGAGGAGAATTAGAAGGACTGGAAGCAGATGAGTGCCCTGAGCTATGAGAATAAGTCTCTTCTTTCCAATTTAAAGGGATTTTGAGATATGGCTTCTAGAAAAGCTGTTAACAGAAACCAAAGAAAATAAGCCACCACCACCACCAATCGTCTGCCTTGTTGGGCAAAGGCTGCTTCACGGTGGTACAATTTCAGGGAGGAGATGTGGAAGGCAGAGCAGTCCACTGTCTTTCACCCTCACGAGTGCTGCTGTGGTGTGATTGTTTGTGTCTATTTACATCCTCCAAGTTCACATACTGGAAGTCTGACCCTCAGGGTAATAGCATTGGATGATGATTAGGTTATGAAGGCAGAGACTTCAAGGATGCTCTTAAAAAGGAACCCAATAGAGCTCCCTGGGCCCTTCCATATAAGGACACAGAAGACACTGTCCATGGAGACTCAAATCCTCTCCAGACATTACCTCTGCTTGAGCTGATCTTGGACTAGCCAGCCCCCAGAACTATAAGGAATACATTTATGTTGCTGGCAAACCATCCAGTGTTTTGTCTTGGCAGTGGAAAGGGCTGAGATGTGTGCACATTGTAAAGAAGGTAACCCATAGTTGATAATGATAGACACAATGCTAGCTGGGAGATTAGGGACAAACACAATACAAAATAGTTCCATTAGAAAGTACAAGTAGGAAAGCATTCTCTAGACTATCATGCCTAATGTGTAGCACATGGCAGTAGAGGATATTTTCAAAGATGAATTAATTGCACTCATTATTGCCCCTTGCACCTAAAGGGAGGCAACTCTGAAAGGTGAACAGAATCCTGGAAAGTTACAAAATCTCCACCTTGAGGGAGAATTTTCCAGCGCTGGCACATTCAGGTACTGATGATGAAGCCTACCCACTATTTGCTAGTATGGATGAGATGATCAACAGGTTAGCCATACTTCTTGTGAGAACTGAGACCTTGAAATTTTCAACGTTTCCAGCGGGGATAGTGTTGCTGGGAGGACTTGCAGTAAAAGGCTGTGCCTAGGCTGACTTGATGCAAGCTCCAAACTCCCCGCCTAGAGCCAGGGCACACCATTCTCCAGTGGGGCAATCACAGTTATGGGGACTAGAATGGCATTGCTCAGGCTGGCCGTGTAATGTACAGATTAACAGATGTGTGGACACTGTGTTAGTGAAAATGTAGAAGAATGACAATCATGCAATGAAGTTCTAGCTTAGATTTATCCTCTTTTTTTTTTTTTGTGAAACAAAATAATTATGTTTTTGAAAGAGTTACAGGAAGAGAAGGAGATAGAGAGAGGTCTTCATTTCACTGGTTCACTCCCCAGATGGCTATAACAGCTGAAGCCAGAAGCCAGGAACTTCATCCAGGTCTCCTCCATGGATGGCATGGTCCTGAGCACGTGGCTGTCCTCCGCTGCTTTTCCCAGGCAGTCAGCAGGGAGCTGGATCTGAAGTGGAGCAGCTTGGACATGAACCTGTGTCTATATGGAATGCCGGCATTGCAGATGGTGGCTTTACCTACTATGCCACAATGCTGGCCCCAACACACAAATTCATTTTGAAGTCCAGTGGGTCAGAAATCCAAACAGGTTTCCAGAGATGCTGGAGTTCCTTGGAGAAAATACGTTTCCTTGCCTCCTCAAGTTTCAGAGACTCCAATGTGAATATCTTTGCATACCATTATTCTCTCCATCTAATGTATCACAAATAAAACCTTTGAGCTAGTGAAAAGAAGACAGTCAAGGGGAACTCAAATGTTTGCTGCAGGAGTATGTTTCCAGGAAACATCTCTGCTCCCTGGACATGTCAAGTTCATTACAAAAATGTCCAGGAAAACTTGGTCATGTGAAAATAGAGGACATTTGTTTTTGAGTAGAGCCCAGGAAGCAAATAATATTTCCTGCGCCAGCTTGGTGCAGTGCCAGTGGAGTTAGAGGAGAGAATTCTCATTTTATACATGGATGCATAGGCAGCAATGCCCTGGATTCTCAAGAATCCCTAAGGTAGCAGAGAAGAGCACCTGGAAATTCTTTGTGATTCATAGAGGTACTCATCCGAATGAGTTTCATGAGTGGAGCACAGGGTATTTTGACCAATGATGGGAGCTGAGACTTGGGTGTTCCAGTTGAGAGAGCAGACCAGCTTGAGGCACAGACAAGGCAGTGTTCATCCAGTAGTTGTTGGCATGCACAGATGATGATCATCATCTCAATGCTTCCCATCAATGCCACAAAGTTAGGCAAGCTCTACAGTGTTTGATGCCTCCCTGTTGGGAAAGAGGAGAAACTTGTATTGACCAGTAGATACTTCCTAAAATTCAGTTTATTTATAATTAAATTTTTTTTTGCCACTAGGCAGAGTGGAAATGCAAAAATAAAGATTAAACTGTATCCCTTTATAAAGTTATTTTTTTTAATGTTCATTCCATTGAATTGTATGGCTTAAACAGTTTCTGACCCTGCACTTTTGAGAGCTCATCAGTTTTTGGTGTAACTTTACAGTAATCTTAGGAAAAGTTGGGGTGTCAATAAAACTTCTTGAGCATTTATTTATCCTTCCCATTTTCTGCCTATTTTCTGTCCCTTTCTTGAGCCTCTGTTCATATACCCCACTGACTAGTGCTTGATAAGAACTTAAGGCTCTAAGATATGACTCAAGCAATGTAGGATTTATTGATTTATGTAACTAGATAATCCTATGGGAATGTGGGCCTTAGCATTGGTTTTATCCAAATATTAAGGACTTGGATGGCGTCACTGAGGGAGCAGTCCCCTGTCCTTGTGGTTCTCTGTGGGCTTCCTCTGTATATTCATTTTATCCCTAGCCTGGCTTATCTCATGGTTGTTAGAGGGCCATCAGCTGTAGTATTCAGTTACCAGCTTTTCATTGAGATCCAGGGGAAAGTAGGGACTTTCTTCATTTAACCATGAAAGAAAAATTCTAATCTTATTGTAACCAGTCTTATTTGGTTACATGCTCATTTCTGCCACTCATTGTATCAATGGTATCCCATGTTCTGATTGGCTTAGGCCTTTGTTATGATACCTGAATCTAAAAATGGCCTGTCAGAGTCCACCTATGGACCTGGAGTGGGATTAATCTCTCCTAACTGCTGTAAGAGAATGAGGGGTATGGAATCAATGCATTTCTTATAGTTACCCTGGCCAGGAAGTATCCTATGTGTTCCCTTCATTAAATTATCATATTCTTTTATATAGTTTCCTAAAAACCTCCAAGGCATCAATTTTGTTAATTTGATAAACTAAGTTGTATCATTGAAGGCATGCCCAAGAAAATGTTTGACTCTCTGTTATCAATGGACTGCTTTTATTGAACCATAAAATTAGAGGAATTTCAGACATAGTAGATAAGACTAACTATGGAAGATTAGCTGAGAGCATCTTTGGGGTGCCACAAATTAAATAGTCCTTGACAAATGGCTGAATCTATTAAAAGTTTTACATTTTTAAAGAAAGAGTGGCTGCATCAATCAATGAAGAATTGTTTCTGGTTTTGATTAAGGCACTTTTGGATAAGATGAATCATTGATAAACTAGAGTAAAATGATTCATATCTTTCTGTCTTGAGAGACTTAACATGCACACTATCGATCTTGGAGAGTGATTTTATTCTGTATTTGAAAGTCAAATTTAGGGCCTTTTTTTGTAAGGCTGTTTGACAGAATAGGCTATAATGTGTCTTTTAGGGTTCTTTGGGCCCAAACTAACCATAAAATTATTCACTGTAATGGCTTCTTTGGAGCAGTGACAGGACTTGATATGAATGTTTGTTAAGGATACTTGGCTTTTTTGATTACATTTACAATGATAGCAAATAGATGCTTAAGGGAAGGAAAGGATTTGGGGGGCAAGGCACTGTTTTATCAGGAGATGACAAGACTATAAGTCAGGAAAGAACCAATGTGAATTTTTAATTCAGAGTACATGCTAATCTTTGAGCCAGAGGGATTTTGTACATATGTTTTTAATTTGCACAATGTGCATGTTTTACATAGACTGTGATGCAAATAACATTTTCAGTGTTACAGCATATTGAATATATATTGCAAAAACTATATGAATATTTTTGTTTTATGTATAAGTTGTTTAAATATTAAATATGTATTTGTTGGTTGAATAAAGTAGGTATATTATTTTATTTGCTAATTTGTGATAAACTTCTAGAGCTTATCAATGATTCTGAAATATGTTCTAATTTCTTCTTAGGAGATATGAAATTACAGTTTGCTAACTTTTTTTTGTATGTCCCCAAACTGATTTAACCTGCAAATGAGTATAGTAGGTGTCTCACTCTGCTAAACTTTCTGTAATGCATTTGAGAATGTATTTTTAAAATTTTTATTAATTATATACGTTTTATATATTTCATAAATACAGGTTTAGGAACATAGTGGGACTTTCCCCCACCTCCCTCCCACCCACTTTCTGACTCTTCCTCCTCCTCCATCTTGGATTCCCATTCTTGGTTTTCACAATGATTTATTTTCAGTATGTTTAATAATCATATAGTTAACCTTATTCTAAGTAAAGGAGTTCAACAAATAGTATGAAGAGGCCGGTGCCACGGCTCACTAGGCTAGTCCTCCGCCTGCGGCGCTGGCACACCGGGTTCTAGTCCCGGTTGGGGTGCCAGATTCTGTCCTGGTTGCTCCTCTTCCAGGCCAGCTCTCTGCTGTGGCCCGGGAGTGCAGTGGAGGATGGCCCAAGTGCTTGGGCCCTGCACCCACATGGGAGACCAGGATAAGCGCCTGGCTCCTGGCTTCAGATCAGCGCAGTGCACCGGCCACAGCGTGCCGGCCATGGCGGCCATTGGAGGGTGAACCAACGGTAAAAGGAAGACCTTTCTCTCTGTCTCTGTCTCTCTCTCTCATTGCCCACTCTGTCTGTCAGAAATTAAAAAAATAAATAAATAAATAAATAAATAAATAAATAAAAACAAATAGTATGAAGAGAAAGAGAACAAAACAGAACCTTGTTCCTCAATGGAAGAGACTAGGACTATAAAAACTCATCTATTCTCAAAATTTCTGTTTCTCTCCAATACATTGCATTTCAGGTATTCTAATAGTTACATAGGATCAGGGAAAACATATGATAGCTGTCTTTTGGGGACTGGCTTATTTCACTAAGTATAATTGTTTCCAGTTGCGACCATCTTGTTGCAAAAGAGAGGATTTCTTTCTTCTTCTTTTTTCTTTCTTTCTTTTTTTTCACTGTGTAGTACTCCATAGTGTATATATATCATAGTTTCTTAATCCAGTCCACAGTTGTCGGGCATCTGGGTTGATTGCATATCTCAGCCATTGTATATTGTGCTGCTATAAACATGTTGGTACAGATAATTCTTTCATATGCTGGTTTTTTTTTTTTTTTTTTTTTTTTTGGTTTGGGTAAATTTCCAGGAGTGGGATGACTGGATCATATGATAGGTCTGTATTTAGATTTCTGAGATATCTCCATACTGTCTTCCACAGTGGTTGCACCAGTTTCCATTCCCACCAGCAATGGATCAGGGTACCTTTTCCTCTACATCCTCACCAGCATTTGTCATTTGTTGATTTCTGTATGAGAACCATTCTAACCTCAGTGAGGTGAAATCTTGTTATGGTTTTGATTTGTGTTTCCCTGATGGCTAGTGATCCCAAGCATTGTTGCAAGTGTCTGTTGGCCATTTGAATATCCTGTCTTAAAAAATGCCTGTGTAAGTCCTTTGCCCATTTTTTCACTGGATTGTTTCTGTTGTTGTTGAATTTCTTGAGCTGTTTATATATTCTGGATGTTAACCCTTTATCAGTTGTGTAGCTTGCAAATATTTTCTCCCGGTCTGTCGGTTGTCTCTTCACTTTGTGTCTTTTGCAGTTCAGTAGCTCCTCAGCTTGATATAATCCCATTTGTCAATTTTGGCTTGATTACCTGTGCTTCTGGGGTCTTTCCAAGAAGTCCTTGGCAATACCAATGTCTTGTAGAGTTTCCCACATGTTCTCTAATGATTTGAGAATATCAGGTCGTAGATTTAGGTCTTTGATCCATTTAGAGTGGATTTTTGCGTAAGGTGTAAGGTAGGGGTGTGGTTTCATAGTTCTGCACATGGAGATCCAGTTGCCCCTGCACCATTTGTTAAAGAGACTATCCTTGTTCCATGGATTGATTTTAGCTCTTTTATCAAAGATAAGTTGGCTGTAGATTCATGGTTTGATTTCTGGTGTTTCTGTTCAGTTCCATTGGTCTAAAAGTTTGTTTTTGTGCCAATACCAGTCTGTTTTGATTATGACTGCCCTGTAATATGTCTTGAAATCAAGTATCGTGATGCCTTGGCTTTTTTTTTTTTTTTGTCTAAGAATGCTTTGGCTATTTGGGATCTCTTATGTTTCCATATGGATTTCAGCATAGTTTTCTCCAGATCTGTGAAGAATATTGTTATTTGATTGGGTTCACATTAAATCTGTAAACTGCTTTTGGTAGTATGGACATGTTGATGTGGATGATGTTGATTCTTCCAATCCATGAACGTGGAAGATTTTTTCATTTTTTAGTATCTTCCTCTATTTCTTTCTTTAGTGTTTTGTAATTTTCATCATAGAGACTTTTGACATCCTTGGTTAAATTTATTCCAAGGCATTTGATTCTTTTTGGAGCTATTGTGAATGGGGTTGATCTTACAAGTTCTTTCTCAGCTATGGCATTGAATATACAAAGGCTATTGATTTTTCTGTGTTTATTTTGTATCCTGACACTTTTCCAAACTCTTTTTATGAGTTCCAGTAGCTTCTCAGTAGAGTCTTTTGGATCCCCTATATATAGGATCATGTCATCTGCAGAAAGGGATACTTTGACCTCCCCCTTTCAAATTTGTTTCCTTTTGATTTCTTTCTCTTGCTAAATGGCTCTGGAGAAAACTTTCATTACCATACTGAACAGCAGTGGTTAGAAGGGGCATTCGTGTCTGGTTCTGGATCTTAGGGCAAATGCTGCTAGCTTTTCCCCATTCAACATGATGGTGGCCATAGGTTTGTCACCTATTGCCTTAATTGTGTTGAAGAATGTTCCTTCTATACCTATTTGGCTTAAGGTTTTTTTCTTGAAATGATGTTGTATTTTATCAAATGCTTTTTATGTATCTGTTGAGATGATCATATGGATTTTGTTCTTCAGTTCTTCAGTTTTTTAATGTGATGTATCACATTATTTGATTTGAGAATGTTGAACCACCCCAGTGTACCTGGGATAAATCCCACTTAGTCTGGGGGAATGATCTTTCTGATGTGCTGTTGGATTCGATTGAGGTTACTATTTTGTTGAGGTTTTTGCATTATGTTAATCAAGGATATTTAGTTATCTTTCTCTGTTGCATCTTTTCCATGTTTCAATATTAGGGTGATGCATATTTCATAGGAAGAGTTTGGGAAAATTCACTCCTTTTCAATTGTTTTGAATAGCTTGAGAAGAGTTGAACTTAGTTCTTCAAATGTCTGGTAGAATTCTGCAGTGAAGCTGTCCAGTCTTGGGTCTTCCTTGTTGGGAGGGTCTTTGTTACTGATTCAGATTCTGTCTTGGTTATTGGTTTGTGTAGGTTTTCTATAGCTTCATGAATCAATTTTGGTAGTTTGTATGTTTCTAGGAATTTATTTCTTCTAAGTTTCCTAACTTGCTGGCATACAGCTCTTTGTAATAGTTTCTGATGATCCTTTTTATTTCTGTGGTATCTGTTGTTACATTTCCTTTTCAATATTTTTATTTTTTTAACTTTTATTTAATGAATATAAATTTCCAATGTACAGCTTATGGATTACAATGGCTCCCCCCCCCATAACTTCCCTCCCACCTGCAACCCTCCCCTTTTCCCACTCCCTCTCCCCTTCCATTCACATCAAGATTCATTTTCAATTCTCTTTATATACAGAAGTTCAATTTAGTATATATTAAGTAAAGATTTCAACAGTTTGCACCCACACAGAAACACAAAGTGAAACATACTGTTTGAGTACTAGTTATAGCATTAAATCACAATGTATAGCACATTAAGGACAGAGATCCCCCATGAGGAGTAAGTGCACAGTGACTCCTGTTGTTGACCCAACTAATTGACACTCTAGTTTATGGCGCCAGTAACCACCCTAGGCTTTCGTCATGAGTTGCCAAGGCTATGGAAGCCTTCCGAGTTCACCGACTCTGATCATATTTAGACAAGGTCATAGTCAAAGTGGAAGTTCTTTCCTCCCTTCAGAGAAAGGCACCTTTATTTTTAAAAATTTATTTATTTATTTGAGAGTCAGAGTTACACAGAGAGAGAAAGAGGCACAGAGATTGAGTGAGAGAGGAAGAGTGGTCTTCCATCTGTTGGTTCACTCCCCAATTGTCCACAGAGGCCGGAGCTGCGTTGATTCAAAGCCAAGAGCCAGGAGATTCTTCGGGGTCTCCCACACAGGTGCAGGAGCCCAAGGACTGGGGCCATTTTGTACTGCTTTCCCAGGCCATAGCAGAGAACTGGATGGGAAGTGGAGGAGCCAGGACTCTAACCAGTGCCCATATGGGATATCAGCACTGCAGGTGGCGGCTTTATCTGCTAACACCACAGTGCTGTCCTCATCTATGATTTTATTGATTTGGGTTTTTTCTTTCCTTTTTTTTTTTTTTTTGATTAGCTGCACCAATGGTGGATAAAATTTATTTTCATTAATTTTTTGTTTCAATTTTGTTTATTTTCTCTCTAATTTTAATTATTTCTTTCCTCCTACTAATTCTGAGCTTGGTTTGTTGTTGATTTTCCAGGTCTTTGAGTTGCATTGATAGCTCATTTATTGGGTACCTTTCTAGTTTCTTCATGTAGGCAATGAATGCTATAAACTTCCCTTTTAACACTGCTTTTGCTGTATCTCATAAGTTTTGATATGATTTATTGTTGTCTTCACTCGTTTCCAAAATTTTTTTGATTTCTCTTTTGATTTCTTCTATAACCCACTGCTCATTCAGGAGCATGTTGTTCAGTATCCATGTGTTGGCATATGGTCTAGAGATTCTTTTTTTTTTATTATTTTTGACAGGCGGAGTGGACAGTGAGAGAGAGAGAGAGACAGAGAGAAAGGTCTTCCTTTGCCGTTGGTTCACCCTCCAATGGCCGCTGCAGCTGGCGCGCTGTGGCCGGCGCACCGCGCTTATCCGATGGCAGGAGCCAGGTGCTTCTCCTGGTCTCCCATGGGGTGCAGGGCCCAAGCACTTGGGCCATCCTCCACTGCACTCCCTGGCCACAGCAGAGAGCTGACCTGGAAGAGGGGCAACCGGGACAGAATCCGGCGCTCCGACCGGGACTAGAACCCGGTGTGCCGGCGCCTCAAGGCGGAGGATTAGCCTAGTGAGCCACGGCACAGGCCCTATTTTTCCCTTCTGATGGCTTTTATCTTTGGGCTAGGCTTCTGTGGTTTAGTGGAATGTCTGCATTTTCAGAGAATACCAAGAGGTGTGTGGTGGGTGTGGCCAGGGAGCTCTGGTCAATGCTGTAGGGTGGGGTGAGTTTCCATGGTAACACCCAAGTTGTGTCTGATAGAGCTCAGTACCCTGCTACACCCTACCCCTTCTCATGTTATCTTGGAGTCCCCTGTGTCTTCGCGCTTAAGGCTCCCACAGTTGCCAGGTTTAGAGGTTTCCCTCTGCCCTACTAGTCTGTCCATCAACAGTGAGGTGGATGCTCCCCAGGCTGTTCTGCCTAGGCGTTTTGATTCTGAGAAGTTGTGGGCATGGGCATCTCTTTGTCCCACATGGCTGTGTAGCCACCTCCCAGCCAATATTTTTTTTAAGGATTTTATTTTATTATTTATTTGAGAAGTAGAGTTACAGACAATGAGAGTGAGAGACAGAGAGAAAGGCCTTCCTTCCACTGGATCACTCCCTAAATGGCTGCAATGAAGGGAGCTGTGTCGATCCGAAGCCAGGAGCCAGGAGCTTCTTTCTGGTCTCCTATGTGGGTGCAGGGGCTGAAATGGTTGGGCCATCTTCTACTGTTTTCCCAGGCCATAGCAGAGAGCTGGATTGGAAGAGGAGCAGCCAGAACTAGAACTGGTGCCCATATGGGATGCAGGTCCCTCTTAGCCAATCTTAAAGTCTGTGGGGACTGTGGACTGTTTCCCTCCACTTGAATCTCAGGATCTCACACACACACCAGAGCCCAATGCCTGCGTGCCACTGCCTCTGGTGCCTGCCCTCTCACAGCTCTGTTTTGGGGACACTGGAGGGAATCAACGTCCCTTTCCTCTTCCACTGCATCAGTGGCCAACCACAAGGTACCCCCAGCCTCCAGGGCTCCAGTCCGGACCCCAGCCACGTTCTCCCCCTTGCTCTATCACCACAGGTTCCTGCAGTCTGGCCTCACCTCTGCTTCCAAACTGCCGCTGGCTCCCGCTCCAGTTTCCTAACTTCTATCCCTATGATAATTTAGCTGGTTTGTAGTTAACTTACTGAATTGTAATGAGGAATATGCTTTCTCAAGAAAAATTAATTTACTTTTAGGACCTTAATAAAAATTTAATGATTTTCTTTTGGCAATTGTATTCTTGGAATGAACACAAAAGTATGTGAACACAAGAAGATCCAATATTGTATTTAGGATTGAGCTATATCGACAATGCTAAAGTTTTCAGAAATAATCTACCATCTACCATCTGCTTACCCTGATGAAAAATTAGATGAGGATCACCTACAGGTAGAACTCTTTGAAAAACTGATGTCCTTTTATCATTAACTCTTACCTTGTGAAAAAATTGACAGATTCAGAGCTAAAAGTACTATCAACATATCTGTAGTAGTCCCAGACTACCTTTAATCTTCATAGAATTTTAGAATCAAGTCAACTTTATCATGCAAGTAGGTGAATTAAATTATTCTTCAGGGCCGGTGCCGTGGCTCACTTGGTTAATCCTCTGCCTGCAGTGCCAGCATCCCATATAGGTGCTAAGTTCTAGTCCCGGTTGCTCCTCTTCCAGTCCAGCTCTCTGCTGTGGCCCGGGAGGACAGTGGAGGATGGCCCAAGTCCTTGGGCCCTTGCACCTGCATGGGAGACCAGGAAGAAACACCTGGCTCCTGGCTTTGGATCAGTGCAGTGCCGGCCATTTGAGGAGTGAACCAAAAGAAGGAAGACCTTTCTCTCTTTCTCTCAGTAACTCTACCTGTCACATAAATTTAAAAAAAATATTCTTCAACTCACAGATATTAACTGGTACAATTGGTCTCTTTGACAGAACCATTGTGGCATTCTCTATGCAATATTGATGCTATAGTTGAGGTTGGGATTTGGAATTTGCAGTCCTCTAGCATAGTGTTTAGATGGTTTTGTGTTTTATTGTACGTGCAATGGAAATTTCTTAAAGCCTTTAAAATTACAGAGGTGGTTTGTTTTACACTGTAGAAAGACACTGTGCTTGTTACTAATTTAGCTAGTTTGTAGTTAACTTACTGAGTGAGGGTCGAAGTGAGGATACAATTCCCCAGGCTCCTGCAACTTTCAAATGAGAGGCATGAAGATGTAAGTTGTGAATGATGACTGAGGAATAGAGATAGTAGTGCCAGGAGAATATTTAACAGTAGAATAATACAGTGGCTGCTAGGAAAGAACCAAGGAGCACTGGTGATGATTGACAGATACTTGACTTTAATAATGGAATGGGAAGTGGGCTGGTAGTGATGTTTACACATGTGAGGAAGACTAGGTGGGTTGGTTAGTTTCAGAGGATATTTTTGAAGAATTAAGATCCATACCAATACTACATTAACAATTTTGATTTGGGTGCACTTCCTTTCTACTGTTATGGTAACCATAGTGGCTTTTTTTCTATTATGAAGTAAATTTCTAATTGCCCACTCAATGTTAATTTGATTCAAATATCCATTCATAAGGGGGCTTCAAAAATGTCATAGAAAAATAGAATTATGACATATGCATTTCCCATTAACTTTTTGAAACCGCTCTCCATTTGTGTATGTGTGTTTATGCATGTGTGTGTGCTTATCTGTATATGTGTCTTCACTACAGAATCCCAGTTTTGGTGGGAATAGCAATGTATTCAGAAAAAACTTCATTTCTTTTGCCTTCCATGCAGGAGAGGTGACAAATCAGTCCAATGAGATAAAGGACTGGTGTCATTTGAAAAGCAGAGTGACAGAGGGAGAGATAGTGAGAAAAAGAGGTCTATCATCTGCTTGTCCACTCCCTAGATGGCCACAACAGCCAAGGCTGGGCCAGGCCAAATCTAGTAACCCAGAACTCCATCTGTGAACAGCCAAGGCTGGGCCAGGCCAAATCTAGTAACCCAGAACTCCATCTGTGAACAGCCAAGGCTGGGCCAGGCCAAATCTAGTAACCCAGAACTCCATCTGTGAACAGCCAAGGCTGGGCCAGGCCAAATCTAGGAACCCAGAACTCCATCTGTGTCTCCCATGTGGGTTGCAGAAGCCCAAGAACTTGGGCCACCTTCCACTCCCTTTGATTAAGATGACACACATCCTATTTGTCTTCATTTTCCTCCTACATTTTGCCTGAAACATGGTTGCATCAGCCAGAACTGTGGCCACCATATTACCTCCAGTCATGGAAGTCCAACAACAATTGTGGAGTTACTTTACTAGCTCTGAATTAACTTTCTTGGTATTTCTAGTAATGTGAAAAGAAAAAGAATTTTATTTTTAGGCTCTGTTATCTGGATTTTATTTTGTACACTGTTAGACCCAAATTGTGAGACACAACATTTGTCACATTTTGTGTTGTAAATTGTGGCAGTTTCCTGTCTTCCTCCTAAGATAATAAGTTCCTTGAGTTCAGAGTCACAGTATTAATATCTTTGTATTCATCGCACTCAGCACAGGATTAACACATGATTGGCACCATTAAGCTTAGCCAAAGTAACTTGATAAATGATTAGATCATTAACTTAGGTCAGAGAGAAAAGACGCAGAGTAGAGATAAACCTAGAATGCTTGAATTTTTTTTTGCCTTGTGATCCAGTCTTCTGATGAGAAACTTCCTTTTTAAAGATTTGTTTATTTATTTGAAAGTCAGAGTTACACAGAGAGAGGAGAGACAGAGAGAGAGAGTGAGAGAGAGGTCTTCCATCCGATGGTACACTCCCCAATTGACAGCAATGATCAGAGCTGTGTCGATCCAAAGGCAGGAGCCAGGAGCTTCTTCCGCATCTCCCATGTGGGTGCAGGAGCCCAGGGACTTAGGCCATCTTCTACTACTTTCTCAGGCCATAACAGAGAGCTGGATCGGAAGTGATCAGCTGGAACTCAAACCGGTGCCCACATGGGATGCTGGCGCTTCAGGCCAGGGTGTCAACCGGCTGCACCACAGCACAGGCCCCTTAAATATTGTTTTTCTAGTGGCACACATGCTGCGTTATTTCTTGGATGTTCTACAGACAGGCCAAGGACCATTTGGGGTCAGTTTTTGTGAGCTCTGTCACTCTTTTCTAATTATATAATTGAAAATTTCAATATTGTTGGAATTTAAAAACAGAAATATTTGTTTTAAAATAACAAAAACATTTAAAAAACTATCTTTAACTGGCTTTTGAAAATGTAAGATCTCTGAATTACTTCTTTTCACTTGCTGTCATTAAAGAACATCAACGAACTTGTCATGCCTGGGGCTTCGAAGTTGCAGAGGTGATAACCATGCTCATTCAGATGGCCAATATAATGCAGTTTTTAATTACATATGAATATACTAATATGAAGAGTGTAGTAATAAAATCTACTTCAAAGATGCTTCATTTGTTTTATTTCACCATTAGTTTAAACTGTAATCTTTTTTTTTTAAATTTTATTTATTTATTTTAGAGGTAGAGTTACAGACAGTGAGAGGGAGAGACGGAGAGAAAGGCCTTCCATCTACTGATTCACTCCCCAAGTGGCCACAATAGCCAGAACTGCACTGGTCTGAAGCCAGGAGCCAAGAGCTTTTTCCAGGTCTCCCACATGGGTGCAGGAGACCAAGGACTTGGGCTATCTTCCACTGCTATCCCAGGCCATAGCAGAGAGCTGGATGGGAAGTGGAGCAGCCGGGACTAGAACCAGTGCCAATATGGGATGCCAGCACCGCAGGTGGAGGATTAACCTACTGCATCATGGTTCCAGCCAACCTGGTGATTTTTAATACTAAAATTATTTCCAAAATTTGAATTATGTTTCAACTATTTTTTTATTTATGAAGAATAAATCAGTGCTTCTCAGATATCTCTGAGAATTCAAAAGAACATTTCTTCAACTCTCATATTTATACTATATACATATGCTATTGTTTATGTAAATGTTAATTATGATTTACAGATTTTTTAAAGGTTTTTGATTTTGTGTTTTAGTTTTGTAGGACAAAACCCAGGATTTTTAAAAAAGATTTTATTTATTTGCTTGGGAGCTAATGTTACAGACAGAGAGAGAGGTCTTCCATCTTCTGGTTCATTCCTCAAATGGCTGCAACAGTCAGAGCTGAGCAGATCCAAAGCCAGGAGCCAGGAGCTTCTATCAGGGCTCCCACATGGGTTCAGGGGCTCAAGCACTTGGGCCATCTTTCACTGCTTTCCCAGGCCATAAGCAGAGATCTGGATCAGAAGAGGGGCAGCTGGGACAGAAACTAGGGCCCATATGGGATGCCTGTGCTGCAGGTGGGGGCTTAGCCTACTTAAACCACAGTGCCAGCCCCTAGTTTATTGACTTTATAAATGCATAAAGATGTCTAGAGGGGCAGGCATCATGACATGGTGAGTTAACCTGCTATATAGATGCCCTTATCCCATACTGGAGTGCTAGTTCGAGGTTGGCTTCTCTTCTTTGGTTGTAGATATGTGGATTAATTTCTGGAGTTTCTATTCTATACCACTGGTCTACACGTTTGTTTTTGTGCCAGTACCAGGCTGTTTTGATTACAACTGTCCTGCAATATGTCTTGAAGTCTGGTAATGTGATGCCTCTGGCTTTGTTTTTGTTGTATGAGATTGCTTTAGCTATTTGGGGTCTCTTGTGGTTCCATATGAATTTTAGCATCATTTTTTCTAGATCTGAGAAGAATGTCATTGGTATTTTGATTGAGATCACATTGAATTTGTATATTGTTTTTGGTAGCATGTATATTTTGATGATGTTGCTTCTTCCAATCCATAAACATGGAAGATTTTTTGATTTTTAAATGTCTTCTTCTTCTATTTCTTTAATGTTTTGTAATTTTCATTGTAGAGATATTTAACATCTTTGGTTGAATTTATTCCAAGGTATTTGATTCTTTTTGGAGCTATTGTGAATGGGATTGATTTTATAAATTCTTTCTCAGCCATGTCATTGTCTGTTTATACAAAGATCATTGATTTTTGTGTGCTGATTTTATATCCTTACACTTTACCAAACTCTTTTATGAGTTCCGATAGTCTCTCACTCTAGTCTTTTGGATCCCTTATATATAGAATCATGTCATCTGCAAATAGTGATGATTCGACTTCTCTTTTCTAATTGTATCAATTTGATTTCTTTTTCTTGCCTAATGGCTATGATTAAAATTTCCAGGACTATATTGAATAGCAATGATGAGAATGGGAATATTGAGTATATAATATGATATTACTCAATTTTACTGCATTAAATTAAAAATAGATTTTGAGTACATATTGCTAAGAAAAATGAATTAATGAATTAATAAAATAATGAGGAAATGAATAGTATTTTTATAGTGGAATGAAAATTAATAAATGTAAAAAGAGTTATCCAGTTAAAAATAATCACCATTTTTAAAAAGTTTGATTTCATTTATTTGAAAGACAGATTTACCGAGAGAGAGGCAGAGAGAGAGAGACATCCTCCATTCACTCCCCAAATGGCCTCAGTGTTCAGTGCTAGGCCAGGCTGAAGTCAGGAGCCTAGAACTCCACCCTGGTCTCTCATGTGGTTGCTGGGACCCAAGCCCTTAGGGCATCTTCCACTCCCTTCCCAGGCACATTAGTAGGGAGCTGGATCAGAAGTGGAGCAGTAGGCACTCGAAGTGGCACCCATACGAGATGCCAGTTTTTCAGGCAAAATCTTAACCTGC